>NC_087267.1:6216785-6817142 GCF_015220805.1 Pogoniulus pusillus
CATGAGCATCACAAACAGTATAAAGGAGGCAGTTTGCTGAGAAAGGGGGAGTCTTCTGTTAGGACTTCACAGTATCACAGTATCATCAGGGTTGGAAGAGACCTCACGGATCATCAAGTCCAACCCTTTACCACAGAGCTCAAGGCTAGACCATGGCACCAAGTGCCACGTCCAATCCTGCCTTGAACAGCTCCAGGGATGGCGACTCCACCACCTCCCCGGGCAGCCCATTCCAGTGTCCAATGACTCTCTCAGTGAAGAACTTTCTCCTCACCTCCAGCCTAAATTTCCCCTGGTGTAGCTTGAGGCTGTGCCCTCTCATTCTGGTGCTGGCCACCTGAGAGAAGAGAGCAACCTCCTCCTGGCCACAACCTCCCCTCAGGTAGTTGTAGACAGCAATAAGGTCTCCCCTGAGCCTCCTCTTCTCCAGGCTAACCAATCCCAGCTCCCTCAGCCTCTCCTCGTAGGGCTGTGCTCAAGGCCTCTCCCCAGCCTCATCGCCCTTCTCTGGACACGCTCAAGCATCTCAATGTCCCTCCTAAACTGGGGGGCCCAGAACTGAACACAGTACTCAAGGTGTGGTCTAAGCAGTGCAGAGTACAGGGGCAGAACGACCTCCCTGCTCCTGCTGACCACACCATTCCTGATGCAGGCCAGGAGACTTCTCCTCACCATGCTCTTTTTTCCTCCCCTAGTCCTGAGAACCATCTTTCTGGGCACTGCAACTGCTGGAGTTTTGCTGGGTTGAATGTGTATATGTGTGTATTGTTGACATTGCTATTAATTTGGCTATTTCATTGAATCTATTTAATTTTAACCTGTGTCTTCTCTCCTTTTCCTGATTCCCCTTCTCTGCTGGGGAGGGGTCATCAGGTGCTAGAATAACTGCTATAGTTTAGCTCCAGATGTGGGGTAAATGTTCACAGCACCAGTCTGTTTTAGTAATGTGTGGTTTAGGCTATTCTTCACATGCACTACATAAGCTAAAACCTACCTCTCTTTCTAATACTGTGATACACAGAACGACCAAAGGGCAGGATTTAGACATAATGTCCTTGAGGCAGTGATTCTGCAGCCAAAAACACAGGAATTATCTTCTCCTCCTTAATATAGAAGATTTGCCACCAACACAAGCCTGTGAGGCATTTTCCTCCTTTACCTCTAATGACACAGCTTCCTAAAGTTCTTAGCCTGAAAACCTAAATTTACCTCTGCTTCTCTCCATGTAGGATGAATGATTCATTCTGTTTCCCTGATGCTGTTCCCAATTGCAAAACTATTACATAAAGGTGTTCAGGCCTTCTGCTTTTTATTCAGTTTTGGGAATTTCCTGCTCTTGTCACCAAGACCTAGGTAGACTGAACCACAGATTTTCAGTCAAGGCTCAGCAATGCACATGGTATCTTTCTTATTGGTACAATTTTACCTTAGCAGTGCACCTTTTGGTATGTAACAGAGAATCATCCTACTTCAAAATTCAGTGTGTTAAAGCTAAGTACTCTTTCATTTGGTCTATGAAAGATCTCGCTGCATATTGAAATGATGGTTTGGGTGTTATCTGCCTCCCCACTCTTATGAAACCACCCAGACTAGACTCAGCTGGCTGGAAGTTAAGGAATGAAGCTTTATAATTACAGCTTAGCACAATACACAGGCAGATATTTACAATATATACAGCTATATACAGAAATATACAAGTTAAAGGTAATACAGAAACACAACAGCCCTCCCAGAAATCAGAGTCCCCAGGAGGGGCTCCCAACCACCCTTCCACCTTCTTTCCACCCCTCTACCTTATCCCAGAGTTTGCCTTATGTGCAAGGTGAGGTTGGAGGATCAGCAAGGGGGGTTAGAAAGCAGAAGGTTAGTTACACAGCGAAAGCACAGGCACCAACTGCAACTCCCCCACACACTGTCTTATCTATGTTTATGCTATTGTTTTTATACATCTCAGCAAGCCTATGAATGAAGTAGACATCACCACTGTTTCCTTTTCACAGCCTATAATCTCTCTCATTAAATTATTCCATTTTGCCTCAAACTAGCACATGTATATTCAGTTCCAGTTCAAGAAGACTGTGCTATTCAGGAGGGAGCTCAGGTATCTGCTTAAATCACAAGACCATCAGTGGGATGAATGTAAAAATATTTAAGTAATGAGTAGGAACAGACTACACTGAGAATTGGTTACTCCCAAGAGAATTAGATTTCTTTTCCTTTTTCTCTTTGTCTAATTTTAAAAACAGAAGTGTATATGCTTTTAATTGTGCAGTTCTTTGTCTTAATTGTCTTCATGGTTCTCAATATTTTTTTTATCTCTATGTGTGGGTTTTACACTTATCTATGGATTTAAAGGTACTTAAATATGTATTTTCTGACTAGGCAGGCCCCACACACAGGCAACATCTCTTCAACACAGTAAAACTTAACACAGCTAAGGGGTGACATGGGTAGAGATATGTAATGTGAGGTCTTCTTTTTCTACCTGACCCAGGCTTCCTTTCTTTGTAGTAAACTGGGATTTTGATTTGCTTGTACCACATTCACAAACTGTTCCTGACAAGCTGATTTCCAATAGGTAAAACTTTCTGGTTTAACCTTATTTTGACTTTGGAAAACTGATAATTAGCATATGTTGAGATGGTATACATAGAATTATAGAATCAACCAGGTTGGAAGAGACCTCCAAGGTCATCCAGTCCAACCTATCCCCCAGCCCTACCCAGTCAACTAGACCATGGCACTAAGTGCCTCATCCAGTATTTTCTTGAACACCTCCAGGGATGGTGCCTCCACCACCTCCCAGGGCAGTCCATTCCAATGGCAAATCACTCTCTCTGTACATGCCACTTTCTACTATTGCCTCTGAAGCAAGAAGGAAAAGAATGGGAGTAATAGACCACTGTTAAATATAGTTTGGAAAGTGTTATTAATATGCTTTATATTAAGTTGTACATGTATTTCAGTGAACTCTAAGCTGTTACTGAAACAGAATAAAGGCACTCATCACAGCATTCTAGATCTTATATATTTCTCTGTCCATGTGTTATTAAATGGTGTTATATGTGACAAATGTGTTCTCCAAGCATTGAAATGCTTTGGTTTGAGGAGGAGGGAATGTACAGCAAAACAGCACTATTGGGGCATATTTTTAGCTGCTGCAAATTAGCATAGCTCCACTGGGAGCAGTGCCAAGAATTTAAAATGAATGTTGAACTTACAGTAGAATCAGCTACTGTGGTACTTCAGTGATATGGAGGGCTAGGGTGTAGGAAATATTTGAAAGAAAGCATAATAGATTGTCTGGGGTTAAGCATTTCTTCAGTGCCAGGTGAATTGAATACAATATTTCAAGCTGCAAAGTATTGAATGTCTGTAATATGCTTCAGTAGTGGAATTATAAATGACCAACAGAGGAAAAGGTGGTGCATCCAAACCCTCCATTTTTCCAATATAGTAGAAGACTGTGAGCAGACTCTGAAGTAATGGCTAAAACCCCTGTTGTTTATAATCAGCATGAGGATTCACATATTCTCTAATGAAATCTCAGTTAAATAAGCCATATGGTCATTGCAGTAGGGTTTGAAGCAAAAGGAAAAGTATTAATCTGAATCAAAACTCAGATAAGAAGCATAAGATGAAACACTTAATAAACTTGCCCTTTTTTGTTTGTTTCAGATAGCAAAATCAGATAGCAAAACTTGTGCTTTGAAATCACATAATACTAGGGGGAAAAAAACAAACAAACCCAAAACAAAACAAAACAAACCCCACAAAGCTCAAGAGGGTGGAGCCATAACATGGTTTGTTTTTTTTTAATATAAGGAGTGAAATAACATATACACTGAAAGAAAGGCACTTTTCTAGTCTTAGTATGGCTTAGTTCTGGGCCCCTCAATTCAAGAGAGATGCTGAGGTGCTGGAACGTGTCCAGAGAAGGGTGACAAAGCTGGTGAGGGGCCTGGAACACAAACCCTATGAGGAGAGGCTGAGGGAGCTGGGGGTGTGCAGCCTGGAGAAGAGGAGGCTCAGGGATGACCTCATTGCTGGCTACAACTACCTGAAGGGAGGTTGTAGCCAGGTGGGGGTTGGCCTCTTCTCCCAGGCAACCAGCAATAGAACAAGGGGACACAGTCTCAAGTTGTGCCAGGGAAGTATAGGCTGGATGTTAGGAGGAAGTTGTTGCCAGAGAGAGTGATTGCCATTGGAATGGGCTGCCCAGGGAAGTGGTGGAGTCTCCATCCCTGGAGGTGTTCAAGAAAAGACTGGATGAGGCACTTAGTGCCATGGTCTAGTCGATTGGATAGGGCTGGGTGCTAGGTTGGACTGGATGATCTTGGAGGTCTCTTCCAACCTGGCTGATTCTATGATTCTAAATGTTAAATAAATTGTTTCAACATTGAAAAAAACCATTTGCACCACGGAGGACAGGTCAGTGGAATCACTGCTATCCAGTGCAAGGGCCTAAAAGCAATGTTCAAAGAACAGAGTAGAAAATACAACTAAAGGTAATCCAGTATTGTGTAAATCACTCTTTTCCTGAAATGCTGTGTTCATCTCTGCTCAGCTGGCCTCAGCAGAGATATAAACAGGAAGAAGGGTTCAAAACTGGGTCAGTGACAGCACAAATGCCAGTGAAACTCATCACCACCAGTCATTAAGACTGAGACAAAAAAAAAAGGCAATATTAATCTTATGGCAAATAAATTATGGAAACATTAACAATTATAGCAAACAAGGCATCATCACAACTCAAACAGAAGGGAAAATATTAAGTAAGGAATTACCAGGGCCAACAAGCCTTCTTTTCACAGGTCACGAGTCATTTGCCCCAGCTGCTTTCAGTTCAATGGATGCCTCACTAACTGGCTGGCCAAACCCTGTCTCTGTAAACCAGGCATGAGAACAGAGCCTCAGGTAATGATACCCAGCTCTGAGCGTAGCTCTCAAAATGAAGAAAATTACTACTGAAAGGAAAACAAAGGTGCCAGAATAATTTCTTGATTAGCAAAAGGGAGGATTCTTAGCAAAAAGAGCATATAGAGGATATGATACCTGTCAAACAGCCTAGAATTAAGCAAAAGCAAAAGCAAAATTATAATGCCAAAGGAAGAAACAAAGGTTACAAGATACTGGCTTCTTCAACTGCTGCCAGGTTGGTATGCAAAATCCACTCCTACATGAATTGATTTCAGACATTACTGGGAGCAGGATCCTGGTAATAAAACACAAATACTTTGGTTTTTTTTCATTTTCACCCCATTATGGCTGCATCTTGGGTTCTGGTTTTAGCCTTTTGGAGAGCAGAAGTGAAATGAGATTTTTTTTTTTGCTGGTTTCTTTTAACATGCAATTATTTCTTCTCTGGTAAGATTCAATTAATTGGTGAGCTAATGAAATCTTTAGGAAATCTTTAATTTCTTTTCTGTTTTCAAGTTTCCTTTCACATTTTTTACACAGGAACTATTCAGTATTATAAAAAACTTGTAAACCTCAGGCATGTGGCATTTTAACTGCACATCACTTCACCAGTTTGCTAGGTGAATGTTTGTTTTGGTTTTATTAACTACCAAGATGTATGTAATGATATGCTAGTTTGATTTCAGTATATTACACAGGCTTTCTAAAGCCATTACCTAAGGAGTATAATACAGTCTGCTGAGCCCTGGGCAGTGTGATTTACAGAGTGCTCTACATTAACCTCTAGTTCATGCCTCACTGAGCATTTTTATCTTCTAATTAGAGAGTAGCCAACTGCACTATTTATAATTACTTAATATGGTGAACATTTATGGAGGGAGATTAAATAAGAGAGATTAAACAAACATGGAGCAGACTAAACATTTAATTAAAGCAATAAGTTTCAGGATACTACTATTTTTTAAAATTGATTTGATTAGTTTATTGGTTTGTATTAGTTTATTGGTTTGTATTAGTTTATTCCTTTGTTGTTTGAGTCTGCTTTCTCCAGGTGGAAAACCCATTGGCATAGTCACAAAAGCCCCTTAGCCTTATACAGAAAACGCTGACACAAGCTTCTCGTGTTACAGTATCACAGTATTATCAAGGTTGGAAGAGACCTCACAGATCATCAAGTCCAACCCTTTACCACAATTCTCAAGGCTAGACCATGGCACCAAGTGCCACGTCCAATCCTGCCTTGAACAGCTCCAGGGACAGCAACTCCACCACCTCCCCGGGCAGCCCATTCCAGTGTCCAATGACTCTCTCAGTGAAGAACTTTCTCCTCACCTCCAGCCTAAAATTCCCCTGGCGTAGCACATTTTGGTGCTGGCCACCTGAGAGAAGAGAGCAACCTCCCCCTGGCCACAACCTCCCCTCAGGTAGTTGTAGACAGCAATGAGGTCTCCCCTGAGCCTCCTCTTCTCCAGGCTAACCAATCCCAGCTCCCTCAGCCTCTCCTCGTAGGGCTGTGCTCAAGGCCTCTCCCCAGCCTCGTCGCCCTTCTCTGGACACGCTCAAGCATCTCAATGTCCCTCCTAAACTGGGGGGCCCAGAATTGGACACAGTACTCAAGGTGTGGTCTAACCAGTGCAGAGTACAGGGGCAGAATGACCTTCCTGCTCCTGCTGGCCACACCATTCCTGATGCAGGCCAGGATGCCACTGGCTCTCTTGGCCACCTGGTGCAGATAACAGTATTTCAAGCTCTACCCCTTACACGAGTAACTATTCCATGTTCAGAGCTGTCCTTAAATTATGTTACAGTACAGTTAGGGGATGGAGGGTAGCACAACTCCTCTTCAGATTTGCTTACGTCATTTTTTTTATTTTTAATTTTTGATTACTTTTTCATACCAAAATTTGGAATAAAACAAACAACCTTCAAACCTGCCAAAAAGCAGGGTTAGCATTGAGATCAGATGTGCTCTTTTGCCTTCCCTGTGGAACAAAGCTATTTCTAAGCCAGTACAAATCAAAGCCAAGCACTTCAGCTTTCTCAACTTTTTTTCATCTTCTCCTTGCCTCCAACAGATTTCCTACTGCAGGTGCTAGAGCAATTCAAGTTGGCTCAATAAAGCCAGATGTTTGAATTATTCCTTCTGTAGCAAGTTGGAATTGAACTGTTAATGATATGATTAGGCAAGTAGTTGCTCTTTTGCTCTCTGATGCCAACTATCTGGATGATGCAGGTTAAAAAAAAAGGTGCTTAAATATAGTGTTTCCCTTAACCTAAGTCATGGTGACAGAACCAGGTTACAGTGCAGCTGTCTGTGACATTATCCAAACAGATTAGAGCTCAGCATCTGTGAGTGTGTGCGGGGAGAAGTGATACCTTAATCATATGCAGTCAATCATATCTTACCAAAATAAAGGCCCTAGCAAAGGAAAATGTTTCTGTTCTGTTTTCAAAATATTTATAACTTTTCTGGGCTTATATCTGCAAAGAAAATCAGGGGATAACAACTTTTGCATAAAATCTGATCCAAACGTGTCTTGGGAGAGACCAAATAATATTTACATCTAATGGCAGAGATAAAATATAAACCCAAAGAGATTAAATTCTAAATCCTAGCAAAAGTAAAATAAAGAAAATTCTTTAGATGAGCTAAGATAGTAAACATAAAGGAGCATTACAGTTCCAAAATGAGAAACAAGAAACTCTGGATGGTTTCGAAACAGCTAAGCAATAAAAAGTATAGTAGCCCATCACTTGTCAGCATCTTTTTTGGAGTGCATTCAAACACTCATCTTTAATGTTGCTCAAGCTATAACTTTTACACAGATGCAAATGGATAAAAATTTACCTCCCTGAAACCAAGGGCTGAAATCTCCCACATGTCATGGCTAATCTGTGCTACATCTTTTCAGAGACAAGAAAGATATGGGACCCTGGGTGATTTCCTCCAGGTAGTGCACAGAGAGCCAGCCCCTGTGGCCCCCTTCTCTGTGCTGGTTCTGTACAGTCTCCTTTGCTCCTCAAGAAACTGCTGATCATTGAGACAACCAACATACACTAGAAATTAACAGTAGCTGTATATTAGCTGTCTACCATAAGAAAGCAGAGGAGAAAGCCTGTATTTGGTAAAAGTGTGTATAATATGGAAGTGCAAATCAAGCTTCTGCAGCTGTATATAGTGTACTTCTGAAAAATGGGTATGTATATAGGTCCCTCAAGACAAGAGGTGAAGCTCTAAGCAGTAGTGGCTTATGAGCAGCATGTACACTTTAGTTTTGTCAAAAAGAGGAAGGTGTGATGTCCTCCTTCTGGAGAAGAGAAAGGGTGACTGGGAAAAGGCAGGAAGCATTCAATTAGCAACTGTGTGATCCACCCACAAGTCACTGAGAGCTGGCTGCATCTACGTTAGTTGCCACTTGATGCTTTCAAAAAGGCAAGGCTGTGTGGTTAACTTCCAAGACAAAGCCATACTGCTATATAATTAACATTAGGAACTAATTCTCCCCAGTGGAATCTCTGTTGAATATTTCTAGCCTACTGTTGTGAAAGACATTCATATACTCTGGCCATATTCACTATCCTGGAACAGTGGATTTCTGAATTTCAAACTCTCTAACACACATTCAGTTAAGATACACAAAATCATCAGTGACTTCATACTAACACAGTTCTGCTGTGAAGCAAAATGAGGGGACAAAGCCAAAGTTGTGTTTTGTTGGTCCTGTGGACTGATGCAGCCTTGGAAAGGACAGACAGCAAAGAGAAATTAGGAAGTCTCATGTTCAGGCTGCTGACTTTCATATGTCTCAACATCTGGGCTTTGAAATTATATGGCTGTCCTGAAAGGAAGGTTCAGTACAGGCTATTTCTTCAGAATAATGTTGTAGTGACAAAAGATTAAGTGAAGAAACAAAGGCTCTCAGCTCTGCTCTATGCTACCTTTCTCCTCAATAAGGGGGATCTTATGGCTTTTAACTTGTTTTTGCTATTCTCTCTCTACCAAACAAAGCTAAATAAGCCAAGTATTATACTCAGGGGTGACCTCATTGCTGGCTACAACTACCTGAAGGGACATTGTAGCCAGGTGGGGGTTGGTCTCTTCTCCTAGGCAACCAGCAATAGAACAAGGGGACACAGTCTCAAGTTGTGCCAGGGAAGTACAGGCTGGATGTTAGGAGGAAGTTCTTCCCAGAGAGAGTGATTGGCATTGGAATGGGCTGCCCAGGGAGGTGGTGGAGGCACTGTCCCTGGAGGTGTTCAAGCAAAGCCTGGATGAGGCACTTAGTGCCATGGTCTAGTTGACTGGCTAGGGCTGGGTGCTAGGTTGGACTGGATGATCTTGGAGGTCTCTTCCAACTTGGTTGATTCTATGATTCTATACAGATGGGATGGAAAACTGCTGAAAGTTGCTGTATAAAGGAAAATCTTAGTTTTGTAAACTGTTGTGCACTTTGGGCTAGTCCCTTGTTCCTATTTTTATGTCATAATTCTGAAGCCTCTAATGTTTCACAAGGGCAACCAAGATCAGCATAGGGTTTCTTTGCTTCATGCTGTATGAAAGGCTCATGTTAGAAATGTAAGGATTTATTTCATATATTACAGATATCACAGTGATCACATTGTGCTAGTTTGAAGCAGGCTAGAATGTTGTGGTGAGAAGAATTAGATTACAGGCTGTGAAAGGGAAACAGTGGTGATGTCTACTTCACTAATAGGCTTGCTGAGATGTATAACAACAAGCATGTAAATATAGATAACACAGAGTTGCTGCCTGGGCTTGGGCTGAACTTCTCTCCCTCTCTGACCTAACCTGCCATCTTTGTGACTAATACATCTGCTTCATAACCCCCCTGGCCTACCCTCCAATCTTCCTTAGGCACAAAGCTACATCTAGGGTAAGGTAGAGAGGGGTGGGAGAAGGCGGAAGGGTGCCTGAAAGCCTCTCCTGGGGACTCAGGTTTCTGGGAGGGCAGTTTCTGTATTACCTTTTACCTTGCATACTTCTGTATACAGCTGTATATATTGTAAATATCTGCCTGTATATTGTGCTAAGCTGTAAATATAAGCTTCATTCAATTTCCAGAGTGGCTGAGACTGGGTGATTTCCAAAGTGTGGGGAGGCAGGTAACGCCCAAACCATCACACACATGAATACTGCCTTTGACATTAAGGATTTTCTTTAATAAAGGATGATGCCATGGTCCAAGAGACCAAACTGGTCGCTTGTCAAACATCACATACCTCCTTAGATGTGCCAAGAAAGTTTGTGACACATAATCCATGGCTATCATTCTGAAAAGAGCATTTCTTCTTTAGAAGATAAACAATGGGAGGGTAAAGTTATCCTAAAGGTAAAGTAAGGTCAAAGCTGTTCAGAGCCATCAAATTATTTACTCTGAAAAAAGAATACTGTCAGGCCAAGCTAATAGAAGAGTTTGGATGACTGAACATTGGCTAACGTGGTAGGGAACTCTATTGACTTTCCAGAGTTTGTCGATTCCTTTAGCTTCCCCTGTATTACTGTAACCATGAAAGTATGACACACATCAGGAGCTCTGATACAGTTCTAACTGCAAACAAGGGAAAGACTTCTGAAATACTGTTTAGTGCCCTTTAAACATTAATACTTCCTCAAGCTGACAAAAAACTTTCAAAGATAAAAACACATGGAAAAAAAAAAATCACTGTGCTTTCCCAAAGAACCTCTGTGCCTGTGAAATAACACTTGTTGTAAGAAATCCTCTTAAAATATATATACATACATATATATATATATAATTAATCCTGCCAGTTGTGCACTCCTGATTGTATGTTTAAACAAACATAAACAGCATTTGCAATTTAGGTTATATGTGATCTACAGAGCTATGTTTTTCCAGGAAGGGAGTGCCTGCCATTAGCAATCGATATTGCTATATTCTGCTGCTCCTCTGATGATTTAAAATCAAGAATTTCACTTTCAGCCTGTGTTTCACTTTTACTTTCCTTTGCTGGCAGTCCCTGCCCGTCACGAATCTTTCTCCCATTCTGCTAACTGAAGATCTTGTGACTTAGCTTCTTCCTCTTCACATGAGCTGCAATCAATTCAACCTTAACAGCTTAATGAAGTAACATCAACTCAGGCTGCTGTGCAGCTCATGAAGTAATTAACATATGTAAGAAAGGAATCATTCCACTTAGTGGCAGGAATGGGGAAGGAAATAACTAACCATATTCAGTCAGAGCCAGAAAGGACTACCTACAAAGCTCCTGCACTCTCAGAGGAACCAGATGGCTCAGGACTTACATAGTCTATATAGCTATCCTGTATTCACCAGAGCATAAATCTACAATAATTCCATTAGCCCTTGTGGATTTATGTCTCTGCAAGGGAAATTAGAATCTGACTCTTTGTTTTCTCTGCTTTATGTGATGAATAACATGCTCGTCACAAATACAGAGACTCAGGAAAACCCAAATTTTGCATCACAGAGATTAGAGTAGTTGCCCTTTAAAGTGGCTGGGCAGCAATTAAGATGAATAGATGTTTCTGATTAATACACTCTATAATTTCTAGCTCCTGTTCTTAACAAAGTAGAATGCAACACTTTTTTCAAACCTAACCTTTTTCAAACCTAACTTTTTTCAAACCTAACTTTAATCAGAAGAAACCTTTCTCATTTCCCAGTCTGGTTTTCCTAAGGGGTTTTGCCCTAGACAGTCTTGAAATGACAGCTTAGAGAGTGCAGAGAAAAAGAAAGAAATTCAAGATTATATTTTTTTTATTTCCTTTAGCTAGATTTCAGAATTTTGTGAGACTAAAATGTTGAAACTTGAGGCATTTTAAGCTTTAGAAAAGGGGGCAGATGTTGCTGAGTTGGAGGGCAGAAGGGCTCTGCAGCAGGACCTCGAGCACCTGGACAGATGGGCAGAGTCCAATGGGATGGCGTTCAATAGCTCCAAGTGCAGGGTGCTGCACTTTGGCCACAACAACCCCATGCAGAGATACAGGCTGGGGTTGGAGTGGCTGGAGAGCAGCCAGAGAGGGATCTGGGGGTGCTGATTGATACCCACCTGAACATGAGCCAGCAGTGTGCCCAGGTGGCCAAGAGGGCCAATGACATCCTGGTCTGCATCAGGAATGGTGTGGTCAGCAGGAGCAGGGAGGTCATTTTGCCCCTGTACTCTGCACTCACTTTGAGTACTGTGTCCAGTTCTGGGACCCCCAGTTTAGGAGGGACATTTGAGATGCTTGAGCATGTCCAGAGAAGGGCGACGAGGCTGGTGAGAGGCCTTGAGCACAGCCCTACGAGGAGAGGCTGAGGGAGCTGGGATTGGTTAGCCTGGAGAAGAGGAGGCTCAGGGGTGATCTTATTGCTGTCTACAACTACCTGAAGGGTGGTTGTGGCCAGGGGGAGGTTGCTCTCTTCTCTCAGGTGGCCAGCACCAGAACAAGAGGACACAGCCTCAAGCTATGCCAGGGGAAATTTAGGCTGGAGGTGAGGAGAAAGTTCTTCACTGAGAGAGTCATTGGACACTGGAATGGGCTGCCCGGGGAGGTGGTGGAGTCGCCGTCCCTGGAGCTGCTCAAGGCAGGATTGGACGTGGCACTTGGTGCCATGGTCTAGCCTTGAGCTCTGTGGTAAAGGGTTGGACTTGATGATCTGTGAGGTCTCTTCCAACCTTGGTAATACTGTGATACTGTGATATTGTTCATCCTTGTCACAACTCTGGATATTATGTGAGTTTTTTTTAAGGTAAAGAATCTCTGGGTGCCCTCTGCTACTAAATGCAAATTAACTATGCTATGTACTGGACAGTGCTTACAGGGAAAGGCCAAGGTTAGTCTCCTGCAATTCGGCCATTTGGTCTCTGGTATGAGGGTCACTAGGATGGTCTCCAAGCAGTGAGCAGCCAAGTTTGGAAGAGGAGCTGTGAAAGGATTCAGCAATGGTGGTGGGGTGTCAGACTGTAGTTTGCACCTAGGCTACATAGGTTCATGGTCTTCCAGTTTCTGAATGATCCTGGCCTGGGAGCAAAGCAGGTAGATCATCCTCAGACTGTATGTGCTGAAAACAATACTCTGTTTCACAGTCTAAAGTGGGTCATAAACAGTGATGATATTTGATTTCCCTGTACTGCTCATGGAGCTCTGTGCCCTGGTTCAGGGAGGTGTAGGGAAGTGAGGAGGGATGCACCTACTAAACTGTTGTTCGGGTTTTGAACCTCACAAACCATGGAAAGATTGTCATTGCTACGAAATCAGTCTGATCTCTGACTTGGTGTCTGAATGTGCAGGGAACTATGAATCATTAGAAATCCATTTACAAGCTGCTGCAGCTTCTTGTTTACATAATAGGCAATTATTACTAGTAATCACTTCTGATAAACACATTTAGGGCTAATGACATCTTTCCATAAATAGTATTCCTAGCAGCCTTTACGAGGTCAGAAACCAGTTACAATTATAGGCATCCTACAATGCTGTAGATAATATCTACTACCAGCCAAGCATGGATTTACTGGGCAAATACAGATTTATAGCCCTGTATTAGCACAGGCTGAGGTCTCTTGCAACCTGGTTGATTCTATGATTCTATAGTGAGAAAATGCTTTCCATCTCCTCCTGGACAACCTTTTTCAAGAGCTTCCTGATAAATGAGAAGGTTTCAGATTTTTTTTCCCCCCTAGGAATTGCAGGTAGATTTTTATTGAATTAATGATTTTTTGATTTCACAAGAAGCTGAGGTCAGGTATTTAATCTATTTCTGCTGCCCAGCCTGTTTCTCTTGAAGGCCTTCCCATCAGGAATAGATCTCATGGAAATATATTTGGAGCAGTGATGAGGATATGTATGTATGTAACAAATTCAAACCCTCATAGAATCATAGAATCAACCAGGTTGGAGGGGACCTCCAAGATCATCCAGTCCAACCTAGCACCCAGCCCTGTCCAATCAACTAGACCATGACACTAAGTGCCCCATCCAGTCTTTTCTTGAAGACCTCCAGGGACGGTGCCTCCACCACCTCCCTGGGCAGCCCATTCCAATGCCAAACACTGTCTCTGGCAACAACTTCCTCCTAACATCCAGCCTAGACTTCCCCCAGCACAGCTTGAGACTGTGTCCCCTTGTTCTATTGCTGGTTGTCTGGGAGAAGAGGCCAACCCCCACCTGGCTACAGCCTCCCTTCTGGTAGTTGTAGCCAGCAATGAGGTCCCCCCTGAGCCTCCTCTTTTCCAGGCTGCACACCCCCAGCTCCCTCAGCCTCTCCTCATAGGTTGTGTTCCAGGCCCCTCACCAGCTTTGTTGCCCTTCTCTGGACACATTCCAGCACCTCAACATCTCTCTTGAATTGAGGAGCCCAGAACTGGACACAGCACTCAAGGTGTGGCCTGACCAGTGCTGAGTACAGGGGCAGAATAACCTCCCTTGTCCTACTGGCCACTCTGTTCCTGATGCAGGCCAGGATGCCATTGGCTCTCCTGGCCACCTGGGCACACTGCTGGCTCATCTTCAGCCTACTATCTATCAGTACCCCCAGGTCCCTTTCCTCCTGACTGCCTTCCAGCCACTCTGTCCCCAGCCTGTAGCACTGCATGAGGTGGAGTGCAGAATACCACAGTATGATGCAGGCGTTAATCTAGTCCAAATGAAGGTGAGGTCTGTCTGAGGATATTCATGTGACTGCAGAAGGACACTGCTTTCTGGCTATTCTCTGGAGTTGAAAACAATCCTTCCTTTCCAAAATATGTCATTTTGCATATGTATTGAGGTAAGGAAGGCATGTGTCATTGATTTAATAAAAAGAAGGACTAATTATCAGGCAGCCAGATGGCAAAACACAAACTATAATTCACAGGCGAGCATTCAGCACAGATCAGCATCTCCTGTATGGCTCCCACACCCCAACAGAAGTAAAAGCACAGAGCTACAGAAATGAAATGCTGCAAGGGTCTCAATAAGCCATCTTCTTGCATTCAGCAAGGAAATTTTGTGTCAGGGCAATACAATTTTATTCCACAGAAAGACTATATTGCCAGAAAGAATTAAAAAATCCTACCTATACAAAATGGACAACAACAAAAAAGTAATCCCCAAGCCTCAGAGTAAAACCTTGAGAAATTTACTGAAACCCAAACCACAAAAACCTCAGAACAGAGAATAACCACAACACACATCCTGACCACTGCAAACACATGTGGCTCTCTAAGGTGGTTGAAAGTAGGACATGCAATGGGAACCTTTTATTGCACCCAGGATCATTCACACACAGCCTGAGCAAACCAAAAAATACCTTTCCACAATACTTGTAAAAAACCCAGCGACTGACATAGACTGCAAAATAAGCTTTGCTATAACATGCTCACAGGAAGTAATGTGAAGGACAAGTTATAAGAACCTGAATAGAATATGAATATCATTCACCACAAATCAGTGCCAAGAAAAGGCAAATGATGAATCTGCATAGGGAGGGATGCAGCTGCCAGGGGCTGAGTGTATGAGGCATGATGAAGGTGCTTCTGCTCTGCCACAGAATGCAGTCCACAAGCTGTCTGGGATACTGGTAGTGCAGAAGGGGGCCCAAACCCTATGAACACTTGTAAATCTTACCCTCATAGAAGTCACTGTGAAACTCATTTAAAGGACTGTAACTCCTACACTTACCCTGAATTCAGACACCGCCATAAGTCAAGGGTCTTCCTTGTGTACCTCTTTATTTGCACAGGCACAGCTGAGAGGCATTGCTGTGGCAACCTACAGCCTGGGGACCAGCTTTGTGTTTGTCTGCCTTTGTGCCAGAGTGCTAAGCAACACACCACCTGCTGACTGCTGAGGACAAATGGGAGAGGATGGCATCTTACAGGACTTTGTGTGGTTTAATTAGATCCATATTTCTGCTCTAAGTTCTTCAAGACAGAAGATATTACGGTAGAAGGCTTCTTATGCAATTGTAATTGTCAGCAGAGAATATATTTGGAGTCATTTGCTTTGCCATCAGAAGAGAAAATAAAAAGTTGGAATGTATACACTTAATTAGTGATGTTTCTGAACAGAATTCCTAATTAATGGGCTGCCCAGGGAGGCAGGTGGTGGAGGCACCGTCCCTGGAGGTGTTCAAGAAAAGCCTGGATGAGGCACTTAGTGGCATGGTCTAGTTGATTGGATAGGGCTGGGTGCTAGGTTGGACTGGATGATCTTGGAGGTCTCTTCCAACCTGGTTGATTCTATGATTCTATTCTATTCTATGAGTGAAGATGAGCTGTGTTTCAGTGAGTGCAGATTCCCTACTCAGATGTTCCCAACAGTTCTACTTTCTAAACAGGAAGGATTTTACTGCTCCCACCATGAACTGTCACTGCCTACCTCTAACGTGCAAAATCCTTGTGAGGATTCGTATTTGGTGTTTGACATCTGCAAATTACATTCATAGGAGGTGTTTTCTAGGTACTTTTTTTTCTGCAAGAAGCACAGTGTAACTCAAAGGGGGTTCTTTTGGTTTTGTTTTTTATTTGGTTTCACTGTTTGTTGGTGGTTGTTTTTTTTTTCAGAATATAGTGCTACCCAATACAGTAACAACATCAGAATCGTGTAGTGGGTGATGATCTGCCTAAATACTTCAGGGAAAGGGTGGTTTTCCTAGCATTTTTCATCCTTGCCCCAGAAATCCTTGATTTGTACAATTTGGAGGACAAATTAAAGATTTCTGCAGTCTTCATAAATTATTATTGTCACTATTGTACCTATAGAAGATGTTTTAAAATAGTGAAACAAGAGGCTTCTCCTTATTCTAAGCAAGGTTCTATCCTTACTGGAAAAGTAACCAAGACAACAAAGGATAATGTCCCCCTTTCAGATGACCACTTTGCTGGGAATGAAGTAGAAAATGAATTGCATAGCAGTCTTTTAATGGCATTCAGGGTCTGGTACTAATCTCAAGCACAGGCATAATTACTGTGAAATCATCTTCTCTGTAGGTGTATAATAAACAAGAACTGATGTTGTAAAATCCTTTCTATGTGTTTACGAAGGATTAAACTTGATCATTGTTATGAAACTATCTTGAAGCAAACAGTCCTTAAAGGTTAAGATAAACATGATTTGAAGACAAGATATTTTTTGTCCAGAGCACCCACATCCACATGAATTGTCAGCTGCAAGTACATGCTAATGTGCTACAATCAGATTTGTGACCACAGTGGGGCAAGAGATGCACCAGATGGTAACAGATGTGAGGGCTACCACCTCAGGGTGCTCTGCAGGTCCAGGTCAGACTCTGGAAGAAGCATCTGGCAGCTGCAAAGAGCATAGAGGGCAGTGAGACCATGGGGAGAGAGTTGCAGAAGAAAGAGCACTGGGGGAATAAAGGAAACAGGGCCAGTGTACCAAAATGTCCTGCCCTTCTCTGAATACAATAAACAGTTTTGTGTGTGGACCTGCAAGCCCTGTGTATAATCAGTGCATCATTCATCTTATTAGAATAATTTTATTTGTAGGGAGAGGAAAATCTTTGAGCATTTACTCATCTGAAATTCACTTGCGTGAACAAATCTTCTAGTATTGCTTTATTCATGATTTCACTTACCTCTGTTTTATACTACTGTAATACCAGTTAGTTCAGCAGACATTTTACACTTTAACATCATGGACAGAATGGATCCCTTAGAATAGACTTTAAGTGTTGCTGTCTTGAAGAGGATCTTTCATCCTGTGGGCTAAAACTTTTTACTGGGAATATTCAGAGCATAGTTTTTGTACACATTAAATGCTGTGTGTAAGAGACCATAAACATCCTCTCTGGAAATGAAAGTTTGAAGTCACAATGCTGAAGGTTTGAAATATTTCCAAGATTCACCATGCAGAGATTCATTAGGTGTACAATTCCACTACCAACAAAGAATTACCCAGTTTTCCTACTTATGCATACCCCTTCTCACAAAGCATGCACTACGTGTCTAATGTGTAGGTCAGCATTCTATAGGCTTGAGATTTTCTACTTTGATTTCTCAGTCCACAGTATTTTACATTTGATCACAATTATGTTTTGCATACTTCAGTGTAGCTGATGATTTTATCAGAATCGGAAAGGGGTCAAAGAGGAAATTTAACCTCTGTCATGCTTAGCTTGTAGCATTCATGGAGTGTCTACTGTGCATCTTTATAAGAGAATTTCTTTCCTTTAAACTTTTTGCATTGCCAACATGGTTCCCTGTTAAAACAAGAAGCCTACAGAGGAAAATTGAATTGTGTAACTTCACTAGCATCATCCTTCTCTTATCAGTACAGCATCCTACTGTTCTTCATTCCACATATTTAACTGTTTGCTACAGGGTAGTAGACATTTTTCTGCTAAGAAATGTCCTCTGTAATGCTCAGATGTTGTTACAACGTGGAGAAGTTGTCTGAAACCACTGCAGTCAGCTGTAATGAAGTAAAGTCCATTACAAACATTCCTCTTACTCCATGCTCATTTAGGAGACCCCCCCCACACCTCTTCCCCAGCCCCAGGCACTGCATGACATTGCAAGGACGCAGTGACTGAAATAATGAGTAGTCACTGTGCAGTAACATGTCGTTTTACAGCAGGGAACCTGTGTATGGTAGGCATGGTGCCACACAAAGACTGATTAGAACCAGATGGTAAAAAATGCATTGCAACTGATGGCCTGATGAGCTTGCTGGAATGGTTAGTAAAACGGTAGATTGGTCCTCCTGCAGCACACACACACACTCACTGAGGCATTCCCTTGTGTAGTCTGAGTTCCACATCTGGGTAGTGGGATGGAAATGGCTGTAGCTGACCATGCTGTGTGAACGTAATTCTGTTGGTGGTGTACAATAGCAAGGTCACCTGCCTCCCAAATGCCAATAAAGTCAGGTGTTCCTACAGCCTTTGCTTTGGTCTAGCAGTCAGAAAATCTGTGTTCACATCTTGGCTTTACTATATGCTGCCTGTACTGCTGCAGCACCATCCTAGTGGGCAAGGCCTAATCCAGTTGCTGTCACTAGCAACTGACCAGCACAGGGAGAGAATTTTAATCTTCATGTTCCTCATCTAGTGAAAAAAAAAAGGTATTTAATTTCTCCTAGTAAATCTGTCTATTGTTGCTTTATTTAGGCCACTTTAGACAAAGACTCTTGCTAATTTTGACTCTTTTGTAGAACTGTCAGTAACAACCTGTGTCATCTCCAGGTAGCGTCTGTATGTGAGAACCCAAACGTCAATACTGGAAGTTTCTAGAAGTCAACCAGTACAAAAACATGGCTAACAATTTGTCAGAGGCTTATGTGTGGCCCTGTCCTATGATTAACTTTGTTCCATACCTTCAGAGCAAGTACTATATCAGGTGCACAATAAAAATAACAGTGTTTTCCTGTCAGTCTCTTTTCCCAGGCAGCCAGCAACAGAACAAGGGGGCACAGACCCAAGTTGTGCTGAGGGAGGTATGTTAGGAGGAAGTTCTTTGCAGAGAGAGTGATTTGCCATTGGAATGGGCTGCCCAGGGAGGTGGTGGAGTCACGTCCCTGGAGGTGTTCAAGGAAAGACTGGATGAGGCACTTAGTGCCATGGTCTAGTTGATTGGCTAGGGCTGGGTGCTAGGTTGGACTGGATGATCTTGGAGGTCTCTCCCAGCCTGGTCGATTCTTTGATTCAATGAAGTTCACTGGCTATTTAGAGCAGCTCAGCTACCCCAAGTACATAGAACAATTAGATCATTCTCTGTTAACTACTGCAACGAAAGTCTGATCATTTCAGCACAGCTGCTACTTTGTAAAGTGGCCATTGTCAATTGGGGTAGATTAATGTGGTTAAGAATATTAAACTCAGTCTTAGATAATATCTGGCACAAAGACCCTAAGTCTCAGTCAAAATCTCTCTGGGTTACAGTGCTATAAATAATACTTCAATAATTACTGTGGGAATGAACTGATATTTAGCAATTTCAGTTTTATTACAGCACTTGCTCTTTGAAAGCCAAAGATGAGGTGATAGATTCTATAGGAACATTCAGTGCTTCTAGAAATACAACTGTAACTACTGGTGAAAGCAAGATCTGTTGAGATAAAAACGAGATGAAATTTCACAGCAACTTTACAATTATTATTTTTTTTTAAGATTTACAACATGAGCACATTTTGAAAACATTTGTTTTGTTTATTCTACATTTATTCTGCAATTAAAATAAATATGTAAGTAGTGAAAGCAGTTGGTTTTTTTTAATCCAGATCTACTGTATTGTAAATTCTATTGGTAGTTCTCCCTAAAGTGATATGATCCAATCTACTGGAGGGAACCATCTATTTCTACTCTAGTAATTTCTTCAGTGTGTGATAGATTTTGTCTTACACTACAGTACAGAATGAATAATTTTCCATTATAAGCAGGACTGTTTTCTCACTTAAGCAGAATCTTTTCTTTTTTTCTCTTCAATTTTCATTCTACCAGAATTTAATTCACTTTGGGTCTACTTTTCATTCTAGCTAGTTGTGTAATTCATGCCCATCTGTTTCTCTGCAAGTCAAGTGATCATTTTTAGTTTTTGAAATGTGTTCTTCTTTTGGTATGTTGCAATGAATCTTACAATAATAGTTTGCTGACTGACTGACTATTTCACTTGTTACAAAAGAGGCTTAAAAAAGGAACACTGAAGAACTTCCTTAACACCTGTGAGGTTCACACTTAGTGCAAAAATTTTCTTTGGCCACAGAAAAAAAATGAAAGCAATTGTTGTCATGAGTGCCAGCTTTATGCTGTGCATTCACAGCTAAAGGCAAGCTCTAGTTTCTAAATGCAAATGGTTTAATATAGTCTCTCAGCTCTAGAAGAATATGGAAGAACAAGGAACAAAAAAATCATAGCTTAAATCCACCATAGCATTCTGCTCAGATCATAAACAGAGTGGGAAGGAAAATATACAAAGAACAAAAAGCAAAACAAAAGAGAAAAGGAGATGCAGGTATTCAGCAGTAAATGAGCTGCCCAGGGAGGTGGTGGAGGCACCGTCCCTGGAGGCCTGGATGAGGCACTTAGTGCCATGGTCTAGTTGACTGGATAGGGCTGGGGGATAGGTTGGACTGGCTGATCTTGGAGGTCTCTTCCAACCTGGCTGATTCTATGATTCTATGATAAGTTGCAGAACAGCTTCATTATAGTATATTATACTGGATTTACCCAACCTGTCCTCTTGTCCACACAGTGAGTAAAGACTCTTTCTGACGTTGGAAACACTTCTCAATTTGGGCTCCAGCTGGTGTGCAAGATTAAAATCGCCTTACCGCATTTCCTTCCAATGTGGGAGATGCCAGAGGAGCTACTACATAAGATGTTCATGATAATTTTCTCTGTCCCATATTGAAGGGCAAGAAGTAGAACACAGTGCATCAGAGACAAACTGGCTCCAAGAGCTGCTCCTGGAAGGAGTAGGTTACCCAGCACACTTTGCTTAGAGCTACTACTGAAGACACAGCCCAGACTTTGGCTTTTTGTCTCCTGTGGCAGTCAGGTTTTCTCTTTTCAAATTTACAGGAAAAATCAGTTGCTTTAATGAGACACTTCAAGCAATACCTCACGCTGTTGAATAGCTCTCCTGCCAGCAGGCTACCACTTCTTGTGCTTTCATAGATGATATAGAGGGAGTCTGCTCTCAGCCCTCTCTTTCATTTGGGAATAAGCTATCGGTTCCCTGGATTTGTGTCTTCTACGAAGGGCTTCTGGAGCAAAGCCAAAGTATCATTCCAAACAACTCTGAACATACAGTAGACTTAGCCTGTTTTGAGGCATCCTCACTTTATTTTCCAGCCTGCCTTTCCAAGGACATGAAGTTTATAATATTACACAATTTGTTTATTCTTTCAGCTGACTGGAAGCAGTTCCTGCCTTCTCCCTTCTCATTATTTTTAGTACTTTTTGACCAATTCCAGCCATGAATAGCAGACAGTTAGAGATCTCAAATACAACAAATATCTACACTGAAATTAAGATGCTGATTAAAGAAAATAGAATCTACTGGTGCTTCCTCTGAAATAAAGACAGAGAGAATTCAAGGTGATCTATTCAGTGGCATCGAGCTTGTCAGCCAGCAGACATGCCCTGACTGGGCAGCTCTAGCACACACTAAATTTTTACCAGTCTACTCAGCTGAAAGCTGAGAAAAGAACTTGAATTCCTAAATGTTGGTGAGGGGAGAACTAGGTTATCCTTAGCTGGCTGGAGGACTGCTGTGGTGTGAAGAGAGTCTATGGATCTTTGAAAAGAGGCTATGTGCACTACAGGATAGGATAGGAGGACAATAGGCATCACAGCAGCACAGCAAAAGGTGTCCTGACTGTATTGTGGTGGGAGTATTTTAAAGAATACTGCATAAACCCACAAGAAACCCAGCTTCACCAATTTCACAGACATCAGGAGTGAAAAAGAGTCCATGATTTGGAGATCCTGACAGACCCACAGCTTTATGTTATGGAGCAGGCAGGACTGAGAAAGCTCATCAGCAACTTCAATTTTGATTTCATGGTGTCCCATAAACCTCAATGAGAAGAATCACTTTTTATTTTCCCTGTTCAGACAAGTCAATCTGGGACTAGGTTGGGTATCTTTTATGTTGTTTGACTACATTTTACCTGGCTCATTGCTTTTCCATTTTGATTTCATGGCTCGATTCTCTGCTTTCTTAATTTGTGTAACTACTTTGCTTAATTTCTATGGATCTGAACTGAGAACACAGAACAGCAAAACAGGAACTTATTTTCCAGTCCTGCAGGATCCTCAACCTTCCTCCACACCTGATCTGACTGAAATTGAAGTTTCTGAAAAACATCAGAGGAAGCAAGACAAAACCTGTACCTTCATGGTGAGATAGCCCCATGCTATGGGCATTCACACAGATTTTCATCACTACCAAGGGAGTTAATTTAGATCCAAGCTTATAGCAGTTTCTGAATGCTCAATCTTTAGTATATAGTGTGTGCAGATAAAGATCAAAGTACACAAAATCTATGGTTCACTTATCTGTCTGATGTGCACTACAGAAAGACCTGTAAAAACTGAATTTCCAGCCCTACCATCAAAAGCAAGCTTTAAAAATCTTCCTATTTTTTAATCATAGAATCATAGAATCAACCAGGTTGGAAGAGACCTCCAAGATCATCGAGTCCAACCTATCACCCAGCCCTAGCCAGTCAACTAGACCATGTCACTGAGTGCCTCATCCAGTCTTTTCTTGAAGACCCCCAGGGACGGTGCCTCCACCACCTCCCTGGGCAGCCCATTCCAATGGGAAATCACTCTCTCTGTGAAAAACTTCTTCCTAACATCCAGCCTATACCTACCCTGGCACAACTTGAGACTGTGTCCCCTTGTTCTGCTTTTGTGTGTGTGTCTGTATGTGTATCAATATAGAATCATAGAATCAACCAGGTCACATATACAAGAACCGGAAAATGTTATCAAGTAAGTTGGACTGGATGATCTTGGAGGTCTCTTCCAAGCTGGTTGATTCTATGATTCTATGATTCTATGTTTGGAAGTATGATTACAAAATAGTTAAGTCAAAGTGAGTGCTTTTGTGTGCAGCTCCGGGGACAGTGAGGTTGGACACTTGTTCACTTCAGCCATCAGTGATGCCACAGGATTAGGCCAATTTTAGCCCCATGCAGTTACCATTTGTGAATTATTTTATTTTGCTATTTTGACTGGCTAGGGCTGGGGGATAGGTTGGACTGCATGATCTTCAAGGTCTCTTCCAACCTGGTTGATTCTATGATTCTAAGGTAATCTGTCAGGGTAGCTGAATTACAGGATGAGATGGTGATTGCCTCTCTGAGAAGCTCTTGGTTGGATTTGTTAGGCAGAAGGGGAAGCAGCACAGAAAAACTAGTGTTATATTCCTGCTGAGCTATACTGATGGGCAGATAAACTGCTGCATTATTCTCATGCCCTTTAATACATTAAATAATTAAGCAATAGGTGGACACCACTTCCTTATACTGTAAGATCATTAAGCAAATTTACTTGGAAGCATCCCCACACTTGCAGTTATTCTTATTAAATTTAACAGCATCACAGGATGATGTGGGCAGCCAGCATGTTTCCTGATGTAGTTCAAGCTTCATGCTGTGTAATTTGAAGCCATGTCATCTTATTACTTGTCATTATTTCTTTTCCACATTGAAGTATTCTTGCTCTCAGCAGGGTGCATACATGAGATCTTAGTCTTGCACCATCCGTCTTTCAACAGTTCACTTGAAGAGGAAATAGATCAGTAATGTGACAAAGCAGTCAAGCAGGAGAATGGCCACTACTGACTTCCTACTCTTTGGCAATGGCCATCAAATATATAGGTATGGCTTTTCCACATAAGAAATTGAAAGAAAGCTAACTGTACTGACTCCCCATATGAAGGATTACTCCAACTCCCCTGGAAGAGGACTCAGACAATAATGAAATGATCACAGTTTATCTCTGAAATGACAATATTCTGGGTTGTAGCTTAGCAGCTTCCTAATACTGTTGTTACACCAAATTAGATGATATAAAAGGAATTTTTTTTCTCTACAGGTACTCACTTCACATTCAGCCAGAACTTGGCTGAGCTTAACTTTTGTGGAATGGTGAAGGAAAAGCAGAGCAGTTGAATTTCCAATCATTTGCTTCTGTGAACCTCTGCTGACCACCTAGAAATCATTAGCCACCTATGAGTGCTATAGGCATCCCAGTGTACTGTCCCTTTGAAAATGCCTAACTCTCATTCAATTTGGAACCCAGATGAGCATAGGAGGGGAAAGATTAGGCTGAATGCAGAAGTATGGTTCAGCCTCATATACCTGTCTATATACTAATAAGGCTGTTTGTGTAGCAACTGATGCTCGTCCCTTTACTGTCTTTGATGCATCTAACCAAGGAAGCTTCTTTACTGAAGGAGGCTCTTGCTTTGTATTTGAAAATGCAGTTTTGCCAGTTTTTCAAAGCTATCATGAGAAGACAGTGAACATTAGTCTTGATAAATCAAAATATTTAATTTCAGTGGAAATGAATGAGAATTTCTTAGCATTAGTTATTGATTTTCTAGTATCACAGAACCACAGAAGTAATGAGGTTGGAAAAGGCCTCTAGGATCATCGAGTCCAACCTATCACCTAACCCTTCTAATTAACTAAATCATAGCACTAATGCTTAAAGTCAAGAAGAAAATACTCTAAACATTGGGAGAACTCAAGGTGCTTACAATGGAAATTTAACTGTAAAATACCTAGGTCATCTCTGAGTGCATATGGTCCAGCATGGTGTCTTTCTTTAGCCTCTGTGAAACAATTTCTTTGACTCTACAAAACCTTCTTATAAAGAAATTTTGGTCCATATGTCCCAGGGCTCCAAAGCTAGTGGTGCCCTCACTAACTATCCATCTGCTTTCATTTTCTAAAAGTTTATTCTGATCAGGATCCTAGTTTACAATTAACATTTATTTCCTTTGCCTCCACCCATGTGGAGCAACGGGAAACAAACCTTGGCATAGCATTTTAACTGGATTCCTTACTGCCCTATCAGAAGAGGCACTGATAGTTGTTTCCCTCTCCTCTGTTGCACTGACAGGCTTTGTGCCTGTCTTCAGTTGATTAGCATTTTGAATTTGGCCACAAGATCATTCTGTTTCTATAGTGATTTTGGCACCGCTCGTGTAGGCTCATTTCCTATCAGTCATGGTTTGCTTACATCAGTGAGCGCGTTATTTTCAACTGTGTTTCTTTCATTCCTGCATCATGCAGGTCATTTTATTTACATGCAGCCAATGAGACCAACACATTTCTAAAATTGCCAGGATATTTAGAACAGTCTAACAAACTGTACTGTGTTCCTGTGTAGTAATGTGCCATTATGTTTGGAAAACAGAGCATAAGTAAACACTAATTAGGAAAATAGATAGAAAAAGCTAAACAAATCCAGTATAGCAATCAGAAACAAAATGTAAAAGATATAGATTCATAGAATCAAGCAGGTTGGAAGTGACCTCCAAGATCATCCAGTCCAACCTAGCACTCAGTCCTAGCCAGTCAACTAGACCATGGCACTAAGTGCTTCATAGAATCATAGAATCATAGAATCAAGCAGGTTGGAAGAGACCTCCAAGATCATCCAGTCCAGCCTATCACCCTGCCCTATCCAATCAACTAGACCATGGCACTAAGTGCCTCATCCAGGCTTTTCTTGAACACCTCCAGGGACGGTGCCTCCACCACCTCCCTGGGCAGCCCATTCCAATGCCAATCACTCTCTCTGGGAAGAACTTCCTCCTAACATCCAGCCTATACTTCCCCCAGCACAATTTGAGACTGTATCCCCTTGTTCTATTGTTGGTTGCCTGGCAGAAGAGACCAACCCCCACCTGACTACAACCTCCCTGTAGGTAGTTATATGGAAGTTAGAAAGTCAGAACATGCCAATTTCATAGAGGCAGAAGTGTTGAGTCCTAAAACCTACACCAGGGGACTAGGAAAACTTAAAACAAAAAAAAAGGGGGGGCTAAGAAAGCCTTGAGAAAAACCATTATTGTTGGTTCTGCCTACTTGAGGTTCTGTCTGTTACTTGCTGTAACACAAATACAGCATAGGGCAGATCCCGTGTTCTGATCTACCTTTTAAGAAGGCAGCTGTAAATCACATAAATGAGCTTTTCTAATTCTATGTGCTGAGAACACTTCACAATTGTCTACACCAATCCATCTTTCTAGCCTTCAGTAGCCACTCTAATGATTTTTTTGTTCTCTCGGGTTATGAATGTGTATGTCGAAGGAGATCTCTGTTTCCAAACAAGGAGGGAATTCAAGAAGAATTTGTCACTGAGTGGGACAGCTAGCAGGTGAAGACAAAGCTTTCCCTAGATTTGATTTATTCTTCTTCCAGCACATGTAATATAAAATGTACTGATGTAGCTTAGCTGTGACTGTTCAGACAGTTAAGTCTGACTTTCTCTGACTTTTAAGATCATGTTTTCAATAAAAGTATTGGATTTCTAGAGTATATCAAAGTAAAGCTTTGCAAAGGAAATTAAATCAAGTGGCAAATGTTTTCCTTTCAGTGGAAGACAACTAGGAAAATGTTAAGTTTTATAGCAAGGGTGGGCAGATATGAATGCAAATGTATTCATGATGATCACCATGCTCTACTTTTCAGTAATGTTCATGGGGAAAAAAGGCTAATGAGAATGAGTCTGCAGGCACAGAAATTGAGGTATAGCTACTCAACGTCATTATTTATATCACTTCAGTTATTATCAACCTGTGAAATCAACTTGAAACCCCAGAGAAGGTTACTTGATTTTGAACCTGAATACATCTGCCACAAATATGACTAGCTGTTCTATTAAAGGTACATCCATTGAAAACAGACTTTACAAAGCCTCTCCCCAAAGCAGTATCTCTGATTCCCTAAACTCCATATACACAAACTGGGGCTGCAAATAAACATCGCTGGAAGCAACCATAGTAACCATAACAATATCACAGTCAGACACTGAAGTCCAGTTCTGGGCTCCTCAATTTAAGAAGGATATTGAGATGCTTGAACGTGTCCAGAGAAGGGCAACGGGGCTGGTGAGAGGCCTTGAGCACAGCCCTATGAGGAGAGGCTGAGGGAGCTGGGATTGGTTAGCCTGGAGAAGAGGAGGCTCAGGGGAGACCTTATTGCTGTCTACAACTACCTGAAGGGTGGTTGTAGCCAGGAGGAGGTTGCTCTCTTCTCTCAGGTGACCAGCACCAGAACAAGAGGACACAGCCTCAAGCTACATCAGGGGAAATTTAGGCTGGAGGTGAGGAGAAAGTTCTTCACTGAGAGAGTCATTGGACACTGGAATGGGCTGCCCGGGGAGGTGGTGGAGTCGCCGTCCCTGGAGCTGTTCAAGGCAGGATTGGACGTGGCACTTGGTGCCATGGTCTAGCCTTGAGCTCTGTGGTAAAGGGTTGGACTTGATGATCTATGAGGTCTCTTCCAACCTTGGTGATACTTTGATACTGTGAAATGAGATGAAGGGTTTAGTTTGAGTCAATAACTAAATACAACAGCTGACTCAGGAAAACTTCTGATCAAAGAATCATAAAAAAAAAATCTAAGCTATTTGTCATGAGAGAAATGGAGGAAGTAAAGAAGGTATACAATGGCAAATAAATAACTTGAGGGCCATGATTCACTGTGTCAGTTGACTAGAAATGCTGCAGAATAATTCAGAGTAATATACCTACACTCAAAAATGTAAGAAAAATAGAGAACATCAATGCATGATTTCCTTTTTTGTCTTATACCTTGAAATCAGAAAACTAAAGGAAAAGACAAACATATTGATCAAAGAAGTATCAGGGAAAAGAGGAGGAGGTTTTGATGAAGATTCATAAGATTGTGGCAGGTAGTCAAAAATCAGCATTGCAAGTAAGGCAGGATGTGAGTCACACTTGTTTGTAGGTTGTTGTGAGAGAGTTCTGGCATGTAAACAAGTTATATTGGTCAGGCTGTATGTACTGTATGTACAGACATGCATCCTGAGCAAGCCTGAAACTAGTGGTTGCCATCGTGCAGTACATCCTGGCTCCTCAGAACTAGGTAGTGACAGCAAATCCAGCTGCTTTGGAAGTGCTAAATAAAGGTAAATCTCTGATAGCTGATAGAAAGATATCACAGTATGTTAGGTTTCTTTTGTGAGAAGATTAATATCATTTCCACATTTCAGCCTTTTAATTTCTTTTACATAAATGATTTTTCTAGCATACCATTTAATTACAAAGTATACATAGTATTGTTAAAATGTTGTGGTTGAGAAAAACAGATCAAGATAATGTTATTCTAGACCATTTGTTTCTAGGAATGGCCAAGAGATAGCAATTTGTCTCATTTGTGTGCCTATCAAACTGCTCCTCATGCCTTTCTGGTTGGAAGAAGTGAGAAGATAGATTGCCAGTGGCCTTAACAACTGGACAGTCATGTTTTGGAGCTGAGACCTGCTATGGAAACAGCAGTGAAATTTTCATGACTTCTGTCTCCACCTGATGGAAATGGAATGTCTGGACTCTTCACTGCCTGCTGTAAGAAGATAGGTTCAGGGCTTTCCTGCTTGCTCACTAGCATGCTTTATGGGTATTCAAAACAGCACAGTACCAGTCTGACTCATGTTCCACTTTCTGAACCATCCCAAGACAAATTATCAGACATCAATATTCATTACAGTTCTCTGCCATATATCCATTTAAAGAGACATGATTCAGGAAACAGAATGAAAGCTTTAACCCTATCATGTGGCTCAATTACATGTGAGATAAAACAAAGTGCCTCCTATTCCTCTTTGCTGCAGTTCACTCTCCCTCCTCACAAACACTACAAAGTACTATTTGTGTACAAAGATTTTTTCAGCCACACAGCCTCCTTTTAGTGTCTCACTGAGGTTCCCCCATTCACAATATCGGCAGTCTTTTCAACCAGAAAATAATTAGTGCTTTTTTCTCTTACAGTAATTGATAAAAGCCTAGTAATTTCTTTCAGTAATTTGCTTATTACTCAGTTGAAGGGCTAAGACAGTAGTTTCTTTGCTTTGGTGCTGGTTGTATTTCATCACTGTCACTTCACAGGATTTTCCAATATGCTGCTGGATATGTTTGCACTTTTGGTAGTGACTTGCCTTAGAGTGAATTTCATTTTTCTTTGTACTAACTAGAGTCTCATCTTGGCTGCCCAAATTAATTTCAGGAGTTACAACTTGTCTCATGCAATGGATAAACATCCCCTTGAAACCACATATACATCCTGTTACACTACTGATCATTAGCTAGATAAAAAATGCTAAAGAAGAAAGAGCAGCTCTCCTTTTTCATAATTAAAGTTAATGTCATGACTGATAGGAAGAAGCTTATCTAAAAGACAGCACTAGCAGACTAAACTTTGCCTCTTTCACAAGATTTAATTTGTTGTTTATTTCTACTTCTGTGTTGCAACATGCAGCTGCTATTAAATATGTTATTTTATAGCTTTCATATTCTAAGGCTGGTTTTTTTTTCTTTTCCTGTTTTTTTTTAATTATTATTATTCTCCTCTCAATTTTTGCGGAGCTACTGACCTAACTGTTCAAAATAGAGTGCTGGCACAGGTCAGTTTAGGGTTAGGCATTTTAAGCAGGGAAATAAATGAAGCAATATTGAATTGTAGTTCAGAACCTTTGAACAGCTCACTGTAACCATATTGTTGCTCAAATCCCCTTACTGCAATTACAAAACAGCCCCAAAACAAACCCACAGCATGACAAAAAGAAAATATAAAGGCCTGGCACTGCCATCTTTGAACAATTTGTCATATTCTGACTTTTCTGCATATTAATAATGCTTGTCCATCAGAATGCAAAACTACTTATCCTGTGACATGTCTAATTGCATATTTTCAGGATCTTCCATGGAAAAAGTCCATGACAATAATTAATACCTAATGCTATAAACACTATTTCTTTGAGCATTGCTTAGCAACCAGCATCTCTTAGGCTTTCTAAGGGGCCTCAAATAAAGGCAAGAGTGGGATCTTTTCATACCACCATGGGCGAGAAGTAGTTTTCTTCTAGGCTGATGCTCAGTTCTGGTTGTTTCTAGAGTGATCTCTGCAAAAGAAATATCCCTTGAAAGGCTGCATGTCTGAAAAGCCTTTTCAAATGCTAAACAGATGCCAAATGCTGCATAAGTTGGGTGTTTTTTTGTACTTTGGGATACCTTTTGTGCTAGTTTGAAGCAAGCTGGGATGTTTTGGTAAAAGAACTAGATAACAGGCAGTGAAATGAAAAACAATTGTGTCTACTTCTCTCACAGTCACGCTGAGAACTCTGGGAAGAAGAAAGACTTTTTTCTCCATTTTGTTTCTCACTCTTGCTTTTGCCTTAGACCTGGTCACATCTCATTAACCCTGCTCCTACTAACCTTGCTCCCTAACCTCTTGGCTGCACCTCTCTTCTTCCTGAGAACTGGGGTAAGGTTGAGAGGGCCGGGGGGAGGTGTTGGGGTGGTTTGAGAGCCCCTCCTGGGGACTCAGGTTTCTGGGAGGGGAGTTGTGCTTTCATATCGTTTATCCTTTGTATATTTCTGTATATAATTGTATATAACTGTATATATTGTAAATAGCTGCTTGTAAATTCTGCTAGCTGTAAATAAATTGCTTCATCTATATTCCCAGAGGCCGTCTGAGTTAGCTGGGGCAAATACAAAGTGTGGGAGGGGCGGGGTAACCCCCAAACCATCACATTTTTTATTGGCGCCCAACGTGGGGCTAGATATTTTGGAGTGAGTGGAAATTAGCTCTGGGAATTAAGATGAAGCTAATCAAGCAGCTATTGTATTTGGTTGGTGCATTGCTCTGGTCTGGTTTTGTTTTCTTGGCATTTAGTTGGTTAAAAGGTCAAATTGTTGCTTATTTCATTGATCTGGCTTATAATAAGGCTAAAGCTAAGGTTTCAGATATGTTCTGGAGCTGGGGTGATTTTATTCTTGGTTATGCTGGTTTTAATATCTCTGAGAATATTACCAAGGACATTACAGGAGCTCTGGTCAATAATGTGACAATCAATGGAAATTCTGCTTTAAATATGGCTCTAATGAGAGTTATTCAGCCTAAGACAGGAATTCCAACTGTTTGCATAGGCACATGCTCTTGTAAAACTGTTTTTCTTCTCACAATTTTTAATATTTGCCTCATGATTTTAATATTCATATTAATTTTGGCATTATTGGTGAAAAATTCAAAACCAGCTTCTGTAAGAGCTAGGAAAAATTCTGTGTCTCAGAAGCAGTCTCTTTCACAGCAAAACAAGGGAACACAGTCATCGGCTTCCCCCTTGCCAGCCTCTGCCCCTCCTTCTCCAAGTGCTGGGAACACAGCCAGCGTTCCCGCCACTAACGTAAACAATGATAAGGATAACCAAAACAGGCCGCAGAGTTCAGCAGGAGCCTCAGGAGGACAGGCAGGGACCCAAAATCAGAATGTCCCTAGCAAAAATGATAACACCTCAGGGTTGGCAGGAACCCCAGGAGGACAGGCAAACAATCCCACTAATGCTAATACTACTACTAGTGCTAGTAACGCTAGCCCAGTCAGTCCAAATCCTAATGACACCAGCTCAGCCAATTCGAACCCCCAGCCAGCAGACCAGAACCAAAATCCTCCTGTTAAAAGCAAGGCAGATCTGAACTCACATGCTCCAAGTCAGACCTCCAATAATTCAAATGCTCCAGGTCAGACCCCTAAGGATTCAAACCCTCCAAGTCAGACTCCTAAAGATTCAAATCCTCCAGCAGACACATCCAAGTTTGTTGCTGCTCAGGCCCTTCTGGCACCTGCTAAGGCAAAAGCTAAGACAAAGTGTGGTTCGCAGGAGGATGTAAGAGATGGGACCTCTGGTGATCAGCAGCAAGAGGAGGAAGAGGAGGCAGTTAGTCTGCGAGACCTTGTAGATGTGCTGAGACAACAGTACTCAAGTGAGAGGAGTGCTGTGAGGTTAGCTGCCAGGAGAGAGGATGGTTCCAATGAGTTTAGGAATGCTATGAGGAAGATTGTGTTAGGCCCGGCACCACCAGAACAACAGGAAGAAGAGGAGGAAGATGACATCCAAGGCTCAAAGGATCCACTCAGAGAGGTCAGGGAAGTTAGGAAGGAATACACAAGAGAATCAGGTGAGCCAATCCTAAGCTGGCTAGTGAGATGCCGTGGCATTGGTGCTAATGCTCTGCAGGTAGGAGACAAGTCTGCCAAGCAGCTGGGACCACTCACTAAGGAGAGTGGAGTGGAGTGGACAAACACCTGGCAAGTCCTCTTGGTAGGGTTAGCTTGTGGACACGCCTTCTGTTGGCTGTGGCTATGAGATATCCTTCCCGAGATGATTTGCCATGGGCTGCCAAGAAGTGGAACACCGTTGAGCAGGGAATTAAGCTTCTGAAGGAGTTTGCTGTGAAGGAAGTGCTTTATGGAGATCATGGTACTCATGAGCCTGACAATATTCCTTTGGGAACAGGTCTCATGAAGAAGCTGATTAAGCTTGCTCCTTCATCCTATGCTAACATCTTGGCCAGTAAATTCCTAGCAAGGAGTGATAATGGAAGATCTTTTACTGTTGGTGAATTCACTGACCAGCTCAGGCAGATTGAGGACAGCTTGTCACATTCTGGTATAATCTGTGCCATACAAACTATGACTGCTGAAATAAAGGGCATGAAAGATGGCTTTGAGAATACCATGAAAGAACTGAAGGAGGACCTTACAACCTCAATTTCCAATCTGGTCAAGGATACCATTCCTGCATCATCTGAATGGGTGAATGTTTCTGCAGTCAGGAACAGACGCCCACCTCCTGCAAGGCAATTCCAGCCCAGGAGGAGACAAATTCCACCTAGACAGCAGCAATCACGTGCGTCACTGTGGATACTTCTGCGTGACACATACGGGGAGAACATGAACAAATGGGATGGTAAACCTACTTCAGCTCTTTCAAAGAGGGTCAGGGATCTGCAGAGTGGCAGAAACAGAGGCAATAATGCCAGGAAAGTAGCTGTCACTTCTTCAGCTCCCGAGAGCAACTGCAATTGTTCCAACAGTTGCAGTTCCTCTCACAACACCACCAATCACTGTGTACACCCTACATGCCATGTTCAGCATTAGGGGTGCCCTGCCTCCAGCCAGGAGGAGGAAAGGGATAGTGGAGAGAACCGAATCTATTGGAATGTATTCATTAGGTGGCCTGGCAGTTCAAGAGTTCGGAAATACAGGGCTTTAGTTGACACAGGTGCTCAGTGTACTTTATTGCCATCTAATTGCAAAGGGACAGAGTCCATTTCTATCTTTGGAATCACTGGTGGATCTCAAGAGTTAACTAAGGTACAGGCTGAGATCAGTTTAACTGGTAAAGAGTGGAAGACACATACTATTGTAACTGGTCCTGATGCGCCTTGCATTTTGGGAATTGACTTTTTGAGACAAGGTTGTTTCAAAGATCCTAAGGGTCATAAATGGGCTTTTGGTATAGCATCTGTAGAGATTGAGGATGATAAATTGAAATTGTCCGTTAGGCCTGAACTTTCTGATGAATCTGCAGTTGTGGGACAGCATGACATAGAGGACCTGGAAGTGCCAATTGCAACTCAAACTGTTCATCATAGGCAGTACAGAACTAACCGTGACTCTTTGTTGCCCATTCATCAGCTGATTCGTCAACTGGAGAGTCAGGCTGTCATCGAGAAAGCTCATTCACCTTTCAACAGTCCCATCTGGCCTGTGTGTGAACCTACGGGCGACTGGAGACTGACAGTTGACTTTCGTGCCCTCAACGAGGTGACGCCACCCATGAGTGCAGCTGTGCCGGACATGCTGGAACTCCAGTACGAGCTGGAATCGAAGGAGGCTAAGTGGTATGCAACCATAGACATTGCTAATGCTTTCTTCTCTATTCCCATAGCGAAGGAGTGCAGGCCTCAGTTTGCATTCACCTGGAGAGGAATCCAGTACCAGTTCAACCGTTTGCCTCAGGGGTGGAAACACAGCTCAACCATCTGTCACTCAGTCATCCACAATGCACTGGAGAAAGGTAAAGCTCCAGAGCACATCCAGTACATCGACGACATCATTGTGTGGGGCCAAACTGCTGAGGAAGTCTTCGGGAAAGGTAACAAAATCATTGACATTCTGTTGCAAGCAGGTTTTGCCATAAAGAGAGACAAGGTCAAAGGACCTGCCAGAGAAATTCAGTTTCTGGGAGTGCGGTGGCAGGATGGTCGCCGTTACATTCCTCAGGATGTGATCAACAAAGTCTCTACCATGGCAGTTCCCACCAGTAAGAAGGACACACTTTCTTTCCTTGGTGTGGTGGGATTTTGGAGACTACACATTCCTGGTTTCAGTCAGATTGTCAAACCTCTGCATGATGTGACTCGTAAGAGAAACAATTTCGAGTGGGGACCTGAACAACAAGCAGCCTTTGATCAAATTAAGCGAGAAGTAGTCCATGCAGTGGGCTTAGGACCTGTGAGATCTGGTCCAGACATTAAAAACATTCTGTACACGGCTGCCAGTGACAATGGTCCAACTTGGAGTCTTTGGCAGAGAGCTCCAAATGAGACACGTGGTCGTCCACTTGGTTTCTGGGGACGTTGTTACAGAGGTTCAGAGACAAATTACACTGCAACAGAGAAAGAGATTCTAGCAGCCTATGAGGGAGTGAAAGCAGCTTCTGAAGTGATTGGAACTGAGTCACAATTGCTTTTAGCTCCTAGACTGCCAGTTCTAAACTGGATGTTCAAAGGCAAAGGTTCATCACCACATCATGCCACAGATGCAACCTGGTCTAAATGGATGGCTTTGATAACCCAACGAGCACGAATGGGTAATCTTGACCGACCTGGTCTGGTGGAGGTGATCACCAACTGGCCGGAAGGCACAGACTGTTCCAAACCTCCAGAGGAGAAAATAACTCGTGCTGAGGAAGCTCCTCCCTATGGTGATCTCTCTGATCAGGAAAAGAACTATGCTTTGTTCACAGATGGTTCCTGTCGTCTTGTTGGGAACAAGCGAATATGGAAGTCAGCGGTTTGGAGTCCAACCAGGAGAGTTACCGAAACGAAAGATGGAGAAGGAGAATCCAGTCAGTTCGCTGAGGTAAAAGCTGTTCAACTTGCTCTTGATGTGGCTGAACGTGAGAATTGGCCTATCCTTTACCTCTACACCGACTCGTGGATGGTAGCCAATGCTCTATGGGGTTGGCTAAAGGACTGGAAGAAGAATGGTTGGCAGAGGAAAGGAAAGCCTATTTGGTGTGCTGATCTATGGCAGGACATTGATGCACGGCTGGAGAGAACTCCAGTGAAGGTGCGGCACGTAGATGCACACATGCCTAAGAGCAGAGCAACTGAGGAACATAAACATAACCAGAAGGCAGATCAAGCTGCTAAGATTGCTCAAGTTGATACCACCTCTGAACTTGACATTGACCTTGATTGGAAACACCGAGGTGAACTGTTCTTAGCTCGGTGGGCCCATGACTCATCTGGACATCAAGGCAGAGATGGAACATACCGATGGGCTCGTGATAGGTCAATTGACTTGTCCATGGACGCTATCACCCAAGTCATCTATGACTGTGACATTTGTGCTGCTATTAAGCAGGCTAAGCGAATCAAGCCCTTATGGTATGGTGAGAGATGGTCAAAGTACAAGTATGGTGAAGCCTGGCAGATTGACTACATCACTTTACCTCGATCTCGTTCTGGCAAGCAGTATGTGCTAACGATGGTAGAAGCCAGCACTGGATGGTTGGAAACCTATCCAGTTCCACATGCTACTGCACGTAACACCATTGTTGGTTTGGAGAGACAGATCTTGTGGAGACATGGAACTCCAGAGAGAATCGAGTCAGACAATGGTACTCATTTCAAGAATAATCTAGTGAAAAACTGGGCCAAAGAGCATGGTATTGAATGGATCTATCACATACCCTACTATGCACCAGCTTCAGGGAAGATTGAACGCTACAATGGTTTGCTGAAAACCACCCTCAAAGCCATGGGGGGTGGAACTCTGAAAAACTGGGACAAACATTTAGCAGAAGCTACTTGGTTGGTAAATAGTAGAGGTTCAGTAAATAGAGCAGGACCTGCACAATCAGATTTGGTCCAAACAGTAGACGGTGATAAAGTTCCTGTTGTACATGAGAAAAATCTGTTAGGGAAAACTGTTTGGGTATTTTCTCCTTCGGGCGAAGGGAAACCTGTCCGAGGGGTGGTTTCTGCTGAGGGTCCTGGTCATACATACTGGGTAATGCAGGAGAATGGTGAAATCCAGTGTATTCCACAGAAAAATTTAACCTTAGCTGAGAGAGTTTAAATTCAAGCTGTTAGGAGTTTTTCTGTTCTAGGTAACATCGGCGCCCAACACTGAGAGAATCTACGATAGAATCTACAGTACGTGAGCACAAACCCAACATCACCTGGGAGTCCCTGTTCTGAGCTTTTGAATCACCTACATCTGATTGAAGTGTGAACTGAACTTGTATATATTGTTTTAGTGAAAATATTGGTTTAGATTAGATTGGATAATTCTCAGCGATACTCTGAGCGAAGTAGACAAGGGGTGGATTGTGCTAGTTTGAAGCAAGCTGGGATGTTTTGGTAAAAGAACTAGATAACAGGCAGTGAAATGAAAAACAATTGTGTCTACTTCTCTCACAGTCACGCTGAGAACTCTGGGAAGAAGAAAGACTTTTTTCTCCATTTTGTTTCTCACTCTTGCTTTTGCCTTAGACCTGGTCACATCTCATTAACCCTGCTCCTACTAACCTTGCTCCCTAACCTCTTGGCTGCACCTCTCTTCTTCCTGAGAACTGGGGTAAGGTTGAGAGGGCCGGGGGGAGGTGTTGGGGTGGTTTGAGAGCCCCTCCTGGGGACTCAGGTTTCTGGGAGGGGAGTTGTGCTTTCATATCGTTTATCCTTTGTATATTTCTGTATATAATTGTATATAACTGTATATATTGTAAATAGCTGCTTGTAAATTCTGCTAGCTGTAAATAAATTGCTTCATCTATATTCCCAGAGGCCGTCTGAGTTAGCTGGGGCAAATACAAAGTGTGGGAGGGGCGGGGTAACCCCCAAACCATCACACCTTTTATGATCAGAAATACGACCACTATCCTCTTGTCATCCTTCAATAGTAAAGCCTTGTTTCCAAAGGAAGTGTTTATGTGGATTCATTTCTAATTGGAATAGCTTCCAGTGATGATTTTTTTTACAATGAACTATATTTTTTTTACAAACTATACATTGAATTTAAGAGATGACTTGGACTGTGTTTTTATACAAATACTTTTGTATCTCAGTGGTATATACAGTGCAGAAATAACTTCACCAAAATGTAGTCTTCCACAGCTGTGAAAGCATTCCTTTTTGATAGCACCATTTGTTAAAGTACCAGTTCTTTTCCTGTGCAATCTCTTTATCTTGGCACAGGAACATTTAAATCTCACTTAATTAAATGTATGTATTTATTCAGATGGTTGCTTCAATAAGAGCAAAAGTCTGGATATCAGTATTTCAGGATTTCCTTTCTCAGCTACAGTTTCTGAACTCTTCTGTGATCCTTAACAAATCAGTGGGCTTTCTATTATCATTTGGTTTTACTTCTAAATAGCTGCTCACATATCTTCAGACCCAGAAAGATATTGTGGTGCTTAATTAGTAGCTACTATGCTATTTGATAGCCCTTAAAGAAAAGTCACCAGTATCAGGACATTTAATTTTGCCACAAAAAATGCAGAAACTATATAGTTTTAAGCTAACACATTCAGCGTTGTCTGAATAGAAAAGATACAGCAAAAATCCAGCTATTAAAGTAATCATTTTATTGACAGGAGTATGGAATACATTTGCTAGGATCTAGAAGAGGTTTGCAAGGATATGACTGGTAGTCCAGTCCTGCGCTTCTATGAGTCATATTTTGCAGTTATTTTAAAACATCAAAGATCAAATATTACATAAATATTCCACATTGCAAATCCACTGACTTTCCTGTTTTGTTTTGTTCTGCCATTGTCCTGCAGCAAGATTATTCAGTCCTTTGGGATATTTTGTAAAGTCGTTACAATCACACCAGTTTCCACTGCAGAAGATCTTCTGTAGAGCTTTGGGTTTATATTTCTGCCTGGTCTTGAAATCTCAGAAGAAATGGTCAAAGGACAGAAAGCAGGATAGTTCCCAGCATTCAGTGAGAGCTGACAAAACCTGGACATCCTTTCCATTTCTGTAACACAGCTAATTTATACTAATTTAAAAAAGGTCATGCTCACTTAATTCCCAGCAAGGTAGACAAAGGACACACTGGGGAACCAACCTCTCGTGCTGTAAAACATCTCAATCTTGAGAGACACACTGAGCAAAATTCTAATGAAAGATAATCTTATGGATATCCAAAATTTAAATTGTACAGCAAAAGCAGAATCCCTAATCCATGACTTAAAAGATCTCAGTGCAGTCGTACACTGAAAGATGCTTGTGCTTGACAGGAAAGACTAGACAGGAGTATCTCTCTTCTGCTCATTGCTTTTCCTCTGCCTGCCTCATTTACATGTAAACATCCTGAATGCTGCATGAATTATAATTTCACCTTTTTTCTTGTGATTTCACAATCAAAGTCTGTCTCATTGAATTTATTTTCTGATTAAAACGTTCATCAGCACTTGTGTTACCCACAAACTTGAATTACAGACTGGCACAGGAGTTGTCTGTCTTTAGTTCAGGTCACTATGACACTTGGCCATACAATCACATTATTGCAACTTATGGAACACACACTCTCAGTTCTCTTGTCTTCAAGGAACTATTTTCCAACTTTAATAGTATAAATATACCCTGCAAAAGTCAAATTGCATCAGTAAGTCCATTATTTTCATACAGGCAAGCAAATGTGTTCTTTTATTCTAACATATGCTTGTTTTCCAGGAGGGAGTTAACTTCTCAACACAATGATTTCTGTCCTGTGTCAGCAGCACAGAAGCTAACTCCCTTGGTTTGTGACTCTGTAGCATCAGTGGTGGAGCTAACAAACTACTGAAGCAGTTTTGTTTCATTAGCAAGGGAATTTCTCCCTAGTGGAGCATTTCAATACAAACAACATTTCATTACCATGTTCCAATAAAGAAGTTCAATCCAAGTTCTAGGGTAGTTGCCACCTTACCAAGACTGATCCTCCTTGGTGATGCATTGATTAACCTCCTTTTAGATTTTATTTCTACAATTACATTTACAGAGTAAAGGTCCTCTTGAAGCTGTTTCGTGTGCTGAATGCTTGTATACGTTGCACTTGCAGAGTGAGCTCTCAGAGCTTTGGCAGACAGGACAGCTTCCAGTGTGTGTGCTATCATTTCCATTCCAGCTGAGTCTCTTCTAAGATACAGCAGTCCATTTTGGCAGGACAGTTTCATCTCTAGAGGGGCCATTTAGTGATCCCTTTTTGTTTATAGGAAGACAGCAGCAGAAGAATCTTTTGCATAATAAAAAGGGGGAAATGCCAAAACAGTGGGGATAGCAGTTAACTGATTATTGATCAAATGGAAAAACAAATAAATATATAAACAAACAAACAAACAAAAGGTTAAAAAAGAGAGAGATTCTGCAATGAAGTGAGTTAACAATCACTGAAGAAATTAATTTCATTATGTGGTGATTTGTGGGCTAAGAGTTAAATTCCAAAATGAGGTAGTGCACTGCAGATCACTGCCAGTGAAGGAACAAACTCTTTCATATCTGGCAGCTGCAGCATGAATTCCCCTGCTCTTGCCACTACAGCCAGTATGCACCTCTCCTATGTTCAGGGGAAGAAAAAAGAAAAATAAAGTATCCTTTTGCTTGGAAGTGCTGGTCCCTGTAAAATTGCATTAGTCATAGAATCATAGAATCATGCCTGCTCAGGCAAACTGGTTCTGAGAATTCCTGATTACTGCACCTTTATTCTTTCAGTTAGCAATTTCTTGTGGATCTGCATCACATTCCTTACTTGTACCCATGACAAGATGAGTGAGAGAGAAATTCAGCTTTTCTGAATACTTTTGTACCTTTTCACTCCCAACAATTTTAACTCTCCTGTAACTTTTTAGTGTTTAAAAAGCCATACAGTCTTTCTTGACTTGACAGCAAATGAATTGTCACCTTCTTCATCATAGGAAGAGACATGCAAGACAAGCATGTATCCAATTTTTTTTCAGATAGTAGAGCATAGACATTAAATGTATAAATACTCTAGCAAACTTAGAGGTTTCAACTCAACGAGGAGATAAGTGCACGATCTTTCCTTTTTGCATAATGTACAGTGTTTCAAATCATGGACTGTACCCATTTTTAGTTTCTGGATTCCTTTTTGGGCTCAGATTTCCAAATGTTAGGCACAGCAACTGCTCAGATTTGAGACTCCAGTTGGAGCTAGCTTTCCCTCTTCATATGTTAAAATGAGATCTCATTTCGATTTCGCCTGATCAAGGTTAACTGCTTGCAGCATCACCTGTAACTCTGACGTTTCTAGGTTAGGTTGTTAGTGTATTGGCAGGATGTTATAATTTGAGGTGATAGCTTTCTTTTTCTGTGTAAAAGATTCTTAGTGTTCTTGTAATTTTGTACTTTAAGTATGATACACAGTCTCAAGTTGTGCCAGGGTAGGTATAGGCTGGATATTAGGAAGAAGTTCTTCACAGAGAGAGTGATTTCCCATTGGAATGGGCTGCCCAGGGAGGTGGTGGAGGCACCGTCCCTGGGGGTCTTCAAGAAAAGCCTGGATGAGGCACTTAGTGCCATGGTCTAGTTGACTGGCTAGGGCTGGGTGCTAGGTTGGACTGGATGATCTTGGAGGTCTCTTCCAACCTGGTTGATTCTATGATTCTATGATTCTATGTGAGGTTTGCAGCAGGCACTAATACTGAATTTCACGTTTTAAACATTAAAACACAGTTTAGAAGCATTTAAATAGCCTTTCCTGTCAACAATGATGACACACAGAACACTCCATTTTGATAATGGTTTCCTTTCCTTTTTTCCATGCGTGCCTTTCTAAGCAGTTTATAGCCAGTTTTCAACATTCCAGTCACATGGATCACATCACTAGCTTATAGTATAGGACTGTTGAACTTCTGCTCATAAATCAACAATTCCAACACTTTATATTTATCAGCTATGCTCCTTGTGCATAGTCAATTAAAGCATCTCTTCTATTGATGCCTACTGGAGACTCCATTTTGTTGTCAACACTTTGATTTTTATCTCCTTTTCACCTTACTTTTTGATGTAGTTTAACATTCTTAGAAACAGCTAACATGTCTTCTAGAATTCAGTGGGCTGGAGTACCTCTCCTATGAGGACAGGCTGAAAGAGCTGGGGGAGGCAGCTTTTGGGAGAGCTTATAGCTGCATTTCAATATTTGAAAGGAACCCACAGGAAGGCTGGGGAAGAGACTGTTCAGAATAGGATGAGGGGCAAAGATTTTAAACTGTAGCAGTATAGATTTAGGCTGGACATAAGGAGAAAGTTCATTACAATGAGAGTGGTAAAATACTGGAACGTGTTGCCCAGAGATATGGTTGAGGCCTTATCCCTGAAGGCATTCAAGACCAGACTCAATCTGGCTGTGGGCAGCCTGATCTAGTTGAGGTGCCCCTCTCACTGCAGGGGTATTTGACAAGATGATCTTTGAGGGTCCCTTCCAATCCAGTGCAATCTGTGAAAGTGTGAATCTGTGAATATTGATTCTTTTTCTATTGAATTTAATGCAGACAGTGGTATGACTGGAAACAGCAGCCCCTTCTTCACAAGCCCCAAGCTAATGGTTCAGTAATCAGAGTGGTCTGTATTGCTTGTAGGTCTTCATGACCAAAAATCCCTAAAGAGAAAATCAGTGCAGTGTTTGAATTATGTTATTTGGCTTGGCTTGATGTGTCCTAGATGATTGTCATGGCAGAAATGCTTTAAGTTAGCACTGGGGGGGTAACCTTTGAAAAGCTTGTCATCATACAATGATTAGTAACTTTTTCTCAGATAACAAATGTTCTGTAAAGACTTATATTGGGAATTCAGCATCTCCTGTTTCCTCTAAATTCAGACAGAGTCTTATGTTCCATTTAGAAGAGGTGAATAAACCATCATTTTGCATTTTTTGATTTCATGCAAATGGTTAGTAGCAAGGCAATAAAGCCTCAATGAATTGTATGATTTAGACACATTGCAGTTTGTTTCCTTGCCAGTGTAAAGCCAAGGCATGCATTTTCTATCACAGCAGTTGTGTGCTAATGGAGGGAATGAGCACCAGCAGATGCATCCTGTAAGGTGTGGACATTCCACAGCTTTGTGCCATCTCTCTAATCATAGGAAAAAATACACTTAAAGCTCAGTTGTAAGGCCTGCTTCTAGGTTTGGCCTTTCCTTTATAATAACTCATGCCAAATAAAACTGTAACAGCAGAAAAAGAGTTAATTGCATTCAGGTTGCCAGCTATATGCTACTAGTAAAACAGTAAGTACCTTCCTCTGAGAAAAGCAACCTATTTGCCTTAGTGTAATGGTAAAAATAACTGAAAAAAATGGGCAATTTCTTCTCCTAGAAGGGTTCTGGTTTAATCATGCATTAAAGAGGTGTATAGGGTAGGCATCACAATGACACTACACGATGGGAGCAGTAACGAAGTCATGCTGTCCTCTCTCAACTCATTTATTCTGTGTGTAGATGCTGTATTACTGAGGTTTTAAAGCCAGTTTTGAAAAAGGGTATCAGTAGTAAAACAGACTAAACAGTAAGTAAAACCTTGTCCAGAGAGGCAGTACTACCAAGGAAAAAAAATTTCCTACTTTGAAGATGATCCTAAGTCCAAAGCAGCCAAACCCCAAAGTTATTTTGGTCCTACCACCGTCACTGATGAGGCAGCAACAATTTCTACACAGCATGAGAATCTATTCCTAAAAGCAACTGGTAATATTTAGCATGGATTTTAGTGCTCTCATGCCAACAGGAAGCCTTGTTGCTGTCATTGGGGAAAGAGGGAAGAAATACACAATTAGGAAAATCAATAATATTTTCCAAATGTTGTGATGATTTGTTTCACAGCACAAAGAAGAAAAATAGATCATTCCTCTTTCAAAAGCATGCCTGTCACCTTTTTGACCACAACAGCATGTCAAACTCTTTCCAGTGCTTGGATGATGTGCTGGATATTAGTTGTCTGGGGGTGAGCTCTTAAATGAAGTGTTGCTGGTCCATCTATCCTATTAATTTCTTGCTGGCTGAGATCTGAACATCCTCCATCTTTCTCAGAAATCATTCTAAGTTTATCTTCAGATGAGGAAAGAGAGATTGGTTCTCAAGTCTGAGATGAAAAGCTATGACAAATCTAGTATTCATTGTTACTTTGATAAATGTACATTTAGTAATTGACAAAATATTAGCTGCACCAGAGTTTATGATCTCAGCAGAGCAAGAGATAAATGGTGCAGCCTTTGCTACATCGTTACTGTGATGTGGATGGAGTTTAAAAATTACCCCTATGTAGTATGTTGTATTTGTGCTTTGTACCAACTCAGCTAGAAAGACACATCAGTAATTCTGATGGTCAGTAGATGACTCTAACGCAGCAGGGAAATACTGGCAGTGAGAATGGTAGACAGGAATCAGTAAGATAAAAGATATTCTAAAACCAGTTTTAAAACTTCAGTGTTTAAGTTTTTGAGAGGAGTATGACAAAGTCCATAGTAAACATCACTTTTTGTTGGGTTTCTCCATGGCAAAGCATCACATACTCTTCAAAAATTATATAAATAATATCATAGAGTCATAGAGTGCTTTGAGTTTGAAGGGACCTCCAAATTTCGCACAGTTCAACCCCTCCACAGTAAGCAAGCACATCCTCAACTAGGTCAGGTTGCTCAGAGCTTTGGCAAGCCACACCTTGAATATCTCCAGGGATGGGGCTTCAACTACCTCCCTGGGCAACCTGTTCCAGTGTTCCACATTTTGTAGCCCTTCTCTGGATTTGCTCCAGCATGTCCATGTCCTTCCTGTATTAAGGGCTCCAGACCTGGACATAGTACTCCAGGTGAGGTCTCACCAGAGAAAAGTGGCAGAATCACTTCTCTGGATCTGTTGGCCACACTTCTTATGATGCAGCCCAGGATGTGATTTGCCTTCTGGGCTGCAAGCACACAATGTCTGGCCTGCTCCAGCTTCACATCCATCAGCACCCCTGAGTCCTTTTCCACAGAGCTGCTTTCTGTCACCTCATCCCCCAGTTTGTATCGATAGTGAGGATTGCTCTTTGCTCTCAATGAAGTAATAAGCAAGCAACAATATATCCTAAAAATAGTTAAATGGTATTGGAGTTCTAGGAACTGAGATTAAAAAAACAACAACAGTGGTTTACACTTTGCATCATCAATGAGTTTCTCAGCTTCAGCAGCTGAAAAGATGCAAGTACTCACTATAGTTATAAAGAGTATTAAGCTTGTGTTTGAGGAAAGATAGGTGATTTTTAAGGAATAGGGAAATCAAATCCTAAGCCCAGAATGCATGTATTTGATTGGATTTTATGTGCCTGTAATGGGTCCTACACAAGCCTCCTGCATCAGGAATGGTGTGGTCAGCAGGAGCAGGGAGGTCATTCTGCCCCTGTACTCTGCACTGGTTAGACCACACCTTGAGTACTGTGTTCAGTTCTGGGCCCCCCAGTTTAGGAGGGACATTGAGATGCTTGAATGTGTCCAGAGAAGGGCGACGAGGCTGGTGAGAGGCCTTGAGCACAGCCCTACGAGGAGAGGCTGAGGGAGCTGGGATTGATTAGCCTGGAGAAGAGGAGGCTCAGGGGAGACCTTATTGCTGTCTGCAACTACCTGAGGGGTGGTTGTGGCCAGGAGGAGGTTGCTCTCTTCTCTCAGGTGGCCAGCACCAGAACAAGAGGACACAGCCTCAGGCTGCGCCAGGGGAAATTTAGGCTGGAGGTGAGGAGAAAGTTCTTCACTGAGAGAGTCATTGGACACTGGAATGGGCTGCCCGGGGAGGTGGTGGAGTCGCCGTCCCTGGAGCTGTTCAAGGCAGGATTGGACGTGGCACTTGGTGCCATGGTCTAGCCTTGAGCTCTGTGGTAAAGGGTTGGTCTTGATGATCTGTTCAAGGCAGGATTGGACGTGGCACTTGGTGCCATGGTCTAGCCTTGAGCTCTGTGGTAAAGGGTTGGACTTGATAATCTGTGAGGTCTCTTCCAGCCTTGGTGATACTGTGATACTATGTTCAGTGTGCATTTGTTACAGTTTGAGTTAATTCTACCAGTGGTTTGTTGGTTCCTCATCCAATAATGCAAAAGAGGGAAAGTTTGTGCATGCTTTTATGTACATCTTTAGGTACAGCATGCTTAGAAGAACATTTACTCTCTTTGATCAAAGGAAGGTACTGGTAAAATTAGTGTATAGGGGCAGCAAGGTCGTTCCACAGAAGGGTGCATTTGGGTTTGGTTTTGGTATATAGCTCACCACAGGCTCCCATTGTGGAGAGGGACTATTGAGGAACACTCCCTGGACGCAGGCAGTGTGGCATAGATAAGGGGTGCTTCTGGGGGGGCAATATTAACCTGTGTGAGCTAAGGTTGGGCTCAGCAGCCTGTATCTTGCTCAGGAGGAGTTAGAACAGGCTTTGGCTTCAATAATGACCTCAAATGGCAAGGGGCTGCCTCAGGCCGGGGTGGGCTCCAGGGCTGGGGCTGTGAGGTATTGAAGCCTGGGCCTGGATGAAGGTCCAGTCTCACACAGGCTCTGAGGCCATCCTACTTTGAAAATAAGCCACTAAGCAAGGGTCGTCAGCAGACATCTCCGAGACTCTCCACTGGGCACGGGGAGGGAGAAGTGACTCCCTCTGTCAGCACCTCTAGAAGAAAAGAGGCAAAGCGATGCCCTTCCCTCAACGGCTTTAGCTGTTTTAAGGATCTCACTGTAAAACAGCCTATGTTTTTCATTCTCCTGCCCCTTGCCACAGGGGAAGAATAGTAGAAGAGTGGTGCCTGCGTGCGGCTCGGGCAGCACAGTGCGGGGGCACTCCTCTCAGCCACCATTGCGCACCAGCAGCCCACGGCAAGATCCCGCTCCCCCTCCTCCTGGCTCTGGGCTGCCTTATGGCGGACGGGGAGGGGGTGGGTGCGGAAACCTGAGCGCCCGCAAGCGGGAGCCTCTCACCTCGGCCGGCGAGAGGGGTGGCTCGGCTTCGGCAGCCTCGCCTGTGCGGAGCCGGAGGGGTTAAGCCCCCCCCACGGTGGGCTCGCTGCCGGCGAGGAGGGGGTTAAGCGCTTGGCGGAGGCTGCCGCCACTCGGCTCCGCGCTGCTCTCCGCGTCGGAGCCGTTACAGCGGGAAGATGGCGACGGAGGGTGCGTGCGGCGAGCCGGTCTCTGACGGACGGGAGGACTCAGCGGCCACGGCAGAGGTAAGTGGCTTGGCAGGAGAAGGGGCCTTAACCCAGCCAGGGCGAAGAGGGCTTCCTGTGGGGATGGGACGAAGCGGCGCTGGGAGACCTGCCTTCTCGACTCCGTCCCTCCGCCCTTCTCCCCCGGGGCGGGACGCGACTCGGCTGCGGTACTCGCCGCAGCCGAGCCCCGTCCCGTCCCGCCCCGGGGAAGAAGAGAAGGGGTGCGAAGTGTACCTCCCCGCCGGCTTCCCGCTTCCCCTGGCCAGAGACGGCGGGTTTTCTCCTCCATTGTTCCCGCTGTCCTGGCGCGGGGCTGGCGTGTGGCGCCCGTGAAGGGGCACAGAGGCGGGGGTCCATCTCACGATCTCGCCTCTCGTACCATCCCACCCCTCATTTCGAGCCGCTTGCCACAGGGAGAGCGGTTGCACCCTGTCTCTCCGGGCTGGCTGAGATGGTGACTGCGGCCGGAGCGGTGGGACCTGTCAGAACCGGGCGAGAGGAAATGTTCATCATTAACCCTTTGCCAGGCCCGCGAAGAGCTTGCCTTCGCCTTCCTTCCTCCCCTGTGGCGTTTTGGGCGCCTGCTAAAATGGTGACGGGCGCTAAAACGGTATCGGGTGGAGGCTGCGCTCACCTTGGCGAGCGGCAGGCTTCCCTGTACTACCTATCAGCCCGAACTGAAAGCTCTGCAGAGCAGCAGGAGCCCATCCCCTAGGGTGGCCTGTACCTTTGTGGGCCCCCAGGTCCTCGCCCGTACAGAGACATACCCCTCTCAGCCCCGCAGGTCTCCCTTGCCCAGTGCGTCGCCGAGCTGGCTTGATCAAACCTGCCTGAGGACAGACTGCGACTAATAAGCCCGTGATAACAGCCTGGGTGGCAGCCGTATCGAGGGTCCAAAATCAGGCTGCAAGGGCTCGATCTCCTAGCGACGTGCAAAGTTTAGGGCATTAAACCCGTGTAGGTTTTGCGTGGGATCGTTCCTGAAGGTGATGACCCTGGAGAGAGAACAGTAGTTTCTCTGAAACTGAGCTTATTGCTTGCGTTTTGTTTGCCTGCTTGCTTGCTTTCGAACGGACACTAATTGCTGTCACTGCACTCAATCTTCCTTGCATGTTTTAACTTCTGCAGTGTTGTGAACGTTTTTGCTTAACCCCTAAACCTTACACAGGAAATATATGTATAAAATCACTGGATTTAAAAAAAAAAAATAAATCACATAGCCATGACCAAAGAATATTAAGGTAAGAATTCATAAATGCTAACTTATTAAAAAGCTTTAAAGTCCCATTTTTGAGTAAAAAGCATTTATACAAAATTCTTCAATATACTCACTTACTGCCTTAAGTATGATTTTTCCGACTCCAACAAGTAGCTTGCAACCAAGTAGCACTCGAATATTGTCCTATTAGGCAATGCAGTTTTAGCCACTCATGCAACTTATGTTCTTATTGTGAAAGACAGGAGTGTTTCTTTTTTTAACTGAAGGGATACCTGTGTGCTGCTCCCTAGCAAAAGTAATAGCTACACTCATGCAATAACTAAATATATTTGTGAATTACTGTTTTTAATTTAGTCGCTAAATATTTAATATTTATAGGCTGGATATTAGGAAGAAGTTCTTCACAGAGAGAGTGATTTCCCATTGGAATGGGCTGCCCAGGGAGGTGGTGGAGGCACCGTCCCTGGGGGTCTTCAAGAAAAGACTGGATGAGGCACTCAGTGCCATGGTCTAGTTGACTGGTTAGGGCTGGGTGATAGGTTGGACTGGATGATCTTGGAGGTCTCTTCCAACCTGGTTGATTCTATGATTCTATGATTTTTTTTCCCCCTTGCCAGTGTGTGTTGCATTGTTGGTTCCATTTTTATCTCCTATACAGGAAAGTAAAAAAAAATTCCTCTGTTCAATGAAAAGATTTATTTTTTTTTTAAATACACAATTGTCCAATATGCCTTTTGAAGTGCTACTATGAATAGTTTATTTTCTGTCTTTAGGATACAAAATCATGAATTGGGTCATCTTGCTTACTTTTAGGATGACAGTAAGCGTCTAGTTGACTTGTAAATCACACTGAACTTCCATTTATTCTGAAATACTGTTTTCAGTACAGTTCTAGATATTTCTCTCTTTTCAGTTCTCAGAATCCTGATTGCAATCCTGATTGCACAAACAGTGCAGTAAAAATAATTGTAAGAACATTATTTGTAGTAATAATATGTTCATGTGTCAGCTTTTCAGTGTAAGCAGAAGATGTATAACAGGACAATATTGCAGGATTTCTTGATACTAAATGTTATTTTACATTGGTGCACTATCAGTAATATCACTGGAAAAAGAGACTTCTTTTGCTGCTTTTAGAAGCACTGCAGAAAAGGTCTAGAAGTGTCCACCTCCCTTTTTTTTTTTTTTTTTTTTTTATATATTCACCAGGGAATTTGGCTGAAAAAGCCTACACTGTTCTATAACGTGTTACATTTAGGAACAAAGCTAGTGTCTTATAATTCTGAGTTTCCTTGGATGGAGCACAACATTTGGTAAGCCCAACACTTCTTCCCCACAAAACACTGGTATTTTTATAGTGGTAAGGATGACAAGGGAAAATGTTAGGGGAATGGTTCTGATTCTTTTTCATACCTGCACAGCTTAATTACATGGAAGCCAAGGAAATTGCATTGGTGCAATTTGGACTAGAATTGAGAGAAAACATATGTGTATATTCTAAAATATCTTTGAATGACTTCCATGTGCGTAATGTCTACCAATAATGACTATATAATAGCAAGGAATAATCCAATTTGACAGTTTTTTTGTTGAAACATTGAACATCAACCTGCTGTGCATAGAGGACTAGCTTGTGACATGTTAGTGCTTCAGTGTAGCTTTCACAAAGCCCATGAAAAGCCTCTTTTATCAAAGATAAGTTTATTTAAATTATTCAGTAAAGTTTTCTGGGTTTGATTTTACTTGACCATTGATAAAAAGCAAAAAATGCTATTTTTCTTCAAAAGGCCATGTCTTTCAATACCTCTACAGCTGTACTTATAGAGGAGGTTGGTAGAGTGGAATGTTGATTCCTCTAAAGTGAGTAGGGAATTTGCTGCTGTCTTCATCGGTCAAAATTTCATTAAAAATTGTGTTCATGCTTGAAAGGATCAGCCTGGGTTGTTGCGAGTCACATAACAGTAAAGAAAAGTTACTCTACAGAAAAAGTTGCCAATACTACAAAAAAAAAATTGATAAATGGAGAGGAATTCCATAACACTTTGTGGTGATATTGTGTAAGGATTTTATCCTTAGCTTGGTACGTTCACTATCCATTTGCAAGTATGTTTGTAGAATTGCCATTCTGGTCTCAATATAGTGAAATGATAACTAATATTTTGACCAGATCAATTATACAGACTGACTTAGATTAGTTGAAAAGCTTCTTATCTGAAAAAAATAATTGCAAATATCAGAAAATGAGACCATAACCCTTGAGAAGCAAAGACTCTATCTCTTATTAGTGATTATGTTTGGAAAATGGTCACTTGCAGAAGTACCTTGATTAACTACTACCATCTAATTTGAATACAAGTTTTCAACGTAGCTTTATATTCCTGAGAAGTTATTTTTGTCTAGTCACTTGTGTGGTACTGTTGTGGTGGTCCATTATGTAGGTAAGGTGCAGTGACAGTATACTTCTGATTTAGTCCTGTAGCTCCTGCTTGATGAGAGATTGGTCTAGATCCATTGTGTAGTGTTACGCTTCAAACCTCCTTTCTGCATCTTCTGCCCTCTACTCCAAACTATAGCACTGCCTTTTCTGTGCCTTCTGCTCCGTGACTTGCAGTGCAGCCTGTCTTCCCATGTTGTGGAGTCCTGGGGCACAAGAAAAGAAAGCCACTACATTTGTCCACATAAATGTTCCTGTCTCTTCTAAATGTGGATTCATCACACTGCCTGTCCTTAAAGGTGAAGTGCAGAGGGGCAATGCCGTGGGCTGGATGTGTGAAAGTGGCATGGAAATGCAAATCTGTAGGATGCAATACATCCTGCTGTTTTCCCGACTGCTTTGACTTAAGTTGTGTAAGCATTGCTTTGGCTTCAGACTTAAGCAGGATAGGAATAGAGATGGAAATTGCAGTGGGAAGGAAGGAGTTCAGGAAGACAAGAGCTTGAGGTCTGCCTCTGCAACCACTTCTACCTAAAAAAGGGATCTGATGATTTACAAAGCCTGTGTAATCCTTGAATATGCAAATGTGCCAGGAGGTGTCAAGCAGACTTAGGAAGGAGATACTGCCTCTATGGTATATGAATTAAAGCTTTCTCGAGCATTGAATTTTGGTTGTATTGTAGCACAGAGTAAGGTGTAAAATTCTAGAACACTTAAAAATAGCTTCTGGAAAACTTCTAAATATAAATTCAACAATGTGTACTTGCATCTGGATCTAATCATATGCTGTTTGCCTTAGAAATTACATCTGAAAGCAACTTTCTGAGTAGAAATTACCTGTTCAATTTAAGCAAGAATTTAGACATGGCTGTTGAAGGGTTGTAGGCCTACATCTGTATAAAGAGAATTACCTAGCTTGCACTGAAACGGAAAATGACTAAGTACCTTTGTGGCTGTTAATAGATTGCAAATATGTTTTAGCAGCAATGACAATGTCTGGCTATGTGTAAAGGTTAGTGTCTTAACTAATTTTTGAGAGGTCAGGGGCTGAATTTTTGTTTCCAAAATAAATTTCCCAGTTTTAATGCATGTTTATGCTTAATGCTGAAGCTGTTAGAAGTTTTGTAGTTGGCACAAGCCAAAAAAAAACCCCACAACTAAACAAAACCTTCCCCATGCCTTTTAAAAAAACCTTTGGAAAAAAACAGAAAGCAAGGGAGCTGTGCTTGAGAAGAGGAGGGCAGAATAAGCAGTTAATTTATTGTGGTGAACACTACAACAAAAGTCACTGAACTATTGGATGGAAGTAATTAAATGCATGTACAGTCCTCTCATGATCCCTCAGATATAATTGTGTGAAACTTTGCGCCAACTGGATGTTAACATCAGATGATATTCTCTTCTGATGCAAGTTCAATTGCAATTTGTATGCAAGTTCCACAGCATTGCTTTTCCTGGAAAGGTGTTTCTCTGTCTTCATATTTTTTTCTATTGCAAAGAACATTCCTAGACATCACATCTTACTTAAGTTCATTTTGGATGGAGTGGGAAATGGACATGTATTTGTACATTAGGTAATTTCTGGAGGAGTGTGGGGTCACAGTCCTTCACCATAGTTTCAGACTAAGCCTTCCATAGCCAAAGGAATAAATTGTGGTTTTCCCTAAAATATTTATGAATGGATATTATAAATACTTCTTTTAATACTCTGTTTGCAGAGTTCCTTATTAGAAAAGGATTAGGATTCATTTTACCACATATCCATGGTTTTGTTGAGTTGTATCTTGAAACCTTCTTTTACAGTTGGTAGAGTGAAGTGGTTGGAAGGAATAACCTGTTTTAGAAACAGGTTTGTAAGCTTCTCTGGTTTTGAGTGAAGTGACTTAGCTGACTCCTAAAGGCGTGGATGGAGTTCAAAATGCTTTAAATGTAGGTGTCTACACAGTGTTTAATATCCTGCTACAGTCAGCAGAAATCTGACCAATACAGTCAGTGGAGCAGTGAACAATAGTTCTGGTGGCTGGTTGGCTGGATAGCTTTCTTGATTGTTTTGACTGAACTGATGAGTTCTCCATTGAAAGCAAAGGGACATTAGGTACCTAGCTTACATAGCTCACACCTACCTTTACATGTCTTAGTTCTATCTTGAAGGCTTCCTTTAGTGGTCCATATGTGATACTCTGGCATATTCCAGATGGCATGTATGATTCTAAGTGCTGTGTCATATCTACCTGTCCCAAAAAGGTATCTCTAATCCCTCAGACACTTCTAATCACACTTGATACTTCTACTTTAGGCAACTAAATAGAATTAGTCAAACCACATTTTTATTCTTGGTCAGATGAGTTGTACCTGGGAGTCATATTTAATGTTGTAAAATGTATGAATCAAAGAGTGTGTTTTACTGGTGCAGTTGCTTCTTGGGTCAGCTGCATCATGGTATTAAACATTGCTTTTGTACCATCTAAGGCGTAATAGCATCACCTTTTAATTTTAGAATTTCATCTTGGAAGTCTACTTTGTGAATCCTCAGGAGGGGTTTTGTGGGTATTTAATGGAACTCAGTGTAAAACATGTAACAAATGTAAATATGGACCTTTTCCTTTCCTTCTGAAAGGACTCTTTTGATGGCTTTTCACAGAAAACCAAAATGGTGTAGGGGTTGGAAGTGACCTCATCTTGTCCAGTCCCCTACTAAAGCAAGTTTGCCTAGATCACATTGCACAGGAGCATGTCCAGGCAGGATTTGAAAGTTTTCAAAGAGGAAGACTCCACAGCTTCTCTGGGCAACGCTTTCCAGTGCTCTGTCACTCTAAAAAGTAAAACAGTTTTTCTTTACGTTTAGGTGGAACTTTCTGGTTCTAGTTTGTGCCAGTTGCCCTTTGTCCTGTCACTGGACACCACTCAGTACAGACTTGCTCCATCTCCTTGGTGCTAATCCTTTAGATATTTATAGACATTGATAAAACCCCCCTCTCGGTATTGTCCAGACTAAACCACCCCAGGTCTCTCAGTCATCAGAATTACGCTCCACTCCCCTTATCTTTGTAGCCCTCCATTGGACTCTCTCCAGTATTTGTCTGTCTCAAACTGGGGAGCCTAGAACTGGGCACAGTACTCCGTATGTGGCCTCCCTGGGACACACTGTCCTGTGTATTTTCTGTACACCATTTTTATACTTCTCCCCATTTCTTTTCACTTCAGACCTCAATTATGGTCCACAGGTTCTTTCCTAAGTCCTGGGTTAATACCAAGCTCCATCTTTAAAAGGCTATGTAGCTGCTTTCTGAGCAAGAAGGAGCTTGTTTTCTCTGGTCACTTGTGATTAATCCACAGCTAACTTGTTTTTTGCCTTTGTTCTGCTTAGAGAAAGCATAAAACAATGCCTTTCATACTTTGATGCCTTCAGCAGAGGTCTGAATAGGTAGTGTTTGTAATAGCTTCTATGGGAGCACAATGAATGACTGTCTTAGCTCATGAAGTTGCAGATGCTGTCAGCTGACCTAGGTCAGCAAACCCAAAGTATTGGCACTGTCAATCCCTCAAAAGATTGTAGCCCCACACACCTTTACCTTTTTTTTTTTTTTCCCTTGTTTTTGGTTGGTTTGTTTTTTTGATGTTTGTTGTGGTTTTGGTTGTGTGGTTTTTTTGTTGTTTTTCTTTTTTGAGGAGGGGTGTTTTGGTTTGGGTTTTTTGGTGGCCTTTGGGATTTGTTTGAGTTTTGGTTTTGTTTGTTTGTTTGTTTTTGTTCGGTATTGTGGTGGTGGTTTTTTTGTGGTGGGAGTGTGTGTTTGTTTGCTTGTTTTGAGGGGGAATGGTGGGATAAACTTAACCCTAAAAACTTTTTCTATCTCTGCTCCATGCAGTGATGCATGTGGGAAGCAGTCTCTTCTGTTCCTGTGCTTCTTGGTGACCTTCCCATTTCACCCTCTTTCCAGCTTTTCCAAAGATGACAGAAAAATGCCTATCCAGCTTGATCACTGTTGTCCTAAATCATCCTTCTTTTGTTCAGAAAGTATTATTTTTGTCATCTTTTTGGTTCCTGGTAGAGCTTCTTTTAATCTTTGGCAATGCAGGTTATTATTTTGCCTGTCCGCTTTTTTGTGGTGCATACACAGGTAGTTGAATGAGCTTTAGCTAATTAGCAGTTTGCTCTATTGTCAGTGCACTTGCTGCCAGGCAACACAGAAACCTTACAAAACTGATGTGAAAAATAACATGGAGTTTGAGAGAGAGAGAAATTGTAGTCTTTTAGGTACTTTATTCTATAAATCATATAAACCAGACATTTTAAAATCCAAATGAGGTAGAGAAAAAATAACTTCTCCTGTGTTTTGGTTGTAAATGCCAAATGTCACCCTGGGGCAACATATTCACATCTCTGTTATAAAACCAATATAATGGATGGCTTGGTTACATTGTTGTTAAATTGTTACAGCTTGGCATTCTACCAGAGGCATTGTAGCTAAACCCCAGATGACACATAAACCCTGAACTACTAATGCAGTCTTTATTTTCTGGAGGTCTAAGACTTACTGCTCCACTGGAAGAGGTTAGGAAGATTACTTTTCTAGGTCTAAACAATATTTTTTTTCCTATGATTTAGGCAAACTGTGCTCCATCTGCATAAAAACTTCAGGCAGTCCTGCCGTGAGTGACAGACATCTTGATCCCCAGAAGATGGTAGGGAGTGTTTAAGAGAGAGTCTTATTTCACCATATGCTTTACATACTCATATCTTAAAAATATTTTTATGACTATACTTGAGAATATATTAAATCTTTATGTGTTTTGGTCCAGTTACATTATAGCTCCCTAAGTGCAGATTCAGAGGTGTGCATGGGTACATGTAGTAGCCTCTTTATCAGCTGTCCTCCATAAGAGAGAGGATTCAATGCTATTTATATTGAACAAATCTGAACTTTCTTTTTCTGCTGCAAAAAAGTTGGTCATTCAAATTTCAGTATTTGATGGACAAAGTTATGCCTTAGTGAGCATAAAGTTATTCATGAACAAGACATGAAAAAATATTATTTTCTCTTTCATCCAATAAAGCTCTTAAATTCTTTTATTCCACTTTTTTTTTTTTTCTGGTTGATGTTTGGATATCAGTTTTGGGAAACATTTCTTCTTTGTGTGCATATGAAGACTTGCCTGATGTAGTGTGTAGCATGGAGAGTATGAGTAATAATAGATTGTTTTCTGTGCTTAATAAATCAGAAGATATCAAACAGAAGTAGCTTATGGCAGACTGACCACAAAGTTAGTGGTTCTTCATAAAATGTGTAGTTGTGCTGTGGAATGTTGTGGATGCTAAAAATACATAGATATTCAAAAAGCAACAGGGCAAATTCACAACAGATATGTCAGCCAAGGGCTACTCTGTGGAAAATCAGTTTCTGGCTCAGAAGGTTCTTAAGCTGAAAATTGTTGGAGTTTGGGAGGCTGTTTCTGGGAAGTATCATTATGTGCTTGTCTTGCTCTGCTACTGATTTCAAGGCGTCCATTATTGGCTACTTTTGGAGACAGAATGCTTGGCTAAGTGGGCTTTTAGTGTGATGTGCTAGAACTTTGTATGTGATGTGATTTTGCTAGTTCTTATTTCAAGTTTTTAAAATGAAAAGAGTATTAAGTTGTGTATCTTGTTGGTATTGTTCTATTAATTTTTTTTTTCAGTTTAATTTATATCTAAGTGAAAATGACCAGGGAACACTAATTGTTTGCTATTGGTGTCTTTTCATATGTTCTAGCTCAAGGTATGTACTTGAGTAAAATTTACTTTAATTGCTTGACTAGATGCATAGTTAAAAAGCTCATCACTGCATAGTGTATGTTGAAGAATGTCTCTCCTTTGTTAAGTATGTGAAAGTGTTTGCATTTATATCTTGTGGAAGTTTGCAGGAATAAAAAGTTTCACCCATGAAATACAGTCTTTTCACAAAGAGCTGCCCTATGTTGTACCTCCTGACAAGCTGAATTTACTGACTTGGAGAGAAGAGTAGGGTCATGTTGCTTGCACTCTACCCTTGTGAATGCTCCCTTTAGCTTTGTCCTTGTCTATCAGAAACCTTGGCTGCCATTTCTCTCAGAGAAGGTAAGCATATTTTAGAAAAGAAAGATAAGGTTTTGGTTAATCCACTGAGTGGAGACATAATACTGTTCCTGAATATCGTGTTGTATACTACTTGTTTTCTGTGTTGTTTGGAAAAAAATAATCTTTGCATCAGTTTTCAATCTGAAAAATGAAGACAGTTGGGTTTTTTCCTACTATAAAGGAAGTTACATGAATAAATCAATTGCTGTACTTGAGCTATTAGATATTATGAAGTGGTTCAGAGGAGGAGGAGGGTAGGTGAGTCCTGCTATCTGACTGAATTAAATTTAGAAGTGCAGAGAATGGAATCTGCTGTAGCCTACAGGGTAAAATCTAGTGCTGACACTAGATTACATGAGGAACTGTATACGCTTTGTGATTTACCACTTTATATACATCCATAGATTGATAGGGTGTAGAGTCTTACACCTGGGAAAGAACAACTCCAGGTTGGGGACTGACCTGTTGGAAGGCAGCAAAGGGGAAAAAGATTTGGGAGTCCTAGCTGATTGGAGGTTGACCATGAGTCAGCAATGTGCTCTTGTGGCCAGGAGGGCCAATGCCATTCTGGGGTGTATTAGAAAGGGTGTGGCTAGTAGGTTCTCCTGCCCCTCTGCTCTGGTGAGGCCACATCTGGAGTACTGTTCTGGGCCCCCAACTTCTAGAGGGACATAGAACTGCTTGAGAGAGTCCAGCGCAGAGCCACAAAGATGATTAAGGGAATGGAACATCTCTCTTACAAGGAGAGACTGAGGGAGCTGGGGCTCTTTACCTTGGAGAAGAGGAAACTGAGGGGTGACCTCATCAGTGTTTATAAATATGTAGAGGGTGAGTGCCAGGAGGATGGACCCAGTCTGTTTCTGTTGGTGCCCAATGACAGCACAAGGGGAATGGGTGGAAGCTGAGGCATAGGAAGTTTCATTTAAACATGAGGAGGAATTTTTTCACTGTGAAGGTGACAGAACACTGGAACAGGCTGCCCAAGAGGGTTGTGGAGTCTCCCTCTCTGAAGATATTCAAAACCCACCTGGACATGTTCTCGTGTGATCTGGCATAGGTGATCCTGCTCTGGCAAGGGGGTTGGACTGGATGATCTTTCGAGGCCCTTTGCAGCCCCTGACATTCTGTAATTCTGTGATAAGAGGTTGCTGCAGTTGGAGCACACAGATCATAGTAGCCATTTGTGCACCTTTGTGTGTTTTAAGTACAAAATAAAAATGGAATATACAGGGTAAATATTATATAGTTGTAGCTTTTGGGCAGCTTTGATCTATGACCTTCTAGACTGTGGGAAGAACAACTGTTTTGCATTCTTCTGGCATTGGGAAAGCAGAAATGGCATCAGCTTTAATTTTTGTTGGATTTTCCTCTGGTGAAGTTAAGCTCCTAGGTAGGTGGACTCTTAAAAAATAGGTGGTATATCCAGATACACAGTTCAGCTCAGCCATTTGGGCAACTAATTCCTTCATACTAAAGATAGCTGAATGTCTGCATCTCGGGGCTTTGCTGGGAGACACATCTACATCATAGCAGGGACTGCAGTATTTCCCTTGTGAATAGCATAATGGAAATCAAGCTGATCAACTGAATCTAGCGACATGGAATAAATACTGCTTTATCTCCCTTAAAATCACCCTCTTCTAATTTCAGTAAGTGTTACTTGTGGATGTTGGTGAACAAGAAAAATGTATTAATTTATCTACTCTCTTTGTGTGCTTATAAATATTAATAACATCCCCCCATCCCTACCTGCAAGATCAAGACTTCCAGCCTTCTAGGCTTTCCTCATACAGAAGTTGCTCTTTCTCTCTACATTCTTTTAGTTGGCCAGTTTTGTAACTTTGAGTAAGGACTTTATGCAGTACTTGAGACATGGGTTTAACAGGGTTTTATATAGTGGGAAAATGAGGATGATACCTCATAAGCGAGGAGTTATGTGCCAGCTTCCATATGATGATCATGCCACTTCCCTATCCTTTTTCCAGGTTATTGATATAGAAGTTGAATAAAGCTGGTCCCGAGAGGTGCCCCACTGCTTCCCTGTCACCATTTTGAAAAGTGGTTGTTACCCATGTTTGCTTCCTGCCCTTGAAGTGTCTTTTCACCCCGTGCTCTTGGATGGAGTTTCTGTAATATTATTTTATATAGAAGCTTGTCCAAAACTTTTTGAAAATCCAGATATATTAGTGTCCAGTGGCTCCCCTTACTCAGGTGTCTATTGACATTGTTACAGAATTGTAGCAGTTTGTGAGGTGAATACCTTTCATACTCCTGCTGACCACACTGACCCAATACAGGCCAGGATGCTGTTGGACTTCTGGGCCACCTGAGCACGTTGTTGGCTCACATTTAGATGGCTGCCAACTGGCACCCCAAGTCCTTTGTTGCCAGGCAACTTTCCAGCTACTCTGCCCTAAACCTGCAGCATTGCATGGGGCTGGCATGACCTGAATGCAGGACCTGGTACTCGACTTCATTAAATCTCTTACAACTGACCTCAATTTATCAGTCCAGCCTGACCAGAACCTTCTTGCCCTCAGATATATCAACACTCCCTCTATCTGTAAACTTAATAAGAGTGCACTCAATTCCATCATCCACATCATTGATAAAGATACTAAATGTTTGCAAATGAGGCACAGGTTACACCAAAGTATGTGCACTGTGGTTTAGGTTTATTTATTGTCTTTTGCCTTCCTTCATCCTCTGATTTTGCCAGATTGTTTCAGTCCCTGTGACTGTTCATCAATGTGTTTGTTTTTTTCTTACAGAAAATAGAGTTTGATGTGGATAGCTTGAGCAAGCCAGAATTGAGGATGCTTTTGAGTGTAATGGAAGGAGAACTAGAAGCAAGAGACCTTGTTATTGAAGCCTTGCGGGTAAGTTACTGGGTTGTTGTGGTTTGTTGCCTTTTTTTTTGTTTGACTCACTTTTGCCACTTCCTTTACACTATACATAAACTGTTACTTGTGGAGAAGAGCACGTTGTGATTTTTAAAGTTTCAGATTGACTAAATCTCAGTAATCAGAAAATACTCCTTGATTAATTTTTGCTGTTCAGTAATTCAATGTAATTTGGTATAAAATGCTGACAAAACTTTGGTGAAATAAGTGAAAACTGCAAAATTACTACTTTAAATTCTTTTATACTGTAGAGTCCTATTTGTGAAAAGAAGGGAAAACTTCAAAGGAGAATGCAATCCATTCATTGTTTGTTCTAATGAACTATTTATTTGTTCATCTAGTCTCTTCAACACCTTGATTTTTTTGTAAGATGGAAGGAGAAACAAAATTGAATGGCCCACTTAAGGAAAAGTTTTTGTGGTTTTTTTTTGTTTGCCCTTTTTTTTTTTTAATGAAAGAGTAAATATGGGGATATACTTCCAACATCACACACAAATACTTGATTGGACTTTTACCATGCAAGGCACATGTGAAGGTTGGTTTTCACCTTCAGAAGAATGACAGCTTAGAAAGTTGAATGGAACTGTAGAAACAAAACTATATTTTAATCAAAATAGTTGGTTTTTTTTTTAATTATTATAATGACTTCAAAATTAAACAGAATAAAATGTAACAGAGGTGCCAAACAGACTTCAGGTTTAGGGATTTTAGGTTTATGGCACATAGCTGGAGAAGAAACATGACCTTTAAGGTTTCTTGAAGCAAAATCTCAATGTAATAAATATATGTAATATTAGTTTTTAATAGTATGAGTAATGGTTGTCAAGTAGCTTGGGAACCCTTTCTGTTTGTAATGCCAGAGTAACAACTGTAAATGGATTTTTGTTCAATCTAATTTGTTTTAATCGCTTCAGATCACTTGATGCAGAGGGATATTTAAATTATCTGTCACTAGTGTACTTGCATTAATAACTAAAGATCTTACAGGTACAGTCTTTTCTTATAAAATTCAATTTTCCTTTATTAGTGGTAAGACACTGAAAGCAATGTGCTTATGAGCAATTACTGCCCTTTGAAGTTGTTTGGTATTTGGCCTTCAAGGAAAGGTAGTACATTTCATCATCTAGTTGTTTTACAATTTCACATCTCATTTGACTGAACTGGGAATTTTTATTTTCCTTGATTGCCAGTTAATGTTTTGTGAAAACTGAAACTATGTGCACACCTTATCCAGAATCTCTTTTTTTCACTCTTCTGACTTTAGAGGAATGCACAGTATCACAGTATCACCAAGGTTAGAAGAGACCTCATAGATCATCAAGTCCAACCCTTTACCACAGAGCTCAAGGCTAGACCATGGCACCAAGTGCCACGTCCAATCCTGCCTTGAACAGCTCCAGGGACAGCAACTCCACCACCTCCCCGGGCAGCCCATTCCAGTGTCCAATGACTCTCTCAGTGAAGAACTTTCTCCTCACCTCCAGCCTAAATTTCCCCCGGCGTAGCTTGAGGCTGTGTCCTCTTGTTCTGGTGCTGGCCACCTGAGAGAAGAGAGCAACCTCCCCCTGGCCACAACCACCCTTCAGGTAGTTGTAGACAGCAATGAGGTCTCCCCTGAGCCTGCTCTTCTCCAGGCTAAACAATCCCAGCTCCCTCAGCCTCTCCTCGTAGGGCTGTGTTCAAGGCCTCTCCCCAGCCTCGTCGCCCTTCTCTGGACACGCTCAAGCATCTCAATGTCCCGCATAAATTGAGTTGCCCAGAACTGAACACAGTACTCAAGGTGTGGTCTAAGCAGTGCAGAGTACAGGGGCAGAATGACCTCCCTGCTCCTGCTGGCCACACCATTCCTGATGCAGGCCAGGATGCCACTGGCTCTCTTGGCCACCTGGGCACACTGCTGGCTCATGTTCAGTTGGGTATCGATCAGCACCCCCAGATCCCTTTCTGTTTAGCTGTTCTCCAGCCACTCTGACCCCAGCCTGTAGCCCAGCCTGTATGCAAATAGAATACTCAAATAATTTTCTCTAATACATATTTGTGAACAAGCTACTATACTGCATAGCAAATGCTGAGTGTATTGAAATTGAATGGGTTCTTTTTCTTTTTAAAAAAGAGGGAAAGAAGATAAAAAAAGATGATTCTCTTGCACCTGCTGAAATGGATTGCATGTACACAGCGGTGTGTTTTTTGTTTCCTAATATAGAAAATATTACAATTTCATATAGTATATGAATGTTAACAAAATATTTTTGTTATTTTGGGAGGGGGAATTTATTTTTTATTTTTATTCTCTTGCAACTCAATTTCAAGTTCTTGTATTTTGTAGTAAAATCCTCTACAGAAAAATCCATGAGGAACTTAAGTCTTCCAGACAGCTTGCCTGGTGGTTAGCTAGTATTGGAAAACTTAGAAGCTTTACCTGCTGGAAAATCATAACCTGATATCTTGAATTATTATGTTTTTTGATATCCTGGCTTTTTTACTCAGGCAGCCACAGGTCAGCAATATCAACATTAGAGTCTTCAAGCAGTGCACAAATTAAGCTGCTAGATAGGTCGTGATTGACAAGAGAATTATGTTGGAATTATGTCAGATTTGGTACTCAGAGGTTTTTTTCAGTTTAGTTGGGTTGAGTGTTTTCTTTTTTGCCAGAAAATTGGCATACGTACAGTGTGTATCCTCAGAGCAAGAGGAAAATGGTTAGCAGTAAGGAAAAGACTCTTGAGGTTACTATTTCAAAATATGATGAAGTCCTGTTTCAAATCTAGGAAAGTTTGGTTGTGTTTATTTGGGGAGTTTGTTGTTTGTTGTGTCTGTTCTTTTTAAATCCTACAAAGACTACAGGGCTATCTCAAAACCTAATTTCTATGGTAGATCAGAGCTTGGTAACTTCCCATAGTAGATAAAGTGTTTTATTTTTCCCTATTAAGTAGTTTTCCTGACAGTTTCCAGTCACTGTGGTATATACATTTTTAAGTAGTTTTATATTTTTTGGTCTTTTTGCATGGCTATAAAACTAGATCTTTCAGTCTTCCTGTAGAAGCTGACTTCTGTCACACTTACAGTCAAATTTCCAGATTTGTTCTCCAAGGGAACAGTTAATTTGCTGTGGAGAGCAACATCAGAATTCACCTCAAAGGCAGCAGCCTTTGTGTTGTTCTTTCTCATTAGCACACTGATTCTGTACAGAGACTACATCCACAGCCTTCCCCACATTCACCAGGTGGGTAACCGGATCATAAAAGGAGATCAGGTTGGTGAGACAGGACCTGCCCTTCCTAAACCCACACTGGCTGGGCCTGATCCCTTGGCCATCCTGTAGGTGCTGTGTGATGGCACTCAAGATGACCTGTTCCATCACCTTGCCTGGCACTGAGGTCAGGCTGACAGGTCTGTAGTTTTCTGGCTCCTTCTTACGACCCTTCTTGTGGATGGGCATCACATTGGCCAGCTTCTAGTTTTCAGGAACCTCTCCAGTGAGCCAGGACTGCTGATAAATGATGGAGAGTGGCTTGGCCAGCTCAGCTGCCAGCTCTCTCAGCACCCTAGGGTGGATCCCACGGACTTGTGAGGATCCAAGTGTCTCAGCAGGTCCCTTACTTCTTCCTCATGGATTACAGGGGGACTTTACTGGACCCTGACTCGATTTGCCACTTCAGGAGTCCAGTTGTCCTGGAGACAACCTGTCCCACTATTGAAGATTGAGGCAAAGAAGGTGTTAAGCACCTCTGCCTTTTCCTCATCCTTTGTCACTATATTCCCCTCTCTATCTAACAAGGACTGGAGGTTGTCCTTGGCCCTTCTCTTGCCATTCAGATATTTAAAGAAACACTTTTTATTTTCCTTGACACCCATGGCCAGCCTAAGCTCCAAATGGGCTTTTGCCTCTCTAATTTTTATTTCTAAAAGACCTAGCAACATCCTTGAACTTTTAATGGGACACCTCCCCTCTTTTCCAAAGGCAATATACTCTCTTTTTTATCTTTAATTCCTTCAGCAGCTCCCTGCCCATCCACTCTGGCTGCCGCCCTCATCATCTCGTCTGCCGGCTCAATGGCACAGTTACTCCTGTGCGTGCAGGAGTTCTTTCTTGAAGCAGGTCCTGCCCTCCTGGACCCCTTTGTTTTTAAGGACTCTTTCCCAAGGAACTTTCTGAGTTAGTTCCTTAAATAGGCTGAAGTCTGCCCTTTGGAAGTCCAGTGTGGAGGTTCTGTTGATGCCCCTCCTAGTTTCTCCATATATTGAAAACTCTATAATTTCATGGTCACTGGACCCCAGGCAGCCTCCAACCACCATATCCCCTACCAGCCCCTCTCTATTTGTGAGCAGCAGGTCAAGCAGGGCTGCCCCCCTGGTAGGCTCGTGTAACAGCTGGGATAAGAAGTTGTGTTCCACACACTCTAGAAATCTTCTAGACTACCTCTTCTCTGCAGTATTTAATTCCCAGAAGATGTCTGGTAGGTTAAAGTCACCCACAAGAACAAGGGCAGGTGATATTGAGGCAGCCTCCAGTTGTTTAAAGAGTAATAAATCAACCTCTTCCTGGTTGGGTAGTCTATAACAGACTCCAACCAGGATGTCAGTCTTGTCCTTCCCCTTAATTCTCACCCATAAAGACTCAACTTGATCATCCTTGATTTCTACCCCCATGACATCCAGAGCATCCCTAATATACAGAGACACTCCAATTTGATTCATCAGTTAAGAGTTCTCATGTCCTTTTCATGTTATTTTCTGCATCTTGTGATGAGATTGCACTTGGTTTTACCTTTACTCTGTGTTACACGTAATAACAGATTTGTTACCAGCACCAGAATTGTCAGTTGCATGTGGATAAAGTTTATGTCCTGAACTACTGCATGAAATCAACAAAAATTGTATTGTAAGACTTAGTACTTCTAGAATGAACTTTGAGGTTAGAGTGGAAGAAATTTGAGAACTAGAAGGAAAAAGGGAATGAATCCATACAGTTTAGTTATTCTGAAATTGATTCACAGGTAGAAAAATGGCATGTATAATACATGTAATCTGTCAAAGGAAGCTACACCGCCTATAAATTATGAAGAACCTCACCTGCAGTAATTGCACAGAGTTGTGAGTAAAATGAAAAACTGAACTTCTGTACATGGGAATCCCACTGAAAAATGGAGCTAAGAGCACACAGAAGGTGGCTTTAGAGATTTCTGGCAACCTGTTCTGTAACAGGTGTCTTTGAAAAATGGCAATTAGGCAGGAGGAGAAGCAGAATATGCTAAACTATATGTAACAGAAGGTTATTGTTGAAGATATGATGGCAGCTGTCGGCCTTCATGACAGAAATGAAGCATGAATTAAAAGTCAAATAATGCCTTGTTTGCATTGGCATTTTTGCATGTTGTGATTTCACTCAGGAAGTTTAATTTTTACTAAATTTTTGGGAGATAATGATCTATGGCTTGTGTTGATGCTCATCCAATCACTGCTTTTGATTTACTGACTGCATATATTGCATATATTTTTATTCTCTGCTCTTGGGTATAGTTTCTCATCACCCATTCAGTGATTCTGGCTAGGATTAAACCTTCTAATTTACTAATTGTTTTAAAATTATTATTTTTTCTGAACGTGGCTGTTAAAAAAGTGTTATTTCACTGTTGTAAACTGTTTGAAATTGATCGCAATGGAACCAAATCACACCTTTTCCAGTATATGTGGGAGATGGAGCAGCAGCAGTCCCTAGACTGATTAACTTTGATGAGCTGAAGGATTCTGCTATTTTGACACACAAAAAAGCTTGCTCTAGAAGCTACTGACAAAACGTTTCAGTAGTGTTGCATCACTTCTTGTAGTAGTTATTTGCTATTTATTGGAGGGACATATTAAGCACTGAGCACAGCAAAAGTTTTGGTGAACTGTCCTTGTATTTGTATTCTTTTGCAAGGCTTGAACTGGAGAGCAGCCAAACAGAGAGGGATCTGGGGGTGCTGATTGATACCCGCCTGAACATGAGCCAGCAGTGTGCCCAGGTGGCCAGGAGAGCCAGTGGCATCCTGGCCTGCATCAGGAATTGTGTGGTCAGCATGAGTAGGGAGGTCATTTTGCCCCTGTACTCTGCACTGGTTAGACCTCACCTTGAGTACTGTGTCCAGTTCTGGGCAACTCAATTTATGCGGGACATTGAGATGCTTGAGCGGGTCCAGAGAAGGGCGACGAGGCTGGGGAGAGGCCTTGAGCACAGCCCTACGAGGAGAGGCTGAGGGAGCTGGGATTGTTTAGCCTGGAGAAGAGGAGGCTCAGGGGTGACCTTATTGCTGTCTACAACTACCTGAAGGGTGGTTGTGGCCAGGAGGAGGTTGCTCTCTTCTCTCAGGTGGCCAGCACCAGAACAAGAGGACACAGCCTCAGGCTGCACCAGGGGAAATTTAGGCTGGAGGTGAGGAGAAAGTTCTTCACTGAGAGAGTCATTGGCTACTGGAATGGGCTGCCCTGGGAGGTGGTGGAGTCGCCGTCCCTGGAGCTGTTCAAGGCAGGATTGGACGTGGCACTTGGTGCCATGGTCTAGCCTTGAGCTCTGTGGTAAAGGGTTAGACTTGATGATCTATGAGGTCTCTTCCAACCTTGGTGATACTGTGATAGTGTGAACTTCACTTCTCAGGTGAATACTCTTGTTTCAGGCTTTCTGAAAATTGGAGGCTACAACTGTGGACTTGTGGGACTAGTTTTCTAGTATGAAAAATCTATGGCCCTGTATTGCCCCATCCTTTTTGCTTTGTCCTTTCCGGTAGTGACTGTTAAAGTGATAATAATATATTTTATTTTTCACATAAGATCTGTAGCATTGCCAGGCATGCAACTACTAATTTAGCTGAAAGTATTCTGCCTGTTTCTTATCTGGATAATTGCTTTGCCTTTCCCACTTTGATTCTTCTTACCCTTGATTTTTATGTGTAATCCAGCATAAAGTAATGAGATATACATGCTATATTTAAAAATAATATTGAAAACTTCCAATGTCATGTTAATGAAACTATTCCTCTGTTTCTGTGATCTTTATGAATAGTACAGCTGTGACTTTATTGTCAGGGTGACTTACTAAGAATGTTTTATCTCTTTGCCGTCGTTACTCGCATTGGGAGCTGGGATTGTTTAGCCTGGAGAAGAGGAGGCTCAGGGCTAACCTTATTGCTGTGTACAACTACCTGAAGAGTGGTTGTGGCCAGGAGGAGGTTGCTCTCTTCTCTCAGGTGGCCAGCACCAGAACGAGAGGACACAGCCTCAGGCTGTGCCAGGGGAAATTTAGGCTGGAGGTGAGGAGAAAGTTCTTCACTGAGAGGGTCATTGGACACTGGAATGGGCTGCCCGGGGAGGTGGTGGAGTCGCCGTCCCTGGAGCTGTTCAAGGCAGGATTGGACGTGGCACTTGGTGCCTTGATCTCTGTGGTGAAGGGTTGGACTTGATGATCTGTGAGGTCTCTTCCAACCCTGATGATACTGTGATACTGTGAGAAATGTTAACTGAGTCTTCTATCTGAATTATTATGGTAAGTGAGGATATATCCCTTCTGCCAGTGAATGGTACAGTTAATGATTTTTCATGGTAGCACTAAAGTGCAACTGGTAACACTTCTTTTGTTTGTGCCTCTTCACATTGCTTTTGCTGAAGAAAATTTGTATTAAGATTGTTCTTGGTTCTTTCAAATAAATAATGACAGTAACTTATAATTAAGAATAAGACAAAAGATTTGATTGAGATCCTTTTAAAATTCATCACTTGTGAAAATATTCACATAGCAGCAATTATTTTTGTTCTGAGTGTAGGTGTTCCCATGCTTTTCTCCTTCATGCTCTGTTTTGATGCTGTGCTGTCTGGTGGATAAATCTTTCCACCTGCAGTTCTCCAAGAAAGAGAAACCTAATAGAATGTTCAGCAGTGTACTAAAAATACTTAGCACTAGGTCTCTCATAAAAGCCAATGTTTCATTTGTACAAATGTGAGAAAATAGAGCTTACTGTGATTATAATGAGTTCTTGCTGAAATAGCAGAGTCAAATTTTAGCTAGATATTGTGAAAATAGCTTTAAGTGACAAATTTTAAACTGGTAACTTTAATAGCATCTATAAAAAAGAGATAGAATTTTGTCTTAGTTTTAATAAAGGGCATAAAGTCCAAAATATACATTGCAGATGTGTATTTTGTTTGCTTTAAAAATGTTTCATTCTAGAAATCAAATTTGTTTAGTTAAGTCTATTAATTCTTAATTAATAGAATAGTTATAGCTATTCTGTTCATTCAGTTTACCTTCCAGTGAATACTGGAAATCATTTGAAAACACTAAATTCTCTTACCTCAAATCTATACTGTTAATAGAATAAGATTGATTATTTCATTTGGAAATGATCATCTAGTCCAACTGCTTCATATACTTAGGGCTGACCACATTAAAGTGTATTTTTAAGGACATAGGCCAAATGCTCCTTGAACACTGACCAGCTCTTGTAAGCCAGTTCCAGTTTTTAACAGCCCTCTCAGTAAAGAAGTGCTTCTTAATGCCCAGCCTAAACCTCCATTCCCACACATTCTGTTGCTGCATATCAGGGAAAAGAGATCAACACATCACTTTCCACTTCTGCTCTTCAGGAAGCTTGTAGACAGCAATGAGGCTGCCCTTCAGCCTCCTTTTCTCCAAATTAGACAAGCTCAAAGTCATGCGATATTGCTTTCAGCCCTTTCACCAGCTTTGATGCCCTCCTCTGGATGCATTCATAGTATCATAGTATCATAGTATCATCAGGGTTGGAAGAGACCTCACAGATCATCGAGTCCAACCCTTTACCACACAGCTCAAGGCTAGACCATGGCACCAAGTGCCACGTCCAACCTTGCCTTAAAGTGCCCCAGGGACGGCGACTCCACCACCTCTCCAGGCAGCCCATTCAAGGACCTTCATGTTCTTCTGGCAGCCCTGTACACACTACTCAGGCTAAAACTGCACCTGATCACCTCTCATGACTGGCTGGTTGGCCTGTGTTTGATTCACCCCAGGATGTGGTTTGCCCTCTTGGCTGCCAGAGCATAGCTGAGAATTGTACTGAGTCTTGTGTTGACCAGCACCCCAAGATCCCTTTCTGCGGGGCTGTTTTCCAGTCACTCCTTTCCCAATTTGTACTTGTACACAGCATGACTCCATCCTAGGTGTGGAATCTGGCATTTAAACTTGTTAAATTTCATCCCAATGGTAAATCATTAGTAAACTTTTAAAATTCCACACCATTGTCCAATGGTCTAATCTATCTGGATCCCTCTGGAAGGCCTTCTGCCCATTAAAAGAGTCACCCAGTTTACACCATTACCAAGTTTGCTGATGATACAATTCAACTCCTGCATCCAGGTTGCTGATAAAAATATTGAACAGGGCTGTCTTGAGAATGGAACTCAGAGGAACACCACTGGTGGCCAGCCTTCAGCCAGATGTAACCCCACTCACTACAACCCTTCCACCAGCTCACAGTGAGCCCACTTGTCTTACAGCTGGACAGTTGGTCCAGAGGATACCATTAAGGGACAGTCTCAAACACCTTAATTAAATCCAGAAAACCTATATCCACTGCCTTCCCTTCATCCACTGGGAGGGCAAATTATTCTAGAAGTATATCAGATCAGTTAAGTGGCACCTTGAGTACTGTGTTCAGTTCTGGGCCCCCCAGTTTAGAAGGGATGTTGAGATGCTTGAGCGTGTCCAGAGAAGGGCGACGAGGCTGGTGAGAGGCCTTGAGCACAGCCCTACGAGGAGAGGCTGAGGGAGCTGGGATTGGTTAGCCTGAAGAAGAGGAGGCTCAGGGGTGACCTTATTGCTTTCTACAACTACCTGAGGGGTGGTTGTGGCCAGGAAGAGGTTGCTCTCTTCTCTCAGGTGGCCAGCGCCAGAACAAGAGGACACAGCCTCAGGCTGCGCCAGGGGAGATTTAGGCTTGAGGTGAGGAGAAAGTTCTTCACTGAGAGAGTCATTGGACACTGGAATGGGCTGCCCGGGGAGGTGGTGGAGTCGCCGTCCCTGGAGCTGTTCAAGGCAGGATTGGATGTGGCAGTTGGTGCCATGGTCTAGCCTTGAGCTCTGTGGTAAAGGGTTGGACTTGATGATCTGTGAGGTCTCTTCCAACCCTGATGATACTGTGATACTTTCTCTTTGTGAAGCTGCAGTAACTGCTTGGTGATTGCACTGTAAACCTGGAATATGCCATACCTTTTCTTTAATATAGTTAAAAAAATTGCTACTCATGTAATTGCCATGCAGTATTATGGCATTTTTTTTCTTAACTGATGTTTTAATAGCTTGGAAATATGAAAATCTAAATGCTGTAAAGTAAGAAGAAACACAGATTGACTTAAAGTTTTTCTGTTGTGTCTTTGGTAAGTTTTGACTGTTACTGAGCTGAAGAAACTTTTAAACTGTTAAGTGTGGGTGTTAAAAATGTTCCTTTTTTGGTTAGAGGTAAAGTCAGACTTTTTTCAGTACTTCAGAAGAAGGGCTGACACATTTCCATGCAAAGAATTATGAACTGATTTGCATGAATTTGAACTGTAAATTTGAACATGGAAAGAAGTCTAGATGACAAATTATTATTTAAAGTAACCAGAAAGCTCAAGTCTTACTCTATCTGTCGAGACTCATTAGAAGTATGAAAATCCAATATTATTTTCAGAAATAAATGTCTGGATGGTTAGACAATCAGAGCATCAAGCAGTGATACTTCCTTACAAAATATTGGCCTATAATTTTCAAGTGTTTAAACATCAGACAGCAAAGCTGTCATAGAATAGGTCTAGTGTCATTTTTATATTGAACATCTGGATGGCTCTTCTGAATTAAAAACACATTTCAGGACCTGAGCTCTTTTCTTTTTCCTCATTTGGAGACTTAGTGCAAGGCTTGAGTTTTCACCTGTTACATCTGTAAGAAATGAAGAGTATTTTTATTGACTATATTGTTGTTATTTTTCTTATTGGTACTGATTGATTAGTAAGTGAGCTTAGCTTTGAAACATTGTCTGTTTTGATTTGGAATTCAGAAGTCCAAAACAGTGAATTTTCATTAAAGGAGAAAACTAGGAGTGAAAAATCAGAAGCATATGGCTGTCTGTACCTCTTCTTTGCATGAAGATTCTTCTTAGGGTAATAGTAAACTGGTGCTATTGGGTGATGTAGTCTTTTTCTGAAGTTAGGCCCCTAAGGAAATTCAGGCTTCACCATTATCTTGGGTTTATAATTCTTCTTCAGTGCCTTCTGTTATATTGTAAGTCAGAAGTGTTTAAGTCTTAATGTAATGTCTGTCCTTTTATGCACAAATAGATTTGAATTAATTGTTAAGCATGTTGTAGTTCTGTTGAGTCTGCTTCCTACTGCAGAGAAGAGGAAACTGAGCAGCTTTTTCACACCAAATATTTGGATACTTAGCATGAAACAGAGAGAATCTGTTTTGCTGTTGTTTTCATCAGCTGCTAGGTAAGGTCTGACCTTTTATGCCTTAAAATGATGGATTTGCTTACTTTAAATGGAAGTTGTTTTGGATAGCCTTATAAAACAGCATATCATCTTATATGTAGGGCTTTTTGTCTTGAAAAAAATCTTTAAAAGCTGGATTTAAAGTAATGTGACTCTGAGAGAAACAGACACTTTGTGAATCAGAAATTTCTGGGAAAAGTGTTTAGGCTGTTGTGAATATGAGAATAATGCAACTTCTTGTTATTACTCTTATTTTAATGGTTCATGCTTGGGATAGCTTTTCTAGAAAAACTGGTTATGTCTCCACTTTCTTGCAGTCCACTTCACTGATTCAAGATAGTTTTGAATGCTTTTTATGAGCATTTGTCTTGCATTAGAAATTACTAAACAAGTGTACTGTATTGTCTTTGTTAGAACCACTATTGAAAGAATTTGAATTCTTCTGTGATTCTGATCAGTCATCTGTTAAGAGTGATTTTTGTAATATGACACAATTAGGTCTGTCAGAGCATAACCAATCTGTGTGTTGGTGTTTTTTTAACATCTTGATTGCATTCTCCTGTATCTCAATTCTCTCTATTATCTTTACTCTTTATAAACTAGAACCTGTTAAAATCATCAATCTTCTTCAGAGAATTTCCATCATTTTTATCCCTAAAATGTATACAAAAGGTTCTGTCTTATGATACTTGACACTTAACATGGATACAAACAGTTTGTGTATATTAGGCAGATAGATTTTCATGAATGCATGAAAAGGTAATTTGTAGACTTTGCATAGATATGCACTGTCACAATGCTGAAGAGAGGAATTTGGGCTAGAGTTCAGATTCTGAGGAGTTCATTCATAGAAAACCTACTGCAGCATAGCATTTTTTTTCAGCAGTCACTGATGTTTACATTTCCATTTTCACTCTGTTTTGTAAAACTATGTGGAAGTACCATCTTATATTTTACACCTGCATTTTAAAAGTAAAAACAACCCAAAAAAAGCTAACAAATAAAGCCTTGAAAAACTATTGTGCAACAGGACTACTAAAATTCATTCTTAATTATATCTTCCACCTCACCCCCACCCAAGTATTTTGCAGGTATCTCAGAAAGTAGTGTTTTCATTATAAGTATGTATTCATCCATAATTCTCTTTTGCTTAAATAAAGAGCTCCAGCAAATAATTTCAGTTAATAAAAGTCATAAACATGTTCTCCTTCAGACACTATCCTCTTTTTAAAAAGCTATTACCCTTTCAAATTTATTTAGCACTAAGGACTCATCCTTATCTTTAACATAGTATATAAAAGAAGCTTTTGCTGCCTCCTCTTCAGTGATGGCTAATTTTAGTAAACATTCCTACCACTCTCTAATACATATGACAAGAGAAAATGTTAATATGAATTTATCAACATCTGTCAAAACAATCTTAGTGTATGTGGAAAAGGAAATTAATCAGAGGAACAAATGCTCTTGAAAGGAAGGAAATTTTGTTTAAGGCCTAGGGGGCAGCTTTAATGCAGTTCCATTGTTCCACAGCAGTGTAGGACATGCAGTCCTACTTTTTGATGTTTATCATCAATTGCTGATGGAAGACTTGGACTTGCTGAACTCTTAACTTGGCAGGTAACTGAAGAGGAAACTAAGATAGTTTTGGGGGAAAATGCAATGTTAAAAACACCATTGCTTATATATTCTGTTACCAATTATGTAAATTCATTTCAGCAAATGTATGTAACTGATATCAATGCAGATTATTACCAAAAGAAAACTAACAGTATGACATATTCTGATTAATGTTATGGGATTTGTTATTTGGCTTATTTCATACTTACTAATTAGTTCTGTTTCTTTTACCTCACTTTTTTATGTTTTTAGCTAAAAGTCCACAGTTGGGTGGATACTATTTGAAGGCCTCCTTGCCTTCTTACATTTTTATTTCAATAACAGGGGAAAAAGCTAATTCTCAGTTTGGTCACTGAAAATAAGTATTTTTTTATCTTTTTTTTTTCCTTATGAAGTGGAACATATGAAACAAGTGACTTGCAAGACAGTTCTTCTACTGGATTTGCTACTTTTCCCACAGCCCATCGTCCACATGCCTCATCTCCTTTGTTCCTCTCTTTGTACATTCTGCTGATAGTCTTTATCTGCCAGTACATAAGTAGGGTCAGTGACTGCAAAGGGTCAGCCTGAAAGATGTAAGTGTGAGTGAAGTGTCTTGCTGTATGTGATAGGAGACAAACTTCCTGTGAGTAAGAAAATAATCCACTTACTTTACAGCCTGATCCTCCAGATTTGTATTGGTGCAAGCCTAGGGGGCAATACTTGAAAGTACACTTCCTCTGTGTCACACAGTTGCATAATCCCTAGGATTGTTCAACGTTGAGTTGTTTTTTTTTCCTCCTACAGTGTCACACAATAAAAGCTCTGTTCTCTAAGTCATATAACAAAAAAATTCTTGTGAAGCAAGTCATAAAGCTTGTTCCACAAGTAAGTGCTTGTTCCTTCTTCTCTGAGAGCTCCTTTCTGTCATGTGCTACTTGAGGAGATTGCCAGCACCTACAAGACAAAAATTAACAGTCCTAGAAGAAATCACTAATCATAGTAATTTCAGTTGGAAGCACCTCGAGAGATTGTTCAGTCTAATCTTCTGCTGAAAGGACTAACGTCAAACATGGAATGAGTTGCTGGTGGCCTTATCCAATCTAGTTTTGGAAATCTTCCAGTGACAGTGGTTATGTGTTTTCCCTGGGCAACACGTTCTGGTGCTTATCTACTCTCAGCAAGAATAATTTGTGTCCAGCTGCAGTTCCCCTCATTAGATCATGGGACAACTATTACTTGCCCTTTCAGTGTGCACACTTCTAGCATGACTCTCCTTTGTCTCTGTTCCACACTGGAAAGCCCTATTTAAACTTATCTTTTCCATTAGGTGAAGCTGTGTGGTACCTTTTGAGCAGCTTCTGCTCTTCTCTGAAGATGTTTTTTTTTTTATTCTTTTTTTTTTTACTAGTCCATCCTTAATTTAGCATAATGCCATATACCAACCTGTCTATAAATGGACTTCAGGTTTATGCTCTTTTCAAGTAGCAGTTAAACTTTTCTTTTAATCTCCATGTTTAATGTTTCAATTCCTGTGTTAGTATTTAAAAGTTCTGTATAACTGTGATATTATTATTGGACTGAAGTCAAAAGCATTTGTAAATAAGTTTAAGCTTTTATTCTATTGCAGTAGTGGCCTGCATCAGGAACAGTGTGGCCAGTAGGACAAGGGAGGTTATTCTTCCCCTGTACTCAGCACTGGTCAGGCCACACCTTGAGTACTGTGTCCAATTCTGGACCACTCAATTCAAGAGAGATGTTGAGGTGCTGGAACGTGTCTAGAGAAGGGCGACAAAGCTGGTGAGGGGCCTGGAACACAAACCCTATGAGGAGAGGCTGAGGGAGCTGGGGTTGTTTAGCCTGGAGAAGAGGAGGCTCAGGGGGGACCTCATTGCTGTCTACAACTACCTGAAGGGACATTGTAGCCAGGTGGGGGGTGGCCTCTTCTCCCAGGCAACCAGCAATAGAACAAGGGGATACAGTCTCAAGTTGTGCCAGGGTAGGTATAGGCTGGATGTGAGGAGGAAGTTCTTCACAGAGAGAGTGATTGGCATTGGAATGGGCTGCCCAGGGAGGTGGTGGAGGCACCGTCCCTGGAGGTGTTCAAGAAAAGCCTGGCTGAGGCACTCAGTGCCATGGTCTAGTTGACTGGCTAGGGCTGGGTGCTAGGTTGGCCTGGATGATCTTGGAGGTCTCTTCCAACCTGGTTGATTCTATGATTCTATGAATTAATGAACATTTAAGAGGTTTTTTTGTTCCTTTGGTTTTAGATCTTTTTCCTTGATTTGTGTGTGCTTACTGTCAGGTTTCATTAGCAGTTGCCTGTTGGAGGATTTCTCTTTAGTCATAATTTTGTGTGCCACTGACTATAAAAATTATAAATTTTCTATAGTCCTCTTTTCATAACTTTAAATACTTTGAGTCTCAGTCCTTCTATTAAAAGGCTAGTCAGTGAGTATGTACAGAAGAACAGAGCTGACAGTTTTCAAATTCCTATAGCACCTTTCCCCGTGCAGTAGTCCTGATTGCCTTCTACAGTGGCTCCATGTTCTGCATGTTCTGTGCTTTTGAATTTTTTGTCTGAAAACACTTTCAGTTAATTACTCACAAATCAATGTTTTAAATGTCACTTACTGTGCAATTAAACTTTGAATGTGAGACACTGCTAATGCTCTTTTAGCACAGCCACCATATTACACAGACTATTTTAAAGGATTCATCACACATATGATATTAGACTGTACATTCCCTAGGCAATGAGTATTGCAAAGAACAGGTGTTTTGGCATTACTGATAGCTCTTAGGGCTTGAAATTAAGTCCTGGAGGATGGTCTAAGAGAGAAAATGTTTTGATTCTGTTTGTCCCATCTGATATACTTCAGTGAAGTGCAAAAGGACAGAAGTATTATTGGGAGGCTGGAGGAATCATGTGGAAAAAAAACAGCCTAGCTTGTCTTTCTGTCACTTTGCACCTACATTTAAGGAACTACTCATTGTTTCCCTTCTGCCAAGCTTTTCCTTTATCTTTTTAGTATTTTCATTTGAAATCAAGCCCCATCCCTGGAGATATTAAAGGTGAGGCTCAACAGGGCTCTCGGCAACCTGATCTAGTTGAGGATGCCCCTGCTTACTTCAGAATGGGTTAGACTAGATGAACTTTGGAGGTCCCTTCCAACCCAGGCCGTTCTGATTCTATGATCTTCATCTCATCGTTTTGTATTACATTTTTAGTCCTTGTGTAGAAACATAGAATGTTTTAAATTTAGCTCCCTTTTTAGTTGGAAGCACCCTGAGATGACTTTGCTGTTTACAAATTGAGAGTTGCCAGTCTGTTTTATCCTGTGGTTAAGGGCTCATAGTTATGACTTCAGCCCTACAGAGTCTATTATCCCAATGCATGTGCTGATCAAGAGCGTTGTCTTTTTTCCAGTCTTCAGCTTTCAGGTTTTCTTATATCCATGTAAATTCTTTATGCCTGCAGATTGTCCTGATTTTCATTCAGATGGAGCTCATCCCTTCTAGAATAGTTTCATCTTTTTCTTGCTTAATAAATCCAACTACCCAGTCCCGCTGTTATTTGGCAGACGCACAATAAACTTTGCTTGCTCTGTTGGCTGTTATGTTATGTTGAAGGAGCATTCCACAGAATAGATTCATATTGTATACTTAACAGTGTGTGCCAAGAAGACAGCTAATCATAAGTCATAGGAAAAAATGGAAAGAACACATTATTTCACTGATTGTCTACCTTTGTTTCCCCAAAGGCCTTTGCCTCTGAAATCATTTAATATACTTGGCTTCTCTTTTTGTTGTTGGTCTCTGGATTTAAGGATGAAGGCTCTGGTGGTCTTTTTTATTTACAGCTGAGCTACTACAAAAATATTTTCCCTTTACTTTGATGGCTCACTTTTGTATAAAGTGGTTTTTACACTGCTGATAGTTTATATATGGACTGTGCTTCCACATGAATTTAAATTCTTAACCTTCATGGGTTTGTCATCTTGTTTGGCTTGTTTATCACTGTGTAATACATTTAAGATCAAGTTTCTGGTTTCAATTGCTTTCTTTGTATCAATTCCTAAGCTGCAGACTGTTCTCTAAATTCAGTATACACAGAACCAGGAAACTACAGATACAGCCCTTCCCCGTCTGGCTTTGTAATACTACCTTTGGAATTAGCTATCTTACTTTATTTTGAAGTCTATGTTAATGATATTAAAATAATGGACTGATTTAGGGCTTTTTTGCAACTGAATTTATAAAAAAAAAACACCACCACCCCAAAAAAAACCCAAACACCTCCAACAAACAACTAGGTTCTACCAATTTAATTTTATCTGCAACCAGCCACTACTTGACTCTGTAAGCCTAGCTAGATACTGGGTCTGAGTGGACTCTCTACATTTACTTCTGAAGTTATGCCCCAAAGACCAGGGGTTTTCTTACAAATATTTTCAAGTTTTATTTATATTATCCACTTGAAAAACAGACTAAAAGTATTTCAAGCATCACAATATGCAGGCAATGCTTTGATGACTGTTTTAATTTTTAAGGTAACATGCCATCGTTTTTCTTATAAATGTTGTGCTGCAATGGTTTGGGCTTTCTTTCCTCTGCTGTCTGTTAAAAGTGCAAGCACTACATCACCACAACATAATTTTAGAAATCATTGTCATTTTGGTATTTTGGGTTTTTTTTTTTTTTTGGTTGGTTTGTGGTTTTTTTTTAGGGGGGGGGATAGTTTTTCTTTCCCATCCCCTATCAATTATATGACTCTTAAACAGGAGATTTTGGAACAGTATTATTTATGAAGTCTGTACTTACCTGTGGCCTTCTAGTATACTGTGTATTAAATGTATAAAACCACCTTCTCTGAAACTGATCTTATTTTTATGTTGAGCTGAAGACCAAGAAATGTGTCAAAAACTTCCTCTCACCTTTAGCTTGTAATATTTTGTGTTATGACAACAAAATGTTGTACTGTAGATTGGAAAAATAATTCTGTTTGAAAATAATAGCATGAAGAAACATGATCAGGAAGTTTTCAAAAAAGCCTTTGTATTTTTGCTCTTTTGTCTTCTCTTACTTATAAAAAACTCTGTGTATGTAAACATACAATCAGATCTTTTGACAAATACACATTTTGGTACTGCAGCAAACACACAAACCATGTTTTCCTATCTTGTTAGTAGCATCATTGTAGTACGTGGAAATAGAGAGCTTTCTCTTAGAATATTTCCCTTCCCTTTTCTCTTTGTCTATGAGCCACTTTACAAGATGTTGGTTTTTTCTGATACTTCTGAAACTGCACCAAATTGGTATTTTTGTATTGCATCAAGAGGGAGAAGGGGTCTTTTTGTGTAGAGAATTGTATTGATGATAATGACATATGTATTTCTTTTAGAAATTGTAACCAAATACCTAAAGAAAATGTTTTTACAGCATAACCAATACAGCATTGGCCTATGGTTTAAGTATTTTCTGTGTGTGGATGGACTCCAAAGATTGCATTTAGGTTTATTTCTTTTATCTGTTTGGTTTTCTTATTAGGCCCGTCGCAAAGAAGTTTTTATCCAGGAAAGATATGGAAGATTTAATATGAGTGACCCATTTCTGGCTCTTCAGAGAGACTTTGAGGCAGGTGCTGGTGATAAAGAAAAGAAGCCAATATGCATGAACCCTCTGTCCATTTTAGAAGCTGTGATGGCTCACTGCAGGAAAATGCAAGAAAGAATGGCAGCTCAGTTGGCTGCTGCTGAAAATAGACAAAAAAAGGTATCCTGCTATGAAACTTTTCTCCTTTTCAGTTTCCTGATTTGTTCTTTCATGCCACTTTTTTTTTAATGCACATCTTTATCTAAATTGGTCATTATGAAGTATGTTAAAATGTGATCGTTTAATAGTTGTATATATTGGGGTGCTAATTTTCTAGTGATTGTTTTGTGTGCATATTTTATTGATTCTGTGAATTTAGCTCTACTTCTGGATTAAATAAAATCTATTTGGTACAAGTCAATGCAGTAAGTGGATAGCTCAGGTGCACTGAGAAAGCAAGTCACAATACATTTTTAAATCAACACCATTGAAATCTAGAGCAGTGACTGTTACTTTTGGTCTAACCTAAATACCATAAGCTAAATAATTTATTTACATTTTATATTAGGTGTTTGTGTTTCATAAATCACTGAAAATAAACTGTAACTTTAAAAAATACTTTCTGCATATTTAGAACACTTGGTGTAAAAAATTAATTCTGGACCAAGTATGTTTGCAGATACATTAGTACTGGGATGCACGCTCAGAGACAGACAGATGTGTTGGTTGAAGGAGGCTCATTGAGGTGATTTAGTCTAACCTTGTTCTTAAAGCTGATGGTCATCAGCAGTATATCTGGTCATCTGCAAATTTGCATAGCTCAGTTCCAGGAATGGCAGTATTGCAGTCTTTCTGCACTGCTCTCCTTGTGAAGATCTTTTATTCAAGATTGAGCCTCCTAAAGGACAACTCTTGTCTTAACCGCCCTCTTTGTCTCACCTCTGGGAGGGTCCTCGCTGGTTGCTTCTTTATGGTATGCTATGAATTTCTTGCTATCATTTTTACCCATTGTCAAATCTTTGACAGATTTCCAGATGTTTACATTACTCATATGATTTAGTGTATGCATGTAGTGCACTTTGTATAGGTTATAATTAGATCATAAATTCATAAATAATGACAGTTAGTCCAAATCTGCCATCTAAAGGAATAAATGAGGTCTTTAAGGTTTTTCCAGTTTCAGATGCTGTAGCCAAAACAAGGGTGGGGGAAGAGAGACATAGAAGATAGTGTAAAATGAGAAACCAATGCTACTCTTGTCAATTCAAAATCAAATAAAGGGCTTTGCATGTAAATAATCTCTTAATATATAATGTTCACAAACAAGATACTGTAACATTATGGCAAGCTGGTTCCATCTCAATCATATATTAAAATCTGCTTGCAGTTATTTGGAAGTAATACAATTTCACAACAGTTAATTTATAGAAACAATCCCTCAGCTGGAGCAATAATAAAATAGAGAAAATGTTGCTAACATTGTCACTATAATCTTATTGCATTCCCAAGCTTAAAAACATTATATCAATTTCTCATAGTTTTTGCATGTGTTTTAACCAAAAAGAAACTGTTCATAACTGCTACTGTTGGATATTTCACTTGATTTGAAGTGCTTGTAATGCATCCAAATGCTGCTGGATTGTTTGAAAAAAAAATTTAAATGCTGAGAAAAAATAATATTTTTTTCTGCATGTGAAGAACTGTGAAAGGGGCCAGTCCTAGATGCAGAGTGGTCATCATATCTTGTTAATTTCATTTGCAGCAGTACTGTCATTAATATAATTGAATCACAGAAGGGGTAGGGGCTGGAAGCGACCTTGAAAGATCATCCAGTCCAACCCCCCTGCCAGAGCAGGGCCAGGTCACACAGGAATGTATCCACATGGGTCTTGAATATCTCCAGAGAAGCTGGAGGAACTCCACACCCACCCTGGGCAGCCTGTTCCAGTGTTCCATCACCCTCACAGTGAAAAAACTCTTCTGTTTCCATGGAAATTCCTATGCCTCAACTCCCACCCATTGCCCCTTGTCCTGCCATTGGACATCACTGAGAAGAGCCTGACTCTGTTCTCTTGGCACTCACACTTTATGTATTTATAAACATGAATGAGGTCACCCCTTGGTCTCCTCTTCTCTCTGCTGGACTCTGTCTTTCTTGAACTGCGTGGCCCAGAACTGAACACACTATTCCAGATGCATCCTCACCAGGGCAGAGTAGAGGGTGAGGAGAACCTCCCTCAGCGTACTCACCACATCCCTTCTAATAAACCCCAGAATGGCATTGGCCTTCCTTACCACAAGAGCACATTGCTGGCTCATGGTCAACCTTCCATCCACCAGGACCCCCAGGGCCCTCTCCCCTTCACTTCTCTCCAACAGGTCAGGTGCTAACCTATACTGATACTTGGGGTCGTTCTTTCCCAGGTGCAAGACTCTACACTTGCTCCTGTTGAATTTCATTAACTGTCTCCCTGCCCAACCCTCCAGCCTCTGCAAGTCTTGCTGAATGGCAGCACAACTCTCTGGTGTGTCAGCCACTCCACCCAGTTTGGTGTCATCAGCAAACCTGCTGACAGTGCAATCTGTACTCTCATCCAGCTCAATTGATGAATATATCGAATAGGACTGGTCCCAGTACTGACTCCATCAGGGACCCCACTGGCTACAGACATCCAACTAGACTCCTCCCCATTGACCACAACTCTCTGACTTCATCCCTTCAACCAGTTCACAGTCCACCTCACTACTTAATCATCCAGACCACACAGTTTTTGCTGAACTTGTTGGCTTAGCAATGACAAATAATTCTATACCTTATTTTTCATATACTTAACACTGTTCGTAAGAAAGGGTGAAATGCAGTATGTGGAGTGTGTGGGTTAAGCAGATGAAGCTCAGAAACCCCCTGGAGCCCCTCCATTGCCAGATTTTGAAGTATTTGAAGCCAATATGACATTTATAATGTAGGTGTAATTTCCCATACTGATTTCTTCATCTTAGTTTACTGTTTCTTGTGATAATGGTATGAATTCAAGAGGCAAATTTCCTGTTGCTCTAATAGATACCACATCAATACTGTTATATGCTTTTTACCACTCTTTTGTAGAAAGTGGAAATGAAAGTTAGAGACAGGTAACACGATTCAAAATGTTGGGACATTGAGACAAATTCATCTGTAAGTGTGAATTCATGCAGCATTTATTCTTTGTTCTGTCTGCCATTTTGCTTCCCTTTTTGTCAAGTGTTCCGTTGTGTTTTAATTCTACTTTCCACTTGGGAAAAAATTATCCTGGGGACAACTGCAGACTGACTCTTGTGCTAATCTCTTGATGGCATGAGTTTCAAGTCTATAGTGTAACTGCAGAATAACAACACCGTTATTTAAAAATGCTGTTAGCTTTTGTTTAAATGCATTTAAATCAATGATAAGCTTTAGACACATCTGCAGCTTCCAGAACTAAGTAATTTCATCTTCTGTTGGAGAGCACAGGGAATAGTGAGTTGTAATTTCTGAAAAGCTGTTATATTGCAATGCCTGGTTTGTTGGTGATTTTCTGTTGGTTGCTTTTTTTTTGCCTTTGAGTTTCGAGTTTCTTGTTTGCATCTATCAGCCACAACAATATTTGAAGCATTGACTGAGACAAAATATTTTATAGCTGTTGCCAATCCCCAAGGCCATCTTGTTTCCCACATTGCAATTTATAGTAAATATATTCACACAGTATCACAGTATCACCAAGGTTGGAAGAGAACTCATAGATCATCAAGTCCAGCCCTTTACCACAGAGCTCAAGGCTAGACCATGGCACCAAGTGCCACGTCCAATCCTGCCTTGAACAGCTCTAGGGACGGCGACTCCACCACCTCCCTTGTGATGGATTGGGAGTTACCCACCCCCCTACTCTTATGAAATCACCCAGACTAGACTCAGCCAGATGAAAGTTAAGGAATGAAGCTTTATATTTACAGCTTAGCATAATATACAAGCAGGTATTTACAAGATATTACAAATGTATACAGCTATATACAGAAATATACAAGTTAAAGGTAATACAGAAACACAACAGCCCTCCCAGAAATGAGAGTCCCCAGGAGGGGCTTCCAACCACCCTTCCACCTTCTTTCCACCTCTCTACCTTATCCCAGAGTTTGCCTTACATGCAAGGTGGGTTTGGAGGATCAGCAAGGGGGGTTAGAAGCAGGTGGATTAGTTACACAGAAGAAGCCCAGAGAGAAACACAGACTCCAAGAAACAGAGACACACACACACTGTCTTATCTATGTTTGTGTCCTTGTTTTTAAACATCTCAGCAAGCTTATGAGTGAAGTAGACATCACCACTGTTTTCTTTTCACATCCCATAATCTAATTTTTGTCATTAAAATATTCCAGTTAGCCTCAAACCAGCACATACATTCATGACACTGTATTTTCTTTACCTCTGACATGAATACAATTTCACCAAATTATAATCTGAATCTACAATATGCAATTCTTCTTTCATTTGTTGAAGTGAAATTTTTATTCATTGTAAGATTTTAAACTACTTCTTCAACACAGCTTTTCTTAGATTATTTTTCCTTTAGTCCTGCAAAACTTTCTCATATTGTAGAAGCATGAATCAGTTTCCTGTTCCAGTAGAAATTAATTGAAAGAAAATAGAAGTACAGGAGAAGGAATACTCAGCACTTCCTTAGAGTTTTCTTCATTTACTTTTTTAACAGTCATTCAGATAAGCCACATAGGAATCTCCTGCATCAATATGTGAAGGGAGAAGCAGGAAGAAAAAAAAAAATCTTTCATTGTTGTTTGGCTTGTGTAAAAGTTTGCTTGTGAAAATACAAAACTATTTCAGTTGAATTATTACAAGTGGATATTTTTTATAAAATAGTGTATTAACAGATTTTTCCATTGCCTTTCTAGAGTAGGGTCTTTGAATAAAAGCAGAGTTAGCAGGCAAGGTGAATTAGAGGCGATGGCTGTATGAATGAGAGGGAAAATTAACCTGTGTGCAGTAGGTGGTTGGTTGATTCTAGCTCATAGTGTACTTACACATCACTGATGTCAGTGAGAGACCACCTGCTCACTCTGCTTAGTGAGTACAGGAAAATATTTTTGCCTGTATCAAAATGTTGGTCCTCAAAATGAATGTCTTGTTTATAAATATTAGAACAAGTATAAGATGCTTATTATGGACATGATGGCCTGTGTATTTCAACTCTAATCTCCTCCAGTCTGAAGAAGACCTGAACCCTAAACATTTCACTTCTGGGCCCAAAGGTTTTTTTTCAAAGTTCATTTCTTGCTTGTATTCACTTTCATTACTGAGAAGAGAAATTTCTGTGTTGTTCTATGTCTGAATTCTGGAGAATAGATTAAGTTCCTCGCTCAAGAATCACAAGGATTTAATCACTTAGAGGAGCCTCTGTGTTGTCATCAGTTGGTGACTGACTTAGATTCTGAACTGCTCTTCAGGGATGCCTGTCTGTTTGTGTAAGATTATAGGCACCTTTGTTAGGTATCACAAATCACTTTCCTGGGGTGGTCACGTTCATTTAAGGTGCACTTTCAAAGTGCCAGGTTAAAATTAGTTAATGTTGAAGGTTTCCTTCTTGTTAATGAGATTTTTTTTTTTTCTCTGTGCTTTCTTACAGTTGGAAATAGAAAAATCACAGTTACAGAATCTTGAACTGGAGCACAAAAAGTTATCTGCTCGCCTTGAAGAAGAACGTGGAAAGAATAAGCATGTGGTACTGATGTTAGTGAAAGAGTGTAAGCAGTTGTCTGGACGAATTGTAGAGGAAGCTCAGAAACTGGAAGAAGTGATGTCAAAATTTGAAGAGGAAAAGAAAAAGGCTACTGAACTGGAGGAGTCTCTTGCAGCTGAGAAACAAAGGAGTACACAAATGGAAGCTCAAATGGAAAAGCAGCTGTCTGAGTTTGACACAGAGAGAGAGCAGTTGCGTGCCAAACTGCACAGAGAGGAAGTGCACACCAGTGACCTCAGAGAAGAGAGAGATAAAATGATCCAAATGATCGAGCACTTAAAAAAGGAGAATGAAAGTAAAGCTAATCTCTCTCTTAAAAATAAAGATAAAAATAAAGATAGGAGTCTTGTTTCTGTTTCTGTTGAAACAGAAGAAACAAGTTTAAGAACTGTTGCCTGCCAAACAGATCCTGTAGTGACAGACAGTAGCACAGAAAATATTAAGAAGTTGCCTTTGTCTGTGTCTGTAAAGCCTTCTACAGTGAACCCAGTAATGTCTGGCAATACAAAAATGAATGTGTGTGCCAATGCAGCGCTTGTGAAGCCTGTCATTGACAGGCAAACTTCATCTAGTGAACTTGTCCCTCCCACAACTCCTGTTCCTACACAGAATCAAAACAGAATGGAGGAGAATGGACCAAGTACAGACTCATCACCTGATGTACCAAGTAGCACTTCCCCTTCTTCAAATAGTACTTCCCTTTGCACTCCTGCAGCACCCACTGTTGCAGCTCAGAATTCCTCACATTCCTCATCTATGCAAAGTTTGCATTCACCGTCTGCCAACACTGCTGGGCATCCAGGCCTAAATCCACAAGTCCAAGCAGCTAGATTTAGATTTCAAGCAAATGCTAACGATCAAGACCAAAATGGAAACACAACCCAAAGCCCTCCCTCAAGGGACGTGTCCCCCACTAGTCGTGACAACCTAGTTGCCAAACAGGTAGCTCGGAATACCGTTACCCAAGTCCTGTCGAGATTTACAAGCCCTCAGAGCAGTGCTCCATCGCGGCTGGGGACGTCACATTCAGTGGATGTTGGCACTTACCCCCCAGTTGGTAGAACGAATATAAAGACTCCCAGTGTCTCAAGAATTGACAGAGGAAATCCTCCACCTATTCCTCCTAAAAAACCAGGGCTATCGCAAACTCCTTCACCACCACACCCCCAGTTTAAAGTTCTAATGGATAGCAGTCGATCCCCAAACACAAGTGCAAAAACTGACAGCAAAACCGTGACCTCACCTCTTTCAAGTTCACCACAAGGAATCAGGGTAATAAATGAGGAAATTATTTCTAAGTCCTCACCTCAGCTGCCACCAAAACCTGCTATAGATTTATCTGTGGCACCTGCAGGCTGTGCCATACCAGCCATAGCCTCATCTCAGGTGGGTGCCTGGCCTTCCCACTTTCCTGGATTGAATCAACCTGCATGTTCAGAAAATTCCTTTGTCATTCCCACCACCATTGCCTGTAGCTCCTCCATAAACCCTGTTAGTGCTTCATCCTGTAGACCATGTGATTCAGACAGCCTCCTGGTAACAGCATCAGGTAAAGGGATTGATATGCTACAGACTGTCTCCCTCTAAAATAATTCTCCTATAAATCTATTGATTTATCTTTTTATACCTTTCTCCTTTTTAATTTCTAAAAGGTGACATTTTCATTTGTATTTTTCCTACATGCCAGGGGTATGGGAATTCTTTTGCTGATTCAGTAATGTTATAAATTAGTTTGCTCCCCTCAAAGAGGTATCCAAATTGAAGGCTTTTTTTAAAGGTAAAGAGGACTAATGTTTAAAGGAAATTGTCTGCATATGATGGCATCTTAAAGAAACTCCTTTTTTTTCTCTTAGGCTTTTTCGGGGGTGTTTTGGGTTGGGTTTTTTGGTGAATGCTGTTATTTTGGACTTGAAAATACCTTCTCAGTCTGAAATAGTGTTTTGATTTTTTTTTCTGCTGGTGGTCTGTTGTGGAATATGTATTTTAGTACTCTGAGTATTTCAGAAAATAAGGCATAGCTGGGGCAGCTACTATTCTTCTGTGGCATTAGATGGTTGAACATTAGGTATAGAATTGCCTGGATAACAGTGCAGTTTCAAATATGTCACTTCATACATTTAGAATGTGTTTCTATCTCATTTCCATTGTCCTATAGCTCTTTTGGCTTTAGTTGTAGGCTTTGTGTGTGGCATCTCACAGGTTTGCTTCAGATACTAGCAAAGGTTTGCCACTGGGGAATTAAAATCTAAATATTATCACAGTATCAACAAGGTTGGAAGAGACCTCATAGATCATCAAGTCCAACCCTTTACCACAATTCTCAAGGCTAGACCATGGCACCAAGTGCCATGTCCAATCTTGCCTTGAACAGCCCCAGGGATGGCGACTCCACCACCTCCCTGGGCAGCCCATTCCAGTAGCCAGTGACTCTCAGTGAAGAACTTTCTCCTCACCTCAAGCCTAAATTTCCCCCAAATTATGTTAGTCTGGAGTACATGTGTGTATCTCCTGTGCATTTTGCGTTGTGGTGGGAGCTTCTTTGTGTGCCTAATATGCTGCCAGATTCAGGGTATCTTCTTGATGGCAGTTACATGAACAAAGATGGCCCTGATCTACCTCTCAGTTAATTGTAGATCTCTTAAATCACCTTGTCAGCACTAAAACATTAAGTAGCAACCCCTCTTCAGTTTGACTTGCACTGCATTGAGGAAGATGGATACGCAGTTATGGAACACTGTAGACCTCTCATCATCATCTCAAACTTTTAATAGTTACTGTCAGTTCAGTTATGGTACTTCAGACCCTCATATCTTTAGTTCCTGTATCATCATGTATACATCACATCTGTTCTGTTTCCGTCACACAAACAGCCACTTTCTGTTTGTACCTGCTCCTCTGTCTGATAAGACAGCTGAACACTCATCAGCCTTGGGAAAACTATTCCAAAAGCAGAGTGTCTGTATATACAGGAGACGGCAGAGTTAACATTATTAAGAAATTTTTATTCCAGTTCTACCTCACTGAAGATTTTCTGTGCTTCTGGAGTAACCTACTCATGGTTTTAACATTTGGCTGTGGCACCATACCCTCTGAATCCTCCATCGTTTCTGAACTGTGCCATAAAAAATATTAGTTCAGAAACCTCATCCATCATCCTCTTGTCTACTACTTCTCAGAGTTAACAAATGTGGGATTTTGATGGCTGCCTTGTAGTTTGCTGGTTTTCATATGGATGTCCTGAATTTTCATCTTAAATTCTTATCCCTAGCAAGCCTCTGCCGTGTCAGATCTCAGTATTCCAGATGTTCTCCAAACTGTATTTGCCTTCCAGTTCTATTGCTCTGAATAATGGAATTAAAATTTCATTTTAAATGGAAATAATTATTTTTATTAACACACAAAAAAAATTTGGCAAGATCAGCTTCAAAGTGAATAGTTTTTGTAGGCTAGTGGCTGTGTTCCACAAATCCTATTAGCATTAATGAGGTAGCATATTTCAGTTAGTTCTAGCTTGAAAACACTACTTGATTTCATAATTCTGTGTATCCTTACTGCTTTAGTTTGTGCTTGCAAGTATAAACTTTTTTCTTATGACAGTAATCAGCCTTTTAAATAGGATTCCTCCATCAAATAGTAAATTTGTTTCATATGAAATTTGTCACATTCCTCAGAGATAGTTCTCAAAGATAGGATTTTAGTCCAAAAGCTGTTAGTTTTGGTGGTGGTTTTTTTACCTTTGTACTGGGGTTTTTTTTTTAGAGATGTTAATTCAGTATCCCTTCTTTACTAACTACTAAGAGACTTAAGGAACTTTAACAACTTTATCCTCAATATTCAAATACTCAGGAGTTCCTTTGTCTTTTACCCAAACTAATGCATATATTTTATTGCATTTATCCTCAAACCCCATTTTATTTATGTTTTTAAAGGGAGTTTCATCTATTTAGCCTAGAGAAGAGGAGGTTCAGGGGTGACCTCATTGCTGTCTACAACTACCTGAAGGGAGGTTGTAGCCAGGTGAGGGTGGCCTCTTCTCCCAGGCAACTACCAATAGAACAAGGGGACACAGTCTCAAGTTGTGCTGGGATGATAGGAGGAATTTCTTCCCAGAGAGTGATTTGCCTTTGGAATGGGCTGCCCAGGGAGGTGGTGGAGTCACCATCCCTGGAGGTGTTCAAGCAAAGCCTGGATGAGGCACTTAGTGCCATGGTCTTGTTGAATGGATAGGGCTGGGTGCTAGGTTGGACTGGATGATCTTGGAGGTCTCTTCCAACCTGGTTGATTCTATGATTCTATTTTGGCCAAGTATTTTTGCCAAACTGTAGAACTAAATAAACTTGGAATAACAGATGTTAGGCAATTACAGAAAGAAATTTCCTTCAAAATGTTATGCTGAGAAAAGAAAAAAAATATATAAATAGACTTTGTTGTAGAAAAGATAACCCAAATTGAATAACACTGTTTTCATTGAATACTGTGGTCAGTAATGCCCAATTCCATATCACATACTTCATATTTTTCTTTAAGTTTAACTGGTTTTGAAGTGAACAACATCTAACAAACTATAAATACTTATGAATCCTAGTTTTCCATATCTCCATTTTCATGCCTCTAGGCACAGATTCAATTAGTTTTATTAATCTTCTGGTCAGTTTTAATCTGGTTTATTACCTTTTTTTTTTTCAGAAAATGTTTAGAATTTCAATTTAACTTTGAGTTACAGCAGAGCACAGTGAAATCTTATTCATATTTTATTGTAGAGCAAGTAGTGAGCTTCTTAATTAGAATTGTTAATATTTTTAATCAGCAGTGCAAATTAAGTATCACAGTATCATCAGGGTTGGAAGAGACCTCACAGATCATCAAGTCCAACCCTTTACCACAGAGCTCAAGGCTACACCATGGCACCAAGTGCCACGTCCAACCTTGCCTTGAACAGACGGGATTGAAAGAATCTTCAATTTCTGTATTTTTTTGTCTGTCAATATGTTCATGTTTCTTTTTTTCTTACTTAAAGCAAACTTATAATCAGAGCACTGACATTTTCAGTTATGTGTTCTGCAAAATTAATGTGATGATACCTTCTTTTAGAGACAGGACATTGTACTGCGTGTTACTCTTTTCATCTCTGGTAGAAAAAGACACCAGCTTTTGTCATTAATACTGAACAGACTGCACATAGAGAAATTACAATGAACATTTATGGCCTGATTCAAAATCTGTGACAGTGTTTTCATTAACTTCAGCAGCCTTTGAAATGGTGCCAAAATGCTTCTGCTCTGTTTGGATTTCTACATTTCAATGGCTGTACGACTTCTAAATGGAAATGAAAGTAGGCAGTTGGATTTTCATACCCCTGGGATTTCTGCTTTTACTTTCTTCTTGGTTTTGCACTATGTCACTGTTCAATTAAGTATGTTTTTTATTTTGCTCATTCTGTAATGATTGATTTTTTTATTTCTGTATATACAATTGGCTTCAAAGATAAAAGGGGTTGGAGGGAGGGACTGATCTGGGCTATGAAATTAACCATCTCACATTCTGAAGCTGATGCCAGAAGCTGTTTTTGTCTGTCCCTCTGCCCTTCATCACTGCATGTCCTACAAGCTTCCATAGATGCTTCATATTTCCTAACTTTTTTCATCTCTGATTTATTGGTGTTTTCTAATGTTGCTGTATTTTGTTGGATGAATTCAGCTTTTTTATATTGCTTTATATTGATGCTAAAATTATGTTATTATTTGGGGTCTTGTCTATTTTTCAGTAGGACTTAATCAGATGGTAACCTAGAATAATGAATTGCAACAACATATTTTTAATTTCAAGGACTTGAAAGTTAAGGTACCACATATGGAACAAAACCATTGTTTTATTTTGATATTTCTGTTAATTATGCTTTACAAAACAAAACAGAAAAAAACAAACCAAACCAAACAAAAAAATTAGAACACACCCAAAAAAATCCCTTGGACTATTTTTAAATAGGAAAGGAACCCAGAAATGCTATTCATATTAGAAAATTGCTTGCTAAAGTGAAAATCATTCTTAAAGTTTAGTTTCAAGCTTCTCAAATTCCCCCATGTAATTACAATATAACTTGGTCAAAGGATATTAGCATCTGGAGTGCCACACAAGCAATATTTGCTGTTGGTTAATTGCCATGGCAAGTCAGTGGAAACTACAAGCACCATTTTAAACTGTTTATATATATATATATAATATATGTGTATGTATTTATAGCAACAGCTGCAGCACAGCTAGTTTCAGAGAACAGCAAAATGTTGGAAAAATAAAACCACTTCTATAATGGAAAGGAAGAACAAAAGTTATGCTCAGACATTTGGGGATTTTGTGAGAGTTAAACATTCTGAAATATTGAAAGTGGAAATAAATACATATATTTTTACTACTTAATGGATGAAGTTTGCTTTTGTATATTGCTTATTCTTGTGCAAACTTCATGAAAACTTCAAAATCCTCTGATTAAAAATATTGGCAAATCAAATAGCCAGAAAGTAGCTTCAAAATTGAAGTTATATGGAGGTAGAGTTAACTTTGTAGTTTGTCAATGGTTTAAAGTTAGATTTATAAGGTAACTTCATCGTTGTAGTGGTGACTTCTGAAGTCAAAATTAAATAAGTTGAATAATAAGATAACATTGTGAACATACTACAAATATCTTTATTTTACATGCTAATCTAGTAAACTTCATTTGAAAGGACAAATATTGCTTGAAAAACAAACACAAAAATACTTCAAGCACTTATTTTGTTTGGTTTTTTTTTAACTGGGATCAAACCATGTCTTCTTCATTGGACCTGCTCAGATGATGAACTTTTATGTAGGTCTGGGCTTCAATTAAAATTTGTCCAAATCTTGCGAGGTTCCCAAATCTACTGTTTCTCCCATTCTCTGATGGGAATTTCATAGTACTCTTTTTCTTTTCCTTTTCCAAAATGTGGAGCAGATGCATCTCACTGTGGCTGATCTACAGCCACATGCTTTTTTCTAGTTGCAGATATTGGAGGTTGTGTAGCACTTGGTCAGCTTAGTGGAGCTGGAGGCAATGCCCTGTAAGCTCCTCTTTAGTCTTGGGTATCGAAGAACCACAGCAAACACAATCTGAACTTTCTTTGTGTTGTCAGATTTCAGCCTCACACAAAAGGCCACAGAACACAAAATTCTTTATTTAAAGAGAGAAATGTAATGTGGATTTTCTGAGGTTAATAGTAAAAATAAGAAAAAAAACTTTATTTTTTCTTGCAGTCTTTGATCAAGAAAGGGTGCATAAAATATTCTGTGTCTTATGCAGCAAATTTCAGTTTATTAACAAGCTATCTACTAAAGCTGGTAAAAAAATTAACACAACATTTAATCAATGTAACTCCTAAGCTTTCACAGTTTTGGGATGAGTAATTTTTTTATCAGGGTGAAGTATTTCACTTGTAAATTTTCTGTTATTCCCACTAGAGTATTTCGTAATATATTGTGTAGTAAAATATTGCTGAGCAAAAGGAACATTACCTTAAGGTACTGTTCAGTAATCATTTATTTCTATATTATTTGTGTAAGTTATTTTGACTTTTTTTTCCCAGTCTTATTGAAAAACACTAAAGAGCTCTCTGCACAGTTTTACTGTGTGCATACAGATGAGATAAAAATACTCAAGTTTGCACTAAACTGTAAAGAAAGATGAAATTTCATATGGAACGTGTTTTGTTTTGGAAGCCTTTCTTCAGATACTTCAAAACAACATTCCCAACATACCAGCACTTAAATTTAAAACTTGAATAAACTTTCCATAGTTTCTGAATGTTAATAATATAATTTTATCTGAGACATCCAGCTGCTGCTATAGTTCATAACAAGTTTCACATTAACCTTTTGTAATGAAATTCTGTTCACTTGCATTAACTACTGTCACCTCTGTACACAGCTTTCGTTCTTCAGAATACCTCCTGATGCATAGAGAAAGCAACATCACAAGACTTGTGCTAGACTAACAAATGCTGTCATCTTGAACATCTGGGTTAAGTTTTAAAAGAAGACAGAAAAAGCAGGGCTTTATTTATGTGCCTTCTGTCTAACTTCTGTTGCTTTAACTCACAGGCTGGTCTTCCTCCCTAACCCCTTTGTTAGCAAGTGGTGGTCCTGTCCCCCTGGGTGGCAGGCCCACCCTTCTTCACCAAGCTGCTGCCCAGGGAAATGTCACTTTATTATCAATGCTGCTTAATGAAGAAGGACTGGACATTAATTACTCTTGTGAAGATGGCTATTCTGCCTTGTATTCTGCTGCTACAAATGGACATACAGGTAAGCTCTCGTATGGCATTTATGTGAAAGTCAAAACTTCATAAGATTTCTACATCAAATGCATTTATTTTCTTTTTTAAATTTGAAATTGAAACTGAGATACATAAATTATATGACAAAAGTCACAGTCGTGTATATATGTATAACCAGTGGTTATCGAGGCAGAAGTTGGGTCACAAAACACATTCTTGCTTGTGTTAATTCTGCAGGAACATCCATTCTGATTGTCCACTCCACTCCTATAAAAAGCCACTGCATTTCACCACTTTGTGTTCTGTGACAAACAGAAGATCATTTGTAGCAAAGGCATAAAAGAAAAAGCTTTACAGGGAATAAGCAGAAAATAATAGGTTATCACCAGTGTTTTGATCTTCTGCTGTAGTAGCAAAAGTGATGGAAGATGGTTTCAAGAGTAGTGCGTTACTTCTGAACTAAAATGAACTGTCTTTTTTGTTTTTGAATTAGATGAAACCACCTTCTCTAGGCTCTACTGAAATATTTAACTATTTTCTTTCTGTTTTGCTCTCTATTCCAAGCCTCAGACTCAAGGAGGTAGCATCTCTGAGCATTTCAACAGTAATATTTTATTAATGTATTTATGAAATAGGGCAAATATATTAGTAGCAAATACGGATTTCATGGATACAAACTCCAAACAGTATTTATCAGACTGTTAACATAAGGCTCTTGAACAGCAGCTTTCTTTAACATTCCAGTATATGTTAATGTAGATTTTTCTACTTACATAAAATTCTCCTAGATTCTTATATTGGAAATAATATTATGCTGGTTTGGACAACTAAAGATGAAATCCACCCCAACCAATAACAAAAATTCCATTCATTTTCAGTGAAGTCAAGACTTTATTTCACTGTAGAAGGTGGAACATAGTGCCACAGGTTTCTCAACATTGTATTTCAAGAGTACTTTGTGGGTTTATTTAACAATGTATTTATTAGTAACACAATTAGAAAACCCTGTTCCAGTGTTCAATATATGACTTCTCTCATTTTTTTTTGAAGTGTTTCAAAAATCAAAGTAAAATCCAGTGTATATCACACATCTTGTATTCTTAAAATGTTTTGAAGTCCTCTATTTTAGTTACAATTACTTGTTGACAGCAAAGGCAATTTAGTTTCTTCTTTTATTGTCAAAATTTCAAATGAGAGAGGCACTTGACAGAAGAATGAAAGCACGATAATAAAACCAAACACATGCATATGCATTCTGTAATTGTTTAGTGTATTTTAGTTTTAAAGATAAACAAATCTATTACAAGGCTTTTAGTGCTGCTCTTCTATTTAGAGTTGACACAGGATGTGAAAATATTTCGTGCTACAAATCATCACATTTTAACAACTAAATAGATTGTATTAATTTGAAATGAGAGAAGCACACAGCAGCAGTATTTATATCTCCTTAATATGTTATACCAACAATGGGAGTAGATTAACTACTTTTTTGGTGAGAGGTTTTTGTGTTTAATATATAATCCTTTCTTTGTTACTTGTGATATGTCTCCAAGTGCATGGGTAAATGAAGCTCTTCAAAGCAGACTTTTATGAACAAAAAGAAGTATAGGAATAAAACCCTTACTTTAAAAAATCTTTGTAAGAAGAATAGATGGTGAAGTAATTTTAAGAAAGAAAATAAATTTATTGTACAGTATTTTTCATTCCATTGAATAGAATTGTCAGTTATAAAGTACTGTCTTTTAGATGCTTTTTTTTTTCTCCTTAGAATCATAAAATCACTTAGGTTGGAAAAGACCTTTAAGTTCATGGAGTCCAACTGTAAGACTTAACACATAAGCTTACTTTGGTGGGTAGTCACACTATCATCTTAGTTTATTGAGAATACTTTCAACTTTGGAGTTAGTGACTAAATAGATTCAGAGATTTCCAGGGCCCATTGTTTCTTCTAAGTCAACTAACCAGAATTTCTCACTTGTTATGGGAAATATCTGCCAGAAGAAAAGAAAAGCTCTAGATTTATTGAGAGCCAGCATAATGAATACATCCTTTCAGAAACCAAATTGCATTAGTCTGAGAGGACCTGAAAGCAAATGATCACACATTTTCAGTTTAGAAATACAGTGTTTGAGAAGTATAGATGACTAGAGAACGGCAGAGAAAATTGTAACCACCATGGTGGCAGCAGCTGGTATGTATTCTTAGCTAAGTCTGTAGAGAAAACTGACTTACACAAGAAAAGAGAACACTCAAATGTTCTTTCCTAATCTGTCCTATTTGCAAAATGTGTAGTCTTCCTGTTCATAAACAGTTGCCTTTTGAGAGCTGCAGCTGAGAGGTTTTCGGTGCATGAAGCTCATAGCAGCTGCTATGTTTCCTGCATACACCATCCCCAGTTCTGTAAATCTGAGAGAGAACTGCCATCTTAAAAATGCACACTAAATACTTTCTTTGTGTTGGAATGGACACAAGGAAGCTTTAATTTTGTGATTTCACCACGAGGCTGGGTTAAATGAACAGGTTGCTTTATCAGCCCATCTTGGTTTGATCCGTTAACAAACCAGTAGGCACTTCAGACTATTATGCCCTTGATAACGTGTGCATTAGCAAATACATCTGAATTGTGTTGCCACACAAGAGGCAGTCGAGGGGGAAAAATAGTAAGAGATCCTGAACCTGAGACATGTAAAGAGATTAATAATATCCTTTGGACTCAGCTATATGCTAATGGTATGCACTTTCGGTGTAATTGATTCTCTTCTGTCCTGAGTATTTGGAGGCTGTGGCGCCCTGATTGATAGGAAAAACTGGAATGATGTGGGAACTAGAAAGGAGTGAGGTGCAGAGACACACAGCTACATGGATTCAGCTCTGCCAAGCCACGGGATGTATCTGCATGGTGTTTGCCAACACTCTTGAAGAACTAAGTACCCAGCTGTGGTGGAGAGCAGTGAAGTCTCCAGGTGTTTGTGCTAATATGCTTCCATGTTTTGCTTTTGTTTTGACCAAAACCTTTAACAACATTAATGTGTGTCTTGTGCCTGCCCTTCTGCCCAGTTTCTCCACTGCTGACTACTTCTGTGGCAGACAGCAGTGAACTGGAGCTAATGAGCCTGGACTGACTCAAATTACCCTTCTTCAAATCGCAATTAGAAGTCCATCTGAGGACCCAGGCTTCCTGGAGATGCTGCTCTTTTATTCAATATGCCACCAGAACAGCTCATGTAGACTTTAGTAGCTCACATGGTATGCCTTAAGAAAGTAGCTGTATTTCCTCGTGCTTGCACCTATCCCTGAGAATAAAAAGCTCTTCACAGTGATCTCCACCAGAAACAGTATTTTCACATTGACAAGTGACCACCTGAATGATCTGCCAATCAATAATTGTGAGTTAATCATATCTTTATGGACAGGTGGTCTTGTTCTGTATGTTCTTCATGGCTTTTGCATGGCTAATGTATGCTTTATGAAGAAACCAAGAAGTATTCTAACCAAATACTTGAAACTGCTAGAAAAAAATGTTTTCAAAATTCTTTATAAACTATGGAAGTCTTTTAGGAGGTCAGGCAGGAATCTGTATTTTTTAATTCTTTTTTTTTAATACAAGACTGGGATTGACAACAGAGGGAAAAAAGCCATTATTAGCAGAGTATTATTTGTTACAAAGTGATTGAAAATACAATTTGATTTGATATTATCTGACAAATGGAAATAACTAGGTAAGTTACTTCACAAAAAGCTTCTCTATGACTTAAAAACAAAATGTCCAAGTGAACTCCTGGTAGCTTGTCTTGGCAACCAAAAGCAAAAAAAAAAGTAATTTCAGATCACTCCTTAAAAAAATTAAGAATCTTAATTTCCAATAGAATAATTTACAGTGTTTTGAAGTCTTAAATGATGAATGTTCATTTCTTTTTTTTAATCAACCCCACACTATGTCTGTTCATATTTTTAAAAATTGTAACAGGATTAAATATGTTCAGGAATGGTTTAGATTAGTCAAGGCTTTCTGAGTAACTCTCAATACATGTTTCTGACATCTAAAGATAGCCTTCAGCAGCAAAGCCTGGCTTCAGGATCTTACCCAGTGCATTAAGCATTGCTCAGAAATCAGGTCAGGAGCTTTTAGTTGGTATTCTGGCTGAACGTATTTACAAAGTAGTATTTTCAACTACAAATTGTTTGCTTTAGTTTAGTCTAGAACCAATTTCTAGACTATAGAGCAGATTAAGTGTTTTCTTCAAACTTAATTGCTTCAACTGATATTCCATTTTGTGGATGAAAAGCAGTCTAATTACTGTGTCATTAATTATCTTAATTTAGCTGTAGGATGGTAGAATCAGGCTGCAACTATTTTTAGCATGTTATTTTGGAACTATATGAATTTGGAGTGGTTTGAGGAGGTTTCAGTTTGTCAGTTTATCTGATTTGTCATTGCAGCCTCAAGTCAGTGTCCTAAAAGAAGATTGGCCACCACCAGGGTGTTGCTTGAGTTAGGTCTAGCTTGTGAGCAATGTTGGGATGTGATAGATGACTGCTAGTGGACCTCTGCTGACTTGAGGGGCTGCTGGCAAATCCCCTGCTTTGCAGGTAAATTATCTAACACTGCTGGAGTTGTCAGCAGTGGGCACATACTTGAATTCTAGTAGAATCCCAACCCAAGCCCTTTTTGCAAAGCAGTGATGGTGCCCCCAGGAATTCAGTTCTCACCTCTCTCCTGCAAACTGCTTCCTGAGCTTTTATGTCCATTTGCTACCTTGTGTGATTTAGAGGTAAATAGACCTGTCCTCGTTGCCTCTTGAGCAGGTTTGAATGTCTGTTGGTTTTCATCACTTGTTTCTGTTGCATCAGTTTGCTTTTGCTCTATTTATAGAATGTGTGAGATTGCTGCTGACTGCAGAAGCACAAGTTGATGCTGCTGATAAAAATGGCTTTACACCCTTGTGTTCAGCAGTTGCTCAGGGACATGTCAAGTAAGTGAAGTGTCCAAGATTTTGCTTGTCAGCTGTTACTCAATATTGTATTCTCTTTTTATTACTATATATTATATGGTTCTTCATTACCTTACTGTTGCACTCCTAGTTATAAATGCTTTGAACTATAATGTATTGAAAGCATTTACAATGTTATTCCTATGCTGTTCTGGGTTTAATATTTTTCCACTGGTTCTGTCTCCAATTGCAGCTCATAAGGTTGATGAACATGTATTCTTAATAACTGGTCTACATGGGTGTCATAGCTTTGAATTTCTTACTTTTCTTCAAGTTATCAGCCATAATACAGCATTAACAGAAGAAGGAGAAAAGAGAACTATTCTTGCACTGATTTTTTGAAACATTGGTAACTGTGAATATCGTTCAGAGACAGAAGAACATTCACCTGTGTATTATCCAGAGCAATACAAAATCAAATGCTTTTAAAAACAAAACAGTTTTTTTCAAGGTTTAAGGGTGGGTTTTTTTGTATGACTATCTTGAAAATCAGAAGATTATGTATGAGTCAAAGAGTATTTCTAAGAGCATTCTTCAAAATACACTTACCATCATTTCCTTTTATGTTTTGAACCTCTTAGTTTTATAAATAATGGTGCTTTATGACAGCATGATTGGAAAATTCTGTCTTCTTTTTCTGCTAAGAACCAGTACACAACTACTCATCCATATGAGTTATTTCCTCCCTTCCCTTCACCAGAGGCTGATGTTGTTTTCCACTCTTCAGCTTTATTTTGTATCATAAAATCATAGCAAGAGTAACTGAAAGTTGGAAGCAACCATTAGACAACCTCTTCCAGAGCATCCTTATCCAGACAAAACTATTTTACAAATGCAAAATGTCTTAAAGAGCATAACTAGAAATCTTTATTGCAGATTTTATCTTTGGTTTTCCTTGTGTTTTAGTTTTTGATTCTTCTAATGCCACAATTTACTATTATTAAAGATTTTTACTGATACAACAGCATATAGGAGGGCAGTTTTGAGTGTTACTGTGCTGTGATAGGCCCTGATGCAACAATGAGGAAGAGTGGAATCACTGTCCTCATCATCTTCCATGAGTATATATCATTATATGACATTGGAGATTCTTGCAGCTTCTTGTAGGACTTGAACCTCATCAGCTAATGATTATTTTTTGCTGAAAGTCTTCATCCAGGGGCAGCAGGTTCCCACTAGGTGTTTTGAGCACAAAAATCCGTGACTAGTTAAATGTTTCAGTGTTCTACATAAAAAACTCTGTCACTACAGTAAATACCTTAGACTGTCTAAATAGGAAGCTACTTATTTCTCTGGCTTGCTCTCACAGCACTTTTTTAATATATCATCAGCTGTGTTAGGGTATTGCAGGGTTCATACTCTTTTCCCTTTCAATTATTTCTGTAGTATGATATCCTTAAACACTTTCCTTGCTTTCACTTTTCTTTAGATACTAAAAATAAAGCAATTTGTAAACATAGGCATGGAATAATCACAGTATCACAGTATCCACAAGGTTGGAAGAGACCTCACAGGTCATAAAGTCCAACCCTTTACCACAATTCTCAAGGCTAGACCGTGGCACCAAGTGCCACGTCCAATCCTGCCTTGAACAGCTCCAGGGACGGCGACTCCACCACCTCCCCGGGCAGCCCATTCCAGTGGCCAGTGACTCTCAGTGAAGAACTTTCTCCTCACCTCAAGCCTAAATTTCCCCTGACATAGCTTGAGGCTGTGATAATAACAGGGCAAGTCAAAAATATCAGAGACCAAAGGATGCAGGTTCTTGTTTTATTGATCATTGCAAAGTTCTGTCAGGGAACAAATCTGTAATAGGCAGAATTTGGGGCAATAGGTAGGGTCTGTTCCCCTTCAGATATTATGTTGTGTAGTCCATGTAATTTGCACTACAGGACTAAGAATCTGAGGTTAATGGCAGCACTAAACTGTCAATTACACAATACTTTCTGTGCCAGATTTCCCAGCCATTCCCCTGTGACATGTTCATTACACTTATTCCTGAACTGAGACTGTTGTTCCAGCCCTAGTTCTGTTATCATCACCAAAAAAGAAGTTCTTTGAGGCTGTTCAATAATATCCCCAACTCAGAAAATGGTTTTAGAAAGAACTTTCAAAATAGTTTCCCATGTACTCCAGGCCAGGCTGACCTTACCTGACCTTGAGGGGGAAAGTCAATGAAGCATTTCCAGTGTTACTCAATATAATGCAAAGCACCAATACAGCAGACTTAAAACTCAATCTGAGTTGCTTTGTGGAAGTGTCTTGTTATAGACCCATCTTATGATGACTTTTGTGACTGTATAGTTAGGATACCTGCTGGATATTTGATAGGACATTACTTTTATTTGGGGTTTTTTTCTGTTCATTTGAACATTTTCATAGAATCCTAGAATGGTTTGAATTGGAAGGGAGCTTAAAGGTCATCTAGTTCCAACCACCCTACCATGGGCAGGGACACCTCCCATTAGACCAGGTTGCTCAAAGCCTCATTCAGCCTGGTCTTAAATACTTCAGGAATGAGGCATCAGCAGCTTCCCTGGGCAACCTGTTCCAGTGTTCCATCACTGGAAGAACTTCCCAATATCTAATCTAAATCTACCCTGCTCTAGTTCAAACTCATTGCCACTTGTCCTATTACCACATATCCTTTTAAATAATCCCTTTCCAGCCTTCCAGCCAGCACTCTTCAGGTACTGGAAGGCTGCTATAAGGTTTTTCCAGAGCCTTCTCTTCTCCAGGAACTCTCTCAGTCTGTCATCATAGGAAAGATGCTCCAACTCCCTGATCATCGTTGTAGCCTTCCTCTGGACTGTCTCAAACAGATCCATTTTCTTGTGTTTGGGGCTCCACAGCTGGATATAGTACTCCAGGTGGCTCCTCACCAGAGCAGAGAAGCAGAATCACCTCCTTTTACCTGCTGGCCATTCTTTGGTCTGCCAGTGCACGTTGCCAGCCCATGTCAAGTGCCTCATCCACCAGTAACCCTAAGTCCTTCTCTGCAGGGCTGCTCTCAGTCCACTGTCACTCAGTCTGTATTTGTGCTTGGGATTGCCCCAACTCAGGTTAGGTGCAGGAACTGCAGCTCAGTAATTAATATTATCTGGTTTATTCTATTCTAAACCTCCGTGTAATCTTTAATTTGATTGATTTTTTTTGATTAAATAGTAGCTTATTTGCACTTTATTATATATTTCTATTTTTGTCTATAGCTTCCTTTGTTTTAAGTATTTTGTCATCGAATTTGTTATAAGCATGGTCTCCTAACCTGTAGTTATTTAGCATTGCATTAATTGTTTTGTGGTTTTATTATTTATATGCTTCTGTTTAAAATATTGAGCCAGAGACATGGGGAATTAGATTTGTTTACAGCTTTTATTTGAACTGCAAAGGAAATAGACTGGCGTTAAGATGTTTTGAAAGTCTTGAGAGCTGCTGAAAACATAAGTTTGGGGAGGGAAAGAGAGAACATGGCATGAGAACTGGGAAGAAAGATGGATCTTGTGCTGCAGAGTTGTGAGGAAGTATGTTGCCCTAGGCAATTATCCCTTTTTTTTCCTTCTCAAAGTATTTGAAATATTAGTACTCAGAAAATAAATGTCACTTTCTTTCACAGCTGAAGGTTGTTATTAAGCAGCTATCATCAACTATTTGCTAGCCTTGTGAAATCAGATATTTTACATTCACATTTTTAAATGCAGCTGTAGTAGTTAAAGGTTTGAATTGTCTGTCTTTATACATTTACATAAAATTATAACTTATATTGTGTATATGTGATGGCTAAAACCAGAGGTAGATCTGTATGTTAAAAATCAGTGCTTGATTTAAAAATGTTGAAAAGTTACACAGAAGTTTTGAATGTCAAATATAAGATAATTTGACTACCTCATTGTTTGCTGTAGGTGTGCAGAATTATTAATTATGTATCAGGCTGATATTAACCATGCTGCTGAAAGAGGACAGACACCTTTGTACCTGGCCTGTAAAAATGGAAATAATGATTGTATTAAGCTATTGTTGGAAAGTGGAGCAGATCGAACTGTTAAAACCAGCGTAAGTTAAAATAGTTTGTGAAATTAGAGTATCTTGTATAGTACTGAGTAACTGAAAACAGCTAAGAAATATTTACATTTAAATATCTATTTATAGTTTACAGCTGGAACAAACCTTGTAATTTGGAAATAATATTTTGTTCTTCTCATCATACTTTCTGTTTGCTTTTTTTTAAGCCATGTATTGTCCAAAATCTCCTACATTACAGGACTCCCTTATTGTTTTAAGTATTTCAGATCCCACCTGCAGTTTGCTGCAGATTTTTAATTCAGCTCTGGATTTGCAAAGCAGATCAAGAGTTATTTGACTAATTTTTAAGGTGGAGAAGTTGTGACTGGGGTTTTGTTGTATCTTTTGTGTTTCAATGCCTTATTGGTGTCCTTCAGGGGATCTGCCACCCCCAGATTTGTCAATTAGCGTTGTAAAGTCTGATATATCACAAATGGGAGAATGTGCCCCCCCCCAAAAAGTGTATACAGGAAAAATGGAGGAGAATTAATGCCTAAGTATTGACCTTTTCAGGTGTTTTCCTAAAGTTTTTCCTAAGACTTTGGCCTAAACGTAGTAAGAAATGTGGAATGTAGGCTGTCTGGAAACACAGCACTAAGAGTATTGTTTCCACAGTACATTCTACTCCCCTATTACACTGGGGGTTTTGGGTTGTTGGGGGGTTTTATTCATTTATTTTGGATTTGGAAAGTATATATATTTGCCTTTAAAGTTATGATTTCAACACCATGAAAATATGTGACGACAAATTGATTAATGGAATGTGAAACAAATTATTAATTAATAGAATCATGTTAGTTCAGTACATGATAAGGAAACAGTTTATTAGCAGCATGTAACTTCTATATCACTTGGACTCTTCTGAAAATTGAAATTCTCCTGACTGCTGAACTGCCCCTGGAGAAAGCTATTAAATTCTTTCTGCTACATTTTCTCCCCTGTCTTTTGTCCACCCCATTCACATACAAGAAGCTCTGTTTTTCCAGAGGATTGTTATGTCACTCTTGCTTGTCTTTTTAATTTCCAAACACATCCTTCAATTCAGATTCTTTGCTGATTTAGGTTCTGCAGACAATTTTCTATGTGTTTGGTGGGAGTGTGCTTTTTTCCTTTTGCTCTGTGGTTTTTTAGGATGGCTGGTCACCAGTTCATGCAACAGTGGATTCTGGTAATGTTGACAGTCTCAAGCTTCTTATGTACTATGGAGAGCCAAACAACGGAAACCCTTTGACTGATGCAGAACCTAATTTAGACTACTTTGCTTTGGAGAAGAGAGAAGACAACTACAGCAGTAGATTAAAGCCTGTTATTTCTGCAGATCTCCTCAACCATGCTGACAAAGAGGGTTGGACTGCTGCCCACATAGCAGCCTCAAAAGGCTTTAAGGTCAGTCTATATGGACAAGTTACTGTAACCTGACAGAATTTAGGCAAGATGAATCTTTTTTCTCTTTGAAGAACTAAAAGTTAGATGTGAAATCTAAGTTTGTTATCTAGTTTATTGTCATGCTTGATTTAACAGAGATAGAGATACTTCTAGTGGACAATTTATTCCAGAAGCTGCTTTTGGGGCAGCAATGGAAAGAGAAAACACAAGTATTTGAGTTTCAGATTTTCAAAGTGATTTTCAAAGTGATATTGAGGTGAATGTCACTCTAAATGTCATTTCATTGAGTGTCAAATCATTACAGATGCTAGATGGACCTAGCTTCCAGTTAAGGATGGCTAAACTATGAACAATTTTTCCTGTGAGAGGGAGGAAAATACATTGTAGGAGCAAATTTATGCAGTAATATGTTGTTTAATTTGTTATTTTGGGCAGCATTTTAGCAGGCAATGAATATGTTTTTTGGGGGTTGGGATAACTGACGTGGAGAATGACCTGAAAGGCTTTGTTGATGATAAACAGGAAGATTTCTGGAAATTGGATACTGCTTGAAGTATTTGACATCAGAAGCTTTACACTTCTAGCACTGACCCTTTAAAAGATTTTTGAGGGGTTTTGTGACAGCTGTCAGTCAGGTATTACTGTGAAACTTTTACCCAGGGAGAAAATAGAGAACACTAAACAGAAAAGAGAGTGAATTTGGGGAAAATACAGTCCAAGACTTCAAAAATCACACTTATGATTACATACATAATTCAGTATTTATCAATATATTGGGTTTTTTTTCCTGGTAAATTTACTGATACATTTCAAATAAGCACAGATTTAAGACTAAACTTATTAAATTATATATTTTTAGGGAACAACTACTACTTACTCTGTATTTTACGTTGCATAGTCAATATTCCATTACCAGTGTCTGTTAGCAGATGCAGACTCTTAATTCAGTTTCTATTCATTTAAATTTAGGTGGAGTTAGTATTTGTTACAGTCTGCAAATACCTAAATAATTTACATCATGTTGTGTCTTTCTGCAATTATATAAGCCACAGGAGCTTGGAAGCCAGATTTTATTTGCTGTCTAAAAGAGGCATTGGCTAGCTGGTCTTTCTGAAGGCTCTGGTATTGGAAGTCTTCAAATATGTCTTTCATGAATAACTCATGGTTTTGAATTTCTGAGTGCATTCCAAATCAACTGTTCAATAACACTGGTTTTGAAGGCTCAGGATATTCTCTCAGATGATGAAGGCAGTATATAGCTGGCAATTGGATTCTTGGTTTTGATGTTGCAGACACTTTATATAATTGCACTTGATTAAATGCACTTATTGACTTGAGAGATGTTTGAGATAATTTAGAAGCTGAGGAAAGCTTAATAGAATCATAGAATCAACCAGGTTGGAAGAGACCTCCGAGATCATCCAGTCCAACCTAGCACCCACCCATCTTCAAGTACTGTTAACATTTCAGCTTCATTCTCTAATCCTTTATCTGCACTACGTGTCATGCAGGCACTACATAAACAGCACTAGCACTGGCACTGGCACCCTTTCCTTTAAAGATTGCTGGCTGCCATTGCTTAGAGGTGAATTACTCTACAGCATCCTAGCTGCTATTTCATGGGCAGAAGATCCAGCAAAGCTTCTCATTTTACTAAGGAAATCACCCTCATTTCTTTGTTATCTTCCACTTCTTTCTTCACTTTTTACTTCCTGCTTTCAGTCTCATGGTTCAGTCTCCTGCCTTCTGCTGTCTTTGCCATTCATTGCTTCTATTTGAGAAACAAACTTAACTTACTAACCTGGGCAGAAAACATGCTCTTTTTTTTTTTTTTTCCCAGGTTGTTTGTTTGTTGTTAATTTTCATCTGGCAAAGTTAATGAGCTAATTGAATTTAAAACCAGAAGTTCTTACAAGTGCAGAAGCACAATCTGATAACATTTCATCCCACAGAAAAATACACCTTGACTGTTATGGTCATGAGAGGTGTCAGAAAAAGGCCAAAGTCTTTCTATTAGAACAGCCATAAAAATATGTAACAGTAGCCAAACAAGTCACTGTTCTGAATGGGAATACTTAATTTTCAAGATTTGGTATTTCCAAGATTTGATTTCTCTGCTTTGATCAACCCCAGGAGTTATTAATACACCATTCACTAGTATCACTTCACTAGTATCAACTGGTGTTATCTTTTAATATGGATATCTGTCCCTGAAAGGAATGTCTGAGGATGACAAAGCTTTCATGAAGGCCACCTGTATTGTTGCTGAATGGGTGATGATAAAAACCAGGATTTCATCAGTCTTCTAACTGCTGCTAAATCAACATATGAGTGTAGTTTTGTGAGGGCTTTCCCCCTCCACCCCAGGTAGTTTGGGAGCATCAATATATATTTCTTTTTTCATGTATGATCATGCCAATATGAATTTATAAGCTAGTAGCTTGTTTCTATTGAATTGTCAGGAATTATTCTTCTGTTGAGTATATGGCTTTTTCTGATTTTAAGAGGCCATCACATTGTTGGTATCCACAAAATGTTTATGGTCTGGTTTTAATAGAAATGAATTTTTATTTCACTGCATTATTACAGTGCTTACTGAAATTGAAGTTTAGCTGCTAAAGAGGCTTGCAAGCCAATTTTAGAATGATTGGGACTTTTTGCTGTGTCACACTCAGATGTCAGGCATGATGAAAACTCCTACTTGGTGAATTGCAAAGTGTAAACTAGTTTTATGAAGTGCCATCTGAACAGATTCATTGATTAGCCTATATTAAGATTTAGAATAGATTTTGTTAGTATTGCTTGAGTACAGAGAGCAAGCTGTTCAAAACAGGATGCATATTTGGGCTTCTGTTTCCATATCTGAATACCTAAACTGTGGCCAGATGTTAAGAATTTCTCAATTCAACTGATTAGCACTTGATGCTTGGAGACTGTAGGAGCCTGACTGTGCATGTCCTGCTTTTTCAAAGTCTTGATTTGAGACTGAAATCTGCTATAAAATACTTTCACTCTTGGCTTTCAACTCTTTGAGGAACATTATTTGGATGCTGATATATTGAAACTCTGTAGCTGGCTGTCTTTGGAAATCCATATATAAGAATTTCAATTAGAAGTCTAACTGCATATTGGTAGAACTCTTTAGTACAGCAAATAGACAATTAAATAATACAGTTCTTACCTTTGCAGAACTGTCTAGAAATCCTTTGTAGCCACGGTGGACTAGAAGCTGAGAGAAAAGATAAGTGTAACCGAACACTGCATGATGTTGCTACTGATGATTGCAAACACCTTCTAGAAAACTTAAGTAAGTAAATGCTATATGCACTATACAAACAATATTTTGGTAAAGAGCTTGTGGGATGAAAATGAGAAATATTAAAAGGGTAGTTGTTGCTTTTTTGGAAGCACAAAATTAAGTTTCCTTAAGCTAGCATTGCAAAAGCATATGGTAGAATTTTGTTGGAGATATTAAGTTACAGGTGCCTTTGTATTTCAACCACTTGAAAAGATGGTGTATAATGTACATGTGCAAACATCCATATTCTCTTAAAATGTCTTCATTTTGTATTCCTAATTTAATTACTAGCTACTATTTCCAAGTCTACTTTCTTCTTCTCTTCAAATTCTTGCAGAAAAATCACACAGTGGTGGATAGCTGTCAAATTTCCTCATGTTAAGCTAATCATCTAAACACATCTGAATCTCCTTTTAAAGAATGGTTTTGTCAATTGGTTCTTGTTGAGCAGATCATTTGCTTTATTCCTTAAGTTATTCTTAGGGACAGCATCAAGCAATTGTTTCCAGCATCAGGAACTTCTGATTTTAACTTTGATGGAATTTGTCATTGTCTTCCTTCTTTATAAGTTCTCTCAAAATTCAGGAGGAGGCTGATCCTTAGACATCTTGAGATAGAACTTCATCTCTCCACTCAGAAGTTCTGCCTTTCCTACTTCTCTGTAGAGTCAGAAGAGTTGTCTTGTACATTAGTATGCTTTATATTTGTTGACCTTTTTCATGTTTGTATAGTGGGATGTAGGGCTGTAGGTGGTTAGGTTCACTCAATATCAAAAAAATAAGGAAGCTTTCTATGTGCTGCCTCTGATTTTCCTTTTCAGCTGTAGGTACTGTAGGTATTTTTCTCTTTTACTGTAGCTACACTTACTTTATGTCCTATTAGAAGCTCTCCTGTGTTCTGCTTCTTTGTAAGATGAGGTCAATATCTGAAAGCTGAATCTGTAGCCTCTTAAATTGATGCTTGTATTATTTTCATTGGTTGTAGTACCCTCTTTCCCTGTTAGGCCTAGCATGAACCCCACTGCTCTTACCAGATCACAACCTTTGGACTCCGTTTATCTTCTCTTTCCTTTGTTAGGCCTGTAGTTAGCATCCGTGCAATCACAGAATGGTTTAGGTTGGAAGAGAGCTCAAAGATCCTCTAGTTCCAACCCCCCACCATAGGCAGGGACACCTCCCACTAGAACAGGTCATTCAAGGCTCCTGTAATATCAGATCTGTGGGAGTTTGGAAACACTGCTTTCCTCTGAGTCTGTGCTTCAGCAAGCCAAGACTGCCCTTTGAGTAAGCTGTGTATGTATCATCCTCTGCCTTCCTCACAGCCCTGTAAAGTTTCCACTGTAAGGAATTATATGGATGCAGGACAGATCCCAAAGACTAGGGGCCAGGATTGCTAGTTGTGTCTCAGAGATCATGTGCACTGAAATTGAGACATACACTGTGCCTCTGTCCCAGAGGCCCATTTCCTTCCAGAGAACTCTGTATTTCTTATAGCCATTGCTCATTTCCCTGAGGTCCAGCCATTAGAAAGGCAAGCCATTGATACATTTCTCACAATCCCACATCTGAAGGATGCCTTTGAGTAATCTTTTCCCTGTGGTAGGCTAGCAAGTTTAAATCAGAGCTTTTCTGACATCAGAAAAAAACTTCACTGTTTTTGTATCAGATGAAGACTTCTGAACTCAAAAGGAAGACTAAGATCATGCTGCAAGATTTCATAAGAAGATGGTTTTGGATTGGATTGTTTGTTTCATTTTGTTTGGGGTTTTTATGGAGCACTTAGTTAATTTCAGGGATGTTTTCTGAAAGGTACTGGTTTGGCATTAGTTTCATTTTCAGTTTCATTGCCTTCCAGATAATCCATATGGAGAGCTGCTTCTGTTGAACTGTATTCCATTTTTTCAAAAGCCCAAGATTTTAAATAGCATCATTAATTTTGTTTGCAGAGTGCATGTGTAAATGTTCTACTTTATCTTTTTTAATATTTTGTCAATTAATTTTATAGGAAATCATATCATCACAGAATGGTTTAGGTTGGAAGACACCTTAAAGATCATCCAGTTCCAGCCCACTGCCATAGGCAGGGACACCTCCCACTAGAACAGGTCACTCAAGGCTTCATCCAACCTTGAACACCTCCAGGGAGAGAGCATCCACAACCTCCCTGGGCAACCTGTGCCAGTGTCTCACCACCCTCACTGTAAAGAACACTTTCCTAACATCTAGTTTGAATCTCCCCTCTGCCAGTTTAAACCCATTACCTCTCATCCTGTCATTACAAGACCTTGTAAATAGTCCCTCCTCAGCCTTCCTGTAGGCCTCCTTCAGATACTGGAAGGCCACTATAAGGTCTTCTTGAAGCCTTCTCTCTTCCAAGCTGAAGAGCCCTAACTCTTGTAGCCTGTCCTCATAGCAGAGGTACTCCAACCCTCTGAGCATCTTTGTGGCCCTCCTCTGGACTCACTCCAATATCTCCATGTCCTTCTTGTGTTGGGGGCTCCAGAACTGCACACAGTACTCCAGGTGAGGTCTGACGAGAGCAGAGCAAAGGGGCAGAATCCCTTCCCTTGCCCTGCTGACCACACTTTTCCTGCTGCAGCCCAGGACACGGTTGCTGTCTGGGCTACACGTGCACACTGCCAGCTCCTGTTGAGCTTTTCATCAACCCAGACCCCCAGGTCCTTTTCCTCAGGGCTTCCAAGTGATTTTCTGTCTTAGCATTTCACTTAGGACATATTTGGCTCAGCTAACTTTTCCACTTGTGCACAAGTGTCATAACCTTCCTTTCTGTACTGATAAGAATAATGTGAATGACCACAATAAATGGAACCATTAAGATGCCAGCTACTACTGCCTGTCTTCATTTATAAGCAATTAGTCTGTAAAGAGGAAATAAAGATTGGATGAGATTTGTCTTGCTTCCTGTTATTTAACCATAATAACAACAACAATATTTTGTATTGTAAAGAAAAAAAAACCCCAAACATAGATACCATAATGTTTGTTTCTTCAGTGCTCTGGTTTTGTTGTGGTGACCTGTGCTGCTCACTAACGTTTGCTTGTTTGTAGCAAGAGTTATTGTGTAGCTTTTCTTTGCAATATTAAATAATAGTGGTCTATAATAATAGGATTTTTTAAATTGGATTTTGCAGCTTTTCTCATTCTTGGTTTTCTGGTTTTCAACAGATGCTCTTAATCTACCTGTGAGGATTTCTGTCAGTGGCATTGAACCAACCCATTGTGGTGCAGAGGAATTTGACACAGAAACCACAATATGTGCTTTAAATATTCGCAAACAGACATCATGGGATGATTTTTCCAAAGCCGTGAGTCAGGCAGTGACAAACCATTTCCATGCAATCACTTCTGATGGATGGAGGAGCCTAGAGGACCTGTCATATAACAGTGCTGCAGAATCCAACATTGGCCTCAGTGCAAGCAGTATATTATCTGTCAAACTAGGTATCAATATTAGTGTTTCCTCTAGATTTGTGAAATCTTATGAGTAGGATAAAAATATCTTTATATTTCTGTTTATTTTAAAGCTTAGACTAAGAAAAAACAATACTAAAATGAAACTTGGAACAGTGCTAGCCTGAAAGCATCCTTTCCTTTTAGCTATGTGTATCATACAATTCATTAAGCACTTTATTGTCACCTGGGAGACCTTGTGGTTGTATGTTAGTTAGTCCTTTACTGAGTTTAGAACTCCAGAGGAGAGGTGAAACAAAACCATTTGAAGCAAAGCCCAAGCTGTCTTTACTGTAATTCCAGAATGTACAGTAAATCCAGACTGTAAATCATCACATACATAGAACAGAACTACTCCTGTTTTATGTAACTTGATTTATCAAGGTGAATCAGAAAATTCTTTGAAATGATGAGATTGGCCAAAATGTGGTAGGAGAAGTAACAGTTGCATAGTATTCTGAAAATTCATGTGCTTCATCTTCATTCCCCTTCCCCTCCCCACCCCTATAAATCTCACCTATACATATTAGACTGGGCAAATTATCTTTTTTTTTAGCTTTATTTTATATGTAAATATGTAAAGACAGGCTAGCTAGTAAATTTGTGTCCCAAACTGGCATGAATCATTGGTAACCATACTAAGTAATAGTATGGTTTATTACACGGAACTCATGTGGTTGTCAAATCTGTCAGTGTGTGCACATCATCTTCATAAGCAAGTGAATATGCTCGAGCACAGAGCACTTCATACAGATAGAGAGAATATATCTTTTTTCTTTTCTTTTTGACAGGAAACATTTCATGGTCAACAGGTCAGATTTTTTCCCAGCCACCGTGGGACTTCTTGAAGAACAACAGAGCTGAGCATATTACAGTGTTTCTGTTTGGTAATTTTCAATTCATAATTTTCAGGTTTTAATGTTAAGGCACTTCATATGAAATACATAATTTGAGAATCATTTGCTACTGGTTTTATTCTACAATGTTTCTTGATCCTCTGAAATGTATTCAATTCATTAACTAAATTTGAACAGTGTGGCCAGTAGGATGAGGGAGGTTATTCTTCCCCTGTACTCAGCACTGGTCAGGGCACACCTTGAGTACTGTGTCCAGTTCTGGGCCCCTCAATTCAAGAGAGATGTTGAGGTGCTGGAAGGTATCCAGAGAAGGGTGATAAAGCTGGTGAGGGTCCTGGAACACAAACCCTATGAGGAGAGGCTGAGGGAGCTGGGAATGTGCAGCCTGGAGAAGAGGAGGCTCAGGGCTGACCTCATTGCTGTCTACAGCTACCTGAAGGGAGGTTCTAGCCAGGTGGGGGTTTGCCTCTTCTCCCAGGCAACCAGCAATAGAACAAGGGGACACAGTCTCAAGTTGTGCTGGGGGAAGTACAGGCTGGATGTTAGGAGGAAGCTCTTCACAGAAAGAGTGATTTGCCATTGGAATGGGCTGCCCAGGGAGGTGGTGGAGGCACCGTCCCTGGAGGTGTTCAAGAAAAGCCTGGATGAGGCACTTAGTGCCATGGTCTTGTTGACTGGATAGGGCTGGGGGATAGGTTGGCCTGGATGATCTTGGAGGTCTCTTCCAACCTGGTTGATTCTGTGATTCTATGATTCTACAACATTTAGAAAACATAGCACATAGAAGCTTTACTACCTTTTTCAGTTCTACAGCCATATCCATTTTACTTACATTGTGGATACCTGTGAATATGTTGCTACCTAAAATGCCTTTCACTTCTTACCATTTTAATTTGTATAGTCTGTAATTTTAGGTGATTGCTGTAGACTACTGCATGAAAAGCCTGTGTGTCCATCATACATGTTTATAAATGTGAAAGATGTACAAAATCTGTTTGTGTATCTCCTTTTTAAAGGTCCTCAAGAAGGCTGTCTAGATAGTGTGACTTATGCATCTATGATCCACCTTCAGACACTTCAGAATTACCTCCGCCTGGTAAATACCATGCTGGCTCCTCTCTGCATGCTATTTATGTGTGAAAATACTTTTGCTACAGTGTTGCTTTAAAACTTTAATCTTCTGCTCTGTGAAAGAATATCAAGACTTCTAAAAAATAAAATGGAAGGAAAGCTATCACTTTAAAATAAAGTTCTCCTTCTTACTCCAATAACTTTACTCACATGAGAACATTATTTGCTTTGATTAGCTGCCACCTGATAAGTGAGCTACTTAAGAAAATACATCAAGAGCTCTGTGATGTCATCTTTTTCCAAAGTTATTTCACTGCACTTCTTGAGGGGATTGTAAATTTGAATAATATTCATGTAAACAATTATTTGAGTCTTTCATTTAATTATTTCCTTACACAGTTATCTTCTGAAACAAGTTTTAATTATTTTTTTCCTAACAATTTAGGAGTTAACTTTTAAGATCTTTTCACATTGCTAATCAGATCAGAATTAGTTTGAAATCTGCACAATTTCTGCTATGTCATTGAATAGTTTTTTATGTTGTTAGAAATGTTCTGTGCCATAGGTTTCTGTTGTATTTAGCAGTATCACCCAATGATGAGTTGTTTCCCTTTGCTGGCTTTTCAGAGGTAAAGTCATTTTAGAAGAGCTCTGTGCCATAGGTTTCTGTTGTATTTAGCAGTATCACTCAATGATGAGCTGTTTCCCTTTGCTGGCTTTTCAGAGGTAAAGTCATTTTAGAAGAGCTCTGTGCCATAGGTTTCTGTTGTATTTAGCAGTATCACCCAATGATATGAGTTGTTTCCCTTTGCTGGCTTTTCAAAGGTAAAGTCATTTTAGAAGAGCTCTGTGCCATAGGTTTCTGTTGTATTCAGCTATATCACCCAATGATGAGTTGTTTCCCTTTGCTGGCTTTTCAGAGGTAAAGTCATTTTAGAAGAGCTCTGTGCCATAGGTTTCTGTTGTATTTAGCAGTATCACTCAATGATGAGTTGTTTCCCTTTGCTGGCTTTTCAGAGGTAAAGTCATTTTAGAAGAGTTCTGTGATGTAGGTTTCTGTTGTATTTAGCAGTATCATCCAATGATGAGTTGTTCCCTTTGCTGACTTTTCAGAGGTAAAGTCATTTTAGAAGAGTTAAGTGATGTAGGTTTCTGTTGTATTTAGCAGTATCACCCAATGATGAGTTGTTTCCCTTTGCTGGCTTTTCAGAGGTAAAGTCATTTTGCAGTTAAGACAGATGAAATCATTTTAATTCTACTGTACGATTCTGTTTCAGTGGAAATGAAGTCCTTAGTCTAAATTCTTAACGTTAGCAGTGATTTTAACTACTCCTCGATGATTTTAACATCATGCTGGTTTACCTATCTTCAAAACCAAGAAAATATTTGCAAATCCTAGGTCCTCCTTCATTCATGAATTTTACAAGTTTTACAGATTGTTATAGTGACCTTTTTCATGTAGTTTTACAAGTCAGGATATAAATTTATCAGTCTGTTTTAAGGATGTTGAATGCAATTATTTCCTGTTTTGAAACTAACATAGTACAGAGTACCAACTCCAGTAGTGCAAACCAAAGAATTTTGTCTGTTCAGGTGCTGATTGTCTCATCTAGATTTAAAAAAAAACAAACTCAAGTTGGTGAATTTTCAAGAACCATTTATTGTCTGTCCATAGGTTGAACAATACCATAATGTCATTTTCCATGGTCCAGAAGGAAGCTTGCAGGACTACATAGCGTATCAGATAGCAGCCTGCATCAAGGTATTAACACAAACATAGGAAGTAAATTAGTTCATAAATTAGAGTTTTCCTGATTTCACCAAGTCTATAAATTTTCAACACAGCAAAAGCAAGTGTCTGCAGGATCTACATGTGAAATTGTTAGAGTTGAAGTGGATGCTGGTTTCTCCAAGGAGCAGCTCGCAGAACTGCTCATCAATAGCGGTAAGATTATTTCAGCAGGACTGGTTTTGGTAATTTGTAGGAAAAGATTTGATGGTGTAAAATAAAGAAATACAGGAGAACATGTTGCATAGTGGGTGGCATTTTTTGAAAGAACCTACCGATTTTCAGGTGGTTAGGGGAAAATAATGAGTCTAAACTGGTAGAATGTGTAACTTTGTCCAGCAGAGAACTCTGTCAAAAGCTTGTGTCATTTGATGGAAATTAGCACTTCTTAATAATTTTTTGTCTCATTCCATTTTCCCTTTGTGAGCCTTTGAAAGTCAATTGCTACGTTTCACATCTACTAAATCAGAAATGAAAGTCTATTGTTGTCTTATTGTAACTGTTCTAATTATTACATAAAAAAGAACAAAATACACAAAAAGGGAAGCTATAATTATTGCCTTTCTCCGAGTGAGAGGAGCCCTGAAAGAGGTCTTAAAAAGTCAGACCACTTACTTTTGATACATGCTTGTTTACTAGATATTTAAGTGTGGATCTCAGCCACATTTTGTCAGCCTTGGCAGGCAAATGTTGCTGTGTGCGTTCTGACTCATTACTAAAGCACAAAGTTGAATTTCTGTTAAAATGAACCATTTTCTCTTAATGGTTGTGAATAGCTACATGTAGATTCAACTTCTATTACTTGGGTGCTCCACAGTGAAGTATTCTCAGTAGGCTGTACTTCTGTAAACGTGTAGTGAATAAATGGTAACAGTGGGGAAAAAGTACAAAGTAGACAAAGAAGAAGGACACAAATTAAGTATGGAAGCAGAAGAATGGGAGCACATAGTGTAGTCAGGAGGAGGAAGTAAAACATAAAATTATGAAAGGAATAGAATAGTGCTAGAAATGAAGGGAAAAGCAGTATTTTTTGTGAAGTACAGGTTGTGCTGCATTTTGCCCATAATCTTGTTTTTGAACTCTGATTTCTTCTATTTCACCATAGTATTAGCCATACAATAATAATACAGTATAGTATGTTAATGTAGAGTATATAGAATCATACAATGGTATGGGTTGGAAGGGACCTTAAAGTTCATCTAGTTTCAACCTCTCTGCAATGGGCAGGATACCTCCCTCTAGACCAGGTTGTTCAGGGCTGTGTCCAGCCTGGTCTTGAACACCTTCAGGGAGGGGGTTTCCACAGTTTCCCTGGGCAACCTGCTCCAGTGTTTCAGCATCCTCACTGTAAAAAAGATTAAGTTTTTCCTATTACCCAGTCTAAGTCTATCACCTTCCAGCATCAATCCATTCCCTCTCATCCTATCACTACAAGCCCTTGTAAAGTCCCTCCTCAGCTTTCTTCTAGGCCCCCTTCAGATTCTGGAAGGCTGCTATAAGGTCTTCCTAGAGCCTTCTCTACTCCAGGCTGAACAGCTCTTGCTCCTGCAGTATATCCTCATAGGGGAGGTGCTCCATCCCTCTGATCATCTTTGTGGTCCTCCTCTGGACCTGTTCTAACAGTTCAGTGTCTTTGTATTGGAGGCCCCAGAACTGGATGCAGAAAAAACTACTATTCAGTGAGTGAATGCTGCCAGCTAATTGCTGTGTGCCTGCAGCAAGAGGCCTCTTCTTGTTTACTAGCCACTTTCTCTTAGGAAAGCTTTTTCTTTTGGATGCATTACTTTGTGTCAGCAGCACACTCTTCTTAATAATCTGTGCTTGTATTTCAGCATAATGCTGCTGTTTGAGGCATTAATCTTTCTGCCTGCTTCTTTTTTACTACTCAGCAGCCTTTCCTCTTCTAGGAGAGCACTGTTCTCTAAATGATTCCATCAAATACTGAGCATGTACCTGTCCCCTGCTATCCAGCTGTATGCTCTTAGGAAAATAGGGCATAATATTCAGGAAACTGCAAATAGCAGTCATCAGCTACAGTCAGTTGCTCCAGTTTTGCCTATGATGTAACATTTCCCTTAGTGGCCATCTTCAGTACCACCTTTAAAAAGTTTTGAAAAAATGAACAGTTGTTGTGTTGAATATTTGTACATTCCCCTGGGATATAGTGTTATAGGGACACTTGCAAAGGAAAAATAAAAGGAAAGCCCTTGAAATATGAGGTAGGAGAGCCCTGCAGAGGGCCCTGGGCAGGCTGGATAGGTGGGCAGAGGCCAATGGGATGAGATTTAACAAGTGTAGGTTTCTGCACTTTGGCCACAACAACCCCAAGCAGCACTACAGGCTGGGGACTGAGTGGCTGGAAAGCAGCCAGGAGGAAAGGGACCTGGGGGCACTGGTAGATACTAGGCTGAAGATGAGCCAGCAGTGTGCCCAGGTGGCCAAGAGAGCCGATGGCATCCTGGCCTGCATCAGGAACAGTGTGGCCAGTAGGATGAGGGAGGTTATTCTTCCCCTGTACTCAGCACTGGTCAGGCCACACCTTGAGTGCTGTGTCCAGTTCTGGGCCCCTCAATTCAAGAGAGATGTTGAGGTGCTGGAAGGTGTCCAGAGAAGGGCAACAAAGCTGGTGAGGGGCCTGGAACACAAAGCCTATGAGGAGAGGCTGAGGGAGCTGAGGTTGTTTAGCCTGGAGAAGAGGAGGCTCAGGGGGGACCTCATTGCTGTCTACAACTACCTGAAGGGAGGTTGTAGCCAGGTGGGGGGTGGCCTCTTCTCCCAGACAACCAGCAATAGAACAAGGGGACACAGTCTCAAGTTGTGCCGGGGAAAGTACAGGCTGGGTGTTAGGAGGAAGTTCTTGCCAGAGAGAGTGATTGGCATTGGAATGGGCTGCCCAGGGAGGTGGTGGAGGCATCGTCCCTGGAGGTGTTCAAGAAAAGCCTGGATGAGGCACTTAGTGCCATGGTCTAGTTGACTGGATAGGGCTGGGGGATAGGTTGGACTGGATGATCTTGGAGGTCTCTTCCAACCTGGTTGATTCTATGATTCTATGAGCAAAGGAGATATAGATATATGATTTTAATGCCCCTTGGTTTCAGGTGATACTGTTTGTGCATCACATTAGCTCTGATTATTTGGGTGAGTCTTAAATATATTGAAGGAATTTTTGAAGAAAGGAGAGCAGCAAACAAAGACAATCTCATAGAATGATTAAATTTCTTATAAACATGAAATGTTCTGAATCCTTCTATCACTATACGATATCAAGAGTGCATCTTACAATTTTAAGATGCATTGCAGCACACGAAAGAAACTCTTTCAGATCTCTGCTATCTTTTTTCTCTTTGATTTGGTTCCAATGTGATGAAGTCCTTCCTATCTATGAAAATCCAATTATAGCTGTTGCAGGAATTAATCTTGGCAATAGCTTTCAAATTTTGTTCCTATTATAAATATGATATTCTTTGGACTCTTTGACTTTTTGCTTCCAGTTTTGCACGTATTGCACAGTCTATCTGCTTATGTGAAACTTAAAAGGCAGAAAAAAAAGAGAATTCCTTCGTTACATTAGCAGCAGTAAAATCTGTGAACATAAATAAAAGTCAGTTTTCATAAGCAGACATTAATGGGATTTTTTACATTTCAGCTTGTCTGGTCCCAGTTAAACAGCCTCCTGTAAGCAGGACAATCATTGTGATTTTAGAAAATCTGGAGAGGACTTCTTTGTCTGAATTACTGGGAGATTTCCTGGCACCTCTTGAGAATCGGAGTATGGAAAATCCTTGCACTATTCAAAGAGGTATTTAAAGAATTTGGAATGGAGAAATGGTTTTGCTATAGTGCTGATGTGCTCTACAAGACAAACAGGGAACAGGAGAAAAATATCATCTCTTTTATTTTTTTTTTTATTGCTAACAATTGTTCTTAATCAAATATGGCATGATTTAAGGATGACTTTTGGTGCATTTCTTTCTTATCATGGCTCTGCTTTTTTTTGGGGGTTTTATATGAGATCCTGTTAAAGTATTTAAGTAAAATGTTTCATGGTTTATTTTTAGCAAATGGAGTTTCTGGTGCTTTTTACTTTCATGAGAACTGCTTTTTACTGGGGACAATTGCAAAATGTCATCTTCATGGCTCTGACCTGCTGGTGCAACAACATTTCCGTTGGGTTCAACTTAGGTGGGATGGAGAGCCAATGCATGGCTTGCTTCAAAGATTTTTAAGAAGGAAAGTTATAAACAAGGTAAGAGCTTGAATCAGCTCCCACAAGATTGGCTGTGAAATATTTGCAATATGTCAAAAGCTGAGCAGATAACTAAGCTGTTTTGGGGGAAAAAAACACTAATTTCTGGGAAGATCCAGATTGTGTAGTTGTAAATGTTGTGCTTGGCCTCATAGAGGAAGGTGTCTGGCTATGGCTAAGTAGCACAAACACACAGGCTGGCTGCAAATAATATCACTGTATCACAGTATCACCAAGGTTGGAAGAGACCTCATAGATCATCAAGTCCAATCCTTTACCACAGAGCTCAAGGCTAGACCATGGCACCAAGTGCCACGTCCAATCCTGCCTTGAACAGCTCCAGGGACGGCGACTCCACCACCTCCCCAGGCAGCCCATTCCAGTGTCCAATGACTCTCTCAGTGAAGAACTTTCTCCTCACCTCAAGCCTAAATTTCCCCTGGCATAGCTTGAGGCTGTGTCCTCTCGTTCTGGTGCTGGCCAGAGAGAAGAGAGCAACCTTATCCTGGCTACAACCACCCTTCAGGTAGTTGTAGACAGCAATGAGGTCTCCCCTGAGCCTCCTCTTCTCCAGGCTAACCAATCCCAGCTCCCTCAGCCTCTCCTCGTAGGGCTGTGCTCAAGGCCTCTCACCAGCCTCGTCGCCCTTCTCTGGACACACTCAAGCATCTCAATGTCCCTCCTAAACTGGGGGGCCCAGAACTGAACACAGTACTCAAGGTGAAGTCTAACCAGTGCAGAGTACAGGGGCAGAATGACCTCCCTGCTCCTGCTGGCCACACCATTCCTGATGCAGGCCAGGATGCCACTGGCTCTCTTGGCCACCTGGGCACACTGCTGGCTCATGTTCAGGCGGGTATCAATCAGCACCCCCAGATCCCTCTCTGTCTGGCTGCTCTCCAGCCACTCCGACCCCAGCCTGTAGCTCTGCATGGGGTTGTTGTGGCCAAAGTGCAGCACCCTGCACTTGGAGCTATTGAACCCCATCCCACCTTGTTTTTGTTGTCTGCTGTATGAAAACTTGCTTAGGTAATTTTTTTCATATTCTCTGTAAGAATGATAGTTTGTATCTGTTCAGCAAATTTAAAACCCCTTTCTTGAGGAATTTATTCTAATAATTTTCAAATCAAAGACAGAAAGAGGGGTAAAGAGTCATAGAATCAGCCAGGTTGGAGGAGACCTCCAAGATCATCCAGTCCAACCTATTACCCAGCCCTATCCAATCAACTAGACCATGGCACTGAGTGCCTCAGCCAGGCTTTTCTTGATATATCGGTAGGGAAGTTGTTTTGAGCTAGTAAACCTGCTGAACTTGGAACGGAAGTCCAAAAGAGAAGAAAGATGGGAAGTCTACTTGAACATGAATAAATAAATGAAAGATGGGAAATGAAAAGAAGGATGTGGGCAAAACCAGAATTGTGGAATTTTGACAGTTACTTGGAAGAAAACCATTCTAATGTGATAGCAGCTACTGCAGACAGTCAGGCAGTGTTAGACTTTGGAAGGGGAAGTTTAATCAAAACAGCTGCAAAGGAAAATAATCTTGGCAGCAGAGTTTTGAACAAGCTTAAAAAGGGAGATTGTTCTAGGAATAGAAGAAGCTGTCTGTAGTAGAGAATTCTGGTTTGGGATAACAGACCCACTGTCATTTCTGAGTGTTCAGCTGTATGTAACTTCATTATCCCTGGGGACGTCATCTCCTGTGCCCTGTGCCACATTTCACATCTGCAAAAGATTAATGACTCAAACAGATACCCCCCAAAAATGCATGGCAGCCAAGCCTTTCAGTTATGATAATGAGGAAATTTAGAAATATTCTAAAGTATTTCTTTAATAGCAAGAACAGGAATATAGAATATAAAGTAATGTGAAATATATCAATGAAACTTTTAATGTATTATTTGTCTTAGTTTATTTTTTTTCAAGTGCATAGTTATTTCACAGAACAAAGAATCACTTAGGTTGGAAGAGACTTCTAACATCATCAAGTCCGACCATCAGCATAACACTGTCAGGTCTACCACTAAACTGTGTCCCTAAGCATCACATCTACACCTCTTTTAAATACCCCTAGTGATGGTGCTTCATAATAACGTTTGAGCAGTTTGTGACTGTTCCTATTTTATGTAATAGTAATATACCCAATTAAAATAAACACAAGCCTTCTTGTGCTTTCAAGGGAAGTGTTTGCAGCAGAGCTCTTACCTCAAACATCTCTCTCTGCAGTTCAGAGGCAAAGTACCTCCTCCATGTGATCCTGTGTGCAAGATCATAGACTGGATCCTGGCTGTTTGGCACCAGCTGAACTCTTGCTTATCACGTCTAGGAGCGCCTGAAGCACTTATGGGGCCTAAACATTTCTTCTCCTGTCCTGTGGTACCAGGGCATGGCCAAGCAACAGTGAAGTAAGATTTCTGTTTCCTGTTTGAGGCTGCACAGTGCCAATGAGATACTTATTATAAATGTAGTAGTTGCATTTCTCCTCAAACTGATCTAACTCAGCAACCTTGAAAGTATTTTAGTTTTAACCTTTTGTTTGATATTTCATTACTAGAGGGGCGACTTTGAAAGCCACAGTGAGAACTGAGTGTGTGACATTGGTTGAAAGTCAGTTTTGTTGTGATCTTTCAGTTATTTTCTGACACAGAAGTTGCAAAATATTACTTAACTGGAATGGCTGATACTGTGCAAATTTCTCAAGGTTTTGTTCTTAATTTGAAGACATCACTGTGAAGAAAGCAGTTCTTTTTTCTTTCTTTCCAGTCAACCAGACCATGGCACTAAGTGCCTCATCCAGTCTTTTCTAGAACACCTCCAGGGATGGCTCCTCCATCACCTCCCTGGTCAGCCCATTCCAATGCCAATCACACTCTCTGGGAAGAACTTCCTCCTAACATCCAGCCTATACCTCCCCCAGAACAACTTGAGACTGCGTCCCCTCCTTCTGTTGCTGGTTGCCTGGGAGAAGAAACTGACTCCCTCCTGGCTACAGCCTCCCTTCAGGTAGTTGTAGAGAGCAATGAGGTCACCCCTGAGCCTCCTCTTCTCTAGGCTGCACAACCCCAGCTCCTTCAGCCTCTCCTCATAGGGCTTGTGTTCCAGGCCTTTCTATGGACATATTCCAGTACCTCAACATCTCTCTTGAATTGAGTGGCCCAGAACCGGACACAGTACTCAAGGTGTGGCCTGACCAGTGCTGAGTACAGGGGCAGAATAACCTCCCTTGTCCTACTGGCCACACTGTTCCTGATACAGGCCAGGATGCCATTGGCGCTCCTGGCTACCTGGGCACACTGCTGGCTCATCTTCAGCTACTATCTACCCCCAGGTCCCTTTCCTCCTGGCTGCTTTCCAGCCACTCAGTCCCCAGCCTGTAGTGCTGCTTGGGGTTGTTGTGGCCAAAGTGTAGAACCCTGCACTTAGCCTAGTTAAATCTCATCCCATTGGCCTCTGCCCACCCATCCAGCCTGTCAAGGTCCATTTGCAGGGCTCTCCTACCCTCCAACAGATCAACACAGTTCATTACTAAACAGACCAAAAAGAATTCTGAGTTTAAAAAGTTCCTAATATATGAAGAAGTATATGAAGACAATTTGGAGACTGATTTCTCACTTTTTTTAATATGTTACATTTTTACATCACATTATTTACATTTTACATTACCTTCATGGTTAAGTAGGGAGCTGCTGAACAAAATCAAGTGGAAGAAGAAAGTCCACAGATTATGGAAAGAGGGACTGGCTACCTGGGAGGAGTATAAGATGGTTGCCAGAGGATGTAGGGAGTCTACTAGAAAGGCTAAGGCCTCCTTGGAATTCAATCTTGCAAGGCAGGCCAAAGACAACAGAAAGGCCTTCTTCAAATATACTGCAGGCAAGTCCAACACTGGAGGCAATATAGGCCTACTGCTGAATGGGGTGGGTGCCTTGGTGATGGAAGATGAGGATAAGGCAGAGTTGCCAAATGTCTTCTTTGTCTCCGTCTGTACTCAGGAGCCCCACACCCTTGGGGCCAGAGAGGAAGACAGAGTTAAGGAGGAGGCTTCTTTGGTTGATGGGGACTGGGTTAGGGAGGACCAGGTTAGAGAACAGTTAAGTAAACAGAACAACCATAAGTCCCTGGGTCCTGATGGCATGCACTCATGAGTGCTGACAGAGCTGGTGGAGGCCATTGCCAGACCACTCTCCATCAGCTTTGATAAGTCATCGTGGACAGGAGAGGTGCCTGGGGATTGGAGGAGCACAAACATCACTCCAGTCTTCAAAAAGGTAGCTATAGACCAGTCAGCCTCACCTCCATTCCTGGAAAGATAATGGAGTGGCTTATCCTCAGTGCTGTGCTTCGCCGTATCAAGAACAGGAAGGTCACTGGGAGCAGTCAGCATGGTTTTACAAAGGGGAACTCATGTTTGACCAACCTGACAACCTTCTATGAGGACATAACTAGGTGGATAGATAGTGGAAGAGTGATAGATGTGCTTCACCTTGATTTCAGTAAAGCATTTGGCACTGTCTCCCACAGCCTTCTCATAGATACACTGAGGAGGTGTGGTCTGGGTGATGGAGTAGTGAGGTGAATTGGGAACTGGTTAAAGGAAAGAAGTCAGAGAGTTGTCAATGGGACATAGTCTAGCTGGAGGCTTGTAACTAGTGGAGTTCCTCAGGGGTCAGTACTGGGATCAGTATTATTCAATGAATTAATTAATGAGCTGGATGAGAGCATGGAGTGCTCTGTCAGGAAGTTTGCTGACGACACCAAGCTGGGCAGAGTGGCTGACACACCAGAGAGTTGTGCTGCTATTCAGAGAGACTTAGACAGGCTGGAGAGTTGGGCAGGGAGAAATGTAATGAAGTTCAACAGGGGCGAGTGTAGAGTCGTGCACCTGGGAAAGAACGATCCCATGTATCAGTATAGGTTGGGGATGGACCTGCTGGAGAGCAGTGAAGGGGAGAGGGACTTGGGAGTCCTGGTGGATGGAATGATGGTCATGAGCCAGCAGTGTGCTCTTGTGGCCAGGAAAGCCAGTGCCATTCTGGGGTGTATTAGAAGGGCTGTGGTTAGTAGCTCGAGGGAGGTTCTTCCCCTCTCCTCTGCCCTGATGAGGCCTCATCTGGAGGATTGTGTCCAGTCCTGGGTCCCCCCAGTTCAAGGACAGGGAGCTGCTTGAGAGAGTCCAGCACAGAGCCACAAAAATTATTAGGGAAATTGAACATCTTCCTTATGAGGACACACTGAGGGAGATGGGGCTTCTTAGCTTGGAGAGGAGAAGACTAAGGGGTGACTTCATCAATGTTTATGTAGGGGATGAGCACCACCAGCCTCTTCTCAGTGATGCCTGATGACAGGACTAGGGGCAGTGGGTGGAAGTTGAGGCATAGGAGATTCCATGTGAACCTGAGGAGGAATTTTTTCAGTGAGGGTGACAGAGCACTGGAACAGGCTGCCCAGGGAGGTTGTGGAGTCTCCTTCTCTGAAGATATTCAAGAACCATCTGGATACCTTCCAGTGTGGTCTGCCCTAGGTGATCCTGCTCTGGCAGGGGGGCTGGACCAGATGATCTTTCAAAGTCCCTTCTAGCCCCTGACATTCTATGCTTCTGTGATTCTTAAGCACACATACAATTTCACAGATGTATTAGCTTAGTAAATGAGGCAGATGTATACACTTAGCTATACAGAGGGTTAGATGCCAAATTATATAAAACAATGATGAAAATTTTATCTTTTCTTGCTTACAGTTGCATGAACAACTGCTCACATTGTAGCTTCTCTGCAGATGCTGGCAACTGATGCAAGAAATAGTTAGAGACTTGTAAAATATATTCATTTCATGCTAAGATGTTACTTGGCTATATTAGATAAGGAGACCCTACTTAAGATTCAAACGTATTCAGAATTCAAATAACACTGGTTTCTGGAGATAGGATGTTACTTTTCTCACCCTGCTTCACAGCATTCTGCTTAATTGCCACTTCTGTTTCCTCTCAGCCTTCTCATTCATACGGGTTTCTGCTGACTCTTCTTCCAGGGCCCTTTGCTTAGCATGTGCATTGGCTTTCTCATCTTTAGTTCTGTCTGCAAATCTTGATACCTTTTGCTTTACATTTTTCTTTTTTTTCTTTGCCCTCTTCAAAATTCAGAAGTGTCCAGTGGGCTGGGGCTCTAGAAGGAAGGGGGGGCCCAAGAGAGCTGGTTAATATTCAAACATTACCTCCTCCAAGCTCAAGAAAAATATATTATTCCCTAGGGAAAAAAAACTCAAGGGAGGAAGGAGACCTGCATGGATAAGCAAGGGACTCCTGGAAAAAATCAAAAAGGAAAATAATGTTTAATGTATGGAATCATAGAATCAACCAGGTTGGAAGAGACCTCCAAGATCATCCAGGCCAACCTATCCCCCAGCCCTAGCCAGTCAACTAGACCATGGCACTAAGTGCCTCATCCAGTCTTTTCTTGAACACCTCCAGGGACGGTGCCTCCACCACCTCCCTGGGCAGCCCATTCCAATGCCAATCACTCTTTCTGTGAAGAGCTTCCTCCTAACATCCAGAAGAAAGCCAATGTCACTCCAGTGTTCAAAAAAGGCAAGAAGGAAGACCCAGGCAACTACAGACCAGTCAGTGTCACCTCCATCCCTGTAAAGATGATGGTGCAGCTCATTCTGGAGGCCATCTCTAACCACATGGAAGAAAAGAGGGTTATAAGGAGTAGCTAACATGGATTTACCAAGGGGAGATCTTGCTTAACTAAACTGAGAGCCTTCTATGAAACCATGGCCAAATGGGTAGGCAAAGGAAGAGCAGTAGATGTCATATACCTTGACTTCAGTAAGGCTTTTGATGCCATCTCCCATAATGTCCTCATAGAAAAGCTCAAGAAATGTGGCATGGATGATCAGTCTTTGACATGGATTGAAAACTGACTCAACAAGAGAGTTAAGAGGGTGATCTGTGGCACAGTTGTGGCCACTGGTGTCCCCTAGGGATCAGTACTGGGCCCATTTTTGTTCAGTATCTTCATCAGTGACCTGAGTGAGGGGATTGAGTATACCCTGTTAGGCTGGGCTGTCATCCCACAAGATCTGGACAGGTTGGAGAGCTGGGTGAAGGCAAACCTCATGAAGTTCAATAAGGACTGTGCAGGGTCCTGCATCAGGGAGGAGTAACAACAGGCACCAGTACAGGCTAGGAGTTGCCCTACTGAAAAGCAGTTCCACGGAGAAAGGCCTTGGAGTCCTAGTGGACAGCAAGTTCTCCATGGGACAGCAATGTTCCCTTGTGGCCAAGAGGGCCAATGCCTGAGGTGCATCAGGAGAAGTGTGTCCAGCAGGTCTAGGGAAGTTCTTCTCCCTCTCCACTCTGCTCTAGTGAGACCACACCTAGAATACTGTGTCAAATTTCAGGGTCCCCAGTTCAACAGAGACAGGGACCTGCTGGAAAGAGGCCAGCAAAGAGCCGTGAGGATGACTGGAGAACTTGAGCATCTTCCCTATGAAGAGAGGCTCAAGAGACCTGTGATTGCTTAGCCTTGAGAAGAGAAAATTGAGAGGAGATCTGATCAATCTGTACAAATATCTGAGGGGTGGGTGTCAAGTGGAGAGGCCAATCTCTTTCCAGTGGTGCACAGTAATAAGACAAGGAACAATGGATACAAAAATGAACATAGAAGGTTTCACCTCAACATGAGGAGAAACTTATTTACAGTGAGGGTGACAGAGCAGGCTGCCCAGAGAGGTTGTAGAGTCTCCTTCTCTGGAGACTTTCAAAACCTGCCTGGATGCACTCCTGTGCAGACTACCCTAGGTGATCCTGCTTTGGCAGGGGAGTTAGAGTTGAAGATTTCTGGAGGTCCCTTCCAACCTCTAACATTCTGTGATTCCCTTTGTATTTTTTTTCCCTGAAAAGACAGACTACCTAATATCCAGAGTAATTCTCAAAGTCTAAATGTGGATATGCATTGACTTGAAATGTTATAGTTGCTGTGAAACAATATATATATATACACCATGTGTCTATCTCATATTTCCCTCTTGAATCATGACCTCTGAAATGTCTTAATCATTTATTTATTGCAATGGCATTAGTAGAGGACTGAAGCTGTTTATAGATCACTTAATTCTGCATTTCTGAATTTGGATTTCTCCTAAATATAACTTTGACTGGTGTGATGGTTTGGGAGTTACCTGCCCTCCCCCCCAATGAATTCACCCAGACTCAACTCAGCCAGCTGGAAGTTAAGGAATGAAGCTTTATATTCACAGCTTAGCACAAAAGCCAAGCAGATAGTTACAATATATTACAAATATTTACAGCTATATACAGAAACATACAAGTTAAAAGTAATACAGAAACAGAATACACCTTCCCAGAAGTCAGAGTCCTCAGGAGGGCTTCCCAATCCCCCTCCCACCTTCTTTCCACCCCCCACTCTTATCCCAGAATCTGCCTTAGGTGCAAGGTGAGTTGGGAGGATTGGCAAGGGAGGTTAGAAGCAGAAGAATTAGTTGGGTTACACAGATCCAGCTAGAATCCAGGGAGACACACAGACACCAACAGTAGAAGCAGAACAATTAGTTGGGTTACAGAGATCCAGTTAGAATCCAGGGAGACACACAGACACCAACAGACTCTGACAAACAGAGTTTGTGCTCTTGTTTTTATGTATCTCAGCAAACCTGTGAGTGAAGTAGACATCATGATTGTTTTCTTTTCACAGCCTACAATCTATTTTTTCTCATTAAAATCTTCCAGTTTCTCATTGAAATCTTCAAACCAGCACAACTGCACTCACAATGCTTTATTTGGAGCACAACCTCAAAATGTCTTTTATAGTAGCAGTATGCCATCTGACTCCTCATTTTAAGGTAGTTTTTATCCACTAATAAAAAATTTAACAGCACAGCTCCAGTGAGCACTTACTGGATGTTTTAAGTTTAGCAGTAGGATGGCTAACAATGTGCTCATAGAACTAGCAATAAATAGCTTTAATTGGCAATTCACTGGTTGCTGTTACTTCATCTAATTAATCACTCATGGCCTTTTGCCCCTCCTCTCCACTGTGCTATTCTGCTGGGGTTTTGCATTTATTAAATCATTACTGAGTCAGTTAGATCCATTGAGACAGCAGACAGCCATCTTTTTGTTCTGGGCTGTTAGCACAAGGCAAGTGGTAAGCGCAGGAAGCTGGGAAGGGAAAAGAAGGTGTGACAAGGAATTGTTCCCTGCTGTTACTGTTTCATATCTCTTCTCATGTTTTGTAGAGTGAACAAATAAGGAAAATTTTAGCTACGTGTTTTTTATTGGTTCTGATCTAGGGAATGAAAGATGATGTTCCAACAGGAAATAATTCCACTTCTTAGCTCTTTTCAGGGCCAGGGGGATTCTGCATCTTTCCTAGGTATCAGCTGTATCAAGAACTGGGGACTGGATCAAGATGAGCACAAACTTAAGACTAGACTGAAACACTAAGCTGGAATTTTATTTAAAGAGGGTGGCATTCTATGATTCTAGTGTTAGCTGCAATATGTGGCTGCCTTTAATGAGCCACAAATAAGGAGACATAGGAAAGCTCTGTGCTGAATACAGAAAGGCACATTGCAGACAGGCATGGTTTCTAAATTATCCCACTTCATATGCTTGATTTTGAAATCAAACTGGCCAATAGGCACTAGCACCATTCTGGACAATGAATTCAAAGCTTTGTGCCTCCTTTGCCCGTGCAGGCACGGTGAGGGCAGCACAGGACACCTGACATGTGGTGCTAAGCCCCCTAGCCCACAAGGGCTCATCTACTCGCTCCTGGACCCCAGCATGACAGGAGAAGAGCTAGGGTTAAACTTGCCTGACAGGATTTATGCCCTACCCAGACAACCAGGCAATCTGGAAAATCCACAGCATCCTAGAAAGTGTCCTCCATAGATCAAACAGACAACAGGAGAGTGAGAAGGTGGCAGTTTTACAAAAGAAAGATCTTGTAAATTGAACAAGTTTGGAAATGGAAGAGTGCTGGACAGGGTGCAACAGTAACTGAATACCTATTTTTTACCACACTGGCAGCATAGAGACTATGAATAAGCACCTGCCATCATGGAAACTTCTCTATTTACTGGCAAAGGTGAAGTGAGCTTCTTTTTTGTGTATATCTATATATAAGAACATGAGTCTCTAGGGGACATTCTATCTTTTAGCCCTAAAATGAAAAGGATGTTTTACAGTTCTTATCTGAAGGAGGAAAAGCATCAAATGGCAAACAGTTTGAAAAGCAATGTGAAGAAAATGAATTCAAATAACTTAATGTAAAAGAAACAAACTTGAAATCAATTCCATTCTGAACCAGGGAACAACAGGAAGACCAAAAGATACCTGCTTACTGAAAATGCAAAATCTTACATGTTACCCAAAGTATAGAATCTGTAGTAATTGTCTCTGAAGTTAAGGGACTGTTTGTGTGCCAACAGGTGGATGTCCAAGTTATGGAATGCTGTGATAGCTCCCAGAGTTCAAGAAGCAATACTCTCCAGAGCCTCTGTGAAAAGACCACCTGTGCCAGGACAAGCAACATCAAAAAAAAGCCCTAGCCAAGGTCAACAGGCTGTTGTTAAAGCTGCTCTCAGTATCTTGCTAAATAAAGCTGTTTTGCATGGCTGCCCTCTACCCAGAGCAGGTAAGAGTGAACAATCTGAAAGGCAAGTAGTTTAACAGTAACAAAGTGAGACTTTTAACTGTTTTGTTCCTTCTGTGAGACTTCCACAGAACTGTGGTTACAATGAGAGAAATGTGGTTGAAAGCATAACAGTCACTAAACTGAGCAGTCATACAAGCTAGCCAGAAAAGCACCATTTGCAACAGTACCTTCATAACACTCTTCCACTTCTGTTTCAGAGCTAGATAACTATATAGCAGATTTTAAGGGAGGAAATTTCCCTTTGTCTGTTGTTTCGAGCTACAAAAATTGCAGTAAGAAAAGAGGTGAGAATGCTTCTTGGAGAAAAGTGAGCACAAGTCCTCGAAAAAAGTCAGCCCATTTATCCTCCCAGGCATGGAATAAGCAGGAGACCAATCCCGAAGGTAAAACTTTCTGTTTTCAGTTCTGAACGAAGGTGTCAGTGGTCAAGATGCATAGATTATTCATCTAATTTTTCTTCTGCATCAGTTTTCACTTAAATGAAACTCATCTTTATCAGTAAAAAATTGTTTACTTTTTTAACCCAAACTTACCTCTTTGTGACTGTGAGGTATCTTAATTAGTTTTTTGCTTTTTTTGTTCTAATACTCTTCATGTTGTCTGATAATGAGGCAGGCTTTGGCTCAGAGAGTGGAAACTGAGCAGTAGTTCCACTTCATATTGCATGGAATAATGTTACAGTATCACAGTATCACCAAGGTTGGAAGAGACCTCACAGATCATCAAGTCCAACCCTTTACCACAGAGCTCAAGGCTAGACCATGGCACCAAGTGCCACGTCCAATCCTGCCTTGAACAGCTCCAGGGACGGCGACTCCACCACCTCCCCAGGCAGCCCATTCCAGAGTCCAATGACTCTCTCAGTGAAGAACTTTCTCCTCACCTCGAGCCGAAATTTCCCCTGGCATAGCTTGAGGCTGTGTCCTCTTGTTCTGGTGCTGGCCACCTGAGAGAAGAGGCCAATCCCCACCTGGCTACAATGTCCTCTCAGGTAGTTGTAGCCAGCAATGAGGTCTCCCCTGAGCCTCTTCTTCTCCAGGCTAACCAATCCCAGCTCCCTCAGCCTCTCCTCGTAGGGCTGTGCTCAAGGCCTCTCCCCAGCCTCGTCGCCCTTCTCTGGACACAATCAAGCATCTCAATGTCCCTCCTAAACTGGGGGTCCCAGAACTGAACACAGTACTCAAGGTGTGGTCTAACCAGTGCAGAGAACAGGGGCAGAATGACCTCCCTGCTCCTGCTGACCACACCATTCCTGTTCTGTTATTCTTTTCTTCAACAGTGGAACGAGAGTAAGCTTCATTATTAGATTGGCGTTCCTTAGTTCCGCCCCTAACTACCTTTTCACTTGTGGTTTTTACAAGTACTTTATAGCTGCTCTTCAATAATTTCTGTTATCTAAATCCAAGTTTGGAAAAAAAAGAGTAGTGCAAGATTTTTGTTTGATTTTCACTTTAATTGCAAAACCAAAAAAAGGTGGAAAATTATGAGTAGTCAAAGCTTTGTAAAGTTGTTTGATAAAGAAGAGTTTAGGTGACTGGGACTATGAGTGTGAATAAACGTGAAAGTTCTGTTGGTAATGGACACTTTTGAAATGTCTTTTCACCTCAAGACCGTAAGGGAGTTTACTGCATAGGGGTAGCATCTGGACATGTGCAGAGGCAAGATATCAGGCAAAGAATGGGGGCCACGAAAATTATCAGGGGGTTGGAGCCCCTTTGCTACGAGGACAGGCTGAGGGAGCTGGGATTGGTCTAGCCTGGAGAAGAGGAGGCTCTGGGGACACCTAATAGTGGCCTTCCAGTACCTGAAAGGGGCCTAAAAGAGGGATGGAGAGAGACTTTACAAAGGCCTGTAGTGATAGGTTGAGGACCAATGGCTTCAAACTAGAGAAGAGCATATATAGAGTAGATGTTAGGAATGGGTTCTTTACTGTGAGGGTGGTGGAACACTAGAACAAGTTGCCCAGGGAGGCGGTTAGGGCTCCATCCCTGCAGATATTCAGAGTGAGGCTCAACAGGGCTCTGGGCAGCTTGATCTAGTTGAGGATGCCCCTGCTTGCTGCAGAGGGGTTTGGAGGGACTTTCAGAGGTCCCTTCCAAGCCAGACCATTCTATGATTCTGATGTCATCATTCTAGAAGGACACATCTGGCTAGAATGAAAATTTAGGAATACTGTAACTGAATACAATATTGCACAGAAAAACTTCTAGAGGTCAAAATCGAAGTATTTATTTTGTTTTCAGAGAATGAAGGTAACTCCTTAAGAAAGAGTTAGGAAGGGATTTAGAGAGAAAGGTGCTTACACACAGACTTTAGAAACAGTGAGATACTAGCCTCAATTACCTCATATATAAAAGAAGGAAATACTTGATGCTTGATCATGAATCCTGAAAATTATTTAGCATTGCTTTGTAATGTTAAATTGAGCTGTTCATCTCTTCAGCTCTTGGTCTGAAGGAAGTCTGCTTCTCCTGAACCACAGCTCTGATGTCCTGGTTTTGCTTGCTAGTCCTCTGTTTGCACGGTGAAGTTAACCTAATACCACAAAGGGGATTTAAGGAATCAAATGATGATAACCTGAACTTGGATGCATGATACTCTTATCTTCTGCATCCTGAGAATGTTCTTGGAGACCAGTTAATATTTGTGATTAGAAGTAAAAAACTGAATGGTGAATTTAATTTTAGTAGCCCTCCCAGAAGACTATTCAGAACCAAATATTTACCCAAGTAAGGGTGAATTGTATTACAGTACTTAAGGAAACTTAAATCTTTTCCTGTTGACAAGTGATTTCTCTTTGAGAGAACCAGTAAAAGTTGTTCAAGTACCTTACACAGAAGCCTCTTGTTTAGTCTTCCACAAAAACATGCACAAATCATGCCCAGTTTGCCATTTTAGCATTTCCTAATGCTACTCTGAAGAGCTTCAAAGTATCTATTCTGATCTTTGTCAGACTCTTGATATAATTAGCCAGTAAAAGGAAATAGATTTTGCCTGTTTATTGCAGATTTTAGAATAAAAAATCAACACACGTGGCAATACACTGATAAATCAATTCCTCTTCTGTGCAGGTATTAAATCTAGGACTACGTTGCAACCAAACTGTAAGAAAAGAGCTTCTCTCACCACAAAGTAAGTTTTAATTTCTGGTGAAAAGTGAACAATAAAGATGATAAAGTCATGTTGTAAAGCAGCGCATTGTAATGAATAGACAAAGAGTTTGAATTTGGTAGCGTTTTGGTCTTATCTAGAGGATTGCTTTGAGTCCTTTTTCATTTCCAAGAGAAAATAAAATGTATCTCCACTTCAAGTTTGGAATGCATTTCTGTACTTCAAACGTGTCTTTTTATGGAACAGAATAGTGTATGACTTAAGAATATTATGTAAGAGTTGTTCTGCCATGAAAAACCAGCCGTATGGTTCTCTCAACTAGCATTACATTCTAAAAACTCCTCTGGCTCTTTTAGCTTGCTGAACGGCAAATCTAAATGGGGTAGTGCATGCACTTCAGTCAAAGTGATACAGTACACGAATTACAGTACATGAATTAGCCAGAGGGAACTGCATTTGAGTCTGTACTTCACTCTGAAACCTTGGCTCTGCCATAGTCACAGACACAAAAAACACAGGCTATTTCTCTTTGCTGCCTGCCACAGGGGTTTATTAAGTGTGTGGGAAAAGGAGAGAAGAGTAAACTGATGGCTCCGTCTTAAAATGAGGTAATTTTTTTTAAGATAGAAGGCAGAATAATTCTTCGTTAGAATTTCAAAATGGAGAGATGAGTTTTAATAGAACAAGAAATCTGTTGTGGTAGAATAACTACTGATAGCTTTTGCTGCCACTTCATTAGATGTTATTTTCTTTCTCTTTGTGGTAGGAAAGGAATCGCTATTTTCCAGGTGCATGTAGTATTCACTTGAAAATTCTGTATCATAGCTCAATTTTAATTGTTCTCTCTGTTTGTTTGTTGGGGTTTTTTTAACCAGATCTTCAGAGAAGGATCAATTGAGAACATTAAATATAGAGCAAAGACTGTCCCTTGGTTCTGATGATGAAGTAGATCTTGTGCAGGAACTTCAAAGTATGTGTTCCAGCAAATCCGAGCCTGATATCAGTAAGGTAAACACGAGGTTCTTAAATAATTTACATCATTACCATATGCAGTTCTTTGCTACATGTTTAGAATACATTTTTAATTTAAAAACGCTGCTTGAGCTGAAGAAAATTATTAAATGATTTGTGAATAAGCCAAAGTCAACTAATTATGCATTTGAGGGCAACTGTTCTAGTTTCATATATTATATTTTAAATTGCACCTTTGCTATTTTGTCTTGTAGGGATTTTTGCAGTGGAAGCTGAAGTTTGTAAGTTCATGAATGCTAGCAGCAGTAGCCTTTTCTGCATTATTGTTCCCCATGTATCTTTCATGCTATCATTGCTTCCACTGGGAAAAGTTTGTAGCCTTAAAGACAGAAAGATTTCCCTAACATGCACCGCACATTGGTTTGTTTGATGTAATCTCATTAGCCATCATAGAACTGGCTTAAAGTTCCTCTGCTGTGTAGGCAAAATGCAGTCTTGCACCCTCAAGCAAGAAAGAATGATTAGCCTAATTACTTTTCTTTAGCAGTAGCAGAAGATGGTGAAGGATGTTTCCATGGATCTATGCTGGAATGAGTTGTGGATGGCTATGGGAAGCCTGTTGGAGCAGAGCATGTAGCTGTGGATCTCATTAATGGTTTTCTTTTTTCTACACTTAGAACATCCTACAGCTGTAGCTATGTCTTCTTTTCTTTCTCCCTTTCCTTCTAGTGTAGTGAAATAGATGGCTGGGACAGCAGGCAGGTTCACACCAGATCAGCTGGTCTGTACCTTCTGAAACCCAGACAGTGTCAGCCATAGGCTATTATCCAGTTAGGTTATGCATTGTATTCCCAAGGATCTTCCCACACAGCAGTTCCATTAATTTAGCCTTAGAACTCAACCAAGTTTTTATTAAAAAAAAAAAACAAACTCTGCTTGGGAAGGTTTTTCAACCTATTTAATAAAATCCTTTTTATAATGTTTTGGTTTTTAAGTATGTGCAGTACTTGCATGAGTCACACGCACCAAGCTGGCAACCTAAGTCACCAGTCAGTTAGCAATCTATCCTTGAAAGAATGGGATGTGCTTAAAGAAGTAGTAACCAACTTTAAAAAATTGCTTAACAGCATGAAAAATATAATTGCCTGTTGTTGACAATTCAAGGAAACACAGATTAGATAAGGAAGGAGATAGATGTCACTGTCTTTTGTTCAGTTTCCTCACCATGGGTGGAGCCATCCATGGCTGGAATTTCTGTTACTAATTTCCTAGCTGCTTAGGAGAGCCTTAGAGAAGTAAGGGTGCTGTTATAGATTTTCCTTTGTGCAACGTAATTTCAGGCTGTCATCAAAAAAAGTGCTACTCTCTAATTAGTTTTTTCACCCAAGCCTGTTTCTGCTGCCTCTGTTACGTTTGGAACAGAACTTCAAAGCTGTGACAGTTGCAGATTTGAATCTGTCAGCTTGCCTGAGAATCAAGTACCAAGTTTTCAGTGAGGACAGAAAGTGGATCAGACTATTACCTGCTATTGAATAGTTACCAGGTCTGATGTTAAGTAGTAGGAAAGATATATGAGAGGAGAAATAGAAAAGGATTGTTTCTTCCTGTAATGTTCCTGAAGCTGGATAGAATTTAATGAGAAACTGCCCTTAAGCACTGCTGATTTGTATTGCTCTGGAAATACAGGCTTCGTCTTCCTCTGATAATAGCCAGTGTGAAATTTCTCTCTTATCTCCTACAAACACACTGAAGAGTAAAATAAAAACATTTTCATTGTCCTTCGAATATTTTTGCATTGCTCAGAAACTATATCAAAATAAAATACAGACACCAAAATTTGGCAAATGAAGCTGCTGTGATTAAACACCACCACCCCCACCCCCCCCAAAAAAAAGACAAATAACCACCACCCCATTTTTGTATCCTTTTAGATTGCAGATTCTAAGGACAAGTTGACATTCAGGAACTCCCAGAACATTCCTGCATTCTCAGCCAGTGATACTAACCCAAGTAAAACAACAGCACAAAAGGTAGGTGAAACAAGTTCTGTAGTAGGACAGGGAAGATATCTTGACTTTCTCCAAACCCTGAAGTCCTTATTAGCTTCAAAGAATTAATGTTTCAGTGCCATATTGATCACAAAAGTAAACTGCCGTGATTATTAGGAAACTTGTTAGACATACCATGTTTCTTCCACGTGTCTTAATGGAATCTAAAGATTATTAAACAGTGGATGCATTTCTTTCCACTGTCATGTTTACATAAAACCAGCTCCCCAGGCCAAATATTGCTGACATCACACTAACATTCTAAATGAGTTGCATCAGATTTTGAGAGAAATAAAAGCCTCCGGTTCAGTGTTTCCCCCTAATTCATGTCATTCAGTAAGTCTGCAAAAGTCCAACACTTGGATAAATCCTCCATGCAGCATTGCTGGTTAATGGTTTCCTTCTCTACCTTTTTCCTTGTTGTGATTTACCATAGACTCCTGTACATAACAAAAGCAGTACTGCAGGAGTTGAGATTTTAACACTAAAGAGACAAATTATTGAGAAGGGCAACATACACATCATTTTAAATTTTTTTGGGTGGAACTAAAAGTGCTTTCAAGTACATGAAGAAGAAAGAAAAAGCTGCTAAGAGATGTAAAATAGTTGGTTCAGGATAGAAACAAATTGATTAAAAATGATTAACAAGGATTAGAGAGTGATGTCTGTTGGTCTGCCAGCAAGATTTACGTGAAGAGCAATAGATGGTGATGAAAATGAACTTGTTAATATTGCTGCCTAGAGAGATGATCTGGATTCAACTGTTGTTAACAGGTGAGGTTCTAATTCTTTTTTCCTGCCAGTGGAAAGACAGGCATCTCTCATGAAAGATATATATTCATACCCATCACAAAATGGCTTAACTAACATCTTTCTATTTAACTGTAAAGGAATAGAAAATAGCAACATACCTGACTGGCCCTTCAGGTATCTAAATTTGGGCAGAGTGGATACAGTGGCTTCTTAGCAAAATTAATTTGAGAGGCTAAAATTGAATTGATAAGAAAACAGCCTGCAAGATTATGGATTAAAATGTAACCAGCATTTCAACTTCCTCTCTCAACTTATTATTTTGTCAATTATCATTTTTGTCATGATTATTTTGTTATTATTGACAGTCTTGGTGATACACCCAAAAAAAAAAAAAAGAGAGAAAAGTTAATATCTTTATTCAAGCTGTAAAGGTGATTTTTTTTTTTCTTAGCTCAGAACTACCTAACTTTCCAATTTTTACCTTTTAGCTGTGGCTGTAGGTGTCATTTCTGCACAGTAATGAAAGAAATTACATGTATTTGTAACATTCCTGGAGCTCGCTGCTTTGATAATTCATCTGGTAGGCAGAGGAAAGTGCTGATTTTTCTTGAGGTCAGGCTTTGATGCCTTCCAGAGGGCTACCAGGAGATGGTTTTGAAAGGCACCTAAGATTCAAATGTAAGGTTTTTTTTTACAATGGCAATGCAACAACCCCACTGAATATTCACAGTATCACAGTATCATCAGGGTTGGAAGAGACCTCACAGATCATCAAGTCCAACCCTTTACCACAGAGCTCAAGGCTAGACCATGGCACCAAGTGCCACGTCCAATCCTGCCTTGAACAGCTCCAGGGACGGCGACTCCACCACCTCCCCGGGCAGCCCATTCCAGTGTCCAATGACTCTCTCAGTGAAGAACTTTCTCCTCACCTCGAACCTAAATTTCCCCTGGCGCAGCCTGAAGCTGTGTCCTCTCGTTCTGGTGCTGGCCACCTGAGAGAAGAGAGCAATCTCCTCCTGGCCACAACCACCCCTCAGGTAGTTGTAGACCAAGATGTTGATGATACTTCATTTCAGGCAAATATTCACCAAGTAATAAGAAGCTGTCCCGTTAAAGAGCATAAGACTATAAATGACAAGGGATCTGCGGGGCTGGTAGGGTTGCTTGGCTGTTTTTCAAGTCAAACAGAAATAATATTTTATACAGAAAATGCTTTTTTAATTATTCACAGGATGGAATGCGTCCTCTCAGCAGCACTCGAACTGTGGAAAGCAGCAACAGTAAATCAAAGACAGAGTTGGGTGTTTCAAGAGTTAAGTCTTTTCTTCCTGTTCCTAGAAGTAAAGTCACCCAGCCTCCTCAGAATACTAAAAAAAGCAGCAGCAGTAATACAAGGCAAATAGAGGCAGACAATGACACAAAAAGAGAGATTTGGAATTTGCACAAAAAAGAACAAATAGAAAAACCTAATAAATAAACCTGCCTAGCATACAGTTTTATGTGTTCCTATAATCTCTATGGCAAAGAACCAAGTACTAAAATATGTAAATATCTTTTTTTTTAATAAACTGTTTCCCTGTAATGTAAAGTTTGTACAGGACCACAGTTTTATTTCTATGTAAATCAGCTGGAAAACATCTTGGCTTCAGCTTTAGAACTAGGCAGTTTTGCCACCTTCAGAGACATGGGGTTTTTTCCTTCTTTTATTATGAAAACTACTCATCGAAATGATCATTTTCAGGGGTACTACCACAGGATTCTGTTTGTGTATATACTGTATATAAATATATTCTATTAAGTTCATGTGTTAAACTGCATTCAGATGGGTTGCACAGTATGTACAGCAATGGCTAAAAGCTGTTGTCCATGCATTTTAAAGACGTGTTTTTATTTTCACTTTATGAAAAACTAATGGAATGTGGCAATAACTAAAAATGACTGCAGATACAGACCAATTACTTTCAGCTACAAGCCATATTAAATGCTTTGATTTCCCCATCATCTGCCTGCTGAACTGTGATTTCGTTTCTCTCAAGCTTCTCTTCATCTAAAATGTCATTAATTTCCATTTTAACTTTTATCTTTTGGGGGAAAAAAAAAAAAGAGATTGAGAAATTAGAATGCAATAAAAGTTATTTTTCTCAGACTCTTATTCTTTGATAGGATTGAAGAAAACATGAGCATTTATTAACTTAGCTTTCTTGTATACTGTAAAAAAAAAAAACTTTATATACTTCCTTAGTGTTTCAAAAGTACCCAAGAAATAATAGTGTTTTACAGAAACAAAAAGGAATTTGAGCACAAACTTAACTACAGTATAATCAGAGATATCGTAGTAGTGATGAGTTACCGTGTAATTATCAATTTCTATTATGGGTTTAAGATGTAATTGATGTGAAATGATGCTTCAGTTGCAGTTAAAATGAAGTCTTTCTCACTTTGCCCTTTACTACAGAGATAGATCATGTTCCCATGTTGGGAGGGTTTCTACAAAGAGAGTGTGTCCATAGCCTCTCCCGCAGTAGCTATGTTCATATACTTACAAGTTGTAACAACGTGGAAATGCTCGCTGCTTCGATACCTTGTCTGGTAGGCAGAGGAAAGTGCTGTTTTCTCTTGAGGTCAGGCTTTGATGCCTTTCAGTGGGCTACCAGGAGATGGTTTTGAAAGCCATGAGCCGTAACGCAGTCATGCCTATAATTTCCAAAGTAGCCATTTTTTCTCAAGATAGGTGTGGAGGGAAGGATTAGCTAACTGTTTCCTAGCACTTCACCTTTGTATGTAAAACAGTCATCCCAAACTCATGTCAATAAATCTTTTGTACTGCATATTGTCTGTCTGTCTCGTAGTTTGTGTGTGTGTTACCTCTTCAGATATGGAACATTTGAAGCTTGATTCCGTAATCATTTCTCACACAATGTATTTATTTAGCAAGTATCGCATCTCTCACTGTTGGATTAAAACTTCAATTTCTTGTGTGATAGCAACATAGAACCACATAGGGATGATTTCTCTAGAGGTTGATTTTTTAATTCTTTTTTTTTTTCACACATTAATTTTGTTGCCAAAAAATATGGGGTGCTGCTTTTCCAGCTGCTTCTGTGCAGAATGAGTCAGCTGTGAATTACCGCAGGTCAGAGCAGTGGGGCCCAGCAGTTATCGTCCCTTATATGCTGGAGGTGTTCCTTCAAAGACTGGATGAGGCACTTAGTGCCATGGTCTAGTTGACTGGATAAGGCTGGGTGCTAGGTTGGACTGGCTGATCTTGGAGGTCTCTTCCAACCTGGTTGATTCTATTCTATTCTAGTTTATGTTTGAGGTTACTGAAATAGCACACATTCTCATTTTCAATCTTTTAGTGAAATAACTGTTGGGCCAGCAGTGAGAACATTATGACATTATGGTGGCTTTTGCAAAATTTGAGTAAATGTTAGAAACAGGAATTTAAACAGTCCCTGTGTGATTGCTCTCTCAAGTAATGTGAGAGCTGAAGCTAGGAAAATGAAGAAATCTTAAAGTAGTTCAACTGTTATTTTTTTCCCCCATAAACTTTGGCACTGTTAGAAATGGGGAGGAAAGCTGGAACACATGCACCTGTTTGTGAAACACCTTTGACTTGTAGTACCAGGAATTTACATCCTTGGATCTACGTGAATGTAGTAGCAAAGGCTCCAATTGCAGCTTTCTTCCTAATGTGAAATTGGTTTTGCTTTCCATCTCCTTCTTTTCTGACTGGTCATTTGCAGTGATATTTCACTGTGATGCTCATAGTTTTGTCCACATTGTCCATTTGCAGTCGTTTTAGGCTGGTAAGTTTGCTGTTCTATGTAGCTGTTTAGTGTGAAAGTAACACCCTGGTGCAAAGCAGTTTTGCCATTCTGTGCACACTGACATACTTGATTCTCACCAGATTAAGGTATGAGACAAAATCAGTTTAAGTTCTTAAGATTCTTCTAGAGTAAAGATCCAGGCCTGATACAGATAAATCTGGAGCTACTCTGGAAGAGATCTTATGAGAATGGTAGTAGTTTCTTGTGGATTAAATACATTACCTCTTAAACTATTTTCTTCCTTTTGAGTCATCTGCCACCTTGAAACATCTTTTTCTTCTGAAAACTGCTAACTTTTCGTGCCACAAGTCCTCTTATGACCCATTTCCTGTCTTCTGATCAGGACAATTAGTGGTGCTAGTTTCATATGTGGGTTGCAGTCCCTTGACCAAGCAATGATATATGACTTCCCACTTTTTCTGGCCTTCAGAAAAGCTGCTTGGCCTGAGTCTGTTATTCAGATCCTGATAGTCTGGCGTGGCGAGTGCAGACAAGACAGAGATAACACCAGAAGGGTTGGGAGGTTGCTGCAGATACTGATTCCTTGATTCTAAGTGAGCAGTAGTGTGGTAGCTGGATTGAGAAGCAGGTGGATTTTGTGGTGAGCAGGACCACAATACAGGAGACATTTTTCATAGTGATGACATGAGTTGCAAAATTAGGATTTGTAATAACACTTTTTAAATTATTCTTTTATTTTTAGTAAGAAAATAATTGAAATCCTGATTTCTAAGCTAGGTTTGTTCTACGTTGAAAATACGCCTTGGAAATGTCAGACTTCGTTTAGATCAGGAATTAGCAGAATGATTCTGTGTGGGAAGGTCTTAAGCACGATGTCCTAAAGCATGTTTTGAGATACATTTTAAGACTGTATCTTGTCTATGAGAATCAGAGGTCTTCTGTGCTGTACTTTTAGTGAAAATCTGAGCAACTTTGATCGTCTGTTCATGGTTTGTAAGTCAGGTCTCTGCTAAATTTAGGATCGCCTTTCAATGCTCTCATTATCCTTTCTTTTCAGCCTGCTGTCCTCTCCATCTGCATCTTTTACCTGGTTGATTTCCACCTGCTGTCACTTTGTGTGTCTAATTTAGTTCAATGCAATCTGCGATCTTCATACGTCTTTAATCATGAGGTGTTTTGCAGATCTCCTCATTGAACCTTACCTTCTGTAATAACAGTTAAGTTCTCTCATTAGGCCATATCGGGTCCTGACCTCAAACGGTGAAAAACCACGTAACTATCAAATAGTTAGCAGGTGAACCTAAAGGCTTCTCCATCAGTTTATCTTTTGGATTGTGCCCTTGTGCAGAAATGAGGCAAGGCTCTGTTCATGAGTCCAAGGCTTCATTGTACCTTCAGATTCTTCCTGTGATGCTACAAACAGCACTTCTATATGACTTGTAATACCAACTACTCTTGGATTAGTAATGGGAGAAAAGAAACTTTAAAGATGTTTAAGTATGCTACAATGCTGCTCTCTGTTTTCCATCTATTAACCCTTTCCATATCTTTAAAAGAGGTAAGTGAAGATATCTACATGGAAAAGCACCTCAGAAAGTACAGGGAAACTTCTACCATTGCATCAATTCCACAGCCTGCTAGGTCAGTGAAAAGATTTGCCTTATCCCTTATTTGACTATGCTTCACTCCTTATACGTGGCTCAATTTTTTTCAACCAAAGGAACACAAAAGACCATTCAAGTGCACAAAGTCCTAAACATTTCAGCTCTCCCCTGTAAGTCAGTTCTGAAAAGCTTTCAGCATGTGTCCAATGGTTCATATGTCTTGACAAAGAATGTGGAATGTGTTCCTTCAAAGAAGGTCTGAATTCATCAGACAGTATTTGCCTCAGTTACTTTGCTGCTGAGCATGAGCTCCAAAATGAAAAGTGTGAAGAAACCAACTGTCAGGGCAGAATAATGTGCCCCGTACAGCCTTGTGCTGGGCTAACAATACAAATCCAGAATTAACCTTCTTGTGAGGAAGTGTTGTGAAAAGTACATTTTCCCAAGGGCTGCCACTAAAACTTGGTGCTTGAACATCGTAGAATTTGAGAAGCATGGAAGCCATTGGGTGTCCAGCAGCTCCAACACTGACACTGAGGGATGTGGAACTTATGGAAAGGGAGGACATGAATCATAAAGACTCTGGAAATAGGCATGTAAAGAATAAAATACCAAAGGTGGTAAGACATAGTGAAACTCAATTTGTGTTTGGAATAGCAGCTTGCTTTGACCTCAGTGAGATATTGAGCAGATATTGAGCAGGTCCCCCTAATGGCAATTACCAGCTGCTCTGTGCAGTTATTTTATAGATAAGATTTGTAAAGATGGCACAATGTGCTCAGTTCAAGTTTTATAGAATCATTGAATCAACCAGGTTGGAAGAGCCCTCCAAGATCATCCAGTCCAACCTATCCCCCAGCCCTAGCCAATCAACTAGACCGTGGCACTAAGTGCCTCAGCAAGTCTTTAAGGCTAACCTTGTTTGAATGTTGCTGTCCTAGAAGCTTCTAAGTGCTGTATTAGCAGTTTGGCCATCCCTCCCCTCTGTACTTGGGGAGAGCTACAGAACTGCTGCAGAGTAATTTCACACAGATCAGCTTTTTTTTTGTTTCTTCCTAGCAGGCTGTAAAATGAAATATTCATGTGCAGTATTAGAGTCAGCATGCTCTTCTCTCTGGCTGTATGCTGTGCACACAGACACACACTCCCCTTTTAACACTTCAAGCATGTGTATTCAAGCTAAGTGTTTTGAGAGGAGTCCTTTTTTTTACACAGCTGTTTAGGTTTATCAGATGTGTGCAAAGTGAAGTATGTGAAAAGAAAAAAATTCTCATGAAGGTTGTTTGCTCTTTTCTTCCACTGTGCTTGCTTCATAGCCTCTTTTTCTTCTCTCTCTTTTTAATCTCTTGTGCTCCATTTTCCACCATGAACAGCATGTGCAACTTCCCAGCTTAGCTTCAGGCAAACAGCCCTGGGAGCCATTACCCCACAGGCAGCAAGTAAAAGAGTGTTTGTTCTGGGAGGTCTTCTCAACCTTTGATGGGAAACAAATGCTGTCCTCGTTGTGTAGGCCGGTACAGACTTAACCTCCTGGTCCAGCCTGAACTGCACGGTAACTGAAAGAAAATGATGGTTCTTCTCCAGCCTTTTACAAAACACTTGCTCTCAGAGGGCAAACAGAAACATCATTTCTGCAGCATGCTGCCTGACCTTGCTGAGATAGGCACCAGGTGCTGACGGCAGACCCTGTTTCAATGAACGATATGCTATGGCCAGGTGACTGACTGACTGCTGCAAAGAGCTCCTTCTGAGCGTAGCAACAGCTTGCACATCTGTCTCACCTACTCCCTGCTCCTGCTCTATTTACCTTTTCCTTTCCTGAAACGGCTCCTTGTTCACTCAGTCCAACTTGCCACTCCCAACTCTTAGCAATGACCCACACAAAAACTACTGATCATGCCCACTTGGAAGTATGCACTGATCCTGATGACACAGTAGTTCTTGTCTGCTGATCTTTCCGTGGCATCTTGTTATTCAGCTAATGAACTCTCCCGCAGGTGTCTGCTGCTCTGAGAAGCATCCTGGAAAACACAAAAAAGAACAGGTGATGCTTAGCACTTGCTTGGGTTTGGCTGCACTGAGAAGCCCTGGCCTCCTGGCCAGCCTGTGCTGCAAACCCTTGTGCAAAGCGAGAGCAGGCTGTGTCGGTAAAGCGCTACACGGTGCGACAGGCCCGAGACTGGAGCTGACAAAGGCTGAGCGGCAGAGAAACAGTGAGGCGGCGAAACTGAGACTCAAGGAGATCCAGAACTCCCTGTGGGCAACAGGCATTGCTGGATGGAGAAAAATCAGGCAGTGCAGGATGTTCACACAGACAGACAGACAAGAAGTCTGGGTGAGTGCCAGAATAGTAGGATAAAAGTACAGTATGAGGGACCTGGTGTGAAGAAAACCATGACAGACAGAAAAAAGTATAGAGCAAAGATCACAGGGTGCCAGGGACCCAAAGACATCAGCCAGTGCAACACCTCCCCCCTCTCCCCCCCTGCCAGACCATACAATCTAACCCAGCTCACAGAGGAATGCATCCAGACAGGCCTTGAAAGTCTCCAGAGAAGGAGACTCCACAACCTGTCTGAGGAGCCTGTTCCAGTGTTCTGTGACCCTTACAGTAAAGAAATTCACCCTTGTGTTGAGGGGGAACCTCTTCTGCTGCGACTTACATCCATTGCTCCTCTTCCTATCACAGGGAGCAAGCGAGAAGCTGTAACAAAGGACAGAAATAGGTAATGTGTGACAACAGACCTAGAGAGAACAAGCAGAGCAGGGTGAGTAGCTGTTTGGGAGTGGGCTTTGGTGCTCGCAGGTTCAACCTGCTGCGCAGCACCCAGCCTCTCCCAGGCTCACTACATACCTGCTGCTGCTGCTACAGAATGCCGAAGAGTTCCTTTTCAAGACTTGCACGGGCACTTGGCAGCTTTAGGGCTCCAGTGGTGTGAGAAATAAAAAGCTTCATATTTGTAAACCATTTGAGTGCCAGGGCTGCTAAGCAGCTGCTGGTGGTGGCCTTAAATAGACTCTTTTTTGAGCCTTGCCTTTGCCAAAGGACTACGGCGCGGGAACGCAGGCAGCAGGTAGGCACTCGGACGTGGCTGCGGGCAGCAGCTGTTCGCTCCAGCACAAGCAGCCCTGCCGCCAGCGGAGCGCCGCAGCGCCACCTAGTGCCGCACGGCCCCACCGCTGCGCCGGCTGAGGCTCGGAGACCGCCTTGGCTCTTACCCACTCGGCTCGTACTAAGTCGCAGGTACGGATCACAGTATCACAGTATCATCAGGGTTGGAAGAGACCTCACAGATCATCAAGTCCAACCCTTTACCATCAAAATGCTGCGCGGGCTTTGATAGGCAGCAATGACTACAGCGGAAACAGTAGGCTAGGTCTGCGGCGTCTGCCCCGGGGGCTGCGGGGATGGCGGGCAGCGTGTGCTGGAGCAGGGCATACAGGCAGGTTCGTTTACATTTTGGTTGTTTCTTTATTTCAAGGGAAAAAAAAAATGATCTAAACCGCCTAATCACTAGAATTGCACAAAGACAGCATCGGGCAGCACCTGGCCTAACTCTAGGGCTGCCCTCGTTTTTAACAGCTCTATCATAACATCAAAGACTAGTAGCAAACCCACCCTACCCCCAAACAATCCAAATATAAAACTTTTTGTACAAATGTATTTTTTTTTCTTTATGGTACATAATCACTCTTAAAATAACATCATTTCCTTAGCAAATGTTTGCAACCATATTAAAATAAATAAAATATCCTAGAGAAAGTTCAGTTTCATCATAAAACTGCCAACCAGAAGAGTATCAAAATTAATTTCATTATTAAAGTCTAGTTTTGATAGGTTTGGTTGTGGTTTTAGACCAGAGTAGAGAGCATGTAAAGGTGCCAGACCTATGCAGACTTTATATGAAGAGATCCACTGACAGATGTCCTACCTTTCACTACACACTGACGTCAGCCTGCACTCATCCCACTGGGAGTGTGTACAGGGTTGGGTTGACAGCCTCCTAGGTTTTAGAAGGAAATACCAATCCTCCCTTAACCGTGGAGAAGTGACAGATGTTGACTGGCTTGCAAGTCAATATCCTCTCGTCCTTCATTCTCACCTACGCACACGGAGCTGTGCGCTGTTATGAAAGGGCACTTGGCCTGTCCTGCTGATTTGAACTTAGTTGCTGCATGGAAAACAAAGAGGAGGAAGTTTTCTGTGCGCCTTGCTTGAGATTTGTCCCTTAATTCGTTTGCAGGAAGTGAATCCAAAGAATCTTTTTAGGTTCTGATTTTTCTATTTTTCACCCAGATTGGATTATTTCTTCTGACATTCTTCTTGCTGCTATCTGGTCCTCTCACCTCAGCCAGAGCGATTCTAGAAGTTTGCTGAAATTACTGTGTGGGACCCGGCAGGTTACTTCTGCTTGCCATCTCGTTTGTACCAAATCAGAGCAGCTTTGCAAAGAAAATCTGCTTTCACCATTAAAAGTGGCAAAATTTCAAAGCATGCACTAACTTGTGCGCTGTTAGCCACGGGAGGGAAGCGATTCCCGAGTGTAGCCGCTGCAGTGAACACCTCCTGCGAGGTTCAGATTGTGCGTGGCTCCCGCAGATTCAGAAGTGCTGCTCCTGTCACTGTGGGGCACTGCCAGCGATTCAGTCCACAAAGAGAGTGCCCACACCACGTCTCACAGCCTTGTCTCCTGCACTTCTTCCTCCGTCTCCTCCCGCAAGGCAGTGATTTGGGGTCGAGGTTTGCGTTTGCTGGAGTTTCTGTGATGTACCGGGAGTAGCTTAAGGCGATCCGCGTGGCTGATGGCTTGCCTGAAGGAGCTCTTTTCATTCAGCAGCTTCTGAATGGACTCATACTGCCGCAATTTATTGTCCTCGATTACCTGAAGGAACATTTCAGGCTGTTAGGTGGGTGGTGGTGCTGACAAAATTCAGCTAACAGAACTAATGGAGCAGGGAAGCGAGGCGAAGGTTATGGACATCTAACAGGGAAAGCTGCAGTTTGTAATTTCTAATTGCAACCACAAAAGTAGACACTAAAAGTTTTAACGTGGAAAACGTGCCGGTTGCTCAAGTTACAAAATGCTGTAGGGCTTGCTGATTTCTTCATGCAACTTGGTTTCTACCTCTGAGATGTATTTGTTCTGTATCCAGGCACTATGGCGTTGCTGTAGCACTGCTAAGCTGCTGGGTTAGGAAAGCGTTAACTGCAGAAAAGAGAGCTGTGTGACAAGCAGGGGGAGAAGGCTGCCAGCAAGGTGCCAGGCCTTCTTTGCTTTCTTCTCACCAAACAAGGAAGTGCTGCTGGCCTGTGTTTGAAGGAGACAACAGGTTTGCCCTGTATGGCTGTGCCAAACTCTCTTGTCAGGCTGGAGATGAGAAAAATTAGATTCCTCTGCTGGCACTGCAATGCCTGCGCACCTCGGGCGAGGGCACTGCTCTGAAGGGAAAAGGCTTTTAAAGATGGGTTGCTAAAATACTGTCTGGAGGATGGGATGCCTGCTCTGGACAGAGGCAGTGTGCCTGCCAGGGCTCTGCCAGCACAGTCGAGCACAACACAGCCTGTGGGCTGGTAGCAGGGCTGAAGTCCAGCACGGGTATAGAAACAGCACGTCCAAAAGATGTCCAGCCTGCCTGTCCTGACTCAGCTTCAGGCTGTATTCCTCATGCAGTGCTAATACACCCACCCTAATACTCGTGGAAAACAATACTTCACTCTGCTAGTCAAATAAAGGTCCTCCCTTATGGAAGAGCCAAGAACTCACAGAGGAAGGAACCCCGTTTTTAAGAACAGTTTCATAACTTACCTTTTATTTCCTTGCTAGCCATTTTTACGTAACAAAGGAAATAACCCAAGACTTTCGATGCTTGGTCATTTTGATTAAATGAGAAGGGAATATTCAAGTGGCTTAATGAAAGAAATCAGTGGTTCTGACCATCAGATCTTTTCTGCCTCACGAAGCCTCCCATTGCTCAAGAGCAAGTGCAGCTGTGTCTGCACAAGCAGTGGTGAAGCCCTGTGAGGCGCTGGGATTGCTCTGAAGCCTCTGAGCCAACTGGTAAGGTAGCAGTCGGTAGCTAAGTGACACAACTGTCCTTCTGGTTGAAAGAAGGAATCCATAAAGTAAATCAGTGCCCACTCACGTCAGAACTTGTACCCAAATGAAAAAGAGGAGGGTCATTGTACCTGGGGATTGTCTTCTGAAAGGACTAGAGGGCCCCATATGCTGGCAGGGGAGTCTGCTGCTTCCCTGGGGCCCGGGCCAGGGATGTTACCAGGAGGCTGCCTACCATAGTGCAGCCCTCTGGTTACTATCCCTGGTTGGTTATAGAGGTGGGAAATGAGAAGGTCAATACCAGAGGTCTAAAAGCAATCAAAAGGGACTCCAAGGCACTGGGAAAAGTAGTTGAGGGATCAGGGGCACAGGTAATCAATACCCTTAGCTGCACGTAGGAATGCTGAGAGGAAAAGGAAATCATGGCTGATTAACAGGTGGTGCAGAGGCTGCTGTCACCCACAAAATTTAGGGCTCTTTGACCTTGGGGAACTTTATATGATTCCAGATCTGCTAGCGACAGATGGGGTACATCTATCCCAGACCAGGAGAAAGATCCTGTCACATGAGCTGGCTGGGCTTGTTGAAAGGGCTTTAAACTAGGCTGGAAGGGGGAGGGGATCAAAGACAGCAGTACTGGAGGTGAACTGAAGAAAGCTGAGGGTGGTAGACCATAGAGATAGGGGTAAAACCAGCAGCCCAGCACTAATGCATGCAGTACGGGTAATAAACAAGAGGAGCTGGAAGCCTTGGTGCAAGAGGAAAACTATGATGTCATCACCATCACAGAAACGTGGCAGGAAGGCTCACATAACTGGAGCTCTGTAATCAATGGCTACAGACTGTTCAGGAGAGACAGGAGAGGGAGAAGGGCTGGAGAAGTGGCCCTGTATATTAGGGAAGCTCTGGACATCATGGAAGTGGAGATTAAGGATGATCAGGTTGAGTCCCTATGGGTAAGAATTAGGGGAAGGCCAAGAAGACTGACATCCTGGTTGGAGTCTGTTATAGAACACCTAACCAAGAAAAGGAGGTTGATTTATCATTCTTTAAGCAGCTGGAGGTTGCCTCAAGATCACCTGCACTTGTTCTTGTGGGTGACTTTAAGACTGCAGAGAAGAGGCAGTCTAGAAGGTTCCTAGAGTGTATGGAGGACAACTTCTTATGCCAACTGTTATGTGAGCCTACCAGGGATGCAGCCCTGCTCAACCTGCTGTTCACCAATAGAGAAGGGCTGGTGGGACATGTCAGAGGCTGCCTGGGGTCCAGTGACCATGAAATTATAGAGTTTCAATATACAGTGAAACCAGGAGGGGCATCAACAAAACCTCCACACTGGACTTCCGAAGGGCAGACTTTGGATTATTTGAAGAACTAACTCAGAAAGTTCCTTGGGAAACAGCCCTTAAAAACAAAGGGGTCCAGGAAGGCAGGACCTGCTTCAAGAAAGAGCTCCTGAAGGCAGAGGAACAGGCTGTCCCAGTGTGCTAGAATATGAGCTGATGAGGGAGGCAGCCAGACTGGAGGGGCAAGGAGCTTCTAAAGGAATTAAGGAGGAAAAAGAGAGTGTATCACCTTTGGAAAAAAGGGGAGGTATCCCAGGAAGAGTTTAAGGATGTTGCTAGGTCTCATAGGAAAAGTATTAGAGAGGCAAAAGCAGTTTTAGAACTTAGACTGGCCACTGCTGTAAGGGAGAATAAAAGATGTTCCTATAAATATATCAGTGGCAAAAGAAGGGATAAGGACAACCTTCACTCTTTACTAGATGCAGAGGGGAATATAGTAACAGAAGATGAGAGAAAGGCAGAGGTACTTAACACCTTTGTCTCATTCTTCAATAGTGGGACAGGTTGCTTCGAGGACAACTGGCCTCCCACACTGGCAGATGGAGCCAGGGAATGGTATAGTCCCCCTGCAATCCAGGAGGAAGCAGTAAGAAACCTGCTGAACCACTTGGATCCTCACAAGTCCCTGAGACCAGATGGCATTCATCCTAGGGTATTGAGAGAGCTGGCAGCTGAGCTGGCCAAGCCACTCTCCATCATTTATCAACAGTCATGGCTCACTGGAGAGGTCCCCAAAGACTGGAAGCTGGCCAATGTGATGCCCATCCACAACAAGGGCTGGAAGACCTGTTAACCTGTCAGGCAAGGTGATGGAACAGGTCATCCTGAGTGCAGCCACACAGCACCTACAGGATGGCCAAAGGATCAGGCCCAGCCAGCATGGGTTTAAGAAGGGCAAGTCCTGCCTGACCAACCTGATCATTTTAGGATCAGGTTACCTGCCTAGTGAATGTGGAGAAGACTGTGAATGTAGTCTACCTCGACTTCAGCAAAGCTTTCAACTTTGTCTGCCACAACAAGCTCCTGGCAAAGCTGGCAGCTTGTGGCTTGAACAGATTCACTCTGATATGGGTCAAGAACTGGCTGAAGGGCTGGGTCCAGAGAGTGGTGGTGAATGGTGCCACATCCAGTTGGCAGCTGTCACTAGTGGTGTGCCCCAAGAATCAGTGCTGGGCCTGATCCTGTTCAATATCTTCGTTGATGATCTGGATGAGGGGATTGAGTCCAGCATCAGTAAGTTTGCAGATGACACTAAGCTAGGAGCAGGTTTCAATCTGTTGGAGGGCAGGAGAGCCCTGCAGAGAGACCTTGCCAGGCTGGATGAGTGGGCAGAGGCCAACGGGATGAGATTTAACAAGGCTAAGTGCAGGGTTCTGCACTTTGGCCACAGCAACCCCAAGCAGTGCTACAGGCTGGGGACAGAGTGGCTGGAGAGCAGCCAGGCAGAAAGGGACCTGGGGGTACTGATAGACAGTAGGCTGAAGATGAGCCAGCAGTGTGCCCAGGTAGCCAGGAGAGACAATGGCATCGTGGCCAGCAGGACAAGGGAGGTTATTCTGCCCCTGTACTCAGCACTGGTCAGGTCACACCTTGAGTACTATGTCCAGTTCTGGGTCTCTCAACTCAAGAGAGATGCTGAGGTGCTGGAAGGTGTCCAGAGAAGGGCAATGAAGCTGGTGAGGGGCCTGGAACACAAACCCTATGAGGAGAGGCTGAGGAAGCTGGGGTTGTTTAGCCTGGAGAAGAGGAGGCTCAGGGGGGACCTCATTGCTGTCTACAACTACCTGAAGGGAGGTTGTAGCCAGGAAGGGGCTGGTCTCTTCTCTCAGGCAACCAGCAAGAGAACAAGGGGACACAGCTTGAAGTTGTGTTGGGGAGGTATTAGTGCCATGGTCTAGTTGATTGGATAGAGCTGGGTGATAGGTTGGACTGGATGATCCTGGAGGTCTCTTCCAAACTGGGTGATTCTGATTCTATAATGTGACCCAGATCATCTGAACACAGCTGTCTATGACAGCTCAGGTTATAAAGTGAACAGGACCCTGATGTTCTTTTGCAAGTGACTAGTTTGGCCCAGTGTGTCCTGAATGCCCCACATCAATCCAGCCAACCTCAGCAGCTCTGCGTGGTGTATTTTGCATGTAAAGAAACAAGAGTACAGGAGACATGGGGAAATGCTCACTAAAAACCGCTGGCACTCCAGCATCGCCTCCAGCCTGTGTTCAGAGAGTATCACCGTGCAGTTGGCAAATGCATGCTTCAGGGTCTTTCTGATCACTTGGGAAGTTCTGAAAGACAAACAAGACATGTATTTAGACTGTGATGTATATGACAGCAGCACTCATAGCTATATTGGTGGCATTGAAAAGTCTGGCTGCATATTGTAAAACTCACGTGCACAGACAACAACGTCCTGCAGTGCCTCAGTATGCTGCATTCCTCCTGTGAAAATGCTTACCAGCCATGAAGCTAAGGTTGTAACCTAGGCTGCTCTCAGCCCTCATGCTCAACTACTAACACGCATTACTGAAGTCAGGTTTAGTAATGGACCAGACAAGTTAGAGGAGGACTGCTGTAATGATGCTGCCTCACTGGTTATTCTCGTTTCATATTAGAAAGAGCAAATGATCAAGACGTACACAGGGTCCAGGTGAGCACTTGGTTCATCGAGCAGCAAGATTTTAGCTTTGCTGAGAACTGACCGGGCAAGACATATCAGCTGTTTGTGGCCATGGCTGAGGACACAGCCTCCATCCACAAGAACGAAATCAAGCTGGCCTGGAAATTGCTCAATTACAGACTTCAGCCCAACCTGCCAGAAGGAAAAAGGACAGGAAAAGATGGTGAGATGCAGTTACTGCTGGCTGTAGGTACAGCAACCAATGCCTTTAATTCCTTTGCCTTTCATTTCAGAGAACAAAGTGAAAACATGATGGGATTTATGTAGAGAAGCTGACAGTTAGTGTCTCATTTCTTTGCAACATACAATGACTTTTAGCATTGTGACCAAAACATTTGGAGCTAGGAGGCTAGAGAAAGCAATGTATCTGAAACATCTTATCCAGCAGTGATGTATGTCATTGGGAATAATTTTAAGGAGTGTGATTCTTGAAAGGACACCAGGCCACTTTGGTTACTGGAAGGGTAAAAAAAAAATGACCGAATTTCACATGCTATACTACAGCAACAGTGAAAATAACCCAGCTGACCACAGCCATTACCTTCATGGCTCTGAGAGCATTTCCCTGTTTCTTTTGCTGTCCCAAAGGTCTTGTGCACTTTGTTCATCCTAATGGCATCACAGGCTTCCATCCAGCATTGCTAACAAAATATTTTGAGGGGAGCATATTCCAAGAGAAGCTGCTTCACTTATGCCAGAAACCAGCCCACAGGATGTCTTCTCACTGCTTACCCCAGGGCTCCTTTTTGCTTTCACTGGGAGATGCATTTTGTACATGTCAAAGCAAAGCTTTGCATCTCCCATAGGTCCAAAGTGATTGACCTCATTGGCAAAATCAGCAGCACTTACAGAGATTTTTTTTGTCAAGTGAGAGAAGTGGGAAACACATCTGAGCTGCAGTGCTCTGGCAGATGGTACACACATGTGATACAACCCAAGTGGTTATGAACTGCTCTCTCTTGGATTTTTTACATATTACTGCTCTGCAATTCAGCTGCATTCCGGGGTTAGAAGAGTGGAATTCCTCCTTTGTGTTTCCATTTTACTTATTAAACTGTAGGGGGTGTGCACATGTGTTGAGTTTGGGGCCAAGGCTTTGTTTCTCACTCCTCTTTTGGATGCACATTGTGTCCTTTAATTAAATTTTGCAATCAATGACTGAAAAAGGTCCAACTCCCAGAGCTGGACTAACTCACTTTGCTAGTAAGACAGATTTGAAGAGCATGAGCTTTGTAAACAACCAATAAAAAGCTCTTCATCTTCTCTATTTGCTCTGCTCTCTCACCTGTGCAATGAAAAATGGTATCGCATACGGACATGCCAAACTCCTTAACAACAAATGCTTCAATGTGATGTCTTCTCATGCACTGCAGAGGAGGTTTAGCTCTTTAAAATTCCAGGCTTGGTTCACACACACAGTGAAAACAATCTTCAAAAGCAGAAGCTGAGCTTGTCATTTTTTTAAGAAAGAGGATGTTAACTCACATTCCCTTTTGCCTCAGAGAAGTGGAGAAGCAGCCCTGAGCACCCTACCTCTGCTAGGACAATTTATTTACAGTAGATTACTCATAGGAAGTGGCTACTTTCTTCTTTTCCAAACACAGAGAACAAATCAGATAAAGCCTAAAGACAGAGAAGGCAAAGACAGAGCTAACCTCCTGGATGGAAAATGAGGACATTTTTGGATTAAGCCCAACACCTGAGTGTTCTGATACTCTTAAGACTTGCTGTGAAAGAAAAATGCACCAATTAATGGGTCTGCATTAATTAGGGCATCCCTACCTTGGAAATAGAAATCAGCTTTCTAGACTGCAGCTCATTTCCTCCTGTAATTCTCACCTACCTTGTCTCCAGGCATGACATACACCTGTGTGAACTATTAAGTGCTATCAGAGCCAATAGGTGGCATCTGACAACCATAATGCATGCGGTTCCAGCCAGCAGGGAAAGAGACAAGTCAAAATCTGGCCCCTAATCTTGAAGGGCAGGAGAGTTCTAAAACCTCAAAATAAAATTAGGGGGAAACCTTCAAGTTCACAAAATCTAGTACTCTGTGAATCACTACCTGGAAAGCACTTGGAAGAAAGGTTTTTCTAAGCTGAATGTGACCACGGCCCAGTGCAATAATACCAGTCTTGTTTCTAGGACAGGCCACCAAAAGTTTTCTGGTTTCCAGTGTTTGCTAATTATTTCTACACATTTAGGTAGAAAAATGCCTTTTAGACATTACATATACTTGACAAAGCATTCATAGAATCAACCAGGTTAGAAGAGACCTTCAAGACCATCCAGTCCAACCTAGCACCCAGCCCTGTCCAGTCAACTAGACCATGGCACTAAGAGCCTCAGCCAGGCTTTGCTTGAACACCTCCAGGGACAGTGACTCCACCACCTCCCTGGGCAGCCCATTCCTATGCCAATCACTCTCTCTGGGAAGAACTTCCTCCTAACATCCAGCCTATACTTCCCCTGGCACAGCTTGAGACTGTGTCCCCTTGTTCTCTGGCAGAAGAGGCCACCCCCCACCTGGCTACAATGTCCCTTCAGGTAGTTGTAGACAGCAGTGAGGTCAGCCCTGAGCCTCCTCTTCTCCAGGCTAAACAACCCCAGCTCCCTCAGCCTCTCCTCATAGGGTTTGTGCTCCAGGCCCCTCACCAGCTTTGTTGCCCTTCTCTGGACACCTTCCAGCACCTCAACATCTCTCTTGAATTGAGGGGCCCAGAACTGGACACAGTACTCAAGGTGTGGCCTGACCAGTGCCAAGTACAGGGGCAGAATAACCTCCCTTGTCCTACTGGCCACACTGTTCCTGATGCAGGCCAGGATGCCATTGGCTCTCTTGGCCACCTGGGCACACTGCTGGCTCATCTTCAGCCTACTATCTACCAGTGCCCCCCAGGTCCCTTTCCTCCTGGCTGTTTTCCAGCCACTCAGTCCCCAGCCTGTAGCACTGCTTGGGGTTGTTGTGGCCAAAGTGCAGAACCCTGCACTTGGCCTTGTTCAATCTCATCCCATTGGCCTCTGCCCACCCATCCAGCCTGTCCAGGTCCCTCTGCAGGGCTCTCCTACCTTCCAACAGATCAACACCTGCTCCTAGCTTGGTGTCATCTGTAAACTTACTGATGCTGGACTCAATCCCCTCATCCAGATCATCAATAAAGATACTGAACAGGACAGGGCCCAGCACTCATTAAAATGAGAAAAGATTAACAGGACAATTTGCTGTCTCAGTTTCCTCCCCTTTTTTTGTTGATTGTCAGGGTCACCCAGAGGAGCTAAATGTAAAACCTGACCTATTCTAAATCGCTGCATGAGGAACCCAGACTGTGCTGCATGGAAGTTCGTATATTAGGGAATAAGGAAACATGGTTTACAGCATAGCATTTCCTCCTCAGCACTTTGTTTTGGTAAGACTCCATATAAATGTAACATGTGACAGACGTTTGACTTGCTTTGCACTCTGCCATAAGCACTTCAGGAGAGGTATACAAATAACACTGAACTGGTTTACCTCCTCTGCAACTTTCCATATTTCTTCATCATTCCACTGCCCATAAGGATCCAAATTCATCCGAAAAGTTCCAGAAAATATGAACACTTTCTATGAGAAAAAAGATGTATGGACATGAGCAGACAGATACCTTGAAACATTTGTGTGAAGTGTAATTGTGTAAATTGTAAAGCACACAGAGAACCAGAGAGTCATAGAATCATGGAATCACAGAATCAACCAGGTTGGAAGAGACCTCCAAGATCATCCAGTCCAACCTAGCTCCCAGCCCTATCCAGTCAACTAGACCATGGCACTAAGTGCCTCATCCAGGCTTTGCTTGAACACCTCCACGGATGGTGCCTCCACCACCTCCCTGGGCAGCCCATTCCAATGCCAATCACTCTCTCTGGGAAGAACTTCCTCCTAACATCCAGCCTATACTTTCCCTGGCACAACTTGAGACTGTGTCCCCTTGTTCTATTGGTGGTTGCCTGGGAGAAGAGGCCAACCCCCACCTGGCTACAGCCTCTCTTCAAGTAGTTGTAGACAGCAATGAGGTCCCCCCTGAGCCTCCTCTTCTCCAGGCTAAACAACCCCAGCTCCCTCAGCCTCTCCTCATAGGATTTGTGTTCCAGGCCCTTCACCAGCTTTGTTGCCCTTCTCTGGACATGTCCCAGCACCTCAACATCTCTCTTGAATTGAGGGGCCCAGAACTGGACACAGTACTCAAGGTGTGGCCTGACCAGTGTTGAGTACAGGGGAAGAATAACCTCCCTTGTCCTACTGGCCACACTGTTCCTGATGCAGGCCAGGATGCCATTGGCTCTCTTGGCCACCTGGGCACACTGTTGGCTCATCTTCAGCCTACTGTCTATCAGTACCACCTCCCACTGTTCTCAGATAGAACCTACTGCAGATCATTAAAACTTCTGGAAAAGATTGCTCCTAAAAAAGTTTTTACTTCTTTTTTTTTAATATACTTTCAGTTTTTATCAATTTTCTTATTAAAAACTTACCCAATTTTATCTGGAAAGGAACAAACCAACCAAACCAAAACAGTAGAAATTACAGTTTGACAGCTTTTGGGGATAAAAGATTCCTGTTTTGGAACAAGACTTTGAAAACCTAATTTTGATTCTCTACTCAGTGAAACATATTCAAACAAAAAAAGGGCCATGACCCCAAAGCTCATGTTTCCACCATTTTATTCTGGGAGAAAACAAACTCTTGAGTACTAACTGGGACTGTGTCCTAGGTTGGTTTTCATCAGTGAATTTTCTTTTTCTAATCAACTCTAGCCAAATATATATTAGCATCTTTCTGTTACCTGACATTTCAGAATGTGCCAGTCCTGTCTCAGAAGATCTCTTACACTGTCATGTTCCTGAGGTGTGATCCAGCACAATCTGATTCACAGCTGTAGCAGCAACTTCTCTGCTCCCACAGCTCGTGTTCTCTCCCTGCTCTGTCCCACACCTCCTTTCTGCCACACAAGATTACAGAACCATAGAATGGTAGGGGTTGGAAGGGACCTCTGGAGAGCACCTGGTTACCTGGACCAGATGATCTTTTGAGGTTCCTTCCAGCCCCTGACATTCTATGATTCTAGTCCAACTGCCCTGCTAAAGCAGGTTCACCTAGGGCAAGCAGCACAGGAGTGCATCCAGGCAAGTTTTGACAGTCTCCAGAGAAGAAGACTGCACAACCTCTCAGCAGCCTGTTCCAGTGCTCTGTCGCCCTCACCATAAAGAAGTCTCTTTGTGTGGATATTTGTCCATTGCCCTGTGTTGTATCCTTGGGCACCACTGAAAAGAGTCACACCATATCCTCTAGACTCTCATCCTTTAGCTCTTGCTGAGTATTGAGAAGATCGCCTCTCAGGCTGCTCTTCCCCAGACTAAACAGTCCCAAGTTTCACAGCCTTTCCTTCTCACAGGAATGCTCCAGTCCTCTCAGCAGCTTTGTAGCCTCTGTTGGACTCTCTCCAGTAGTTCCCTGTCTCTTTTGCAATGGGGAGCCCAGAGGGGATGCACATATCCTGGCCCTGACAGCACATCCTTCTTGCACTGAAGTGTACTATTCACTTCTGCTTTTCTCATCAGCTTAGGCAAGTAGATGTAAGTGAATATCACTTAGATATACATTTTGTAGCTCAAAAAACAGTGACTCAGACAAAACTAAACATTTGCTTAATCTCTTTTCACATGGTGTGTGTGTCATAGTCTGGTGAAAATTATTTTCTTCAAGGGACACTGAGGTGAACAACATTTCTGATGAGAGAAAATGAAGCTGTGGCTTTCTATGCTGCGAGATACACCTGCTGCTTGTAGAAGGGAGAACTTGCTCTCAAAGAACTTAAGTGCCTTCTTGAAATGTATTACCATTTGCTTGCTCTTCCCTTATACACACAGAACAAATACCAAGAGGAAAAAAATGAGACAATTGTTTTCTCTTGTCTTACTAAAGAAAATATTTATGTAGAGAAAAATGTGTTGAAGTGCCAGTGGTTCACAGCCATATAATTTATCAGACTCTTGGTAGTCAAATGCTACTAAAGGCAGTCAAGGATTAGCTGTACCAGCAGGAAAAGGCTGAGAGAAACACTTAGCCTGTCATTTCCCCGAGTTTGGCCAGTCTACCACAACATCCTTCTAATCTAACTTGGGAACCTGGCATTCTTTCCTCGGGTTTCAAAGTGATTTATAGACACATTTACATTAATTGTTTAATTGTGATTAATTAAACGTTTTAAAGTGGCAGAGGAAAATAAATTACATTAATGAATTTGTTTAATTAAGATATGTAAGCCTTCACTAATAACTTACATCGTGTAAGAGAGAAGGAAGTACCAGAGGAGAATAGCAGCTGCACCATGATGCCCTGCAGTCAGCAGGGTACCTGGAAGTGTCACGATACTTTCACTACAGCAGGGGCAGCAGCACACACAGCTCAGCCACTGAAGCACTTTTGGTAGGTAGCAGGGGAAAAAGTAGACTTTTTCCCTTATAATCATGATTCATAAGAGTGAACGCTTCAGTGAAGTATAGGGCAGCCCTTTTCCTGTGCCCTGGTTCAGAGCATGAGTAGGGCAATGTGTTTGCAGCAGGATTAGATTCCTCCAAGCAGTGGGCATGGTGGAAATAATAATGCTGTGGGAACAGTACGAGATGCAGGTCTGCACACTTTGAGCACCGTCGATGTAACAAATGGCATAGATGTATCCATTTCTCAGGGCTGATGAGCAGTTAACTGAACAAACCTGGTTTAAATAAGACACAGCTGAACAACATTGCAGCTGAAGTGCAGTGGGCAGCAAAAGGAACCATTTTCTTCAGAAACTGTTGCTATTCCTAATTATTGCTTTCAAGAAGCAGGGCTCTAAAAGTGAGCCATTCACAAAAGTACTTCTTTTTCCCCCCATTTTTCCACACAAGGCAAACATTTCATTGTCCTGGATTCTAGTGCTCCTTTCTCCATCTCAACACACCCTTCCTCCTAGCTCATTACAAACCACACAGGGTTCACCTGAGCAAATATCATGTGAGTCACATGGGCAGTTTAGGGTCCACCTAAAGAGAAGGGGGATTGAAAGGGGGAATGGAGGGCTGTGAAGATTGGTAGCAAATTCAGAATTGTTTTCTTCTAGGTCACTCGTTCAAACTCACCCAGGATGGGTGTGACCATACAACGAATAGTTTCTCAGGCCTGACATCCACCCACAAGCAAAACACTCCAGAATATGAATATGGCTATGTTCTGATCACCCCAATATAAATCAGCCCCTCTGAAGGGCATTTATCTCCCTCAGCAACACGAGCCTCTACGTATGGCTTATGATATGGGATACACACAGCTTGTGGCAATAATCTAAGTGATTAAGTGGCTTATGGAGAACCAAGACTATGGAGTAAATGCATACAGAAAGGCAAAGGATGAGCTGGCAAAAGGCAGCTAAGTAATGAAAGCATCCTGGCAAGACAACTCATGTGGAGGTCCACAGTCAGATCTATGGACCTCTCTCATCCTGCTGGTCACACTTCTTTTGATACCTCCCAGGACACAGTTGGCCTTCTGGGCTGCAAGCACACATTGCTGGCTCATGTTGAGTTTCTCATCAGCTGACAGCCCCAAGTCCATCTCCTATATTTGTGCTTGGGATTGCCCTGACCCAGAGGTCTAAGGCCTTGCCTTTGGCCTTGTTGAACATCATGAGGTTGGCTTGGGCTCACATCTCAAGCCTGTACCCTCTTGGGGTCTTAGACAGGTTCCTGTCCTCCATTCAACCCCAAATTTCTGAAGACATTTCCTCAATTTGACTCTGTTCAGTATTTTAGGATGCAAACTGCATGAGGACCTGTAGGCAAAGAAGCCTCAGTGTGTTGAAATCAGATGCAGATGGACATCCTCACCTTGGAAATGTGGTGAGCAAACTCTAGAAGGGATGTCAGGCTTTGACTGTACTTCAAACAACCTGGTAGCTGCAGTCATTGCTTTGCATGGGAATGACAAACATCCTGTAGGAGCAGGACTGTGGTGAGGCTGCACTTCAGCAGCACAAGCCCAACAGCAGCTACAGGAAGGAAATTCATTTTGGGTGCTGCAGGAAACAGGTTTTATGTGATTTATCCCTTCACATCCCTGCAAGGCAGCACCAACTGGATTTGAGATAGTGAAAGAAAGAGGCTTTTACCTTTGCTCTGGCACGATGTGATCCCTGACCACCCTGCAGGCCATTACAGCATTGCCTGCTCAGAGTGAACAGCAGTGTGTTAGGATGCTGCCTGTGCTGGGCAAGTGCATGTCAGTGAGGTTCCCACAGAGGAAAACTACTTCTTTTCTTCCAAGCTGGGAAAGTTTTCAGAAGGAAGCATAGCTCTGGTAATGCTTCATTCCCATTTTGTTAGCAAAGCCTCCCCTGCTCTGCTGGAGACAGCAGATGTCCAGGTGCTGCTGCAGGCCAGCCTTCCAGGAAAGGACAGGCAACTCCTTTTTTTTTTTTCATTCTGAAGCCATAGGTGAGTGGCAAAGAACAAAAGGCTCCCTTTGTTCTGCCAGGAAAGGCAGGGTGGTATATACAATTTCTCATCCCTGCTGGGAAAGTGCTGGTAAAAACTTCATTTTGTTCTGAATGTGGGAACCTTTCGTGCATACTGTGTGGTTGTTTGGCAAGGCTTTGAGGCAGGAGCTGCTTGCTGAAGCACAAACAAGCTGGCAGCTCCTGTGACCTTCCAGAGAATGGAGAACAAGGATTTTTTTGGTACTGATCCATGTACCAGGAACTTCCAGCTAAAAGTAATTTTAACAATGAAATGACAATGCACCAGACCGTCAGAAGGACGAGCTGAATATATTCCAATGTGCCTCTTGGCATTTTGCTGGTGACAGCAGAATGGTGTTCTCTATACCATTCATAATACACAGCAAGTACTCAGCTATAAGAATTATTCATCATACTTTTCACTGGGACAACAAGGCCACTTGTTACCAAGCATCTGGGTTTCACCACAGCCCATGCCTTTCCAAAGGCACTGGAGATGGAAAGCAAAACCCTGCTGGGCAACCACAACCCAGAGTAAGAAAGGATTGAGAGCAAAAGGATGACTATGGGAGAGGCAGAGAAGCCCCTTTCAACAGAGAAAGTGATATTTTAGTATACAAGAAAATTTTGCAATGAAAACATAGCTTATACTGCTAAAAGCATCCTCCATCCTATACAACTATCCACTGGGGGACAGCTGTCATCCAAACTAAGTAGGTGCAGCTGCACTTGCAGTTCATGGCACAGTTGCCTTATCTGAAGGTATGATTTGTTTTTTACTTGCAAACAACAATTATGCTGCAGAACTGCACCAGTAATAAAGAAATTAAAGGAATAGATAGAGATGAAAATGTTGAAGAGAGGACAGAAATGGTGATGACAGGTCAGCTACCAAAGGACAGCTTGCAAAGCAAGCTTCAGTTCAGTAAGCAGCTTATGACTAGCCAGACTGTTGGTAGAGGTCAGTCAAGAAACAAAGCCACCAGTGGACTCGTCACTGCTTTCTTGGTGCTGTTTTGCTGAAGGTGTAACTTGGTAATGAAGAAAGAGAACGTTCTAGCAATGTCAAAATGTTAAAAAACTGCTGCCTTTGGAAAGATTTCTGAGAGTGTTTGTGGAAATGCACAGAGGAGAGCTCTCCCTTCTTTGCATGCTTACTTTAAATAAATGCCACCCAGGCTGCTGTGAGGTAATATTTTTTAAAGGGAACAACAATTGAAAACTGATTGTTAAGTAAAAAAACTGAATGTTGAGTGTGCTAGTTTGAAGCAGGGTAGAATGTTTTGGTGAGAAGAACTAGATCATAGGCTGTGAAAGGAAAACAGTGGTGATGTCTACTGCCCTCAGAGTCTTGCTGAAGGAGAAATGAAAACATTAGATAACACTCTTGCCATTGTCACTCACTCTGCCTTGGGCTTCTGGCTGAGCAACATCTTACTCCCTAACCTCACTTTCCATTTGGACTAACCTTTGCTTCTTAACCTCTTGGCCAAACCTCTGTTCTTCCTTGGGTCTGGGGTAAGGTTGAGAGGGGCAGGGGGAAGGTGCAGGGGTGGTTGAGAGCCCCTCCTGGGGACGCAGGTTTCTGGGAGGGGAGTTGTGTTTCTGTATTACCTTTTACCTTGTATATTTCTGTCTATAACTGTATATACTGTAAATATCTGCTTGTGTATTGTGCTAGCTGTAAATAAATAGTTTCATTCATATTTCCAGAGCCAGCTGAGTCTAGTCTGGGTAACTTCTAAAGTGTGGGGGGGCAGGGAACACCCAAACCAACCCACTGAGTCCCTCTCATGTTTGCAAATCAAGGACAGTGTATTTCTAGCATGAACATTTCAGTATCTTTTCATAGCTACCAAAGCCAAGTCTCTCCATTTACTTTAAAGTGCTTCATGTAGACAGCATACAACAGCTTTATACCACACATATGTCCACTGCAACTCACCAGCTTTCTAAGATAGCAACTACCCTTCTGAAACAGTAGACTATCTGGACACAGAAAGCACCTGGAAAGTCCTTTACAGTGGAAACAGGGGCTATAGCACAGCAAGTGTTTGACAGCTGACAGTCAAGAGGAGATCCTTGGTCACCCTGGTAGGGACTCAAGGAGTGAGCCCACTCACAGAGTCAAGAAGTGGGCCAATCAGACTGACCAAGGATCAAACCATACTTACCAGTCTCTGGGGCTACCCCTCAGGGCTGGATAAAGCTGGGACAGACTGCATGTCCCCTTGCAGTGTGGCAGCCTGATCTGCAACTGGTGTCCCTCTCTCTCCCAGTATCACAAGTGACTCACTGGTGAGATTTCAATCAACTGTTACTTCAGTTAATCTGCCACACTCATGAGATTTCCAAAGGAATGAACACTGTTATGGAAAAGACTGAGCATGTCCAGTATCTGCAGAACTATCTAATTGTATAGCTTTCAAAGAAGAGAAGGCCAGTGTGTGATACTCTTTATCAGTGTTGCTGGAAAGGACTGACAACTTTCAACAACAAAATACAAATCATGGCATTAAAATTATGATGAGGCCTTGAGCAATCAAGTCTATTTGAGAGGTGTCCCTGTCTGGAATAGATGGAGTACTGCGTGCAGTTCTGGAGCTTCCAACACAAGAAGGACATCAAACTGTCCAGAGGGGGGCCACAAAGATGATCAGAGCACCTCTGCTATGAGGACAGACTGAGGGTTGGGGATTTTCAGTCTGGGAGAAAAGGCTTCGAGGAGACCTTACCTTCCAGTATCTGAAGGTGGCCTGCAAGAGGGCTGGGGAGGAACTATTTACAGGGTCTTGTAATGACAGTATGAGGAGTAATGGGTTTAAACTGGCAGAAGGGAGATTTAACCTAGATATTAGGAAGAAGTTCTTTACAGTGAGGGTTGTGAGACACTGGAACAGGTTGCTGAGGAAGGTTGTGGATGCTGCCTCCCTGGAGGTGTTCAAGGCTAGGGTAGATGAGGACTTGAGTGACCTGTTCTACTGGGAGATGCAACCTAAACCATTCTATGACTCTATGATCTCTAAGGTCCCTTCCAACCTAAGCCACTCTGTGACTGGTTCTATGATTCCATCAGTTTTCATTCTTACATTTATATTGAGCAATCATTTTTTAGTGTTACTGCATGCAGCCAGTGTTGTTATTGTTTGAAACAGATAATCCAGAGCTGTAACTAGGACAGGATACTGGTCCAGTGGCAGGGATATTATCAAGGGAGTCAGAACACCTAGGTTTAATTGTTTGCTCCTGCTGAGACTGTTTTCCTTATTTCAGTTATTTGAGAGTACTAGGGTGCCTAAACCCATGTGAGGAGCTGCCTCCTCTTTCATCTCTAAAATGATATTACTTCCCATATGCCAGTGTTATGCTGTAAGCTTAAATAACACAAAGTGCTCCCTTATATAAGCACCGTGACACAGTACTGAGAGGTAACAGCTAAAAAAGTGATGAGTCCAAGCTGGGGATCAGTAAAATTGGAGAAAAGCAGTAATTTTGCTACCAGGCAATGTATAACAACCACATGTTAGCCATAGCATGAGATGAGGCTTTAGAAAACATTAGCTGAGAACACCACTGATTGTATTTTTCTCTCCAGGTGGCACTATCTTATCTTGAATCAACACACAAACTGTTTCAGAGGGATACGCAGGCTGTGAATACTTCTGAGTGTGCTGCACCTCCACATTTCTAGAGTTCTTTTGTGAGTGGCATAGAGACCCTAAAAAGTAGTTTGCTGCAACTCATTCCACCCACCCATCCCACTCCCCTTTTCACAAAATCTGGCATTTTTCTGTTTCTCAGCATAAAACAACTACCTTCCATCTCAAGGGTAATTATATGCATATGGATATAGAACCCACAAAAATAAAGGCACACAAATATGCCAAAATCTCATTACCTGAGGAATCACTCCAAATGCCTTTCTCCACTGCTGCACGGTGACCATGTTCCAGGAGACTCCATCAATCTGGATATCCCCCTCCGTATGCAGCAGTCTTAAAAATGCAAAAAGTAAAGTGCTTTTTCCTGAGCCAGTTCTTCCTAAAAGGCCCACCTGCAACACAGATCATAAAAACAAACATTTAGTATTGTTCACATATCACTAGGTGACCTTTTGAGGTCCCTTCCAACCTCTGGTATTCTGTGGTTCTGTGATGCTTTTGTGTGAAGGTCCTTGATTGTATCCAGAAGAGGGCAACAAAGCTGGAGAGAGGACTGGAAGGAATGTCCTGTGAGGAGCAGCTAAGGACTTGGGGCTTGTCTAGTTTGGAGAAAAGGAGGTGGAAGAGCAACATTGCTCTCTACAGCTTACTGAGGACAGGATGTAGAAGGGTAGGTGCCAATCTCTTTCCCCTGGTATCCAGCGATAGGACATGTGGGAATGGCTCAAAGCTGCATCAGGAGAGGTTTCTACCTTCATCAAAGGAGAGCTTTCCCCTTTCCTGCTTGTTTTACATGTTTCCTTGTGGGCTTGAGACAAATCCTCTCCAGTTTAAAGAGCATGCTCAAATTCTGGAAATACTACCTCTGAGTCTGTGGTTCACAATTGGATCAAGTTCCCAAACCAAAGCAATTGAAAATAGAATCTTTCTTTTAATTGCTCTGTCCTCTCTCTGTATAGTGCAAAAGTACCTTTTATTTTCCATACTTCATTGATTCAAGGGATTTCCCAGGAAGTAAATCCACCAGAAAACTGTGACACCTACACCCCCACGCTCCAGGATTCACAAGTGCCTCTCTTCCAAAGGCAGAGCAGTTTCAGGGCAGTGCTACAGGCAGCCAGGTCTCCAGTTTCAAAATCTGAACACTCTCAGACTTAGTAGATTAAACATTCATTTGATATAAACCAAGACAGATCTACCACACCTGGCAAGGACTGGTGCTATCCAAACTGGGAGTGAAGAGCTGCCTTGGGGCAAGGTCAGGAAGCTGTCACTGAACATGGTTTCTCATCTACACAGGAAGAGTTAAAAATCTCCTTTTCATCTCTATGGCTCCAGCACAGGAAATCATGTGTGCCTTTCTCCCCACCCCATCGGAGATTGGCCTTCAGCACGGACTTAAAGCAGAGCGTTAAACCTTTACCTAAGTGCTGTCCTGAAACTAAAGCTCTTTCTTGAATGCAAGCCCAAACACACATGAAGATTAATTAAAGGTTTGTCAATCTGCTAAAGAATAGAGTTGTTTATGATTTCTTACATAGTAATTCAGGGTGGCGTAAAGCCCTCATCGAACAGGTGGAATGGCACCTCCACACTCTGGCCAGTGGAGCATTACCCTTGGCACAGTGGCTGGTATTCTTTCAAGTCCTGCTCCACCTGGGTCAGGCTGCCCCCAGCACCTGCAGTCACCAGCAAGCTTCCCTCTCCCCAGGAAGAGAAGGTGGATAGCTTCAGGCACAGGAATACAACTTGAAGGAATACTGCATACATATTTTATCAGTATATTCTGATCCTCATCGCAAGCAAACACCCCCACTGTGTTTCACTGAGGTGTAAACAGCCTCAAGAATGCTAGGATAACTGAGACAGATTTTCCCCTCCTTTTGTAGCAAATAATCCTACAGATCATCTCTTTTTAAGAAGAGACATAAGACATTTCCATTCTTCATTTGCTTTACGTGATCACTTTGCAGTTGTTTTGCAACAGTTTAATTTACAAAGTATTACTGACCTCAACCTACTGTACAGTCAAATGGATAGGTTTATAATGACAGTTTTGTAGGTAAGCTTAATAGAAGTCAGATGACATACAACAAAACAGTGCCTTACCCTCTGCCCTGAACTTATTGAAAAGGAAATGTTTTCTAACACAGCAGCTCCTCCTTCCCCGTATTTGGCTGTAAGATCTTTCACAATCATTTGCCCCCCAGATGGCCAGTTCTTCTCTTCCCTCACATGCTTGTTTTCAATTACAAGGGTATCTGAAAGATGGTTGTTCTTCCGTGGTTTCATGGTTTTCATCTCTTCTGTTGGCATGTCAATGAATTTGAATATTCGTCCGACAGAGCGCATCTGTAAATCAAAACAGAGTGTTCTGGCTGTAATTGGCACCAAAACAATTCAATCAATGCATTCAGTGTGGCCAGCAGGACAAGGGAGGTTATTCTTCCCCTGTACTTGGCACTGGTCAGGCCACACCTTGAGTACTGGTGGCGAGTTCTGGGCCCCTCAATTCAAGAGAGATGTTGAGGTGATGGAGGGTGTCCAGAGAAGGGCAACAAAGCTGGTGAGGGGCCTGGAGCACAAACCCTATGAGGAGAGGCTGAGGGAGCTGGGGGTGTTTAGCCTGGAGAAGAGGAGGCTCAGGGGGGACCTTATTGCTGTCTATAACTACATAAAGGGACATTGTAGCCAGGTGGAGGGTGGCCTCTTCTCCCAGGCAACCACCAATAGAACAAGGGGACACAGTCTCAAGTTGTGCTGGGAGAAGTACAGGCTGGATGTTAGGAGGAAGTTCTTCCCAGAGAGAGTGATTGGCATTGGAATGGGCTGCCCAGGGAGGTGGTGGAGGCACCATCCCTGGAGGTGTTCAAGCAAAGCCTGGATGAGACACTTAGTGCCATGGTCTAGTTGACTGGATAGGGCTGGGGGATAGATTGGACTGGATGATCTTGGAGGTCTCTTCCAACCTGGCTGATTCTATGATTCCTAGTTCCTACCCAGAACAGTGGCTGACTTCTCTGTGCAAGTTATATCATGATATAATTTTCAAAGATAGAATACTTCTTGTATAGGGCTTTGGATTCTATTGCTCTTGTACTATTGACATTGAGACTCAACATGTGATTCCTGCTTGCCTCACTTTTGAATGTGCAATAGCTCCTTCTGCCTTTAACAGTGTATTTTGAAAACTACAGATGACCTGTATTTATGAAAACAAACCCTGATCATGAAAGCAATCTTGCAGTCTTCGACTCCTTCCTTCTGTAGGAGGCTGCCCAACCCAAAACCTGAAATTCCTTGAATAGTAATTGATCTCTTAAAGATAAGCAGACTGTGTAGAATTCGAAAGCTGTAAAGCAGTAGCACTAAGAGGAACAATCACCAGATATTAACATCTGTGTATCTATGAGAAATTATCCATAGTTTTTACCAAAAAGATGAATAGGAAATTCCAAGATAATTAATCTTACATCTGTAAATATACAATAATCAAATCCTGTAGTTCACGAATTTCAGACCTGTTCTCCAGGACTAAAGAAAATCCAGGTTTAAGCCTCTTTCTTAACATATGTTCTCCTTCTTCAAACATCCCAATTCAAATTAATCTTCCCTGCCTGATCAGATTGCAAGCAGCATTTTGGATGATGTTTCACAAGAACATTGTACAAAGGCATTGATGGTCTCCTACATGCATTTTGAGTATTTCAAAGAACACATCCTAGGGTCATATGCTCTTTTCTTCACAGTCACATCTTGTGGTCACCCTCTGGCTGAGCAGTGTTCAGCCCAGCTTTCCTCTGTCTTGGCCATTTCTAACCAAGGAGATCATTACTTACAACAGCAGTTATTTTTAGCAGCCCCTAAATTCAAGCCTTTGCACTTTGGTTGCTGAAAGCTGTTTTTTATCTGCCATCTGAGGTCACCTAATACCTTTCCACTCCCAGCATCCTGCATGCTAACATTGCCTCTCAGCTTTGTGCCTTTGGCAGATTTCTTCAATGCAATTTTTTTTTCCCCTTTGTGGAGAATACTAAAAAAAGATTAAAATGAGCTCAGCCACAAATCTAATCTTGGTTGAATAGCCTCCCTACAGCTTAATACTTACTTCTTAATGCCATTTCCTTTCTGTCCAGCTCATTAACTAGTTTACAGTTCTTGTAATAATCCTAATCTTCTTAATTTCTCTAATTTCTGAAACAGAGCTGCAGCTGGTGCCTTCTTGAAGACAAGTGAGATCTACTATATTACTTTTGATAGAAAATAAATAATGCATCATAGTTATCAGTCTGATGTGACCCTAATGTCAGCAAACCTGAGTGAATTCACTTTAAGTACTACATCTTTAATTACTTCTTCAAAATAGCTTTTGAAGTCTGCTGCCATCAGACTAACTAACTGATGATGGTATCAATGACTTCCCATTTCTCCTTCTTACCTAAACGTGCCAGCTGTTATTTTATCATGGGCTACTACCATGCAATCTGTTACAGCGGCTGTTACAAGATCTCTAGTTTCTCAGCCAGTTCTTCCTGAACCCTTAGATAAAATGCCTTGGCCCACCTGGTCTGCATACATTTTTTCCACCCCAGTTTCATGTTTAACTGGGATGTCCAACTGCAGAACCCAATCACACTGAGCTGAGACTCCCGATTCAGAGGGACTCTCTCATAAGTGGTGCAGGTGTGCCTCCATGGGTACAGGAAATTTAGGGCAACCAGGACTCTAACTCAAGTACTTCAGTTACATGCTCACAGCTAGGCTGGCTTTTGCATAGTTTCCACCTCAGATATTGTAAATCCCATGCCCACTTTCCACTCAAATTTCTCAGTCACCAGGATGCCATTTTACTTTTCCACTGCCCTTTTACTGAAAACTGAGAGGAAATATTCACCCAGAATTTGGGCCATTTGCAAGTCTAGATCACATTTTGTCAAGTCTTTTTTCTCTATCATAGAATCAACCAGGTTGGAAGAGACCTCCAAGATCATCCAGTCCAAAATATCCCCCAGCCCTATCCAGTCAGCTAGACCATGGCACTAAGTGCCTCATCCAGGCTTTTCTTGAACACCTCCAGGGACAGTGACTCCACCACCTCCCTGGGCAGCCCATTCCAATGGCAATCACTCTCTCTGCCAACAACTTCCTCCTAACATCCAGCCTGTACTTCCCCCAGCACAACTTGAGACTGTGTCCCCTTGTTCTATTGCTGGTTGCCTGGGAGAAGAGGCCACCCCTCACCTGGCTACAATGTCCCTTCAGGTAGTTGTAGCCAGCAATAAGGTCACCCCTGAGCCTCCTCTTCTGCAGGCTAAACACCTCCAGCTCCCTCAGCCTCTCCTCATAAGGTTTGTGTTCCAGGCCCCTCACCATCTTTGTCGCCCTTCTCTGGACATGTTCCAGCACCTCAACACCTCTCCCTTGAATTGAGGGGCCCAGAACTGGATACAGTACTGAAGGTGTGACCTGCTGTTTGACCTCCAATACATAGCTTGCTTTGGTTAACAGTCTGTAGAGGCTGTAATTTCCAATATACTTCAGGAGAATGCTGTTCATGCTGGTAGTCCTGGGGGCTTTAAAAATTCCTGTTCTTTTTCTCTTCTCTTCAGAAAAATGAATTTTAGCTCCTCACTTGAAGAAGACATGACTTTACAATCAGGTTCCTAAGTGCTTTGGTCCAGTTAAATTAACTTGATTCCTCAGTATAACAAAATATGTCCTTCTAAGTAACAAGAGTAAGACAGTTTCAGTTCTTACTGTCAGAAATTATTTAGAAAAATAAACTAGCAAATAGACAGATACCTGATTAGATACTGCAGCCAGGATTATTATCAACATTCATTCTCTAAGATATATTCCCAGTAATATATCTCTTCTCACTAGCATTATGGAAAACTCTTTGTATGTCTTTGATGTTGTTTAACTGCTTCTGTATTCCTTCTGCGAAGTGATTCTGCCTGATGTTTCACCATTCCTTCCTGCATTTTGACCCCAAGTGGAAGTGTTAGGTGATTTTCTAAGTGGAAACAAATGTGAGGAAACATAGCTCACATCTCAGCATCCAAAATGCTGCATGCAATCTGACATCTGACAGTGGTGACAGAGATTTTGAAAAGCATCCAAATCTATCACTGCTGTCTACAACTACCTGAAGGGAGGCTGTAGCCGGGGGGGGGGGGTTGTCTCTTCTCCCAAGCAACCAGCAACAGAACAGGGGGACACAGTCTCAAGTTGTGCTGGGGGAAGTACAGGCCGGATGTTAGGAGGAAGTTCTTCTCAGAGAGAATGATTGGCGTTGGAATGGGCTGCCCGGTGGTGGAGGCACCATCCCTTGAGGTGTTCAAGAAAAACCTGGATGAGGCACTTAGTGCCATGGTCTAGTTGACTGGATAGGGCTGGGGGATAGATTGGACTGGATGATCTTGGAGGTCTCTTCCAACCTGGTTGATTCTACGATTCTCTGATTCTTTCAATTACAATTTCCATCTCGATCATTGTGCAAAATGGAAAGGCATCATCGTGTTAGGAATGTCATCTCATTTTGGTGAGGAAGACCTTGGATCAGACTGACCATTTTCTTCCTATCTTTCTATAGTAAATTCCACAGTGAGCACCATGCATTTCTTTTAATTGGTGTATGATGATAAATTGTTCCTCACAAATCCTATCTTTATAGAAATATCCCCACTTCTAAAATGAAAGACTTGCTTGAGTTCATCAAGAGCTGCAAATGTTGGTACAGGCAGGGATTATCTATAGTTGTCCAAGAGATCCTACCATTACATACTAACTAAAATCTTCTGAAGCCAGCTGGACAGTGAGCCTTCCATTACAATAGAAAATTTCATCTTTATATCTCAGGTTCCTTGACAGATTGATCAGTCACATCACAGATGCTGATATTTTAGACAGCTTAATACTTCAAATCAATTGAAAAGGATGCTTTCCTGGTTCTGCAGTTTGAATTGTGATTTAGATCTGGGCAGAATGTAGCATAATTGTCAGTAACATTTTACAAAGATATCCATTCTTCCTTTCACAGGTAGAACTCTTCTGTCATTCATAATGACAGGTATAGTGTAGTTGACAGCAAGTTTCTTATCCATTATTCTCATCAACGATGCACCTGCTATAGTCACAGTCTTTAATGCTTTAGAATAAAGGAGTGTATTTACTATTTCCATCTAAAAGTATCTCTTTTTAGTCTCATCTAATCATATTTTACTGAAATTCTAATAACATTGCAAATTCTTTAATTTCCTTTTTGCACTGTAAAGTGCAGTGTGCAACTGACAGATCTTATTGTTATTCCAATGGCTCATGTTCAAAAAGCCCTGTGCATTAGAAACATAGAGTGGTAAGGGTTGGAAGTGACCTCTGGAGATCATCTGGTCCAACCCTTCTGCTAATGCAGGTGCACCCAGATCATGTTGCACAGCAGCCTGTCCAGCTGGGTTCTAGTTTGTATTCCTTGTCCCTTATCCTGTTGCTGGCTAACACTGAAAAGAGCCCAGCCCCACCCCCAATCAGCCAGTTCTCAATTCACTTCACTGTCCATTCATCTAACCCACACTTCCTGAGCTTACCTAAGAGGATGTTAGGACAGTGCCAAAAGCCTTGCAAAAGTCAAGCTAGACACACATCCACTCCTCTCCCCTCATCTATCCAGTTGGTCACATCATTGTAGAAGGAATCAGATTGGCCAAGCATGAATTCCCCTTCGTAAATCCATGCTGACTATTCCTGATAATCTTCTTTTCCTCCACATGCTTAGAGATGACCTCCACAAAGAGCTGTTCCATCACCTTTCCAGGGCTGAAGGTGAGGCTGACTGGCCTGTTGTTTCCTGGTTCCTCCTTCTTGCCCTTTTTGAAGGCTGGAGCAACACTGCCTTTCCTCCAGTCCTCAGGCACCTCCCCTGTTCTCCGTGACCTTGGAAAAATGATGGCTTTGCAGTGACCATAGCCAGTTCCCTCAGTACTCATCAGTCCCTCCAATCTCATCAGGACCACTGCATTTGTGGGTGTCCAACTTTAACCCAGTCCTCCTTTGACTAAGGGAGAGTCTTCCTTCCTTTAAATGTTTTTTCTGCTTTCTCCACGGACTAAGAGCTGGCCTTAGCAGTAAAGACTGAAACAGAGAAGGCATTCAGGAACTCCACCTACTCTGTATCCTCTGCCACCAGGACACCCACCTCATTCTGCAGTGGCCCCACATTTTGCCTGAAGTTCCTTTTCCTGTTAATTTACTTGAAAAAGCTCTTCTTATTATTTTTTATTTGCCAGATTTAGTTCAGAGGGCCTTAGATCTCCTTGTAGCATCCCTACATATGCTGGCAACATTCTGATATTCCTCCCAAGTGGCCAGTCCCTTTTTCCACATACTGTGGAAAAAACTCTGCCAAAATGAAGGCCAACCATACTATTTTACTGAGATTTCACCTCTTCTGCTGTTACATTTGGGGTGCCCTTACAGCACATGTACTCCTCTTCCAAACTGTGAAAATGAAGTATTTAGTTCATGTCAAAGTTGTATTGAACTTTTTATTCTTTCTCACACTGCTTTGCAGGAAGAAAAGGAAACGTTCTAAAATACTTTTTTTCCTGATTCTGTTCTCTTCCACGTGGTAAACATCTGATTTAGAGAACTGTCATTGTGGTGCAGATTTTGCAGTGAAATATTTAGCCTACTTAAACTTTGGAAATGAATAGAATTCTCAAATTCAACAGATGCAATCAAACAGGTTAAGGGAGAAATAAAAGCATGAAAAAAATCCATAAAAGCACCATTATTTTTCACAGTCCTACTTTTCACTTTGTGCCTCTTCTCTACACCATGTATTATAATTCTCCAGCATCACTGATATGTAGGGTGGGGCACTGGGAGGTTTAGCAAATGTGGTTTTAATATCTCTGTGGGGGATTCTTTTTATATCTCCTTACATAAGTAATCTTGGCAACTGTAAAAGCATGGCATCTTCTCTTTCCTTGATAAAAGGAATTGTCCTTCCCAGTTATAGTGATGCTACTGCAGGATACACATCAGTGAAAGAGGTTCTAAAGCTAAAACAGTCCACAGGAACTAACCAATGCTTATCTGCGAAAGCAGCACTTAGTGGAAAACTTATTTTCTGTTTTGATATAAAGGAAAAAATATTAAGGATACTACACAACTGCCTGGAGGTATAAGAAAAAGATTAAAACCTAGGAAAAAGGTCATTAGCAGAAATGATCAAAGTGAAAAGATAACTCTAAAAAAAAAAAAAAAGGTAGAGTGGATAAAATATCAGGGCTGCAGAGAACAAAATGCCAAAACCATTACAGGGTATTAAAAGACAAGAGAGCCAATGGCATCCTGGCCTGCATCAGGAACAGTGTGGCCAGTAGGATGAGGGAGCTTACTCTTCCCCTGTACATGACACTGGTCAGGCTACACCTTGAGTACTGTGTCCAGTTCTGGGCCACTCAGTTCAAGAGAGATGTTGAGGTGCTGGAACATGTCCAGAGAATGGCAACAAGGCTGGTGAAAGGCCTGGAACGTAAACCCTATGAGGAGAGGCTGAGGGAGCTGGGGTTGTTTAGCCTGGAGAAGAGGAGGCTCAGGGGGGACCTCATTGCTGTCTACAACTACCTGAAGGGACATTGTGGCCAGGTGGGGGTTGGTCTCTTCTCCCAGGCAACCAGCAATAGAACAAGGGGACACAGTCTCAAGTTGTGCTGGGGGAAGTACAGGCTGGATGTTAGGAGGAAGTTGTTGGCAGAGAGAGTGATTGGCATTGGAATGGGCTGCCCAGGGAGGTGGTGGAGGTGTTCAAGCAAAGCCTGGATGAGGCACTTAGTGCCATGATCTAGTTGACTGGCTAGGGCTGGGGGATATTTTGGACTGGATGATCTTGGAGGTCTCTTCCAACCTGGTTGATTTTATGATTCTATGCTTTTTCAGTTAAACTCAAGCCACTTAGACAGAAATTGCTTGAAAGAGATTACATGTGTATATATAAAAAAAAAATCCAATCTAGAAACTCCTATATCTTCAACATGCATGCCAGTGTCACAAAAAGCTGAAGAAGGAGATCATGTGGAATGAAGTCAAATTTGCCACCTAACCATCTATTTGCTCAGTATTTCTTCCAGTACCTTTTTAACTTCTTCATGCAATTCTGCTTTCCTACTCTCTTTCCTAACCTTTTGCTTGCATTAATTTTACTGATGTTCTGTGCCTTGTCTATCTTGTAAAACAACTCAATATGAGCTTACTGTTATGTACAAATTACAGCAGCAATTACAGCAGCTATGCCTTTGGACGTGGGTTTTAATCATTTGTATAAAACTCCAGCGTATCTGACAATCACAGACTGGTAACTGCAAATGCACTATGCACTCAGGTATGCTTGTGTACAGGCTTGGAAGCACAAATATTACAGCTGCTGAAGGAAGGGTAAGACTGATGCATGCACAGAGAGAGTGATTTGCCATTGGAATGGGCTGCCCAAGGAGGTGGCAGAGTCACCGTCCCTGGAGGTGTTCAAGAAAAGCCTGGATGAGGCACTTAGTGCCATGGTCTGGTTGACTGGATAGGGCTGGGAGAAAAGTTGGACTGGATGATCTTAGAGGTCTGGATCTTAGAGATCTGGATGAGGCATTTAGTGATCTTAGAGACTGGATGAGGCATTTCGTGCCATGGTCTGGATGACTGGACAGGGCTGGGTGATAGGTTGGGCTGGGTGATCTTAGAGCTCTCTCCCAACCTGGTTGATTCTGTGATTCTACATCTGTAACTGGAGACATGTGGAGATGCAATTCTAGTAATCTGGTCCTGTGAGGAGCTTCAAAGTACTCCTTGAGAGAAAAACAGTAGAAGCTACTAAGTCAGGCACACATGTAAGCCTTTGCAGGACATCTGTACCCAAATAATTGTGAAATACTTTAAAGAGGGAAGTATTAAATGTAGACAATACAGTGAATCACCCAGTGAAGCAAATTTATTATCATGAAACCGTGAAGCTATTCTTAGTTGCTTGTGCACAGGAGCAACTTTTGAATGTCAGGAAAACCATCCTGCCAACAATATATGCTGGTTTGTCATCTGGGATACCTAAAAATCCATGAGACAGAAGTGACAGCTATCCTTTGTTGAAAGAAGTCTAGAGAATCCGTCTCTAAACTGATGCACCTCAGAAGGCTATCGTTAATAAAATATAACCAGTGCTCCAGTTTGTCTTAATATAGAGAAAAGTATTCACAAATGTTTGAAGCAACTCAAGACTTCCTTTGCAGGGGAAAATGAGTTGCTTCCTTATTGTTACTATGTAGATGACATTTTACCATCACTGTATTTTAAAACACAGGAAGTTCTTCTTTATTAAAACACCAGTGTGACCAGCGCCCTCTGAATCTCACGGTGAGACTTTCTGTTGTTCTCGTGAAATATCAGTTTCTGGTAAGTTGTATAAAACATGCATAGGATTCTTGTACAGACTGTTATGCTGAAAGTGATCATATTATGCCTTACAGGCCTAAAATGAAGTTTGCCAACAAGAGCTGACTGAACGCTGCTGTCACTGCCGTGCCTCACCAATGGCATGTTTGACTTCATTATCAAGCACACAGCTGTTGTTCAGCATGCCTTGCAGTGATGGCAAATAGCCCTTTTGCAAAGTGCTTGCTGTTCAAGACAGGCTGTTCTAGCAATCAAAGAAAGAGTCAGTGTAAAACAATTGGTGGATAGGGAAAAACGTGTCCCTGAATGGCAGTCAGCTTTCTGGACTGTCACCAGTCACATGCGTAAACAAGAGATTAGATACTGTAAGTGGTTAATTCCCAGTTTGGGGACTCTTAAGGATTTCCTTCAGGATGAGGGCGGTTGAATCACTTAATTAGAAAAATTATGTTTCACTGCCAAATCTTCCCTCATTGTAAACCATCTGCACAAATTCTTCATTTTATTTTTTTTAATCATAACTCATTTCAGCTAATCAGGATTTAATGATCTCCAAGATCTGCTGTAAAACACTCTGTGCTGGGTTAGGAACTGGCTGAAGGGCCAGACCCAGAGAGTGGTGGTGAATGGTGCCACATCCAGCTGGCGGCTGTCACTAGAGGTGTCCCTCAGGGATCAGTGCTGGGCCCCATCCACTTTAACATCTTCATAGATGATCTGGATGAGGGCATCGAGTCAGTCATCAGCAAGTTTGCAGATGACACTAAGCTGGGGGCAGATGTGGCTGGGTTGGAGGGCAGAAGGGCTCTGCAGCAGGACCTTGACCACCTGGACAGATGGGCAGAGTCCAAGGGGATGGTGTTCAATAGATCCAAGTGCAGGGTGCTGCACTTTGGCCACAACAACCCCATGCAGAGATACAGGCTGGGGTCAGAGTGGCTGGAGAGCAGCCAGACAGAGAGGGATCTGGGGGTGCTGATTGATACCCGCCTGAACATGAGCCAGCAGTGTGCCCAGGTGGCCAAGAGAGCCAGTGGCATCCTGGCCTGCATCAGGAATGGTGTGGTCAGCAGGAGCAGGGAGGTCATTCTGCCCCTGTACTCTGCACTGGTTAGACCACACCTTGAGCACTGTGTTCAGTTCTGGGCCCCCCAGTTTAGGAGGGACACTGAGATGCTTGAGCGTGTCCAGAGAAGGGCAACGAGGCTGGGGAGAGGCCTTGAGCACAGCCCTACGAGGAGAGGCTGAGGGAGCTGGGATTGGTTAGCCTGGAGAAGAGGAGGCTCAGGGGGGACCTTACTGCTGTCTACAACTACCTGAGGGGTGGTTGTGGCCAGGAGGAGGTTGCTCTCTTCTCTCAGGTGGCCAGCACCAGAACGAGAGGACACAGCCTCAGGCTGCACCAGGGGAAATTTAGGCTCGAGGTGAGGAGAAAGTTCTTCACTGAGAGAGTCATTGGACACTGGAATGGGCTGCCCGGGGAGGTGGTGGAGTCGCCGTCCCTGGAGCTGTTCAAGGCAGGATTGGACGTGGCACTTGGTGCCATGGTCTAGCCTTGAGCCCTGTGGTAAAGGGTTGGACTTGATGATGTATGAGGTCTCTTCCAACCTTGGTGATACTGTGATATTTTACACAAAACCAGGAAAACATCTGTAGAGAAGTCTAGCACAAATTGCTAAACCACTATTGATTTTGCATGAAAGGAGCTCAGAAACATCCATCATCATCTGCTGTGCAAAGCCCTTAAGTATAGCAAGTAAGGCATATATATTGGTAAGGTATATATAATGATAACAAACCAACTCTCATCATTTTTGAAGTTTTCTCATCACTGCAATATGAATCTTCAAATGCAATTGTTTGCTTTTGCCTATACTAGTCCTAGAAAAAGTATGATCACAGAATAATTCAGTTTGTGGTAGTTTGATAGGAAAAGTATGAGAAATGCTTTCTTGACGCATCTGCCTGACACCCAACTCTGAAGATTGCTCACTGAACACCCATAATCCACAAAATAAGAATGCATGGTGCAGCAGATATTTTATGCTTACCAAACTATCCACATCTATGCTTGAGTTTACTGCCCACTGCAAGGTTCCCATGATGTTCATAGCTAATGTAAGAATAATGCCAACTCTACCTGGGCCATCACCTGCAGAGAGTAAAACACATTTCAGGTTATATGCAAATAAAAATCCAGTAGAGATCAGAAATTTAGCATGTCTGCTTTAACATACATATTCATATTTGCTCTTGTTTCATGGAGAAAACATGGATTTGTTAATCATATTAAAGGACTGAGATCTTACTCATCAGCCACAGGCAGCATTTCCAATGCAAGTAGCAAGGTACAGAGTGATTCCCATTTGTGCAGTGGGTTTACTAGGAGCGGTGAGCCATTTCTGAGGGGATTTTTAATGGAAGTTGCAAAACTTCACATTGGAAACTAGGTCAGTGCCTTGGGAATTAGAGAACTGGATGACTGTTTCTGCTGCTAGTGTGGCTGTAAAAGATCATTAAAACTTTGCACATCTTAGCCATTTGCAAATAAGAGGAACATTATCTTTGACTTAGTAACCAACCTATATGCACCGTAATCAGCAGGCAAGCATTTCAGTATGTTAATGTGGTTAGATGAGCGAGGTTTAAAACACATGAGATCACTTCTACAGCAATTAAAGAAAAGGAAAGTTCTTCAGATGTTGTCTCCAGATTAGTCCCTTTGATGACTTCTCTACAGCACTGGGCTGCAGATAATAATAGCTTAATTTCTGTTTTATTGCAAGTGTGTTTACTATTATGATAGTGACTGAAGTGTATGCTAGATTTTTCACAAGTTTTTAAAGCTGAGCTGTTATGCAGAAACAGAAGACTTCCATTCCAGCAGTGGGGTAAGGTTATTATACCTGTAGTTATGATAGAGATGAATGCCACAGCAACAAAAAAGACAACAAAAATCATTTCTATCCTCATCTGGAACCAGCGCAGTGTTGACAGGTAGAGAAACCAGTTTGCAGTGTGCAGGTTCAGGGCTTTGTGAAATAAGGTCTCAAAATACGGCTGCCGTCCGAAAGCTCTCAGTGTCCACAGCCCTTTCAAGCTTGTAACAAGATGGGTAAATATTGGACTCCGAGCTGTAAAGTGTTTAAAGTAGAAACATCGTAAACACTCATAAGCAAATACCTTTGATAGACTGCAAATACACAGCCCTATGCTCTAGCTAATGCCAGTGATTGATTTGCATGTTGTTGGAGGACCTGATTGGAGTAATCCTAGCATAGGATATACAGCAGTCTCTCGCACCAATGGGTTGAAGTTCCATCCAGTGTATTGCCAGGAAGGGATCATATTAATTCCTTATAGTTAACATACTGCTGTAAGATGCCATAAGAGAAAGATGGCCCTTTCCCAGCCAAAATGAATTGCTGCAATCCTGACAACTCCGTCAAGTGAACTTTTTTTCATCTCAGGGAGTACTGTACTGCGTTGGATTCAACTGTACTGACATGGTAATTTTAAGCAGATCTCACATAACATTAAAAATAGTAAGCCAATGCTCAATCCCTGTGAATATCAAGGATATTCAGATTTAGACCTGAGAAACTTCAGAATCACACTTAAGCAAAAGGAAGATGATCATCAGTGTTTTAAGACTCAGGACTGATTTGCTTAGGATTTGCCAGTTTGCTGTAAAGCCAGGCCATGGGGCCTGATGTGCAGACCCACACTTCAGAATAAGGTTTTCCATTTTATTGGGAACACGTTAGTCTTTTAATGTGGGGGGAAGAAGGAAATTTAGTCAAGTAACTTTATCAGAAATAAGTGTTCTTTGTAACCAAGACATATCCCTTCTAAGTTTTTCTCATAAAGAAAAAAACCCACAGGACACATACCAAGTCTGACCACAATATCTGAAGTTGTGTTTACTCTTAAGAAAATTGTATGTCAGGACTTTATTTGTTTTCAGCTGCAGTGGTGATAAAGCCCACCTTTAAAAAGATCTTTTCCATTGGTCTTTGGCAGCAGAGCACTCCGCATTGGCTGCATCAGTAACAGCCCTGGCTTTAAGGAGGTAAGTGTTCTGCTCCCAGAGACACAACAGCATCTTGCAAGAGAAAGACAAAGAAGAGGCAAAAGGGTGAATCACTTCTCAATTGATTTGTTGTGGGTTTAGAAATCTACCCATTTTGCTGCTCCTACCTTCAGATTCCAGTTGTTTCAGCTGCTGAGAAGTGTGGAGGAAGTATGCCCTTAACACAATAAAGGCTGCTATCACAGGCACTGATGCCAGGAAGATGTAGGGTTGTAATATTGAGACTACTGTTATAGCGCCAATCACAATCAGTATTAACTGTAGAATGAAAGAAAAATACTATTGATACAGTAAACTTGTCATTTTATAGAGTAGAGATTGGTGATGAATCTTCTTCCCATGGCAACTGCTTATTGTTTCAACAAATACAAAGTGCTACTCTAAGTAGAATTTGCAGCTGAGAACAAACCTCCATGAAAAGATGATTAACTGAGATCAGATGCATAACCTGCCAGAATAAGCTGCCATCTTTTCTGATAGAGGGAAGTGTTTTCTGCAGTACAACCAGGATCTCAGGCTTCTAAATTATGAAGTCACACAAAATCAGTGGTAGCTAGGCACTCGCTCTCCAGCTAAAATTGTAAGAAAAAACATTTGCAGTATCTGCAGCAACCTCCCAACCCTTCTGGTGTTATCTCTGTCTTGTCTGCACTCGCCACGCCAGACTATCAGGATCTCAATAACAGACTCAGGCCAAGCAGCTTTTCTGAAGGCCAGAAAAAGTGGGAAGTCATATATCATTGCTTGGTCAAGGGACTGCAACCCACATATGAAACTAGCACCACTAATTGTCCTGATCAGAAGACAGGAAATGGGTCATAAGAGGACTTGTGGTACGAAAAGTTAGCAGTTTTCAGAAGAGAAAGATGTTTCAAGGTGGCAGATGACTCAAAAGGAAGAAAATAGTTTAAGAGGTAATGTATTTAATCCACAAGAAACTACTACCATTCTCATAAGATCTCTTCCAGAGTAGCTCCAGATTTATCTGTATCAGGCTTTGATCTTTACTCTAGAAGAATCTTAAGAAATTAAACTGATTTTGTCTCATACCTTAATCTGGTGAGAATCAAGTATGTCAGTGTACACAGAATAGCAAAACTGCTTTGCACCAGGGTGTTACTTTTCACGCTAAACAGCTACATGGAACAGCAAACTTACCAGCCTAAAACGACTGCAAATGGACAATGTGGACAAAACTATGAGCATCACATTGAAATATCACTGCAAATGACCAGTCAGAAAAGAAGGAGATGGAAAGCAAAACCAATTTCACATTAGGAAGAAAGCTGCAATTGGAGCCTTTGCTACTACATTCACATAGATCCAAGGATGTAAATTCTTGGTACTACAAGTCAAAGGTGTTTCACAAACAGGTGCATGTGTTCCAGCTTTCCTCCCCATTTCTAACAGTGCCAAAGTTTATGGGGGAAAACAAATAACAGGTGAACTACTTTAAGATTTCTTCATTTTCCTAGCTTCAGCTCTCACATTACTTGAGAGAGCAATCACACAGGGACTGTTTAAATTCCTGTTTCTAACATTTACTCAAATTTTGCAAAAGCCACCATAATGTCATAATGTTCTCACTGCTGGCCCAACAGTTATTTCACTAAAAGATTGAAAATGAGAATGTGTGCTATTTCAGTAACCTCAAACATAAACTAGAATAGAATAGAATCAACCAGGTTGGAAGAGACCTCCAAGATCAGCCAGTCCAACCTAGCACCCAGCCCTAGCCAGTCAACTAGACCATGGCACTAAGTGCCTCAGCCAGGCTTTTCTTGAACACTTCCAGGGACGGTGCCTCCACCACCTCCCTGGGCAGCCCATTCCAATGCCAATCACTCTCTCTGCCAACAACTTCCTCCTAACATCCAGCCTATACCTCCTCCCAGCACAACTTGAGACTGTGTCCCCTTGTTCTATTGGTGGTTGCCTGGGAGAAGAGATCAACCCCCACCTGGCCACAATGTCACTTCAGGTATTTGTAGACAGCAATGAGGTCACCCCTGAGCCTCCTCTTCTGCAGGCTGAACAACCCCAGCTCCCTCAGCCTCTCCTCATAGGGTTTGTGTTCCAGGCCCCTCACTAGCTTTGTCACCCTTCTCTGGACACATTCCACAACCTCAACATCTCTCTTGAATTGAGGAGCCCAGAACTGGAGACAGGACTCAAGGTATGTCCTGACCAGTGCTGAGCACAGGGGAAGAATAACCTCCCGTGTAAAACTGAACACAAGATGACACCTTTTCTAAAAAGGAGGTAGCAAAACTCAACATACAAGCCAGATATTGGCACATGGTCAGTGAATGGCAGCAGAAGGCTCATTCAGCCCAGTTAGAAGCCACAGTGATGTGCTGCAGAGGCCCCAGGTGCTGATTTTTCAGGCCTGGAAGAGAGGCTAGATGGGGAGACATGTTCCAGTGTTTCTTCTGTGTCATCTGTTTGGAAAATGCAGGGATTCAACATTGGTTCAGAGAAATGATGACCGCAGCAGTTAATGTGGTTGACCAATGTGGGTATATAATTCAGGGGAAGTCGGTCATGACCACAGACATAAATGCTCAATGAATTCAGTATGGCTTTTTGAGTGTAACTATGTTAAACCTTAGAGACAAGCAATATATGTCAACAGCATCTCAAATGAAGGATCTTCAAGAAATGATGCCCCCACTGTAAGCACTGGTAAAAGACCAAGATGTGTAACTAGTAGTAACACTACTGCACACTCCTTACCTGGCTTCAATTCAGACCCAAGATATAGGGAAGCAGGTCTGATAACTGTCAAAGAATACAACACAGATGTTATCTCTCATCATTGATGTAAAGTTTGATACCACTTCTTCTATGGGAAAGTAGTTATGTCACAGTGACTGGAGATTAGCTCTTACCTCTTTTATCTTTAAGCCTCACCCTGCATGAGAAGCCCTGCTCTCTGGTGTGTCTAATGCCTATAAAAGTCCTAAGAAAAACTATCTCATTAAATCCATAACTGCAACAGAGAAGAAGGCAATGTCTCTAAATAAGAAGTTAGACAGAGTTTACCAGCTCATTTTCGTAGAAGGGAGGTGATGCCTCCTCTCTCTCTTTAATACCAGTGAGACAGTACCTGGGTGTTTCCATACAAGAGACATACATAGTGGAGTGAGTCCAGTGAAAGGTTTGAAGATGAAAAAGGGAGTAGAGCACCTCACATGCAAGGACAGGCTGATAGAACTGAGATTGTATAGCCTTAAGAGAAGGTTTGGGGAGATCTTATCACTTTGCATAAGTACCTGATGGCATTTATTATATTTATATAAATTACAAATTGTGTGTTTATGCAAATAACTGTATAAATGACATATTTTCATAGACTCATAGAATCAGCCAGGTTGGAAGAGACCTCCAAGATCACCCAGTCCAACCTATCCCCAGCCCTATCTAATCAACTAGACCATGGCACTAAGTGAACACCTCCAGGGCCAGCAACTCCACCACCTCCTTGGGCAGCCCATTCCAATGGCAAATCACTCTCTCTGGGAAGAACTTCCTTCTAATATCAAGCCTATACCTCCCCTGACACAACTTGAGACCGTGTCCTCTTGTTCTCATAAACACCATTTGGTATCTGGTGCAAAGAATACAAGCTTGAGCCAGCTTCTTCTCAGTAGCACCCAGTGGGAAGATAAGAGGAAATGGGCACGAAGTGAACTGCAAAAATACCATTTAAACATAAGAAAAAGCATTTTTTATTGTGAGGATGGTAAAACATAAGACCAGGTGACTGAGAGAACTTACGGAGTCACCACCCTTAGAAATATCCAAAATACAACATGATCCTGAGCAATCTGCTCTGCCTGAACCTGCTTTGAGCAGGATTGGGAAGATCCTTTCCACATTGTGTGTCTGCAATGATCAGCACAAAAGAAGCAAGTATAACTTTTTTACATCTTTCAGAGGAAACGGACTTTGTTCATTAGCAGAGTCAATGGAGGTCTGAAGCTGCCAAATAAGTTTGAATCTATGGAGGACCAGAAGGAACATTTTATGCAGGGATGGCTTATAAGAAAACATTCAAGACAATGATCTGCATAAGAAGGACCTGGAAAAGCAGTGCAGCTTATCATGCACATCTGGAGCCTCTGCAGTTGAGCCTGAGGAAACAGAGTTGAACCTATGGGACGTTAGAACATGAATTAGCCTCTGGTAGACACCCGAACAGAAAAATCAAGTCAGGGATTGTCCTTATCCCTGAAAACAAGAAAAACTAGCCAGCTGCTTGCAGTGAGTTTGAAATATAAGAGACAGGCATAATTTTGGAATAAAATCCGCAGGGCAGATCCAAACTATCAGAAAAAAATGGCCACACCAGAAAAGGCAGTAGTGAATCTTGATCACACCAAGGATGACATGAAGGATTCAAAGAAGGTCTCAATGTCCGTGTTTACTCATTGAGTAAATCTTTGTGTCATCAGCAGGACATTAGGTAGAGCTGTGGTATCCTTGAACTTCTGCAAGTGGAGCTGCACTTCTCCCTCTAAAGTAATGAGTCAAAGGATTCAATTTTGACAGGCAGTCATGGTGGTAGGGACTGCAAAGCAGAGCGAACTCACAGATGGAACAGTCAGTCTGTGCAGCAGAGTGTTTGGTTTGATTAAGGCATGCCTGCACATCCCCTAAATAAAGACAGAAACAGAAGAGCTGGGGAACATTTGCTTTCATTTTTTAAATGTTCTGGTAACCATCTGATAGCTGAGGAGAAGATGATACTGCAGCACTGGTGGTTAGACACTAGTGAGGAGTGCTGGGATACACAGCCACGAACACTCAGAATAAGCAGGATGGGGAGCAAAAAGGCATCTTCCTTGAGAAATGCTGGAATTCCCTCTGTATTTCTTCAGCATTCTCTTCAGTGTCAATGAACTGGAAGGAGTTTCAAAACTCAAAGGTTTGGTAGCGCATAATGTTCGTCAGGATGCATGCTGGCAATAAGCCTTTCCATCAAACAGAGAAATGTTGGCAATTCTACACCTCAGGGATCACCGTATCACAGTATTATCAGGGTTGGAAGAGACCTCACAGATCATCACCCTTTACCACAGAGCTCAAGGCTAGACCATGGCACCAAGTGCCACGTCCAATCCTGCCTTGAACAGCTCCAGGGACGGCGACTCCACCACCTCCCCGGGCAGCCCATTCCAGTGTCCAATGACTCTCTCAGTGAAGAACTTTCTCCTCACCTCCAGCCTAAATCTCCCCTGGCACAGCTTGAGGCTGTGTCTTCTCGTTCTGGTGCTGGCCACCTGAGAGAAGAGAGCAACCTCCTCCTGGCCACAACCTCCCCTCAGGTAGTTGTAGACAGCAATGAGGTCTCCCCTGAGCCTCCTCTTCTCCAGGCTAACCAATCCCAGCTCCCTCAGCCTCTCCTCGTAGGGCTGTGCTCAAGGCCTCTCCCCAGCCTCGTCGCCCTTCTCTGGACACACTCAAGCATCTCAATGTCCCTCCTAAACTGGGGGGCCCAGAACTGAAGGCAGTACTCAAGGTGTGGTTGTCATGGAGAGTAGCAGAGGCCCTTAGCAGGCCTCCCTGTTGTGAAAGTTATAGTGTCTCACATTAATGCCAAGAGCATCGCAAAACCAAAACAATCCTTCAGTCCCATGAGAAAGTCTCTCCCTAGTCGAGATAAAAGGTAAACATTGGCCACTGTTTTCCTAACTGTCGGCCTTGCTTCCCAGGCATGCTCCACACCTGGTGTGGGCCGAGCTTGGGGTGGTCTTAGAAATTGTTTTGGTAAAAATTCTCCAATTGTATGGATTGATTATAACTTTGTGCCAATCTGTAAGAATAACATAAAATAGCCTGGACTGGTGGGATACACCTCTTTGAATACATTACAAAATGGTGTGCCTGCCTGGATCGGGAGCTCGCTCGCTTTGCTCTCGGCTCTATGCCTGCTCGCTGCCTGCCCCAGCTGCAGGCTGGGGTCGGAGTGGCTGGAGAGCAGCCAGACAGAGAGGGATCTGGGGGTGCTGATTGATACCCGCCTGAACATGAGCCAGCAGTGTGCCCAGGTGGCCAAGAGAGCCAGTGGCATCCTGGCCTGCATCAGGAATGGTGTGGTCAGCAGGAGCAGGGAGGTCATTCTGCCCCTGTACTCTGCACTGGTTAGACCACAACTTGAGTACTGTGTTCAGTTCTGGGCCCCCCAGTTTAGGAGGGACATTGAGATGCTTGAGTGTGTCCAGAGAAGGGCGACGAGGCTGGTGAGAGGCCTTGAGCACAGCCCTACGAGGAGAGGCTGAGGGAGCTGGGATTGGTTAGCCTGGAGAAGAGGAGGCTCAGGGGTGACCTCATTGCTGTCTACAACTACCTGAAGGGTGGTTGTGGCCAGGGACAGGTTGCTCTCTTCTCTCAGGTGGCCAGCACCAGAACAAGAGGACACAGCCTCAGGCTGCACCAGGGGAGATTTAGGCTGGAGGTGAGGAGAAAGTTCTTCACTGAGAGAGTCATTGGCTACTGGAATGGGCTGCCCGGGGATGTGGTGGAGTCGCCGTCCCTGGGGCTGTTCAAGGCAGGATTGGACGTGGCACTTGGTGCCATGGTCTAGCCTTGAGCTCTGTGGTAAAGGGTTGGACTTGATGATCTGTGAGGTCTCTTCCAACCCTGATGATACTGTGATACTGCCTCGGCCTGCCCGACGCAGGGGCCGCAGAGGCCTGAAGCCCGCTTAGGCCCGATCCTGACCAACAGAGGGACACTGCCCAAAGCTTCGAATCTGGCTGAACTGAACTGCGGAACAGTGAGTGAATCAAAGAAAAGACTCTTCTACCTAAAAACTGAATAACTCTGAAGACTCAAAGGAACTCTAAAGAAATCACAGACTCTCTTTTATTTGCCATTTTCTGAAGTGTTATTCTACAACCTCAGATCAAAAGAACTCACGTGGGGAATTTAGTTCAGGAGGGGGATCTCCGTGTTTGAGCAATAAATCACTTGAACTATACAAATGAGCCTTCGTGTATTTTCCCCTAATCCCCCCAAACTATCTTCCATGACAGTGGTCTAACCAGTGCAGAGTACAGGGGCAGAATGACCTCCCTGCTCCTGCTGACCACACCATTCCTGATGCAGGCCAGGATGCCACTGGCTCTCTTGGCCACCTGGGCACACTGCTGGCTCATGTTCAGGCAGGTATCAATCAGCACCCCCAGATCCCTCTCTGTCTGGCTGCTCTCCAGCCACTCCGACCCCAGCTTGTATCAAATTCTGCGCTGACTCAGAGTCATCTAAAGCTCTGCTCCATCACAAACCCATCCAGTGCCTGACGGACTCAGACCCAGCTTCAATTATAGAGACTCAGAAGAAGACAGGAAGACATGAAGTATAAAAGACAGAATTAGACAGTCAAACTTGTGCTGGGGAAATATATATATTTAAAAAAAAGGACAAAACTGCCCAGTTGAGAGTTGAAGGCACATCCTCATGGGGCAAACTGTGCAGTAAGGCTGACCTGGAAGAGTTTCTATAGAAGATAAAAGAAGAGAAAATCAAAGACTACATTCAACAAAAGGGAAGAAGTAAATCAAGGGTGATGCTAGCTAACTGGGAATAGAAGAGCCTAAGGAGGTAAAGTCACAAAAGTGACTGAATGCAATTAAAGATAGCTTGGAAAAAAAAATATTGGGCTAAAATAACTGAAAGAAACTAAGGAATGCCCATTGCATCTTTGAAGTTGCATGTGGGCAGCAGTGGGGATACTTGTACTTTGGGGGCCTGCAGGGCAAAAATGTTCCTGAGCCTGAGTACAGAAAGTGGTTTCCACAGACATTAGAGGTACATATACAGGCAAGTGCTCAAAAAAAGAAGCAGACTGACAAGCAGCAAAGTAAACAGATGCACATATTGAAATAAATGTAAGAAGGATTCATTGCATTTGTTATTCCTTATTATTATTATTATGGTTTCTTTTGCATGATGCACAGCTGAAACTTTATGGTGTTGTAAGAAAGCAAAACTCAGATCTTGTATTCTACAAACCTGAATGAAGTCAAATACTGTAAGTGGAAGCAAGTCATCCAGTACTGCTGTATCTTTTGAGAATCTGTTAAGCATACCACCTGTGGATTAAAGAGAAGGAAAGGAAAGAAATAGTCAAATAGTTTAACACCTAAAGATCCTACATTTATTACTTTAGCAAAAAGTACAACTTTTCTAAGTAAAAAAATATAAAAGATCACTACAGCTACAGCTTCTTCCCCCATTGTGGAATTTGGCTTGTTTTGAACACCCCCCCCCCCACCCCCACACACCCCCCCCCCCCCCCGGTTTCTTTTCCCATTGAGGAATTTGGCTTCTGTTTCAGCTCTTGGAATACCAAGAAACATAAGGAAACAGGACAGAAACAGAGGCACAAAGCATAAAGTCTGCACCTCCTGTGTATCAGGTTCTGCTTATACACAGGTAATTTGCACACCAGCATTGCAATAAGTTTGTACATCACATTTTTTAGCTCTTGAGTAGAATTACTGCATTAACCACCAGGTAACAACAGAATTAAGAACATAATAGGAAAATAAAGGCTAAATCCCAGGTTATCATTTACCAGTGTCTCCTGTAATCTAGTGCACACCAGTAGGAAGGGTATGGGGTAGGAATTTCATGTACAATGGGAGATGGAGCTTGTTGCAGCAGTTATATAATGAACTCTGTATCAACTCCAGAGCCACATCTGAATAGACACACCATTATTCACCGTAGTTGATGTTTAATATCATTTTAGTAGGGCTGCTTGTGAAATAAAGTACTATTTATCATCCACACCTGACTCTTTGTCACTCACCACAGAGTTGACTATATCTTCTCTATTACAGTTTTAGTCAGCCTTTTCACTAGAAGTTATTCTAGTTTTACTGGCTCAAACAGCTAAAAGCTAATTTTCTTCAATTTAGAAGGCAACATTTCAGAATCAGAATTGACAACTGAAATACATCACATTTAAAGTGCAATCAAGGTTCATTAAAAGATTCACAGATTACTTTATGTGGGAAATTCTTAACTTTCAGCCTGACTGAAAATATGAATGAAAAACAACAACAGCCTTTGGCAGAGTGAAAACCATTTAACTGCAGTGAAACCCATACATGAATCAATGAGGTCACATCTACGTTACCTGCTTTCCAAGAGTTGAATGCTGACATAGGGGCATGAAGAACTGCATGAACCATTTTTTGATGGAGAGTTTTGGACACTGTTATGAGTGTATGCACAAGGGGCAAACCTCTGAATATTCCCATGGCAAGCAGGGTGTCTGCCACTCCCACATAGATATAGATGATGTAGTAGCTGCTAGTGTCAGTGACAATCACAGGAGGTTTATCAGAGGTACTGTTGTTTGATTGCGTTCCATTTGCTCTCAAAGCTGTCCTGTGTGATGGAAATTAAAGGCAAACACATTACTGGAAATGGTGAGGTTTCTCTGTTTTATTAAACAACTGGTACTAAATTTTCATTTCTTTTAGAGCTATGCTGATGGGTTTTTCATACACACATACATGTTAATGTTTAAAATTTTGTCCTGTGCCTATGAAATGTCTCCTATCAGTATCTGTAGTCATTTCTGACATTAGTTGGAATTGTGCAATGAAGGGTTTTGACCAAGATGGAAATTAAGCCATTGATATATAACTACCACCCCTTCAACAGTTTTCTCCAGAGCAGAGCACTGTGAAAATGTACTGCTTTGGTAGTCTCTTGCAAATCTACTGCCTGTTTAATCACTGGTGAAATAGCCCAGTCAAGGAAAATGCATCCACTTCTTTCAACCAGGAAAAATAGTGTGAAGTGTTGGAAAAAGTGAATTATTATGGAAGCCAAATGCTTTAGGTGTACTACACAAACCAAAGACCTTAGTGATCTATTGTAAGGGGATACCAACATAAATCCCTCCTCCTCCAGACTACACCTAAGTCACCATATGCCTTCTATACTCAAACAGACAGACTTAGCTCTGCAGGACAAAAAGAAGGATCAAAGGCTTTAACCCAGGAAAAGCCATACCACTGCTCAGTATGTTTTAACCTTCGCCTGCCTGACCCTACAACTTCTGGGAATTTTTTTATACCTGAGCAGAGGAAATTGTACAAACAAGAGAAACTTCTCCCTTAAAATGCTCCTAAGCAAATGTCTCACCTAGCACCTCTGAAAGGCAGCGATGAAACACACTGTACTCAGGATAATCAAGTCCATGCATCTCTGGAGTAAGCTGACCCAGAAAAAGTCTTGCATGAGTTATATGCTCAATAACAAGGCACAAACCATTTGATCATCAGCACTTAAAGTACTAGCTTAAGATACCACCTATATGAGGTATTTAGATCATCCATCAATGTACCTCTTTTTTTTTCTTCAATATAAGATAGTGCCTATCCATATGGAATTCTAGGGGAATTGATTTATTACTTATATATATGTAGGAGAAAAAACCCCACACAAACAAGAACAACAAAACCCACAAACAAAACCACAAAGAACCATAGGAGTCCCCAGTTTCTCAATAAATTATCATCGTTACTCACTTTTTCAGAAACCATAACCCAGCAAGAGAAGCAACTACCTGTGGTCAAAGAAAAGAGAGTCACTTTTTGCCTTGTCACATTGTGTCTTTTTTTCTTACTTATCTTCTTTCACTGAATATATCATTGTCTTTAGGGAGAACATAAACTGATCGAAGTCAAACTTTCTTGAAGCAAAACCCTTGTCATACCTGCTTCTCATTCCCAGAAACCATTCAGTACATCCCACCTGGAAAGCTACATTTAGACTTGTATTACAATTGGGCTCTCAAGTGCTTAAATACTCTTTTATTGGTTTTTACCATAACAAAGGTTTGCTATGTATTCTTAATGACAAGGAAAGTTCACTCTATGCTTTAACATATTTCAAGTTTTAAACATTAATATTTCTTGATGGCCCTAAAAGAATGTCTGTCAATATCTTCAAAGGCAGCTCCTCAAATATGAGTGTCAAACCCTTAACATTGCTATTTTGTATTGTTGTTGCTGATATCTACATTCAATATATCTATTTGTCTGAAATAGCTCAGTTGCTTTACATCATTCTCCACATAACCTAATTAAATCCTTTTCATTGTGAGATGATTCTTTTGCAAGACATTTTGTTGTCTGCCTGCTGAGACACTGGAGATCTTCATCTAGTCCACTACATTTCCAGCTGTTCTATTTCTGCCTATGATCTTCTCAATGAGGGTTAAAGCCATCATAGCACTGCTGCAGGAATCTTTCAATAACAGTTCAGCACATAGTTAAAGTCTCCTTGGAAACCAGTGACTTTTGCAGATCTTACAGTAAATAACTCAAGATTGACTGTGATGTCCTGAATTTAAGAATCTGTAAGGATCAGGCTTCTTTTACAGTCATATCTTTACATCTCCTGACAGAATTCTGGTCTCAGCTCAACTCCCAACAGCAGAAGTTTTTCAGCTGTGAGGATGAGGGTAGGCAATATTGTGACAGGGTAACTTCAGAAAGTCTTTATTTAGGCTTCCATTCATAACTACTCTTCCGGCTCAGCAACCCTTCTCCCTGGATATTACATCTCAGGACAATGTTAAGCCACCTAAGCAAGCTACACACACACACTTATACACAATCCAAATATTGCAAGTACAGCTGATACCCTCTTTATGGTGATCTCTCTGGACTCTCCTTGGAAGCTACAATACAAACCAATCCATTCTAAATGTAAAATAGCATCTCTAGCATTTCCACATCAGCCCCACACTGCTTTAAAGGCTGTCAAAACTTCACTTTCAGTTTGCCACTTTATCAATTCAGCACCTGGATATTCATCACTAGCCTCTCTTCATTTTTCACAGTATCACAGTAACATCAGGGTTGGAAGAGACCTCACAGATCATCAGGTCCAACCCTTTACCACAGAGCTGAAGGCTACACCATGGCACCAAGTGCCACGTCCAATCCTGCCTTGAACAGCCCCAGGGATGGCAACTCCACCACCTCCCCGGACAGCCCATTGCAGTGTCCAATGACTCCCTCAGTGAAGAACTTTCTCCTCACCTCGAGCCTAAATTTCCCCTGGTGCAGCTTGAGGAAATTTTTCTAAGGTTAGAAGAGCTCAAGCTGCTATCACAGGCCACATAACAACTTGGCATGGTATTTTGTCTCTTGAACTGTAGGAAGGTCACTGCAATATCACTTATCAGCAATTGCAGTACATACAAGAGCTCAAACCATTATGTTTTATCCATTTATCATTTAACCACAAACAGCAGATTAAACAAACATCATTTTTAGTTACATGATGTAGAGCACAGATTTTCTTACCTCAAATAAGAAGACAGTCACACAGAAAATCAGAACAAAGATCAAGTTTTTGTGGATGGTAACGTATCTGAAATAGGTATTCCATGTGGTAACAGTACCCATGCTTTCAGCATCATCAGTGAAGCATTCCTGTCAAAGCACAGATAAGACCATAGTAAGAATTCTAATAGTATCTGTATATGAGAATTCAGGCCACACCTTGAGTACTGTGGCCAGTTCTGGGCCACTCAGTTCAAGAGAGATGTTGAGGTGCTGGAACGTGTCCAGAGAAGAGCAACAAAGCTGGTGAGGGGCCTGGAACACAAACCCTATGAGGAGAGGCTGAGGGAGCTGGGGGTGTTTAGCCTGGAGAAGAGGAGGCTCAGGGGTGACCTCATTGCTGTCTACAACTATCTGAAGGGACATTGTGGCCAGGTGGGGGGTGGCCTCTTCTCCCAGGCAACCAGCAACAGAACAAGGGGACACAGTCTCAAGTTGTGCTGGGAGAAGTATAGGCTGGATGTTAGGAGGAAGTTGGCAGAGAGAGTGATTGGCATAGGAATGGGCTGCCCAGGGAGGTGGTGGAGTCACCATCCCTGGAGGTGTTCAAGCAAAGCCTGGATGAGGCACTTAGTGCCGTGGTCTAGTTGATTGGCTAGGGCTGGGTGCTAGGTTGGACTGGATGATCCTGGAGGTCTCTTCCAACCTGGTTGATTCTATGATTCTATGAATGCTGTCATTCCTTTTGCTAACTTACTCCAAATAACTGAATTGCAGCTGATAGTGGCTGGAGATGGAGGCACTGACAGATTGAGTCATATCTGACACAACAACAACAACGTTTAGAGATATTTGAAATTTTCAGATAACACTGAAGGAAACAACCAAGATTTGTGCAGCACTACTTAAAGTCCAGAAATGGTTAATCAATAGCTATTTTCTTTCAACTGAGGGATGGGTTTGTTTTGGTTTGTTTTCCCAGTGAGATCAATAAAGAGAGAAATTGGGCAATGCTTCCTCAAATTACAAGTTGAAGTATTTCTTGGAGATACTTTTCCACCTAGAAAATTACTTTGGAGAAGTCCATTTTGAAAATGAAAGTAGTTCATTATGACTGGTTGATAGTTATTAGAAAAAAGGGAATTTTGGACCAGTTTTTGGTATAAAACTCAACCTTAATTACATCACTTCCAGCACATCCATCAAAACAGAGTAACATTCATCTTACTCCTCTGTTCATGATCTGTAACATGAGGGCTAAACAGTCTGAAAAAAATTTGTCCAATTTGATCAGATTCCAGTTTTGAAAACTGTGCTGGTACTTCAAATGTATTTTATTTGTTCCATGAGCCTTAAGGTTTCAGGTGTCAGTTTTGCACAAATGTTTTAAAACAATGTTTTTTCTGTGTTATGGTTTCAAATTTCATTGTAGTGTAAGTAAACTTAAAAGGTAGATTAAAGTGCAGAATATTGAAATTCTGTTTTGAGCTTTTCTACAGATAGTGTTCAAAAACCATTACAAATAAGACAAAAATCATTTCAATAATTTTCAGATGATATTTGAGTTAAAAAAAATATATATTATCCACACTCTTCAACGACCGTGTCATTTAGGCAGGCTACCTTTTCCATGGCAGGCTGTGGTGCCATGCTGGTGATAAAGCTCCTGCCTAGAGGGCAGGGTTTATCCTTGGCAGTCAAGCATAGGGGCCATGGTTCCAAACTAGAGAAGATTAGATTCACATTGCACGTTAGGAACAAGTTCCACGTGAGCTGGGAGCTGTCCCTCAACCAGCAGGCATCACCTCAGCCTTTTGGAGGGTTTTGCTGTTTGTGGTTTGAAACTAGAGCAGGACAGATTTAGGCCATTAAGAAGAAACTCTTTAGGGTGAAGGTGGTGAGACTCAGAATCAGGTTGCCCAAAGGAGTTGTGGATACTTTTTCTGTGGAAGTGTTTGAGACCAGGATAGGTGTGGCTTTGCCCAACATGGTCTAGTGGGAGGTGTCCCTGCCCATGGCAAGGGGTTTGGAACTAGATGACCTTTGTGGTCTCTCCCAACTTAAGCCATTCTATGATTCTTTACCATGAGGGTGGGGGAACACTGGAATGGGTTGCCTAGGGAGGTGATAGATTGAGGGCTTGTCCCTGGAGATATTTGAGGTGAGGCTTGACAGGGTTCTGGGCAGCCCTATCTAGTTGAGAATGCCTCTGCTTACTACAGAGGGGGTTGGACAAGATGATCTTTAGAGATCCCTTCCAACTCAGACCATTCTATGATTCTATACTCCAAAAAGACATCCCGCAGAGAAATGCTGCATTAGGAATGATAGAGTCAAACAGAGTAATATAGAAGAAGTATATTGAACTAAACCATCACCAGATCAAAACCCAAGATACTTGTAAATAACACAAACCTTCAAATCCTCTTCACTGATTTCATCAGTTATGTCCAAGACACTGTCTCGAGACAAGCGCCTGGTGTAGATATCTATCTCAGAGGACAGGTTTGCCTGAGGCACCACAGACATCTTCCGGAATGTTGTACTGCCTTTTTTGGGAAAGTTTGGTCCATAGTTCACAGAGGTGCCTCCTGTCATCAAGTTTAACACAGACTGCCTCCTCCGACCTTGCAGCACATGGTCAGTGTTCAGCATGCTGCTCCGGAGCATGCCTACATCTCCCTGTTCCAAGTCAGGTACCAGTGAGAGCCTCCTTTCTGGTGGGTCATCCTCTATCCCATTGACCTGGATCCCATTCTTCTGCACCACCGAAAACTTCCTACTTGCATTGAGGGGGTTAATGATGATGGAGTTCTTCCTTTTGTCATTAAAATCTGATGTTTGTTTAAAAGGCTGCTTCTTTATTTCATTCCGTGGTCCCATGCCTTCTCCTTCGATGGAAAACCGACGGAGAGTCTCGGTTAGAATTGAATTTCTTCTCTCCGCGCTGAACTCATCAAAAGAATCAAATCCCATCAGCTCCGAGCTGAATTCTGGCCGTTGACCTTGGAGCTCAGAAAATGTTCCATAAAAATAGCAGCTCCCCTCATGTAAAATTAATATTTTGTCAGCAATCCTTAAATGTTCCAGTTTTGAAGTAACCAAGATCCGAGTTTTATTTGCCATCAACTTGCACACGCAGCTATAAAAGACGAAAATGTTTAAAATTACATTTTCTTTCTTCATGATTAAATGGTTGGGTTTTTTTCCCTTTCATTTTGAATTTATTTGCCTTTACCAGCCCCCTTCCCACTATGAGCAGTCTTGGGTACTGCCTCAAGCTACAAAGATGGTGTTAAGGCTGAGGTGTGTAAAGGGTGAGTCCATTATTACAGAAACACCCCCCACCCAAAAAACATAAAGGAAGGCATTTTAATCACTTTCAGGTCAATCAGTTTAACATGAAAATGAAATATTCTTTTTCATCCTAGGGTTACTTAGATCTTTTGCTTCCAAACTTAAAAGCATTATCTCAATTTCAAAGCTTTAATCTTATGATGCCTGAAAAGTTCATGGATGGCACCATGTGTTGTTATCGTTTTGAGCCATTGGAATGGGCTGCCCAGGGAGGTGGTGGAGTCACTGTCCCTGGAGGTGTTCAAGAAAAGCCTGGATGAGGCACTTAGTGCCATGGTCTATTGACTGGATAGAGCTGGGTGCTAGGTTGGACTGGCTGATCTTGGAGGTCTCTTCCAACCTGGCTGATTCTATGAGCTACCCAACCAGGACAAGACGTAAGTCTCTGTCTTTGGCCAAACTGCTGCATGCAGATGCCTTGGTCAGTGGGCACTTTCAGGTGACCAGTATTCCAGCGGTTGGGAATTTTAATAATATAAAAAGGATAAAATACAGCTATTTGGGAAAAAAAAATGAGAGCAGGTAAGTGTTTTAAAATTAAAGCCTTTCTGGTACACAGATACAGCTGATATAAAGCTGTGTACTCTGGGAGTGAAGGGTTGTAGCAAGCTCATTATGTTGAGGTGGGAGAGCGAGCAGTAATGTTTACATCTGGCCCAGGCTTGTTCCCAGCACAGTGTGCTGTCTACTGCTAGCACAAAATACTCAGTTGCAAGAATCTCTAAAACTAATCCCCAAAAGGTGTAATTTTGATCACTTTGGTATTTTTGTAGTTACTAAATTTCTGTTCTTGGTTTTACTTTGCGCTGCTTCGTGAGATTCTTAAATGCAATCTATCAATAAACACAGAGTACCTTTCAAATATCTCTTTTTCTGTAAAAATATCCAAATGTCCAAAAGGAGAATCCAGGAGATACAAATCAGCGTCTTTGTACACTGCTCTGAACAGAGAAAACAGAAATTACATTAACTTCCACAAGTCTAATAAAATTACATAAATAACTTAAATCCAATGTCTTTCCATTTTTGTCTGAAGAACTTGCAGATGACATTTTTACAGTCCAGTTCTGGGGTCCTCAATTCAAGAGAGATGTTGAGGTGCTGGAGCGCGTCCAGAGAAGGGTGACAAAGCTGGTGAGGGGCCTGGAACACAAACCCTATGAGGAGAGGCTGAGGGAGCTGGGGGTGTTTAGCCTGGAGAAGTGGAGGCTCAGGGGGGACCTCATTGCTGTCTACAACTACCTGAAGGGAAGTCGTAGCCAGGTGGGGGTTGGTCTCTTCTCCCAGGCAACCAGCAACAGAACAAGGGGACACAGTCGCAAGTTGTGCTGGGGAAGGTCTAGGCTGGATGTTAGGAGGAAGTTCTTGCCAGAGAGAGTGATTGGCATTGGAATGGGCTGCCCAGGGAGGTGGTGGAGGCATCATCCCTGGAGGTGTTCAAGAAAAGACTGGATGAGGCACTTGGTGCCATGGTCTAGTTGACTGGGTGCTAGGTTGGACTGGATGATCTTGGAGGTCTCTTCCAACCTGACTGATTCTATGATTAGTGAGCAATGAGCCTGCAAACATTATGTAAAATGGAACTGCACAATATTTTGGGTTTGGGAATGAAAACCTGTTTGTAGCATTTGGACCTTAAGCTGTATGTGCCTGCATCTGACTCACTGAGACCTCAACTTGTGGTTAAGAGGTTTTTATTCAAATCAGTTTCCACACAAATTCACAAGAGACCCTTGCCTTCCTCTGTGGGTATGAAAATGATGATGTGATATGAATCAGGGAGTAATTAGTAAAGAAAATGTGGACAGCTGCATTTCAGTACTTTGGGAATTACTCTAAAATTTTGGGTTTAAATTTCTATATTAAATGATGTGAAAATTATCCACTGGAAGAAAAAGGCCTCAGTAATAGTATATTTTGCTAATAAATCAAACAACTTTACTGAAAAAAATCCTCTATCAGTATGGATTTCACTGACCATATATTATGATGTAGTGGTTGCACAACAACAAAAAAGGTCATACCATTCTTGGCACTTTCATCAGCAGTAAGTTTGCAGGTTCTTTTTTTTTCCAGGAGTAAAGGTAGCACTCAAATTAGTGCTACAATTTGTACATTGGACTTAGTAGCTACACATGAACTAGCTTTAGGGTACCAGGCCAGTGAGCTGGCTCAAATCCAGAGCATGCAGCTTATTCTCCTTTGTCCTTTCTTTTCCCAAGCTGGAATTGCATGCACCGACAGTGCTCTATAAGAAAGATGGCCTCAGACAATTTCCATCTGCTTCTCATGACAAGTGGTTGATGGAACTGCCAACAAGGGCTCTCATTTCATGACTTTGCACAGAGTACATTAGACACAGGCATGCACTGAGTCCAACCAATAATTGCCAGTTTATCAGCAGTGCAAACAGTCACAACCTGAGGCTGTAATAATCATTTTTCTCCTCTAGCTTTCTCAGATCTTCATCTGCAACCTACACCTCAAGACCTGCACACCCTGCAGCATGCTGAGCTTAGACTGGAGCCCAAACAAAATGTATATCAGATACAGCTACTGCCTTTGGGACATGCAATCATTGAAAAAAAAAATTGATAATTATACAGCTGACAATAATTATATCAGTTCTGTGACTCTCCAATAAATGAACTGTGACAACTGGAAAAGTGCAGGTATGATTATTTGTAGAACCTAGAAGATAGTTCATGCAAATGTTGCATTTTAAATGAAAATCTAAATAGGTTGTGTTGGTTGGGTTTTTTTCCTCTGAAAGCCTTGCCTGTTCCTCCTCTCTTATTTTACAGATAAGACAGAAAAGGATCATTCATATGTCTTTCCCCTCTCACAAATCCACTAGAAAGATTGACACTGAGAGCCTCTCCCCATCTTTTAGCTGCACACAGACATGTACATCTTTCATGGGATGCTAGTGTGGATCATTACAAGGTGATTTTACTTCTATCCAGTATTCTAAGCATAAGAACCAGCACAACTTGGCACAGAAATAAATGGGGTCATTTACAAATCAGAGCTGTCATCACCGGATGTCTGGTGGGAGCTAAGTGACAAATTACTTACGTGTTTCAGTAGAATAAGACAATCATCTATGCTGTTGTTCTGTAGACCTTCAGAATTACTTACTAACACTGGAAGGTTAAATGGACAAGGCCAAATCATTACTCACAGGTAATAATTATTTACAGGTAAATAATTAGTGATGTTTGGAGACCTGGCCCTTTCTTTTTCATTTTTGTTACCAGTAGTCAGAAAGTATGGCATTAATCAATATCAGAACTACTTCACAGAAGTGTCATAGCAGGAGTGGGTATTTAAATGTCTCTTTCTATGGATTTTTTTCAAAGTTAGTATGCTATCTTTAAAGGTCTAAATCTCCAAACAGCATCTTGCATCAGGGAGGGAAAGATTCCAGAGCTGATCCATACCATGCATGTGCAGTCAAACTCCTTAAATTCCATATACAAATATGCAAGTGTCTCACAAACACAATTGCACAGTAAAACTCAGATTCCTGGTCATCAAATGAGGATATTTATTTAACAAGACTTGGTCCACATGTATTTAAGTGATTAATCATAACATTCTCCTTATATATGAAACAGTATGCTATGTAGAGAGTAAAATACTCACCTTGCTAGTGAGATTCGTGCTCGCTGTCCTCCACTCAGAATGATCCCACCCTCACCAAGCACTGTATAATCTTTGTCTGGGAACTTGGAGATGTCCTGTTAACAGTGTTATTTTTATGAGTCAGACATGTATTTTCCATATCCAAGAAACTGAAGCTACAGGCTGGACAGGAGCATAGTGTACAACAGTGTACAGACAGGTTAGAAAGAAGTTGTAAAAACAAAAAAGTCTCATAGAGGTTTATTGCTTTTCATTTGTTTATATAAGCAGGAATGGTGATAGAAGAAAACATCTCTCTGTCACAGAGAGCAATCATGAGCTGCAAGATCTCAACCACAAATATTTATCCTAATGCTAAATCCCCACAAAAGCAAGGAAAGTACCTTCATACAACAGGAATCCAAGGTGTTAACCATTTGAGTGTTCCATGAAATAATAATGATAAATGCGTTTGCCACTGAAGATAGAGCAAGGAGCAGACCCTGGAGTTACTCTCTTCAAAACACAGGGAGATTTATGCTTTCAGGCAGGTTCGCTTTAAAAAGCTTGCACAAAATACCTAGTGAGTAATACCTGGGCAGTTTGTCAAGCAAATTGGGATGCTAAGTTGAGCTACCCCTCTGTAAGATCACATGTCACACAAAATCAGATATAATCCAATTTTGATTACCCTTATTGGATCTTCGATGGTTAATCACTCTCAGTCAGCCTTTTAGCATTTCAAGTCTCAAAAGTTTTGCAGAATAAATAAATGAGTAAATAAATAAATATCCTTCCAGATAAGTGTTTCCTTCTTCCTCCCCTGTAAATTGCCCTGACCTCAGGAACAGAGTGAACAATGCTATTCAGGCCTGGATCAGTGACAGATACAAGGTCCAGCCACTCAAGGGCTAGAAATTGACTGCCTGGTGTGCCAGGAAATGGGAGATTCTCCCACCTCTTTAATTTGATAATAGCATTTACTTCCTGACTTAGAAGATTCTGAGCTTAAAATCAAGATGCTTTTCCGCATGGAAAATCTATTGCAGGTGATTTTAAAACTCTTCTGACATTAACTAGTTATTTCACTCTTATAAAAGAAGAGCCACACAAGCAAATCCCTGATGCTAACAAAACAGCTCAGGTATTGATAGGAAGAGGAGTGTGAAAGTCAGTGCCAGCAACGTTTTTAACAGAAGATTTTCTCAATATGACAGAAACATCTTTTTATGGATCATGAAGTATTTAGGGAGAACATGTGAAATTCCCTCAATTCAAGAGAGATGTTGAGGTGCTGGAACATGTCCAGAGAAGAGCAACAAAGCTGGTGAAGGGCCTGGAACACAAACCCTATGAGGAGAGGCTGAGGGAGCTGGGGGTGTTTAGCCTGGAGAAGAGGAGGCTCAGGGGTGATCTTATTACTGTCTACAACTACCTGAAGGGAGGTTGTAGCCAGGTGGGGGTTGGTCTCTTCTCCCAGGCAACCAGCAATAGAACAAGGGGACACAGTCTCAAGTTGTGCTGGGGAAGGTCTAGGCTGGATGTTAGGAGGAAGTTCTTCACAGAGAGAATGATTTGCCATTGGAATGGGCTGCCCAGGGAGGTGGTGGAGACACCGTCCCTGGAGGTGTTCAAGCAAAGCCTGGATGAGGCACTTAGTGCCATGGTCTAGTTGACTGGCTAGGGCTGGGTGCTAGGTTGGACTGGATGATCTTGGAGGTCTCTTCCAACCTGGTTGATTCTATGATTCCAGCATAAAAGCTTTTTTAGCACTTATTTGAGAGGATCTGCTCAGATCACTTGTGGTTTCCTTTTGCATACAGGAGTCAGGTTATTATTTGACATTTACCAAGTAACTTCTCCTGAACATTGGGATGTGCATGGTTAAGTATAGAGATATCTAAGATTAATTGAATTCTTGCCCAGTTCTACCAGTACTATAACAGTGATGGTGCTGCTTGTGTTTCCTTCCAAAAAGGCCTGGGTAAAGAACAGGGTAAAATACTGGCCCTGCTGAAATTAATTCCAGGGCTCCCATTGTTTTAAATGGTGGTGAGACTTCATCAGATATATTTCTTTGCATGTGTGTCAACATGGAAATTTAATTAGACTTCTAATGAGTTCCCCTTCTGCTCTCTTCCACCCTTCACCTCAGGGTAATATATGGGATGGAACAGACAAAGAACTTTTCAGGCTGTGATTATAATAATTAAAAACTATTTAGTGATTTCTTTCAAAGGTGTAAACAGTGTGATGAAGTCCAATAGGCACACAATGCTGTTTGTTGGAACGTGCATTACCTATTGTGAAAAAGTACATAGGGCTGGTCCAAATACATCCTTGCTGCCATTTTATGCAGGAAGTGAAATCAAGTCAGGGACAAGCCTGATGTAATGATGCTGAGCAGCACAAAATCCAGCATGTTAATGAAGTAGCCATGGGTTTTCCTTAACGTGGTTGTTTCTGAATGCTTAAACTGAGAAAACTATTGGTAACTATTCTGAAAACATCCTCACCGTTCCCACAGGCATTCAGTCCTTTTCTGGGTGATTTTGATAGCAGGAGCTATTAAATCTCAAGTTGCAAACTCAAGAAGGTACCTCTTTTGCTATAAGCACTCCCCATATTTATTTTTACAGTTCCTTTGTGCTTGGTTTGAATGGACTCTGAAAATTGTTGGAAGCATGGAAGAGATTCAGAACATCTTCATAGAATCAACCAGGTTGGAAGAGACCTCCAAGATCATCCAAGTCCAACCCATCACTCAGCCCTATCCCTGGCACCTCACCCCCCCCTCCCCTCCATTTCTATCTCCTCACCCACCAAAGTACACCCTTTTTTTACTTTCTTTCTCTCTGTGTTTTAGAGAACACACTTTGCAGTTGTCTTTATGTAGTATGGTCTCTCAGAAATAAAACATAAAAAAAAAATAATACTGAAGCATTTATTGTATAAAATGCTAAGTATACAGAAGGAGCATCAAGGGTTTTAAGCATGACCTGCAAATCTGTTCCACTCTATTTGATCATTTTTCTCCTCAGTTCTAAGAGGAAAATTTACTGTTATTTCCTATTTTTCAGTATGAATCATAGAACCATAGAATCAACCAGGTTGGAAGAGACCTCCAAGATCATCCAGTCCAACCTAGCACCCAGCCCTAGCCAGTCAACTAGACCATGGCACTAAGTGCCTCAGCCAGTCTTTTCTTGAACACCTCCAGGGATGATGCCTCCACCACCTCCCTGGGCAACCCATTCCAATGCCAGTCATTTTCTCTGGGAAGAACTTCCTCCTAACATCCAGCCTCTACCTACCCTGGCACAACTTGAGACTGTGTCCCCTTGTTCTATTGGTGGTTGCCTATCAGTAAGACAGATATGAACTAAACTGCAAAACCAGAAGTTTTAAAGCTTTGAAGTTTTAAAGTTTTTAAAGACTTGGGTTCCAAACTCACACCTACTAGGGAACACTTCTGTTAATTTTTAAAAGATGAAGAATTTTTAGTAATTTTTTTTCTACCTCAGTTTTTCTTACAGCTTGAACACCCTTGAGCCCTCATTTTCTTGGGCCAGAAGTCAGAAAAAAAGTGTGTCTCTCATTTAAATAATTTAAAATCAGAAATGACTTTTAAAGACTTGATTTGGTTTGGGTCACTCTCTGGCTACGATTCCGAAGCTGAGGCTTTTGTGAAGATTTCAGCTGAACCCTTTTTGAAGGATCCGTGAGCGAAAATCACAAGCTTTGTTTTCGCAAGAGTTTGTGACCTTGAGCAAAGTGTCAGGCTCACCCAAAACTCACACGAATGCTGGCAAAACTCGCTCTCTCTGTGGGGAAACATTCCCATGGAGCAGATTTTTGAAACATGAAGTAGTTGATATGCTGCGTGTGGGTAGGTTAAACCCAGGGTAAGAGAATTAAACACAATTCCAGAAGTGACACAGAAGATAGGACAACATCCAATGTAATCAGTTCAGAGCCCTGTACCTAAGGTGGGGAGAGTTGTCTTGCCTTAAACAGGTTTTTAACTAAATTATATCATCACTGAACATTGCAGAGGGGGTCTCTCAAACATATTTACTTGATTGCTGACAAACTTCTGGAAGTCGATGCATTTAGGAGTTTGAATCTATTTCTTTCTCTAGTAGAGATGCTTCCCTGCTATAAAGACACTGTACTGGCCTATTTACTTCCAGTTCCCTAAGAAAATGGCTGTGTCAGCAGCTTCACAGCAGACCTACCCATGATTTTGGACCATGGACAAGAATTACAATTAGAGGAGTGTGCTCATGCCAGTAGATCATACCAGAGCAAGGTGGAAAAAAGTATAAAAGTAGCCAGCTTTTGGGCCCATGTGTCCAAGATGTAATTGCTGCAGTGGGAGATTTGACATATTTTGTGGATTTTTTTTTCCTGAAAGAGGTATTTATGCTATTTTAGCTGTTTACACTAGGATGAGATGAACTTCACCTTGACATGCCTGTTGCGCTAGCCAGGTATGAAGACAGGGTAAGTAATTTGCTTTCACATAGTTTACACTGTAGACGTGTACCTGATCAGGTAATCAAGCTACCTCTTAATATCCTCTTGTAGAGAATTACCTACTACAAAACACTCAATTCCAGACTTAGCTCTTATTGTTCCTCTCTTCCACACACTTTGTAATTTGCCAATGTCACTTGTGGAAAGCAGACACGAAATCAGGGCACAAAGTGTTTCACTCACTGGCATCATAACCTTTCAACTCCTACTGATTTAATTATTCACTAAAAAAAAAAACCAGCAAAACCAACCAACCAATTTACCCACAAAAAGCCAGCACAGATAAAAGGTACAAGAGCAGTACAGCAGGATGCAAGGATATGAGTTTGTGTCTCGGGGCATACTTGGCATTGCAGTGGACTCATCATCCAGGAATAGATGCCATATTTCACAAGGAGATGTTGAACATGCACAAACACAAACCAAGGCTTGGCATGCTCACTCTCTTTCTCTAGTCATTCTCTTGGTAATCTAAGTTCTTAGGTGAAAATTAATCTCCTGAATTCACACTAAAACCAGATCAAAAGAAAAGCCAAAACAATGCATCTGGCCACAAATTTCTTAGTGCATGATTTGATTTTTCATGGGAATACTTCCTCTATTTGCATGCAGTGTTAAACATTATGTTCAGGAGCAGCTGGTGGCTCTCAGATCAGTATATGTGTTTACTTTAGGAGTGATAATCTACTGAAGATGGTTTGCCATTATGTGTTTATGGTCTCTTATGTAACTATTGGAGGATTAAATGAACTAACAAGCTGGGAAAATATCTATCCTACATTATAAAATGACAAAGATAGAAGTACTGAGACTATGGCTTCAAAACTAATGTATTACTGCACCCCTTCAAATGGGATACAATTCTTGTTTATTTATTAACAAGGATAGCAGGCATGCTCCTGCAGTCTGGATTGGAGGTGCATGTTCATTTAGAATGATTTTGCTTGCTGTTAACAGATCTTGGACACAAAGATTCCTGTTTCAACTGTCCAGATGTTTTATCTTTTTAACTCAGCAAGTGCTAAACTTGTGCATAGTAAGCAATTAATATTGATTTTTTTTTCAACCTAAAAATGTGAAAATCAAGCCTTATTGCTTTCCCATTCCAATTTCATCAGTAATAAGGAGTTTGCAAACCCAATGGCTACTCCTACAGGTTCAAAATTATATTCATGTCACCCCTTATATCGCTTTAATACAACCCTTCCATCTCTGGGGAATTTACATTGGGGAATTACCTCAAACTAAGTAGCAAGTATCCATAGAAACTCATCCATTTCATATGTCCCAGTGGCTTTTGATATTGAGCAATGAGAATAAAAATCAAATAACTACACAGGATAGTTGCTCAGTGTTAAATTTTTTCCCACCGTGTCCTTAATTTGAAGTGCTAGGCAAAAAGTTCACCTTCTCTTGCTAACTGATTTTTGTCATAAATGTCATGAAAAGTACTTGAGAAAAAAGGGTAAAACACCTTGTAAAAAAAAACCCACAGCAAAATAAACAAACAAAACCACAAACCCAAACAAAACAGCAAACAAGCAAACAAAAAACCAAACACAAACCCCAAAGGTAGCATAAGGTAAGGCAGCATCAGTTCATCTTACTGAGTACCTTTAAGTTTTACTAAGCAGACTGTCTTCAGGAAATTAGATCAGAATCTGCACCAATTAGACCTTGGCTTCTCTCTGTCATAGCATGTAAAATGTTAAAGGCAATAGAGTTGTGATAACAGCTGCAGACTCAAAATTAACCCACTTCAATCAATTTATTTGGAAAAGGTTTCTGAATAAAGGACAAGTGGTAAGGACTACTGACCTACACCAGAATGGTTTGTTGTAGCAACTGAAAACCTTAACTTCCACATTTGCAGACTAAGACCTTCATATTGAAAGATGTGTTCTTACCCTGCTTGCCTGCTAAAGGACATCACAAGCAGGTGTACTGGCACAACTGGAAGGTAGCTGAATTGCAGCAAGGCAACAAAAGTAAGAAATTGAAGGCAGAAAGCAAGCAGGAGGTACAATGTGTAGCTGTGCACCTGAACTCTTTGGACTAAAAATCATCCCATTTTATTATTGAAAAGCAAAAAAATATGGAAATCTCTTTGAAATATTTGTTTGCACTTTCCAACTTTCATAATGACTTTAAGATAAATTTGCCTCAAGTACTTAGCAACTCTAAAGAGGCTGTGGTAACTCTTTAGTAAGTCAACTATGTACCCATCCAAAAAGTCAATCAGAAGAACATAGCACTGACTTTTCTGAAAATTGTCATGCACTCCAAATTAATTTACACTTGCTTAATAACATTTACACACCTCCAGAGCCCTGAAACCAAATACAGAGTATCTTGTATGAAGTCACCCAGAATCAGTGTCCTGTTCTGCTGATAGACAAGAACGGGCTACTTACTGGCTGTCAGACAGCCCCAAACATACATAGATGCTACGATAGGACCCACATTGAGTAACCTTCAGTATTTTGTTGGCACTGATGAAGACAAAGGAAAAAGGACATCGAATTTAGGAACTGGACTAGATCTTCCCTTTGCTTTCTCTATAGGGTGATAACAGAGATGGGAAAGCGAAGGGGACATTTTGCAGCTGTGTTACTTTTTTGCAGCAGCAGCACAATCGTTTGCCCACTGGGGTCAAAGATGGCTTTGTGCTCCCAAAAAGGTTTTATAAGCATGGAGCTTGGAAGGAAATCTCACTTAGCTACTGTTAAGAGCTGTATGTTAACTGACTTTCAGCGTACATGCAATAAGGAAACAAATGCACTTTTATCTCCAATCTTTAGTTCACCTTGAAGAGCCCACATAAGAACTATACTCGGCAGCAGACTGACATTCTGGTCTACCTAGGAAAGTTGAAGAGAAAGGGGCAAAGTAAACTCCCTTAGGCAAAAATCTTCTGGTACTTCTCTCCTCTGAAGAATGAGAAGACACACAACCCCAATTCAACAAAGCACTAATCCTTGTTATTTGAAATATGCCCTTCAATCTGCCATAACTGAGTTCTGTTCAGCAACTAAGATGCAGCAGCTACAGAGACTAGAAAGCATAACAGCAATAAGGTAATGCATCTGGCTTCTTTCCAGACCATTCACCCCTCTCTTCAGGCCAGCCCAATTTATTCAGCTTCAGTCCAGAAGAAAACATCCTTACAAGTATTAAATAAGATCTCAAATGAGGAGCCCTGCTAGGAGGTGAAGCATATCATTCCACACAGATCAAAGCTGGCTTGACTGAGCTCGATAACCACCTTTTGCCCTATGAACAGCTGGTCTGGGAAGCCTCTTTGGACAAAGACAGTTTTGAATAGATGAAGTCAGTTGTTTCTTGGAGCTTTGGCACTAGCTACGTCTTTTACAACGAGAGTGAAGGACTACAGAAGCTTTCAAAACAGATTCCCAGCAAACTTCAATGCAAACACAAGGTGAAATGGCCATAATCATACAAGAAAAGATTAGTTTATCGCTTAACTATACCCTCCTCTGAGATAAAGCACAGTAACCTCATCTCACTGCTAAACAGACTGCCTATTGTTTTCTTGCTTGACTGGCACTAAAAGGAAACATGTTTCGCTGTGTGGCCTAAAGACAGATCCCATTTGGTAGAGTAAACATCTATTTGGTTTTGTCCATATGTAACAGTCAAAAAGCATAATCTTAAACTATTGCAATAAGGGTGGAAAGGACTAAATATTTCACTCCTTTTTTATCTTGCAATGTGAAAAGACATCTTTTCCTACACTACCTTCTGACAACACCAAACACACACAAGGGCATTTCCACATCATTGTACTAACTGAGAGCTGCATGTCACATAAAGATCAATCCCGCCATAAGTTCCATTGTGAGGATTTTCTCCATACACAGAAAAATTCAGTTTCAACCAAGATTTTCCTCTAAATAATTAAGGTTTGTAATTATTCTGGAGACACTTTAGAACTGCAAAAGGAAGAAGCAGAACAAGTTAACTTTCAAGATTTTAAGGAAACTCTTTAGAGGGAAGAAACGTGGAAAAATAATTGTAGGAACAATACTTTTCACATAATTTCTTTAGCATTAATGTTTACCTAGCAGACAAGACTGAGAAGGCAGTCACCTTATAATGTCTGGGCCAGATTATTAAGCTCCTATTGTGTGAACTACCAATGCTGGCACCGTCATTGTTGTTTCCTAAGGAGCTGGCAACAGACTGTCATGCAGTTCTACAAAACCGGGATACCAAGCTGAGTTCCTTAAACCTCAGAAATGTCTCACTTCTATATAAAGGTCCACTCCCTGACTTTTTGTTTAGGGTTTTTCATGTGGGTTGTATCACAAGCCTTAGCTAGGACACTGACCTCTTCTAGTTGGCAGGCTTTGACGACGCTCTTGTACCGGTATTCATCGTAAGAAACACCAAAAATTATGTTCTCCTTTATTGTTCCGGGCATGATCCAAGAGACTTGAGGCGAGAAGGATATCCTTCCACTATGTTTAATTTTACCCTGTGAAGGCTCCAATTCTCCCATTATCAACATCAGAAGAGAAGTCTGAAAAATCATTAATACTTGATTAATACATCAGAGATGTGTACAACCATAAGAAATGCTAAACAAGGTGAGAGTCACTCTACTGTGTCAACTAAATGGCACACTTGTCTTGCAAAGTGTGTCACTATAAGCACTGATCTGGTACAAGCTGGAGATTTTCATGTTACACATGAAGGGCCTCTGAAATGAGAGGAACTTATTTCAACAAGTAGTAAAAATTGTGTAAGATGTCTTGTATAAAAGGCATGCAGCTGCAAGAGTTTGTCCTTTTAATTAAGCTTCTAGTAATTTTACAAGGTAAAAATGTGAGTATCTGCAAGACATAGAATCATAGAATCAGCCAGGTTGGAAGACACTTCCAAGATCATCCAGTCCAACCTAGCACCCAGCGCTATGCAGTCAACTAGACCATGCCACTAAGTGCCTCAGCCAGTCTTCTCTTGAACACCACCCGCCTGGGCAGCCCATTCCAATGCCAATCACTCTCTCTGCCAACAACTTCCTCCTAACATCCAGCCTGCACTTCCCCTGGCACAACTTGAGACTGCGTCCCCTTGTTCTATTGCTGGTTGCCTGGGAGAAGAGACCAACCCCCACCTGCCTACGACCTCCCTTAAGGTAGTTGTAGACAGCAATGAGGTCCCCCCTGAGCGTCCTCTTGCCTTGGGCAAGTTGTGCTTTAGGAGGAAACCCTAAGTAAGAGCTGGGAAAGGTGCTTGAAGCACTTCCTCCTAACATCCAGCCTATACTTCCCCCGACACAACTTGAGACTGTGTCCCCTAGGGTATTATTATTTACGGAGAAATTAAACTTTTAAGATTGTCAGTGACTGCTTGGCTTGTTCTTTGTACAACACAATTTATGTTTACAATTTGGCTAGCATTTACAAGCCTTCTATCTGTATTGCCTTGAAAAATGCAACTTCTATGTGTATACGTATACAATTACTCACAAACTGCTCAGTGTGATTTGAATTTTCCTCTATAGCTGTTAAGTCATTTACGTGAATACATGACCTAAGGATATTTAGCACTTCCCTTCATAAAAGAATTGATTGCAATTTCAGTACTGACATGTTATAATTTCAAAGTTAATCAGTAGCTTGTAGTAACCTTGCCACACAGCACTGGCTACTAGATCAAAGAATACAATTGAGAAATACAAGGAAAAATATGTTACAATGCCATTCCACTGGTGTTCTTATCACTAATAAACAGTTAGCAAAGCTAGGACGTAGAGCCAAAGATCTAAAAACCTGTCTAAGTCACAGTTCCATGCTGTCAAGCCCAGAGATCATTTGACAAGTTGCACAATATGTGGGGTTTTCTTATGAAATCAGTTCTGGGCCCCCCCAGTTTAGGAGGGAATTGAGATGCCTGAGCGTGTCCAGAGAAGGGCGACGAGGCTGGGGAGAGGCCTTGAGCACAGCCCTATGAGGAGAGGCTGAGGGAGCTGGGATTGGTTAGCCTGGAGAAGAGGAGGCTCAGGGGAGACCTCATTGCTGTCTACAACTACCTGAGGGGTGGTTGTGGCCAGGAGGAGGTTGCTCTCTTCTCTCAGGTGGCCAGCACCAGAACAAGAGGACACAGCCTCAGGCTACGCCAGGGGAAATTTAGGCTTGAGGTGAGGAGAAAGTTCTTCCCTGAGAGAGTCATTGGACACTGGAATGGGCTGCCCGGGGAGGTGGTGGAGTCGCCGTCCCTGGGGCTGTTCAGGGCAAGGTTGGATGTGGCACTTGGTGCCATGGTCTAGCCTTAAGCTCTGTGGTAAAGGGTTGGACTTGATGATCTGTGAGGTCTCTTCCAACCCTGATGATACTGAGATAATATTGAAGTTGGTGAGTTCTTTGCTCCAGTAGACAAAACATTTTACCCCATGAAGTAAAAGAAGTCAGAATACTTTCACCAATGATGTTAAACAGGAAAAGTAAAGTTAACAAACACATAGTGAATATTTGATTTGACTTGCATGCCTACTCAGAAAACTCACTGAAGGTGGAAGACTCATCTAATGATTTGCCGTTCAATGGTAATATTAATTAATATTAATGAAGTTAATCAGATGTGTTATCTGCAAATTAAATGTACTGGTAACATTTAGAGATTCTCAAATGATGATTATTCTAAACCAGAGTTTTTCCTCAGAAAACCACCAGCTTCAGCCATTTTACTGAACCTTACAGTTTATTCATACTGCAGCCATCATTTTTACAGTGAGCACAGCAAGAATACAGTACCAAGACAGGTAACAACCCAATATTATTTCTTAAAATTATTAGGACTTTTGTTAAAACAGCAGAAATAGAAATACCTTGCCTGCTCCAGTAGATCCAGAAACAGCTAATAACTCTCCCCTCTCAATCTTGAAATTTATATCTTGAAGAACAGGAGAGGCATGAAGGGGAAAATTACTGAAGAAGAGACTGTTGTCAGTGCTAGGAGCTTTGCTGTTGTTGTTTTCCTGGTTTGCTTTTATGAACAGCTCTCCAACTCCCTGCAACCACACAGAGATATGTATTTGTATGCATGTAAAACAATAAATGAAATGTATATGCAGACATGCAGATATACAATGTATAACATTTATTATATTTGTAATTACATATGCTCATTAATAGATATATATGTACACACTTAATCATAGAATCAGAGTCAGAGAGTCAACCAGGCTGGAAGAGACCTCCAAGATCATCCAGTCCAACCTAGCACCCAGCCCTAGCCAGTCCACTAGACCATGGCACTAAATTATCCAGTCTTTTTTTGCCTCATTCAGTCTTTTCTTGAACACCTCTAGGGATGGTGACTCCACCACCTCCCTGGGCAGCCCATTCCGATGCCAATCACTCTCTCTGGCAAGAACTTCCTCCTAACATCCAACCTAGACCTCCCCCAGCACACCTTGAGGCTGTGTCCCCTTGTTCTGTTGCTGGTTGCCTGGGAGAAGAGACCAACCCCCACCTGGCTACAGCCTCCCTTCAGGTGGTTGTAGGTGTTGAACTTGCTCCTAAATTTGTGGACACGAACAAAATTTGCCTGTTGTAGAACTGCTTTCCAATGATTACACATGCCACAGCTTGATTGTTTCCAGGCAGGCTTCTATCAGATATAGCTCCTTTTTGCAGACCTCAGCACTTATTAAACGGTCTCCTCCAAAGTTTCTCAAACATGGGTACTTAGATATCATGTGTTAGTTACTTGTCTGCTGATAAGTGAAGCCAAATACACTCTGTGTTATAATTTAGTTGGAGTGAAAGTACTAACCTCATCCCAAAATGCTGTTACTTTGTCCAGCTCAACCCCAGTGGTTGTTAGATTATACTCCAGGGTTTTATATTCTTTCTTCAGCAAGAAATCCTAGAAACACCATGAAAGCAGATGAGAAGAAATGATAACTGACAATACTGCATGAAGAGTACACACTTGACAATATTGAGCACTACCTAGTATTTCTAATGGTGTTACTGAGTTATAGGATCTTAAAAAGAGACATCAATATAGCTCATACTTCTTTCAGATGCAGAAGGAAATGTTTTGGAAATTAACAATTCTTTCACTGCTACTGAATGCATAACCACAAATGCATGTTCTTCTGGTTTAGAAAGATTATCAAAACCTGCCATTTCCTGTACTTGCAGGGCTTATATAAGGCACCATTATCCCTTCCACCTTAAACCCTTTCAAATAAAGCTTTGGGTTTGGAGTGGCAAGTGGGAGGATGCCTTCTGTTAAACAGTCAAAGCAACTACATGCTGCTATCTGCCTGTTCCAAAGTGGTAAGAGTTTATAACAGTTAGAACAATGTCTATGCTGGGGGGGGGGGGGGAACCCAAACAACAACAACAACAACAGCCACCAGCCAACCAAAAAAAAAAACCAAAACCAACCCACAAACAAACCAAAAAACCCCAAGAAGACAGATGATGATCCCAGCCAGTGCAGCACTAAAATAGTGTAATTTCAAGTGACACGCATCAGCAACCCAATGCTTGTGTCAGGAAAAAAGAGTAACTGTATGATACTGAGGAAAGGTAGCTTCTTTGTTCCATGATTTTATTAAGGTTATGCAGTCTGGAGGGAACATCTCCTCTGAATTGTCTTTTAAATGTGTGTGTAGAGCTAAGTGTCTCTATGTAGGCAGTACACTGGACAAACTAAGCAGATATGGCAGAACACCAGTTCTTTATGGTATGCTTGGGAATTTCCCAGTTATAACAAGGAGAAGGTAAAAAGCAGATGACTGAGAGGGCAGGGAGCTCAGGCAAAACATGCAGCTTATAAAAGTAAAAATTAAAGGGAAAAAATCATAGCTAGGCTTTCACAACAACGCTGGTGGGGTGATCCAGTGGAGTTGCAGGGGCAGTTGTAGCTAGAGGAAGGACACTAACCCCAAAACACTTCATGGGTTAGAAAACATGGCTTCAGCTACAGGTAAAATACAATAACCAAGGGCACATAGCTGCAAAATATGAGTGGTTTATTATTTTTGTTTGTTTCTTTTGACAAATGAAGGGCATCAGTGTTGTCTGCAGTCTGTCCGTGGAGTCAATACTGAATCTGCCACAAAGAGATGATTATTTATGGGTTCTGGAACACCCACAGAGCTAATAACCCCAGACAAGGACACAGCAAAGTGAGGGCAATTGTATGACAATTGGGTTTGCCAGTTCTGTGACAGAGCACTGGATATACTCTTTCAGGAACAAGGAGAGAGAGGATACCTCCACTAATGCCTAGGCAACCTGAGAGCACAAGGACTGCCTACAAGTATACATCTGCATGTTGAATAGAAAAGTTTTTGGCCAGATTTCTCAAATTTTCTGCCCATAAAATATGACAGCTGCTTTGTATTCCATATTAATGCTCAGGTTTCTGATTTAAGTTCCATATTAGGCATTTTTATCGCATTAGATAGAATAAAATCTATTTTTTCTACTATAAAAATCTAAAAACCAGGAGGGAGAAGCCTAAGATTTCTCCCTGAAATACAGTACAAGTTCTTTTCATGAGGAGTGATTTCAAAACCACAGGAAAAAACAGAGAGAATTCATGAGAATTCATCCTGATTTGGCTCTACAGATAAGCTTCTCAAGCTGATATATGGACAACTGACTCAGTAGGTAAGGTAGATAATAATTATTTGACCAGTACCTTAATTATGTTTACTACTCACAATGAATGAGTTGCACATTTGCATAAGATGTGCAAAATCTCCTGCTGTTCTCACCACTAATAGGTAGGAAAACAGTATCACAGTATCACCAAGGTTGGGCAGTCATTTTATCTATTCCAGGTATGAAGCCTGGCATTAGGTATTTAATATGGCTTCCATATTGGATAGGGTTGGATTCTATTTGTTTTTGGGGTTTTCTTTTGTTTTGTGTTTTTGTTTGTTTGGCTGTTGGTTGTTTTTTTCTTTTTCCATTTATGTTTTATGACAGAAGATACAGTAGTTTAACCCTCAGTGCAGAAAGCATACTGTTAGGCATCTGTCTTTTGCAAGACCAGAAACTTCTTACTCAGCCTTTTGGAAAAGCCAGAATCTGGTATGATGGAAAAAAATAAGAGTCACAAATTTCACAGTATCACAGTATCATCAGGGTTGGAAGAGACCTCACAGGTCATCAAGTCCAACCCTTTACCACAGAGTTCAAGGCTAGACCATGGCACCAAGTGCCACGTCCAATCCTGCCTTGAACAGCTCCAGGGACAGCAACTCCACCACCTCCCCAGGCAGCCCATTCCAGTGTCCAATGACTCTCTCAGTGAAGAACTTTCTCCTCACCTCGAACCTAAATCTCCCCTGGCGTAGCTTGGGGCTGTGTGCTCTTGTTCTGGTGCTGGCCACCTGAGAGAAGAGAGCAACCTCCTCCTGGCTACAACCTCCCCTCAGCTAGTTGTAGACAGCAATAAGGTCTCCCCTGAGCCTCCTCTTCTCCAAAAGAAGATCTGTGGCTGTACCTACTGGAAGCTCTGCTATATAAAACACATACTAATTCTGTACTTCCTTTTATGAAGGAAAAAGATCTCCTAAGCACCACAACTCATGATACATTTTTATCATTTTTCTTACTCTGCAATGAGAATAGACACCAAAATACCACGATTTAAGTAACACTAAACAGGGTGCAGGTAGCATGAGAGTCCTGTGGTAATGCTGCCTGGGGAACCACATAACATGAAGATTGATAGCAACATTTCATGGTGCACAGTCAAAGCAATATATAGTATGTTCCAAAAGTCTGCACAAATGCTGTGTGCTTTTGTTGATCAAGTGACAAGATAACACGCTATAAAGAATTAGCTTACGTAGTTGGGAAGATTTTAGTGTATGTGCCCTACCTGTATTTTGTTTATTGCTCCAATAGAGTCATACCAGGTCTGCACAGACCCAGGAAACTGCCTGGTCACTGTCATTCGAAGAACAATGCAGAAGGAGATGGTGGTGAATATTTTGCGGAGAATAATTCCTTTGGTCACAGCATATGGAAGTACAGCTAAAAACACCACAAAAAAGCCTGAGAAGAAGAAGGCTGAGCTGTTGAAATATCTCACATAAGCAGCTTTTCGGGTAAGTTTCAGCTCAGTTCTGTTTAAAAAAACAAACAAACAAACAAATAATTAATATAAGAGTCTACAGTTTACATCTTACAAATGTTTTGAATGGAACTGTTGGTAAAACAATTAACCCAGAGGCTCATCCCATCCTTCTTATTTTCTAGCACTGCAGTTAAAAAACAAGGTTCAACAGGAAAAAAAAAAAAGGTGGACTCAAAATTTGAGATGAATGTTCAGGGATATCAGGCAAAATAACAACCATCTATGTCATCATTTAGATACCTTGTAAACCACAAGCCTCTACAATTCCTGGCACAATCCTACTTAAGCATATAATGTTGTGATATATAATGCACTCCCAAAAGCATCACTTCCTGTTCTTGTGATCATGTAGATTCCCTTGATTTAGTGGAAGATGTCCCTGCCTATGGCAGAGGGTTGGAACTAGATGATCTTTAAGGTCCCTTCCAATCCAAATCATTCTATGATCCAGGACAGGTTATGCTGATACAGTATGGCAACTTGGAGAAGTGATGCAAGGGACAGGATGAGGCTCCTGCATATACAGACCATTGTGTCTGGTCATGAAGTGATGCTGCAGGAATCAGTACAAATATGTGAGCTTCAGATTCTTTGCTTAATATAAAGATGTGACTTCCACTGACAAAAGTGTAGATACTTCCAGCCTTGGACTTCATCTTCCCTAGTGCTTTCCTATGTCTCAGGGGAAGTGTTTGGTGTGGTGGGTTTTCATTTTGCTGAATACACTGCAAATCCCATATGACTGCAGGTATGTTTTATTCAGGCAGCTGTTAGGAGCAGTTATTACCAGCTAATTACCACCTAAGAGGGCACACAGGAGGCAGTCCATACTGGTCCCTTTAAAGTCTCCCCAGGAGAGTTTGCCTGCAGCAGAGTTATACCTGCAGGATGGCTAGTCCTGGTAGGTCAAGTCTACCAGAGCTAAGAGCACAAGTCTGTATGGTTCACTAAAATTGGTTAAACTGTTTGACATCAGAAGATGACTGCATACAGAAATGGCTTGGTAACAGCTGAGTTATAATGCACTATTGCTAAAACACAGATACGGCTTCAAGCACAAACTCTCAGGTCCCACCAGCTTGACAAGTCAACTGACTGAGAGGCCCTGCAGAGCTGGTTCAGTAAAGCAAAAATTCAGCTGAACCTGACATTCATGGGATGACATACTCGTGGTATTTTCAGCAAGTGACCTGTTGCATCACTCAAAAAAATGTGTTATTTTGCTGCAGAGAAGCAGAAGAGAGATACTTTGATCCTGTCGTATTGCTCACACACTTGCCTTTTAAGAACCCATTCATAATGCAATAAAAATTAGTTCCAGCATTACAAAATACACCACAAATTATTGTAGAAAGCATAGACCATAAAGTGGCATTCCTCCTTTTCCATGTTTCTGTGACCATTTTGTAGACTAAAGTTTATTTCATAATTTCTACAGTATTTTCTCAGAAGATATGATCTCCCGTTTCCTGAATGCAATGCATGTGAGACCGGAGGAATCCTAACCTGGTTCCATCCTCAAGCTAGAACTCCCAACCTAGATTCAGAATGAGTTTTCTCTGTTTACTGTAGATCATTACCAATCTCAAGATCTTCCTTCTTCTAAAATGACTCTGCTTTCCCTAGGTTGTCTTTCAGAAATCAGCTGAACAATGAAGTGTTTGTGTTACAATACCATTTAATCTCTTTTATTATGTGATAATATGACACCTTCATTTCTTTGCTTTTACTTTATTTTCCCAATAACACACCTGGCACAGAATTTTAATTCCCTGTAAAGGACTAAACAAATACATGTGACAGCTTTACTGCAGTGTCACCCACCAATCAATATGTCACTTCTTCCTTCCCTCAGGACTCCCTGTCAATAACAAAGATATCCTTCTCATAGCTCTCAGATAGCTAGGTTAGAGCTTTTATCTCCTTACTGCTTCAGGTCTGGCACTTCCAGGTCAATTCTTATATTAAAGAAATAAGCATTACCCAAGGCTATCTACAGATAATAAATGTGAATGCAGTTATGGAGGATGAATGGTACAAGCTGCACTACTTTAATCCTTCATGCAACATTTGAAACCAGCTTTATTGCATTTCTCAGAGAATGGCTGCAGAGAACTCATACTATTTCCTTCACCACAGAATAGGAAAGTCTGCAACATCTTAAGCACCCATCACAAAAGAGCTTTTTATTGTAAGGTGAGGATAGGGTTGGCCGGAAACAAACACAGATGCCACAACTGTTTTACCTGTGCAAACTCACCAGGGAAATACCATTACAATGAATGAGGAAGCATATAATAATTAAAACAAAAAAATGATTCTCTCTTCTGTAATGAACTTGACAAATTGGAGGGGGGAGGGGAGGGGGAATTGCAGCCAAGCTGCAGAATGGGAATGCAGTTAGTTTATGGAGTTGTTGATGTGCTTTCTGCCTTAACTAATAAGATCACAGATGGTGTTCATAAACATCTAATACATTTTTTTTCCCCCAATCACATAAAACAAATTGACTAACAAATGAGAACACTTACTCACGGATGCTTTCAATCATTTTCTCCATTGCATCTTCCCAACAGTAGGCTTTAACCGACTGAATGTTTTCAATTATTTCTGATGTGATGACAAGTCTCTCGTTGATCTTTCCTGCCCTCTTATTCCTACAAAGTAAAATGGCAGTAGGTGGCTCTTCATCTTTTTCATCTTGTAAAGTTAGTTTTTATCTCTTGGTGTTTTATGGAAACATTTCCCCTACAAGCCTGTGCTTGAAATGTACATTTTAACAGAATTATCGCGAAGAATGTGAGAGCAATTATTAGAAACAGAGTAATTGTTTTACTAAGGAGAAAAAACAAGCTCTGAAAAGAATAAATCGAGTCAGTAACAAGAAGTTTTAATTCTACAAAGCATTAGCACTATTCACTGCATGTTAGGCCTTTCGTTTTAAGTTTAGACAGCTGCCGCTATATAAGTAAAGGCTTGGCTGTGGTTTTCGCAGAGCTGCCAACACTCTTGAGAGTCCCTTTTTGTAACAATGTCATCATGAGAGAGTCTGGATCCAGTGGCATATGCTTCTTAAACCAGAAAGTTTCAGACAAATACACTGGAATATTTTAAAACAGCTTCATCACCTGTATTTCATCATCCTTTGTCCCAGCCAGGCTTGGAAGATGGCCAGGACTATTAGAAAAGCAAGTCCAGAAAATGCAGAGGCTTCTAACATATCCCAGAGCAGTCCCATCAACAGTGCCACTTGTAAAGGTGCAATCCATACAAAATGAGCCAGAGCAAGACCCTGTGGAAGTCCACAGCAGAAAATAATAGTAATACAAGTTATGGATGTGCTCTGAAAATTACATGGAAAGAAAGAAGTCATTAAAGTGACACTTTGAAGAAGGTAGTGAAGAATGGTACAAATATTTCCAGTAGTAAAACGAGTTTATGAAGGAGGATATGTGATCCTGAGCACATAGCATTCTGGGTGTTAATTATGGTGACAATGCCGTAACACATAGACATTCCACACCTGAAGTGTGATTTATGTAAGGTAAAGTTCAGTCTGCAGTTGTCTCTTTGCTGTGTATCTGCACAAGTTAAAATCCTGGCTTTGTGAAAGCAAACAGAATTTGCCATTGATGCTGGCCTTTTCAACCACTGCCCGATGAGAAAAATACACAAAATAATCTCCCAAGAGTGATTTCATCTGATACAGGAGGCAAATGCTACTTTTGGTGGAGAGATGAGCACTGTGTGAACACAGCTAATTTCAGATTGCTGCCTACATCAGTCATGATCACATCAGACAGATATGATCCTGTGATCAGATTACACAGAGGTCTGTGTTACTGCAGCCACACTATTGCGGTGATGGAGAGCTTGTCCTAGCTTGTTAGGTCCTAAATTATATTTCTCTATGTAGTAATATAGTGCTTAAAGTAAATACAGCCTACAGCACCAGCCATATGTCTACAGTTTCTGATCTTGTTCTTTGAGCCAGCAGTGTGCCCAGATGGCCAAGACAGCCAATGGCATCCTGGCCTGCATCAGGAACAGTAGCACAAGGGAGGTTATTCTTCCTCTATACTCTACACTGGTCAGACCACACCTTGAGTACTGTGTCCAGTTCTGGGCCCCTCAGTTCAAGAGAGGTGTTGAGGTGCTGGAACATGTCCAGAGAAGGGTGACAAAGCTGGCGAGGGGCGTGGAACACAAACCCTATGAGGAGAGGCTGAGGGAGCTGGAGTTGTTTAGCCTGGAGAAGAGGAGGCTCAGGGGTGACCTCATTGCTGTCTACAACTACCTGAAGGGAGGTCGTAGGCAGGTGGGGGGTGGCCTCTTCTCCCAGGCAACCAGCAACAGAACAAGGGGACACAGTCTCAAGTTGTGCTGGGGGAAGTACAGGCTGGATGTTAGGAGGAAGTTCTTCCCAGAGAGAGTGATTGGCATTGGAATGGGCTGCCCAGGGAGGTGGTGGAGTCACCATCCCTGGAGGTGTTCAAGAAAAGACTGGCTGAGGCACTTAGTGCCATGGTCTAGTTGACTGGATAGGGTTGGGAGATAGGTTGGACTGGATGATCTTGGAGGTCTCTTCCAACCTGGTTGATTCTATGATTCATAGGAAGCAAACCTCACACTGTCAGTGGGACAATTAGACACACATACTAAACAGAAGTTAGTAGAGTTTATGGTCCTCAAAGCCATTACCAGGGATTTTTCCTCTGTCTTTAATGAAAGACAAGTTTTACAGGAGACTCTGGGAATATTTTGCAAGATGTATGTGTTAGGAATGATTCCTAATAAGGGTTTACATCAACCCTTACTAACTTTTAGGACAGTGGGTAATAGTACCAACAGGATGCTGAACATCATCACTTGTTCGATGATATGAACAGAATGGGTCACTTTAGTAAACAGGTACAGTGTTCAGTAAAAAAGGATGGAAGGACTGAAGCAGCAAGTTCTGACCTCTGTGAAACTAACTGTGTAACCCAGAGTTTTCCTGGCAAGTTCTCAGGGGACTGTAGAACAAACATGTTTTTCTGATGTACCTGTTCTTTTAGGTTTCCTCTACTAATCAGCATAGGAGATAAAGGATGTTATTAAGCACCAGAACAAGCATTTCCATGACCACATGCCAACATATTTTCTAAAGGTAGTGATTCATTTTATATCTACAACGAGCAACCGGTGTGGTTCATCATTTATGCCCCTTCCTTCCTTAATATTTTTCATGAAGCACTTGGAGCATTGCATTTGTATTTGGTGGATGACCAAGTAGATAAAACAACTGATGACATACCTCATCAAATTTGTTCAGATTGTTGGAAAGAAGACTGACCAGTTGTCCAGTACTTATTTTATCTAGAACTCTGCTTGACAGTTTTAATATCTGTAAAAGAAAACAAACCCACAGAACTCATTCCCATAAACCAGAACAAATACAGATAAAATAAGCAATGGTACAGTAGTACATATAACAATTCACTTATCTGTTTATGCTGTAAAGGAAGTCTCATTAAACTTGTTATTTATGTCACTTGAATTTTATGTAGTCATTAAACTGCTTTACAAATATTGATTTATTGACTTAGTCCTTGCTTTCTGTTGAATATTTTATGCATATAGATATATATGCAAATCTAAGTTTTAATTAGGCATGCATGCTGTGTGCTGCTGTGCATCCTCAATAGTCTCCTACTGTGCCTGTCTTGGCAAATATATTTGAGAACTGTTTTCACAGTGAGCTGTGAACTAGAGTAACTAACATGCTTGTTTAAATTAGCTGCTTTGGTATTGGCAAAACCAAATGCCTTTTTTAATCTTGGGGTTGGTGAACACGTGATGCATCAGTATCTTGTTGATCTCTCCATCAGAGATTGCACACAGTATCGTTCAAACTCAATTCCTTCTATGCTATATGCATTGTTTAAAGCTTTGCTTTGGAAAATGTGCTCTGGCCAACAGCATATGCTCCCTTTCCTTTGAAATACAAGTGCATAATAGGAGCACAGAACAGTTATGGCATTTCACCACATATCCAGTCAAACTAGCTGTAGACAAGTCTTTAATGCTTAGAACTTAGGAAAGAGAGAGCTGTCAGAAACTGATGTTAGTCACATTATTCTTTTGTGTACTTTGTGTACCTTGGCTAATAAATCTATCAATCTTTCAACAAATTGGCCTAAACATTATGTAGGCTACAGACAGAGGTTTGGCTTTGAGTGTAAATTAAACAATTACCTTCTTATAAATCAAGCTAAACATAGCTATCCTCATTTGCATTCCTATATGATGAAGGCCAAATACAGCAGGATGTATGAGCAGTGTTCTCACAAGGAAGAGAAGGCACAAGCCAATGCCCAGGTAGTAGGCTATGGATCTTTCATCAGAGTTGTCTGGATCATAAGAAGCTATTATTCTTCCTAGCACAAGTGGTTGCACAGATTTTGTTACTTCCTGCAGATAAAAATAGGGAAAATAATTTTGGTCAGCAATTAATTGATTTTTTTTCCAAAAAGGTTAACATTTTAATTTCAACTCTTACCAAGCTCTACATCTTAAATGAAGGAGCCAGATCTGTTTGCTATGCAAACTAAAGAAAGTTGCAGTAATTTCAGAGGAGTTGCACAGGAGAACAGCAACTCACTGCTGTCTTACTCTGTGATGGTCCTGCAACTCTGCTAAAACAACTCTAGTTTGCAACTTTTTTTTGATCATTTCCTATGGAAGTGATAACTGAAATTAGCTTGCACATTTAATTTTCAGAGTTGCAAAGGATTATGGATTAACTACATCATATAACAGAATCCAGTTTAGCAGGTAGCATCTCTCTTTTGGCCTCTAGGGAACAGTTCTCAGTACACTTTACCAGACATACAGGAAGACAGATTGCTCCTGAAATGTTCACCACCAGAATACAGTAAGGAGATAGCTAAGACATAAAGTAAGAGGAAATAGCAGCATCATAAAATATAAACAGTTTGGATCATCCTATTAAACAGTTCTAGACATTGCATCCAGGATTGCACCAAAAGCAGGATGAGAGGGCTTAAATGGTAGCTGAGGCAAATTTAATAAAGGTCCCAGAGAGAAGCCAAACCAGTCCCTCCTGCATTGGCAGTTCAGTATTTCCCATCCTAGGATGAGCAACACGGTAGAGAACCAAAGTAGGCGAGGAAAGAGGTAGTATCAGACTGCAAAACCACAAGCCATCCAAATGATCTGCTATGGTCCTGACTTGACTTTCATCTGCTATTACATTCAGCCTTAGCCTCCTTTTCTGTTGCGATTAAACTCTCTTAGCGTTATCTCACCTTTGCCTTCCATGTCCCTTCACGATCTCGTCACCCTCATATTTTCACTTCCATAAACTCATTCTTTTTCAGTTCTGCTTCTTGCCCATTTTTTCCTTCTGTAATGGTTTGGGAGTTACCTGCCCACCCCTCCCCCCCCCCCCTTATGAAATCACCCAAACTAGACTCAGCTGGCTGAAAGTTAAGGAATGAAGCTTTATATTTACAGCTTAGCGTAATATACAAGCAGGTATGTACAATATTTACAGCTATATACAACAATGCACAAGTTAAAGGTAATACAGAAACACAACACCCCTCCCAGAAATCAGAGCCCCCAGGAGGGGCTCTCAACCACCTTTCCACCCCTCTACCTTGTGCCAGTTTGCCTAATGTGCAGGTGAGTTTGGAGGATCAGTAAGGTGGGGTTAGAGACAGAAGGATTAGTTATACAGAGGACGCCCAGGGAGAAAAGCACAGACACCAACTCCAACAGAGACACACACTCTGTCTTATCTATGTTTATGTTCTTCTTTTTATACATCTCAGCAAGACTATGAGTGAAGTAGACATCACCACTGTTTCCTTTTCACAGCCTATAATCTAATTTTTCTCATTAAAATATTCCAATTTGCCTCAAATTAGCACACCTTCCCTATTCCTTCCTCAAACAATGCAAAAAATTCAGTGTCCTGAGGTCAAATGATTTGCTTCACCTTCTGCATGAGCATCTGAAAGATATGAAGCATGTATGTGCTCCTTTAGCTTCATTGTTGTACTCAGCACAAAAATACCTAGTGCTGCCTAGTTCTTCTTTCTGTTCTCAGCAGAAAGCATTTGATACTGCAAAAATAGCAAGAAACTGTATAATTTTTTTGTACATATGTGTTAAATTCTGTCATTAAGTTATTAGTATAGCCTTTAATTCACACAGACCACCATACAGAGACTCAGAGAGAAGTGAACCAGCAAAGTTCATCTGTAATTAATGTTTTACAGTAATAAATAGATTGGGGAAATCTCCTTTAATTTTCTTTTATTTCTCCTCTGGGTTCCTCTTGATTTCTTCTCCAAGACCAATCCCAAGTACTTCTACAACCTGTATTGTAATTCCTTTTAAATGTCACTGTTGGTGGAGCTTTTCCCATGGAAGAGATGAATTTTTACATCTCAAATAGGACACCTGTGTTATGCACCACAATTCCCAAATTAAACACCACTCTGTCTCAACACAAATGCTGTAAATCTGCAGCCAGTTTTGACAAAGACTTCAGTGTTATTAGTGGGCAAAGGGAGGGGATGTTTATTAAAACACACATGACCCAAGTCAGCTGTGCTTAGACCATATGCATCCCCAAGCAGCAAAACAAAACTCCCCAAAAACTCACAAAATATGAAACAGTCACCTCTCAAGGACAATGCAGTGCTTTCATACTCTCAGAGATTTCAAGATAAGCTTTCAAATATAGACTTAAAAGAGACAGGTTTTTTTCCCCTGTATTTACTCTTATTCCAGTGAAAATGCCACACTCTGCTGCTGTGTTTGTTATGACTATAAAGATATTGCATACATGCCTAGCTCACTGGGGGAAAAAAAGGTGATTACAGACTAAGGGGTAGAATAATGACTGGCAATAAGCCAAATCATTTTCTATCTCATGGGGCATAAAAATCTGCTGGTTTGCAGTGGAGATTTATCAGCTTGCTTTCTGAAGATACAAATCTGCAGACAGATGAAAGCAGAGCTACCCCTTTTTTTCTCTTGTGGCCTCAAAATTACCCACTGATATAAATATGGATAAATAAACTGATTAGAATGACCTGACTAAAAAAAAAAAAGAAAGGGGGGGATTAATGAACCTGACAGAAAATACATTTTTCAAGATTTATGTTTTTCCTTCTCCTGTCCCTCTTTACTCTGCATCTATCATAGCCCACTGAGAAACTCAGAAACATCCCTCTCATAGAAATCTTAATTAATAGAGCAAAGATCTGAAGAGAAATGAGAGCATGACACAGGATACTGTGCTAATCTGAGCTGGTAAGACTATTCTTATGCAATTAGAACTTTTACATTGTGTGTATCCCCCATATGTTCAATCACTCTGCATTTAAAGACAATAATGCACATCTCTGTTTTGGCATATGCCCAAGAAGTGCTTCAGGACTTTCATATCCTTCCCTGCCTTCTCACTCACACCCATGACCTCTATGCAAGAACTTCAGGAAATCCTCATTAGGGTCCTTTGGGATATGATAGTAAAACCATTTCTAAGTTAACGTTAGCAGCTGCTGTGCCTGAGTGGAAATATACATTTCATGGGGATGAATGTCAAAGAAAACTGTAAGTAGAATCAAACTGATCCTCGCAGCAAAGAATGCAATCTGTTAGCTGGTATCAGCTGCTAAAAAACAGGATTTTTGTTTCGCTGCTGTGCAGCCTTTTTTTAACTTGCAAGACGCATTTGCTGATGAGGTGAAGTGTGGAAGCCGTCGCAAACAGCAGGGGAGCAGATACATTCAGTGCATCAAATCAACCTGCCTAACGCAACGCTGCTTATGAGGGAGAGCTGTAGTACTCTAGGGGGCCAGAGCGCATGTGTCCACCCTGCAATAACATCATTACCTACGGCGTGTGAGGGGAAAGGGGGAGAGAGAAAAACTACTGGAGCTAATGAGAGCAAAGCTGTGATGCCAGTTGCAGCAACAACTACACAAACAGCAGGGATGTTGGCAGAGTTGAAACCGTGTTCCAAGAAAGGTGCAGTGAGAACAGCTCAGGGATTAGACAAGAGAAGAGTTGAAAGGAAAGTGAAGTTCAAAAGAATGCACAACTTGGTTGCACCTATGCCAGTACGGCACAACATCCTGTCCCCATTCAATTTAATGGCAAAGCTCCCGTTAATTTCCGTGAGCAGAGCCTGAAAAGAACACCAGCAGCTTCAGCAGCAAGTTTTTCCTCTTATAGCTTTCAATACTATGAAGACTGATGATAACAGAACCAAGAATTTAAACAAAGATCTCACATTTCCATGTTCATTGTGAAAGGTGCAAAATTTTACTGTGTGCTGAATTGCACATCTGCAATTTCTTACCTAAGTGGAAAATGAAGACTGTGACTCAAAAATCCTGCAGTCCTGTTCTAGCCTCACCTGGTCTAAAGTTCTGTGCCCTTTGAAAAGTCCACACAGAGAAATAAACCTTGCACAGTTCCCACACGTGCGTGCCCACATGCACTTTGCTTGCCTGTACACTGGGGAAAGGAAGCTATCCTTAAAACTGCCTATAAAAACCCTTAGATGCTGCTTAACTTCTAACAGGAATGCATGACCCTGGAAGTTTCAGCAGGCAGATGCTGTGGGAACATCTGTTGTAACTTGTGATAGGCTACATTCGTGGAACTGCTGGGTTTATTTAAAATACAAAACTGTCAGGAATAAGGAGTTTCTTGCTTGGCAAGGGAAAAAGTTTAGAATTTGGAAGGTAGAGATTACATGGGTATATAAAAGTAGTGGGGTAGGAATCCACAAAGAAAGCCTCTCATCACAAAGAAGTTACCAAACAACATGAAAGAGTTTAAAGAGAAGGATTAACACACAGTTCCTTAATAGGAGAACAAGCCCTGTCTTAGATGGTTAACTGCCCTACTTAAACAGTTAATTGACTCACCATCTTCCATTCTAGACACATTGCCTCCTGTCATACCTCCATGGTGCTCAAACGGAGGACAGAAAAGCCCTCCACAGCGAACACAGAGGGTATCATAAAGATCAGCTCATCTCCTTTCTCTTTGTGCAGTCCTTTCGTATGGAGAAGATAAGCACAGCACAGCATAGCAAGTGTCTTTGGGCCAGATCTGCATCAGTGGCAACTTCAGACTAAGGCAAGTGGCAGTGAGAAGATAGACGAGGCTCTTCACTAATGACAAGAGTCTGACAAGTGGGAGAGACTTGAACTGGGAGACAAAGTTGGTTTGGGAGCTAATTTCTTGATTCCTCTGTTTTTAGTCAGATTTTATGTCCACACTTGGGAACACCTCTATCCACAGGAAAGAAGCAAAGTGATAAAATGTAAAGAACGTTTTCACTCTTGGTTTTATTTTCTAAAATCAACTCCTGGCACTGAGAAATTTCAGAATTGTTCTTTATGAGCTGTATTGTGGGAACAGCCTAAATGCCTATGTGATATCTTTTTAATCCCTGAAGCAAGGTGACAGGCTGAGAGACATCCTAAATTTACTGTAGAATAAAAAGTATCTGAATGTTTCCTTTTAACAGGAAGCAATTTCCATTTTCTTAGAAAATTTAATCTCTGTCGATTTATTTGTGACTTCCAAGATTTTTCACTGTCACACTCACTGTGAAAAAGTGTATCCTTGTGTTTACATGGACTCTTGCACCCATTGCCCCTCGTCCCATCATTGGACATCACTGAGAAGAGCCTGGCTCTGTCCTCCCAGCACTCACCCTTCACATACTTATAAACATTAATGAGGTCATCCCTCAGTCTCCTCTTCTCCAAGCTCCCTCAACCTTTCCTCATCATATTAGGGAGATGTTCCCTCGCACTCCACTTCTGTCAAATCCACAGGTCTTGAAAGTACAGCTAAACCAGACCACATTCAATACTAATGCAAGTGGAATTAATTCCTTTTTGTATCAGCCTTCTGAAAATAAAGATCTAGCCTAGAGATCCATCTCACATCTGAAAACAGTGTCTGAGTACCTCTGATAACTTTGGGCCATCCAGGCTATTACAACTGCAGGTTTTCTTACCTCAGCATTTTGAACAAAGCAGCATGGAGTGTTATTATCTCAGTTTTACCTCTAAATTGCAGATACTTGAAAATAACATGGATATTTAATGTGCATGTTTGTTAACTGCAGTTTTCAGTTTGCCCATTCAACAGATCTGGTGAGACACCATCAATAATAAACTATTCTCACAGCTCTTAAACTCAGCGATAGGACTGTCAAGCAGCTGGCACTTACAAAGTAATCTTATCTAGCATGTTGGAAACATGATAAACATAATCAATTCAGAATTTCACATCAGATTTCTGATCACAGACTTTGTGGCAGAAACAGCAACGAGATCCAAGTACTTTTCACGTGGTTCTCTATGTGGAATTGTTAACCAGTAACAAAAATAACTTGATTGTTGCGTACATAAGCCCAAATAAAGCAATTAACTATCAATCTGGCTGGTAGTCACTTTGACAAAGCTGATCAAATCATGTGACATCACACTATTATTTACTTTAAGGGCAGGAAATTCTTTAGAGAATTCTTAAAAGAAATGGAAGCATGAGAAAAAACCTGGTTTCAGCAGTGATGTAAAGCTTTGGGTGCTCCACTTGCACTTAGAGAAGCATACACCAGCACCTAGCACTATGTACATTTCAAAACGTTACCATATATTAGGATTAATGTTTTAGCACCTTTAAAACACTGTCAGAAAACACTTTTTTTTTTTAAATTAAAGTCTCTAAATATCTCTCTGTATTTCTTATTATAAGCCACACACAGAGCAAAATCTTTAGTTATTCACAGTATTCTGCATTAATGTATTAATCCCTAACACTTGTACCTATTTACAGGACACTGAAAGTCTGCAGAAAAGAAACAAAAAGAAAAACACTCTTACCCCTAAATATAATATTATTCCATAAAACATAAACTTCCAGAAAAAGCATCGTCGCAGAGCATTAATAAGTTTGGGTTTTTTCTTTGAAGTTGCCAGCTCTCTGTCCCACTCTCTGAAAAGGAACCAAAAAACAAGACCATTAAGTTGCATGAGCAAATACATGGGTCTATGGCTCTGACATACTTCAATTCACTCAAGTATATCCAAGGAGATTTAGCTAAGGTGACTAATGAAAGAAAGCTTTGCAGAGACCCCAAAGACCTGGCCTTCATTGACTTGGTAGATCAATAGAAGTTCAAACCTAGTTCAGCCACATATTTGGCAGTTTTAAATACTCAGCCATACATCACCCCACAGGGAATTAATTCATGAAAAGGTCACATTGTATGTTTTAAAGAAACCCGCTGTACTTAAGACCAAAGCACAAATAATAGGCAAATAAATGTTTTGGAGCTCTTCCAGTCTGCAATAAAGAAAACACCAACAAAGCATCAAAAATGTAACTATTGTACTGCTTTCCTTTTTTCTTTTTTTAAACTGGTATTGCTGGGACAATAATTTTCTACTGGATAAAAAAAATTGCTGATCAGAAGCAATATTATATACATAAAGCATATGTTTAGTCAAAATTCAATTCACAGATTAAAGCACTCATAAGAATTTCCTCTCTTTTTTTCCATTTTTTAACAGCTAAGTAAGGAGAATATTTCAATTATAAATCATCAAAATGCATTAAGCATAACAATGCTCTCGGCACATTTCACCAGTTTTGAATACGTGTCACACTGCAATTAAATTTAATTGGATTGGCACAAAAGTGCAGACCTGGGCTGTCCCCAGCACACCAGGGAAGGCTACACCAGAGGAGTGAATAGAGGCACTGGGTTTAGGCACCTGTATCTGTGAGAGTTAATCCCAAGTGCGGCACCGTTTCTGAATTAGGACCAATTGAAATAGGGCAGATACGAGAGGAAGCCTAAATGAGGGAAGTCAGGGTATGACTGCTGCAGAAACAATCTCTCAGCAGTGGTATCAAAAGAAAATATGTTTTTTTAGTGAACAAAACAAAGCCAAAACTCAAACAAAGGATATTTTGGGAAGAAAAAACAGCAGAATAGGGAATTCACTTTAAAGCTGAGTCTAGCCTGCTCAAAGAGTAGATGTCAGCTGTAACTGTATATAGTAACTTAGGTCATCTAAGTGATACACTTGCACCAGGGATCCCAATTACCTCCAAAGGACAACTGCTGAAGACACTTAAACCAGCCAATGAGCTTGCACCCTGTGCTGCTTAAACATTAAATGCAACAGATTTTCACAAACATTTCCATGTGGTTCCTGCAACAAAGTTATTTCATGAATCTTCCATACCTTTCTAGCTTTTCAGAAAGATTATCAGCAGAGTCTGCAGAAGGGATTTGATAAATATCTGACAGCTCCAACCGTCGTCTGTAACCCTTCCTCAATATTGGCTTTGTCCATCTAAGTAGAGGGGAAAAAATTATATATATATAAAAGAGCCAAACAGTTTCTGACATTACTTCTGGAGTTGCATTGTCACACCCTGAATGGACATACATATACACACACATGCAATACAACATGAGCCAGCAGTGTGCCCAGGTGGCCAAGAGAGCCAGTGGCATCCTGGCCTGCATCAGGAATGGTGTGGTCAGCAGGAGCAGGGAGGTCATTCTGCCCCTGTACTCTGCACTGGTTAGACCACACCTTGAGTACTGTGTTCAGTTCTGGGCCCCCCAGTTTAGGAGGGACACTGAGATGCTTGAGCGTGTCCAGAGAAGGGCGACGAGGCTGGTGAGAGGCCTTGAGCACAGCCCTACGAGGAGAGGCTGAGGGAGCTGGGATTGGTTAGCCTGGAGAAGAGGAGGCTCAGGGGTGACCTTATTGCTGTCTACAACTACCTGAGGGGTGGTTGTGGCCAGGGGGAGGTTGCTCTCTTCTCTCAGGCAGCCAGCACCAGAACGAGAGGACACAGCCTCAGGCTGTGCCAGGGGAAATTTAGGCTTCAGGTGAGGAGAAAGTTCTTCACTGAGAGAGTCATTGGGCACTGGAATGGGCTGCCCGGGGAGGTGGTGGAGTCGCCGTCCCTGGAGCTGTTCAAGGCAGGATTGGACGTGGCACTTGGTGCCATGGTGTAGCCTTGAGCTCTGTGGTGAAGGGTTGGACTTGATGATCTATGAGGTCTCTTCCAACCCTGTTGATACTGTGACGCTGTAACATAGCACAGTGCAACTCTGCCTTACACTCACAAAACTGTGTTGGTAAGCACAGCATTAGAAGCATGATTGTGAGAAGTTCTGCAGTCATATCATGGTTTCAGATGAATCACATAGGCTCCAGCTCAGTTTCTGACAGCGCTGTAGCTGAGAAATAACAGACAATTCATGGTATTTGACAGCAAGGCAGCTGGGAGAGAATGACTGGTAAAACATCCACAAGATTTACTTCAACTGGAAGTGAGGGACAGTGTTTTCAGGGATATTTTAAAAATGGATGAGAAGAAAACTTTAATGTAGAGAACGTGAAAGAACAGATAATGCTAAAGTTCTTAATGGTCACTCTAAGTGGTAAGTCAGGTATCAGTTTGCATTTTGCCAGCTCCCGATGTCAGGAAGGACCAGTTGCTATTGATTTTGTACACATCTTATGGAGAAATGGCTAATCTTTGTCCTTTGGGAACAGGAACTCTCATGGATGGGCTTCACTGAAAGTTCTCTATACATAGATATATCAGCAATGATAAAATGAATGCAAGTTACAGGGCACTAAACCACTACTGCAAGTAGCACAAGAGCACTTCCTAAGCAACCTCTTTAATTCCCACGATGATAGCTAAGTAATAACATCTCCGAGTCCCTTAATAATGTTTTGAGGCTGCAAAAAGCAATTCTCGACTTATCTTGACAAGAGACATGCTTTACAGTTTCAGTCTTTGTGTTTGGGGAAAACATTTTTCATTGCACTGTTTCCTTGCACACATTTGATTTTATTTATACTTTTGATTAGCACCTGCTCTGGCGTTTTGCCACTGCCTGAAGTAACAAAATGTGGCCACCTTTAAAAAACGAGTGAAGTGGCTGTTTAATCATTTGAGGAATGCAGAATGTTTAGCAGATCTACTGCTCCCCTCTTGTTCTACTCCGAGCTTGACCAGGTGCACTTATCAGTGATAACTAAATAACGTGGCCCCATATCCATCCTATTCTCACAAGGCAGGAAGTTTGATACAAGCCTAATGCAGTACTCATCTCTCTGCTTTTCGTGGTAACTGCAGTTATGGTAGATTAAATCCTCCAGACATCTAAAGGAGCAGCGCTGACACTTTTCCACAGGGTCCTCCTAGTCCACAGCCAAGTTCCTACCGCAGGCTGCTGGCAGGGCTTGCACAAAGATGTTAATCTATCAGCTGCCCTGGCCTGGCTCGAAAGTCCCTCCCTAACTAGATCTAGCCAATTTGCAAGCTGTGCCAAGTGGCTTCAGGTTGGAGTGGTAATCATGGGAAGAGTTGGCCTGTCATGTGCTGTTTGGCTCAAGGCAGATTTTTTAGCAGCTGCTAGGGTTATGCTGTCAAGAAGTGTGAGAGGCAGCATATATTTTATTAAAAGCAGTATCTTAGACCTAGAATACATAAATACCTCATAGACTTCAGCTTTTGCCATATTCCAGTAGCATCCAGTTGGTCGCTATTCGATGGATTCTTTGCAGAGTTTCACAATGCAAAATGGCTACACATTTATTTTAACTGCAATATCATCTGTATTTACCAATGTTTCTTTATCACCACCTAACACAGCTCTGTCAGAGTTTGTCAGTGATTATGGCTGTTCCAGTTTTTTTGGCTTAATAGAAGCGATTTGCCAGGGCTGCTTCTGAGTTTTCACTTGTTGCGGTTGCTGAGAACAAGAAAATTCTTTTCAAAGGAAGAGAGCAAGAAAGAAGGGAAACAGATTGGCTTTAGAGCATTACGTTAGCAAATGCCACCGGATTACTGGCTGGCAGTTAATGAACTCTTTCAAAGAGAAACCTGTAGTGCTGTCAGTTTTGCCACTAACTAGGAATGTTATTATGGGTACACACACATGGAACGCAGCAGGGAACAACTTTCAAGGGTGTACAGTAGGAAAGAAGAAAAGAAGGAAAACAAGTTCCACTTCTATTATTGATTGCCTGTAGCAAAAAATACCTTACAAGATTGACATGTAAATATCACATACATAATATATCATTTAACATCTCTTTTGGTGGATTTCTAATGACCATTTCCTTTGCCATTCACTTTGGCAATACATAACAGATTTCCTACTATAGCTATTTCTTTCTCCAGCCTGTTCAGTCCCATTCCACTCAAGCAAATTGTACTGAAAGGACAGATGTCTTTTGCTTTCCAGAGAGTATTAACACAGACTGTTAACTTGTCAATAGGATTTGACTCTCCCTTAAGGCTGCTTTGCATGTCACTGGAGACAGAAGGAGCCTCTGTGTTGCTAAGCCAACTGCCCAGATCTTCCTACCAGACACAGGGATTCCCCAGCTCCACTAGGCCCTTCAGGTCAAGAAGCACAGGGTGTCTGGACAGTGACAGAGCAGCAGGACAGGACTACTCAAGACCCACAAGGCAGAGCAGCTCTCCTGCAAGGGTCTCTGATCAGGTTGATGCCGTTCCAACCAGTGTCTTGTGCACAACGCTATCTATTCAGCAGCTCCAAAGTGGCCACAGCTTTGTTTCTTTCACTTATGAAGTACTGACACTTCTACACAGTATTTAGGAGGAAGTTCTTCACAGAGAGAGTGATTTGCCACTGGAATGGGCTGCCCAGGGAGGTGGTGGAGGCACCATCCCTGGAGGTGTTCAAGCAAAGCCTGGATGAGGCACTTAGTGTCATGGTCTAGTTGATTGGATAGGGCTGGGGGATAGGTTGGACTGGGTGATCTTGAAGGTCTCTTCCAACCTGGTTGATTCTGTGATTGTGTAGTTAGGTGCGTTGCCTGCATCTCCTAAGGAACAGGACCTAAATTCTAAGGGAGACAGAGAATGAAAATTCCTCTAGCTTTATCTTATCCCTTAACAGTTAAAAGGGACAGAGGGACTGGGAATATAATCACGTCATGATTATGATTCTTTGGAGGCTAATTTCTACAAGGTGCTTGTAAAGACAAGAAGTCCTACTGACTGCAGGAAAAGACTGAGGTACCATGTGCATTCCCAAAGGGTAAAACCAGACTAGACTGTCAGAGGTTCTGCACTCCCATCCGCTCCCAAAAGTTCCCAATCCCTCTGGTGGCAGAACACATTGTAAATTGTTGCTTATTTTATACTGGAGGTGGCCATCTTATCATACTCAAAACTTTGTCCAGAAGAGTGTCTGCACCACAGGCTCACTTCTCTGAGCACCCAGCAATGTAGCCACCAAGGGTGAGCTTAGCTCTATCTGATTCTTTCTGGTGAGAAAAGTCAGCATACTCACAGAGCACTACTGCCACGCACGGCAGCCGAATTCCTGCACCTTGGTTACCCTCAACAGAGTGCAGTGGCAGTTACTTTGTTTCAGAGGGTAACCTTCTGTAATAACATGTTACATACTCTGAAAACTACATTAAAATGTCAGTGTTTCTCCCTTATTAAAAATAAAAGGGCAAAATTTTGAGTTTAATATTTACCCATCATTATTGCAGAGCTTCAACAACGCCAGGTAAACGCAGACCTTACTAAGTTCTGCTTCGTTGTTTTAAGCCAAATCACAGAGATTAAGATTTCCATCTATTTGCCAATAAACAATTCTTCTCCAGGAGGTGTTATTTGATATGGAAAAATATTTAGCTGCAATGAAATTGATTCTGCCCCTAGCTGTGAGCAGCACCATTTTAAGAATAATCAATATTGTGCTGAAACCCCAGGATTTCAGCAGCGAATCTTAATTAGGATTACTCCACAGCAGTTCTTGGGGAAAGATTGCCTTTTTATGCCCAGTTTTTGCAAAGTGAAACTTGCTCAGGTTTTTATCTAATCTCTAAATGTTTAGCAGAAATTCACTTCATTAAAATCAACATAATTGTAAATTTAATGTATTTAAAATAATCATTTATGTAGCAAAGACAAGCACAATATATGCCTCAAATATTTATCGAAGATACCAAGGTAACAGAGTGGTGATGCTATGAAGAGGGTTTGCAAGACTTTCAGCATATGCCTACAGAAAGAGGCATGAGGATGATTGGGGAACTTGATCATGTCCTCTGTGGAAAGAGACTGAGAGACCTGGGGCTGTTTAATCTGGAGAAGAGAAGACTGAGAGATCTGAGCAATGTAGACAAATATCTGAGGGGTGGGTGTCAAGGGAATGGGGCAAATCTCTTTTTGGTGGTCAACAGTGCTAAGACGAGGAGCAATGAGTACAAACTGGAACACAGAAGGTTTCACATCAACATGAGGAGAAACTTCGTTAAGAGGAGGGTTACAGAGCACTGGAACAGGCTGTCCAAAGAGATTGTGGAGTCTCCTTCTCTGGAGCTTTTGAAACCCTCCTGGATGCACTCCTGTGTGGATCATGCTAGGTGATCCTGTTTTGGCAGGGGGCTTGATATTGATGATCTCTGAAGGTCCCTTCCAATATTCTGTGAAAGACCATCTTGGACAGGATGCTTCTTCATTTTTACTCTTTCGCAGTCACGTATCCCATAGCAAGAACAAGAGAAAGAGATCTGTTTCTCCTAGTCTTTTCAGAAGTCAGAGCATTGCAGAAAGCTTGCATCACCAAAACCACTGCAGACTTGTGCAACTCATGATGGAACTGAGTTTTAAAATCTCCCAGATGTCACTAATGTGACAGTAATGAATCTCACTCAATTTAGCACTCCAACACCTAAATCATGCATTTATAGACACACCTCATAATAAATCAGCATACAGCTACACAGCACATGTAATGGCCCTTTCCAAATCTGTTATTTGTTCCAACCATGGTGATCAGTGTGTGAACACCTTCACAAACTGGTGAACACATTTGTGATGGTTCAAGCAGGAAGTCAAGGGTGGGAAGATTGCTTTGGGGATTTTTACTTAAATGCCAAGTATCAAAGCATAAATTGTGACTAGATTAATATAGAATTAATCCTGAATTAGGAGACCCTTTTCTTCATACTTGCTCTATGCCTTCTTCTCTGTATCCTGGTATTTTATGCTGCTACTCTTCAGTCTGACCCTTGCCAGCTAATGAGAAAATGTCCCACATCTTCTGATTTCCAAAGTGCTCTTGGGCTTTGAACAAAGCAAGTTCGGGCCAATTTTGTTTAGACTTCTTTGTATTTGTTCTTTTCAGAGAATTAAAGGCATCACAGATTTTATAGATTAACCTTAAATTGAATTAAGTTGAAACAAGTGAAATATCAGACTGCCTCAAATCTCACATCTTTTATCCTAAAAGTTGGCAGGAAAAAATTAGTAAAAGATCAATACCAACATTAAAACATTGGAATATACCTGAAACTAGTCAAGCACCTTTCCCAGCTCTTACTCAGGATTTCCTCCTAAAGCACAACTCGCCCAAGGCAAGAGGAGGCTCAGGGGGGACCTCATTGCTGCCTACAACTACCTGAAGGGAGGTTGTAGCCAGGTGGGGGGTGGTCTCTTCTCCCAGACAACCACCAACAGAACAAGAGGACACAGTCTCAAGCTATGCCAAGGGAAGTATAGGCTGGATGTTAGGAGGAAGTTCTTGCCAGAGAGAGTGATTGGCACTGGAATGGGCTGCCCAGGGAGGTGGTGGAGGCACCATCCATGGAGGTGTTCAAGAGAAGACTGGCTGAGGCACTTAGTGCCATGGTCTAGTTGACAGGATAGGGCGATAGGTTGGACTGGATGATCTTGGATGTCTCTTCCAACCTATGATTAGTATAGCAGCATGCCACACCATGCACTGTCTTTCAGGATCAAACCCTCTCTCCTGAAAGAGAGAGGGTTCTGGTTTCAATGGGAAAACGATGCTCTTTGAAAACGTCTCTTAAAAATCTACTGATACTCTCCTAATTTGGGGAGCTCCTGGACAACTCAGCCTTGGTTTGACTGCTTACTGTGAAAACTGCTTACATGAGAGGGAGCAATATGTAAACACAACCTGTTAGCTCTTGCTCATCTCACATAAGGAGAGGAGCCATAACTCCTCTCCCAGAAGGCAGATGAATTGCATCTATAGGCTTACACTGCAAAATTTTGCAGTGTGCATCACTTAAGTTTTCTTATATGCTATGATTTAGTTTGACCTTAGAGGACATAACATGACATGTTTAATATCCAGATGTCAAATTGGCACTATCCTTTCCCTGCAACTGCAATACCTACATACATATGCTGCAAAGCAGGAGGAGGTGAAGAAAAAAAGTGATAACTAAGGTAATGGCCTCCTGCAGAGCTCTCCTGCAAGAGGTCATACTATTATCACCAGTCTGAAAATCACCATATTAAAAAAATGCAGGTGTTCAGAGATTGATACTCTTTTTTTTTAATAGGGGAAACAAACAAATAAAAACAAACTGGGAGGGGAGGAAGCAGTGATAATTATTTGCTATAGAATTATTCAAAAATAACTTCGTGCAATTCAAATCCTGGACAGCAGATCTCAGTCTGCACTGACTCCACCACAAGCTCCTAGGACAAATCACAATCCTTGTACACCTCACTTTCTTCTCAACAGAACTAATAAGGAAGTTTTCTTTTAGCTCATTCTTTGTGCTATCTACTTCGTCTTCAAGATCTTTAGAACAGAGGTCCTTATCAAATATTTTCCAGTCCTCAGTACAGAAGATGTCAAATTTCTGCTAGGGCATATAGAAACCTCAATAATTCAGACAATAAAACTACTTTCCATGTCATTGCCTACAGTATTAAAAAAGAATGAAAGGACTTTGACAAATTATTTTCTATCCCACCAAAATCAAATAGAGAGAACAAAAAGGTCTGCAAATCTATCAAATGCTTGTGTTATTTTAAATATAAAGAGGGAAATTCTTCCTCCTGAAGGAGGAAAAGAAGATTTTTATAAATTTCAGAAACTCAGATGCAAATTGGTACAGGCAACTGTGCTTTACAGGGGCAAAGCAGTCAGAGAAGGTCACTGCACCATGCAGGGTTTGCGTTTCTGTACATTAGTCCAAAGATGCATTATCAGGTTGAGCAATGGAAAAAAATTAGCCTTATTATTAAATAATCATAATAAGGCTGAAATTATTTCAGAGTAGGAAACTCAGCATCCTTTCTCCACTTTAAGTTTTATATTTTACCTTGTAAATATTAATAGAACTAAATTTTTCAAAAGGAATCCAAAACCTCCGTGTACATCTTTGAAGTCTCCAGGGGCTGACTTGTATTGAAAGCTTACTCTTTCAATCAGGTGTGAAGGCCAATGGGTATCCAAGGACCACTTGTGGCAACCAGACAAATGACCAGGAAGCCTCAGGGGGCCATAGTCTTGCTGTGCCTGCATCTGTGCTTGGTTATCACTAACGGCCAGGATTTGAGATTACCTGGGATGAGTGAATAGACCCATAAAAGGTCCTAAGAACAAGCTATAAGAAATTTGCCTTGTATAGTGCCTAAGCCAGCTGCCCCAGCAACTGAACCATCACACTGTGCAACTCATTCCACCAGATGAGAGCCACCAACATACACAGAGGCTCCCTACTTGGAGAGGAAAAATGAGCAACAGGTTACAGCTAAGTATTGATACAGGATGCTCTAAATACAGTCTGGGTACAACTCTTTCAAACCATCTGCCCTCTAGAGTAAAATTTATAAACATGAATTAGGTCATTAAGCTTCCTACACAATTTCTGGGATTTTTAGGAAAACAGAAGGGTTTTCAGTGAAAGCTTTGAGCACACACATTAGATGTTTAATCCCAAAATTCTCCAGAAAAAACAGGAACATAAATCTCTCTCTATTTGGGAATGAAAACTCTCTTGGTATTAAATCCTGAGATTTGTAGCTCAAAGACACAGCAGGGACTGCATAGGGCAGGCCTGGCTTTATTTCCTTTCTTTGAAGGGATTCAAACTAATTCTCATGAGAAGGCCTTTTCCAAAGAGAAACTGTATTGGTCAAAGCACTTTCAAACTTGCAACCATGACTGGATTAAGGTAGAAAGAGTGAAACGATAATCATGACTGTGGCTCATGACTTTGGTACTCAAAACTTAAGATTCTGGTATCCACCCTAAAGGCTATTAACAGATATCATAGAAAGTGCCCTCAGAATAGAAATCGGAAGTTGCAGGTGAGTTTCTTACCCAGTAGACTACTCTCATGCTTTAGAAAGAGTAGCAGAGACAGAGAATTAAACCACCATCATTACCATACAAAGGTAACACTGATCCTATTTCCTATCAGAGGTGAAGTGTAGGATTTAAATCCCTTTCCCACCCCTCCTGGTACACACAAGGCAGAAAAAAGGAATGCAATATTTATGCTCTACATGTTATTTTTTTCTTTGAATGGCTGAACATCTGTATAAAAAGGTGGTAGGTTACTTCTTCCCTAATCTGGAAACAAAATAATTACTGCAGCAGGTCTGATGTCCACAAGAAGGCATGACAACAGCTGGCTTAGTTTGCATTTCTCATTTGGATCAAATAATGAACCAGGCACTAAACTACTTGGTTTGCCAAGACACTTGTCACATTTGGCAAGTATCAAAGCGACAGTATATGGTTAGAGACAGGACTACAAGGATCACTTTCTGTGAATTTATATTTAACTAGCTAAATATTCATATTAATAAATAAATAACCATCATTGTCTCAAAGCTACAGTTGTTTCTGAAACTTGAGCAATAACTCTGTGTTCCAGTACCCAGCTAAAAACATACAAACAAACCAAACACCAAACTTGCCTTAATAAAATCATAACATATCTGAGCCCAGTTAATCTACAATAAAAACTAAGAGACTGTAAAATATTCTGATGTCATTTGCTACAAAAGGTATGGCCTTGACCCTGCAAAGCTCTGAGAATTTAAGTAACTCTTATAAAGACAAAAGTGAAGCTTCAAAATGAACATGAAATTAAGCATTTGAACACCTAACTGCTTCTGCATAGAGCTGCGTTCTGTTTAAACAAGATAAAGTTTCCAGTGCACAGAAGAATGTCTTGGTATGTCTTTGGAAACAAAAGGGATCAACTCTGAGAGTGCAGCAAGGAAAATGGAATAAAATTGCAAGAGAAACCCTGAAACCTCAAACACTAATATCTAAGTCTTATCCTAATGGAAGAACTCAAAACACTTGTCACCATGCCTCATTTCTTAAGCATCAAAACTCAGTTTCTAAACACAAAATGGTTCAATTTTTAGGATGAAAGTTGATTTCTAACATCTAAATGTTTTCTACCATCCCAATGATTTATCCTGGTTTATTACATCAAAGTCATTAATCTTGGAATTAAAAAAAGTAACATTTTCTGTAAAATACTATTCCTTGTATCCACATGACAGTTTCTCACTTTTGAGTATGAAGAATTAAGAAAAAAAATGTACAAACAATACTGTAATATGTCTGAATTTCCCACTTGTGAGCAAGGAGTCCCATTCTGACACATTTAAATCTATCCCTTCATGTCAAACATGGCACATTATGAAGCAATATAACCTTGCCAACATGTTTACAGACCCTGGTATCGAGGTGCTGATAGCAGCTCGTATAATATTAAATAGTAATATTACATCTGTCAGCAAAAAAATCCTGAATAACAACCTCTAATGTTTCAGCAGCACTTCTGCTAGTGCAAGCTATTGCATTATATTCAGGCTGGTACTTCACACGTGATTGCATAGGAGCCTCTTATAAGTTACTTCACTGAAGCACTCTGCATTTGTACTTAGAAGCAACTATCAAAAAGAGACAACTGATTAATTATTTCAGATACAATGCCTTTGAGTTCTGTCTCACACATTGTCATGGAAGTATGTACTACAATGTAGGGATGTTCTAGAGTGCTTTACTGAATACAAGCAGTTATCAGAAAGCAATGACATGTTAAAATGCTAACAGAATATTCTGACATCTTAGAAAACCTTGTTCCAACCCCACTCATTAATCATGACTTTGCAAATGCTTCCTCTTGAGTGGACAGGTGTCTTGTTACTGATATGTAGCAAGTGTTTCTGACTTTGGAAAGCTCATCCCAAATAACACACTTCAAAACACTGCAGAATTCTCATACCTTGAGGAATCATTGTTCTGTGATATCTTAAATATTCTACAACACTGATTCTGATCTACTTCTGGCGAGGCAGAAACTGATGAAGTCCTTTGGATACACTTTAACACAAAGGAGCATGTTTCATGACTGGAAATAATGTCTGTTTTCAAAATGCTTATTTATTTTTAAAACAAAGACATCCTTGCTTCCAGTTCAGATGCAATGAATTCTATTCTCTTGTGGCATTCACTTTTGTGACCTTTTCAGTTATTTTGCACATTAGTGATAAAGCAAAGACATCCACCATGTGTGTGGTAAACCACAAGTTAAGCAAAGAACTTTGCCATTCACAGAAACATCTTTGTGAAGATATGAAAAACATATTAGATACTTTGTTTGCTGGGTAAAACCAGCCAGCAGTTATAATGTTTACTTTGATAGCCTGCTTTTTCTATGAAGCAATATTGCTGTGAAGTTTTAGACACAGGAACTTTAACTAATCAGAGGTATATTTGCTTCATCTTATTGTGGTTTTTTTTTTCTTGACACTTTCAGCATCAGATGTTCCAGAAGAGAACAACTTGAATAAAAGCTTTACAAATAACTGAAATTAAATGGACACAAGTGGCTCCTCAAAAATGAACTTAATATGCAGCTTTATTTCCTATGTATTTGTATGTTGTAGTTGACAAGAACACTGATTGAAGCTTTGTCTATGGAAAATTAAAGTCTTACATTCCCATCATCCACGTTCCCTGGCTCTAACAGTATTTGAGAGCAGGTATAGTTTCTCTACCACTGCAGAACCACTGAAGGACACCTCTACGATCGTCACTTTGGATGCTTGTAAAACTTTAGGAACAGGTTACATTTGGGAACCTTTCCCACTAAAATGAGCTGAGGTGGGAGAGGAAGGCAGAGTTCATACACTTCCCTAAGACACTGACAAAAAAGGTCCAAGGCAACCAGCTGAAAAGGAAAGCTATCCCGAAAGGATTCAAAAGTGAGCTAAAAGCCTTTAGTTGCTGAAGCAAAGACCTCGTGCCAATGTTATGGTTTTACATCACGTGTTCCCATTTCAGTCACCACGTTCACATCTCACACAAGACTTCTTCTCTCCTCTCCCTGCTCTCTGAAAGACCCTCAAATAACAAAAGTGGGGGGAACCAGCACTCTGGCAAAACCAGTGGTACGTGGGCCAAAGTCAGCTGGCACCGTCATTTCTAGCACTGTCATGTAAAACATGCTCAGGCTTCTATATTGTCTTAGAAAGTACTTTGTGTCCAGGCGTTGGTATTTGCTCCTTCTTCTCTTTTTATTTGAACTTGTGAGAAAGAAAAGACGTCAGGGACTTCACTTTCACCAGAACACTTTCAAGGCTTATAAGAAACCGTTTCCAGTAAGATCTTATATTCCACTCATACACATGAGCAAATGCTGAGACACCCGAAAAGCCAAACAGAATCTTTGCTCTGAAAGCATTTCCCCTCTGCTGCCCCACCCCCACTCCCCGTCGTGTTCTCACCATTTACAGTGAAATAAGAGATTAGTTAGTTGAGCAATTTACCAAAGGTTGCTCAAATTATGCCATAAATTCATCTGTCCATGTCCAAGGAAGATTTATGACACCTGACCGACAGAGCCCATTCCTTGTGCTAAAACCCCAGCAACAGCAACAACAACAAAAAAAAAAAAAGAGAAAGATCTCATCATGTGGCAACAAGACAGACTCCCACCGCTCTCCTCGCAAACCTTTCCAGAACTAACTGCAGCGCAGAGCTCGGCCCCCTTGTCCCACCGAGCGGAGCGGGGAAGGGAGCCGCACCGTAAGCCCGCTGCCTTGAGCCCGCGTGTCCCGCCGAGCCAAGGCTCCCACCTGAAGAGAAGTTTGGAGAAGATGTTCGCCTTCTCCAGGGGGGACCTCTGCATGTTGCCCTCAGCTGCGGTGCGCAGCGACCGGCGGCAGCCGCTAAGCACTGGCGTCTCACTCACTCTGCTCCTGCGGCTCTCCCACCTTATCCGCCCGGCCGACTCTGATGTCACCGCCTGCCCCGACTCCTCTCCCCGCCTCTGCTCTGCCAGGTTCAAAAGCGGGAAGGCTGGAGCCCGCGGTTCAGCGCCACCGCCACCTCCTCCCCCAGCACCGCGCATCGGGCGCGCCCCGCGGCTCCCCCCTCCCGACACTCGCCGCCGCCTCCCCCTCACCGGCTCCCCGTCGGCCTTCGGCCAGCGCGTTAACTCCACCTGTCGACTTCTCTTCACGAGTCATCCCAGCCAGGTCTCCAGTCTCTTTCTAACACGAAGTCCCTCTTCTGTCCAGGGGAGAAAATTATTCCTCTCCGGACATGCTTTTTGCCCTCGCTCCGGGTAGGCGAGGACAGCGCAGCTAGTAGAACCCACCTCACGGGGCATGGAGAGCCCCTCGCCTCCCGAGCGCGCAGCTACCCGCCGCGGAGCCTGCTCAGCACACCGACCGTCCGCCTGCAACACCTGAGACCCGCGAGAACTGCGGCCGCTCTGCTGCTCAGCCGGCGTCTGCGCCAGAAGCCCCTTTATACCCTCCTCAGCTGCTCCCTGCACCTGTGCGCGGTCCCGCGGCACCGCAGGGGACTTAGAGCAGGGGGCGGACAGTGAGCCCAGGAGGGCGGTCGTAACCGTTTCTAAATACTCTTGCTTCAGTTTTTCAAGTTTACTGGCAGGCGCAGCCATTTGAACCCTGAAAAACGGGGACGGAAGGTGTAACCTTCGTAAGCCCAGACCAAGCCCCCGAGCTTAACACTAACGCTGTTTCTGAGGCGTTGTACACTTGCCGTACGCACAAAGTCGCAGCTTTCAGAACACACAGTAGAAGAATGCTTAAAACAAAGACGATAAGAAACAGGAAAGGAAAAAGAAAACCCTGCAATTTAATTTTGTATAAAACTTCATTTTATTTAAAGCTTTGTGACATTTGAGCACTCCGGTTTCCTTCCATTTCTGTAACTTACAAAAGTACGGACGGAAAATGTCTCGTTTTCCCAAGCGTGCAGCCATTCCCCTCTAAAACTGGCTCTGTGCAGAGGCAAACGTGCTTCTTCACGGACTTACAGATCGTGCTGCAATTTAACCAGCTGTCACTCTTTGCAAACTTTGCAGACAATTTGTATTTCACAACTTCTCGCTACACCCCGCCGTGTTTTCATAAAGAATTTCTCTTTGCCTTGGCCATTCTGCCTCGCAGACTGCGGATAGCACAGAAGTGCCCTCTTACCCTGGCACCGCACTGCGCTCCTTTGTGTCTCAGACCTCCCTCCGATCCTTTCCGATTCTGCTTTATTAACGACAAAACCAGTAAGAAGCACGAGGCAGGCAGGACTCCAGGAAACTGTCCGCACTCTATCACGTCCTCAGACAATGCGGAGAGGCAGGGCTTAACCCGCCCTGGCTCTGGACAGCAACGTCGAGCTCTTCGACGTCCTGCCACCTAGTGGAGCCGGATCCGGGGCAGCATCGCACTCTAAACTGCCCTGCACCTTGCACCCAGCACCACACTCCGCGTTGAGGCCCGGCCTCGCAGGGCGGCTTGGTGCCGGAGCGCGACGGAGGCAGCTCCCGCCGTTCTCTGACTCAGTGGCGACAGCCGCGCGTAGAGGTCGAGATGTTCAAATGAGGACTCAGATCGGGATTCAGATCCCTCCTTTGCCGGACCACAGATATGACCCCACGCGCTCCATGCACCTTGGAAGGAAGTTCTTTGGGTAGGCCGTGGCATGCAGACCACCTGAGCCTCCAAAAGTCTTTCACTTCGTTAGAAAACGGTGAAATGCCAACTTAAAGGCAAACTGGAAACCAAGTATCACAGTATCACAGTATCACAGTATTATTAGGATTGGAAGAGACCTCACAGATCATCAAGTCCAACCCTTTACCACAGGGCTCAAGGCTAGACCATGGCACCAAGTGCCACGTCCAGTCCTGCCTTGAACAGCTCCAGGGACGGCGACTCCACCACCTCCCCGGGCAGCCCATTCCAGTGTCCAATGACTCTCTCAGTGAAGAACTTTCTCCTCACCTCCAGCCTAAATTTCCCCTGGCATAGCTTGAGGCTGTGTCCTCTTGTTCTGGCGCTGGCCACCTGAGAGAAGAGAGCAACCTCCTCCTGGCCACAACCACCCCTCAGGTAGTTGTAGACAGCAATAAGGTCACCCCTGAGCCTCCTCTTCTCCAGGCTAAACAATCCCAGCTCCCTCAGCCTCTCCCCGTAGGGTTCTTCCAAGCAATATACACACCCCTACTATGGGCTGTTTCCTAGCCTTCAGATCTCTGGTGCTGGTGAACAAAGCAGAAACCGAGCATGGATCAGGGGTTTGTTTGTAACTTACGTTAGAAGGTGAGGTATGTTAGTCATTTAAAACCTTTCCTGGATCAGGTTCAAACGGCTTAAAATGTCAATGGCTAAAGGAAGAGTTTTTCATAACAGTATTTGCCCATTGCTATTCACACCAGAGATGACTTATGAGCATTCATAGCAAATTTGGGACTAACAAAGACATCCCATCACTCATTGTTATTATGTAGCTTTTTTACACGAAAAATTCCACTTTTTACATACTAAGCTCTCTAAATGCTTAATTTTGAAAATTTATTCTCTCTCTATAAGAGTATTCTCTGGGCTACTTAAAGCAGTATCAACAAGGGCTCTGCTCAATACCACCAGAACTGAGGGTGTCGTTCTTTAGCCCTGCTCTGTGACCTGATAGTTTGCAGCTAACTCAGCTGCCTTCACACACTCATGCCCCCTTAACTAGTTGTGTTTTATGGATTTTTTTTGTGTGTTATCTGTATCTTGACCATGACTACAAAGTTTCCAATGGTACATTTCCTTGCCTTTTTCTTTTCTTTTTTTTTCAACTGAACATTTTGTAGTTTCAGAGCAACTGTTACTCCTCATCTTCTCAGGGATCTTGAACACGTTCAGCTGACGTGAATGTGAAACTTGTCATTAGCATCACTGTGAGCAGGAATAAATTGCAGTATTTCTCTCCTCTCTAGGGACTGAAATACCTCCAATTTCAATATTATCTATGAATTTCATTTACATGATCTTCTCTTACTTCTACAGAAATGCAACCTGATGTGACAACAGCTACTTTATCCTTTAGTTGTATCCACATCCACCGTCTTTCTGAGTATCTCTGAAGAAACTGCAGTGAGGTTGTTACAGAGCCAGGTGGCAGGTGAATGGGAGGACAAGGGAGGGCTGCTTTCCTGTGCCATCACTGCAGTAACTCTGGCTACTGTGCTTGTGTGTGGGGTACCTCAACCAGACAAGAACCAGCATGCCATAGTCAGTTTGAAGTTGCACACACAGGAAACAGACTGGCTGGTTAGATGCTTTCATGTTTGGCTTTAACATTCATGTGCAATTTAAAGTGATGTGTGCCCTCAGGGCCAAAACTCTGGCTTCTCTCCTACCCTCGAGCAAAACATTCCCATTCCCTTCCAGGACCACCAGACTGCATACAAAGCTGCTTGAGGCTTTTGGTTTAGCAGAAAACACCACCAGAGTGGTGCATTTTCAGTGAGATCTGAACCTAGGAGGAGGAAAACTTGCTTAACACTGGTGCCAAATAGAGAGCTCATAGGAGTATGAACCCTATGGTAAGAACCAAGGCAGGAGAAAGGCAGGAATTTGGGAATGACTGGTGTTAGCTGCCATGGAATCACCAATGGAATTACTCATCCCCTTTCTTAGGTACATTTGGGGTCTGGAACTTTTTTGGGCTTTATCCAGGTGCTGATTTTCAAGAAGGGAAAAAAAATTAATTATATTTGAAATTTTGATTAGCTAACGTCAATGGACAATGGTCTAGAAATCAGTAGAAAGAGAAAACATTATATTAAACTCATTCTCCTTAAAAAACACCACTTCAAGTCACTGATAATTTTGTTGTTGCTTAAAAAGTATTCTGTTCAGTCTTGTAATTCTGATCTTTCTTTGTTCAGCGATTGAAGCAACCAGACCTAATAATCAAATTTCTAACCAAACCTGCAAATTTTTCTGAGTCTTGATCTACAAAACTCACTATAGTCTTTCCCTTAAGCTTCCATGTTCCTAGCTGGTTTAGTTCCTCATTCCAAGTGATTTAAATAATGGTGGGAGACCTTTCTTCCAGTCATCTTATAGGGATGTCCTTAAGATATAGGTTCAGACATATAGGGATATGTCCTTAAGATAAGGTATAGCTCTTAAATATCTCTTGAGAAATGGCTTAACTTCATGAGAATTCCAACTATTCTTGGGAGCAGAAAAAAAACAATCTATGCACCTTTCCATAATGTAGGGCTTTACCTTACCTTACTGTTTTAATTTACACAAATGATTCCTCCATTTCAGAGCCACTTACATACTAACACAGGGGTCATCTTAAAAACCAGTTCAAAAGAGTAAAGCAGTAACAATGAAATAACTTTGCCAACTAGAATGGTATATATAATTTAATATTCAGCAAAAGTATTCTATCTGATGGATTGCAAATATTTTTAGTTGTTGTAGTCCCCAGAGTGCTCTCTAGTTGTGGATAATAGATTACCAATGTCTTGCTTTTCATACTGTTTGTCCGTTTTGGCTTACACTACTACAATTCCACAAAGCTTTCTTATTCTTGGGAAATATAATAAAAACTGACTCAGAATCAAGACAAAAGCTATATCAGCATTCTTGGGAGGAAACAAACAACAACCACCAAAAAAAAACCTAAACTGTTCACAGATATTTACCAGGCATATAGATTTTGAGTCTACATCCATGATACTTTTAGAATGCAGATGGACAGAATATTTTATTTGCAGATGTGGGAGATGCCTGCCTGACAGCTGCTGAATTATTTACACAAGCAAAAACTGTACCTCAATGTGTTGTCTTATTATTGCCAAAATTGCTTCAACCAATGCTTCCAGCATTTGCACACCAGATACTCTGTCAAACAGAGTCCTGTATGCTTCCCCACACTGCATCATCAGTATCTGTGCCAGTTCAGTGTACAGTCTCAATAAATCCTGAAAACAGTTTAGTATTGCAGGTGAACTAAGCAGATTTTCTATGAGGCACATACTTTTTTGACACAAGGTATGTAGCTGGAAGGTAAAATGCTGTGCAAGTACCATAACTTTTAACTCTGGACAGGCAAAATGGGCAGAAGATCACATATGATATGCTTTTGCATAAAACTAATGAAAGTGATAAATGTACCACAGGCTTGATGTAAGAACATCTTCTCTTCACAGAGAGAGTGATTTCCCATTGGAATGGGCTGCCCAGGGAGGTGGTGGAGGCACCATCCCTGGAGGTGTTCAAGAAAAGACTGGATGAGGCACTCGGTGCCATGGTCTAGTTGACTGGATAGGGCTGGGGGATAGGTTGTACTGGATGATCTTGGAGGTCTCTTCCCACCTGGTTGATTCTATGAACAGAAGAACAGCTGTGTGTTAGTGTTTAGTGCACCTCATACTGAATTTGCAGAGGTTGATTCCAGAGACACTCCAGGACAATTTCTTCAAAGCACTTCAAACTGTGTATAATATTCAACAAAAATCAGAACATCACACTAGAAGGAACCACAACACAAAAGGCAGGTGTTCATAGGCTGCCACTTGGTCTATGAAGCTAAGAACAACTTTAAGAATACCTTTTGAAACTGTAAGATATTTTAAGCATTATGGAATTTTTCATGCACAATAAGGGAACTGAAAATACATTTTGTTCATTCAGAAGCACAGTATTCTGTGGCAACCCATTTCTGTTTGTGCTGATGGATGAACCTCACTGTGTCAAAACTAGTAAAAACTTCTAGATCTGCTGAAGCGTTGTCTTGATCTGCCTTGCTACACAATCCAGACAAGTATTCACCAAGGCCTTGCTGACTAAGTTTGCATCAAATAAAGCCTTGAAAGAACTAGAATCTGAGAAGAGGAAGTTTAGATAGTGGTCTTAAGGCCATGATAATGAACAAAAGTCACACTATTAATTTTAAAGCAATTTTCTTTTCAAAGACTTGCTCAAATGGTTAAAGTTCTGCTGGTAATAACTCTCATAATATCAAGATTTGTGGAGGGTTTTGTCACAGCTTAATCAGAAATGAGATTTGTCCTGGCAGAAAGGGCAGCTGCCTTTTAATTTTAATTTTTTTTTAGGGAAAAAAAAAAGAAACAAAGAAAAAATATATTGTTGACAAATATTGAAGCTAAAGAAAAAAACCAAACTGAATCAAGATGATGTAGCAGTAAAACAGAACAGTTATCAGATGTAGAGGCACACTTGCACTTCACAGTAAAAAATATCTGGTTCTTCAGAAGACAAAGTAGAAAATGAGTTGGATAAGGTTTTCTGCAGATTTCAGGGCTTGTTTGCTTTCAGTCTAGAATAAATGTGAGAGGAGTTAACAGTCTGAGAATCCAAGTCTGACAAGCTTGCAAGGTTTATGCTTCCAAAGATAGCTTTAACTTCTTCCTCTTCATACTGTCATGTAATAACACTAGAACAATGATTTCACTGAAGTTAAAAGGGCAAAAATCCAAGACTGATACCTTGTGTGACTCAATAAAAGGCACATGCTGGCAATCTTAAACAGTTGAGCAACAAAGATTATTGAACCACCTAGAGCGTAACAAAAAGTGCTTAATTATTTACAACTGTTTAAAAGAGAAAGAACTCAAGTTCCTGACAGCACTGAGATTGGCATCTTCTTTACCGGAATCTTACCACAAATATCATGCAGTATAAAGTCTGCCACCTGAATCCAGGCAATACAGTGAATCCTTAACCCAGTGCTTTTCAAAGTGTGCTCAGTTTGCTCTATGCTGTTCTTGCTCAAAATAACTCCATATGGGTTCAATTATTTTCTGATCCTAACAGAAAAAGTTTGAAGTGAACACCACCATTACTCATCTTCCCTTCTTGAAATAGCCTAAAATTGCTTCTGCAACTGCCTTTTCAGTAAGGAAGTTGTCCTAATCTTCAGAATAAAAATTGGGAAGGGAAAAAAATAAAAAGAAGGAGGGATAACTATCTCCCTCAATATGCTCAAGGACTTTTTGCTTGCTGAGGAGGTAAAGGAACAAACAGCTTTCCAAATGGAGACAGAAGGCCAGGAGTTACACAATACCCTGTTCTCCACCATGTTTTCTCAGCATTCTCAGCCCATATCCATCCCATTTCCAGAGGACATGCTGAGATTCAGGTTAGTAGGCTACAGTCCTTTATTTATTCAGGCTCCAGGAAACTTACAATGTTTTTGAGTACATATTGACATTTTCACTAAGGATTTTCTCTCAGCCAAAATAAGAACTGGGACTACATTTTTTTAAATGGCAGCTGGCAGCACAATATTATGAATTACTGAGTTTGATTAAAAACCTTTCACGTTGTACACAATGGAAAATTCATATGATGTGATCTTGCAGCTACTTCTGCTAACCCAGACAGGTGTAGCTGTATTTTAAACAATTCAGACTTCAAAAGCTAAAAGCAAACCTATGAATTTGTGTAAACTTATGTTACAGAAGTGACAGTAAGAGAAGCCCACTATTAGCTAGCTGTGGAAGACAACTACTTTTTCTTTTTCTTCTGTTTACAAAATACTTTATGACTTTTCTGCAAGAAAAAAAAATGCTTACATTACAGGAAGGTAAGAATCATGCTAGACAATCACAGCACACTGATATCAGTACAAAGTAGGTATCAGCTTTCAGAAACTGTCTGCAGAACTGATTCCCCCCCTCCAAATAACCCGACACATTCTTCCACTTAAGAAAGAGTTCTGATGACAGTTAAAAAAATTGCTAAACCATCAGAATGTGAAGTTTGATCAAGCTCTACCTGCCACTGTTGCAAGTAAATCTGCAGAGCATTTCAATACTGCATACTTCCAGATGCTGCAGGCAAGAAAACACTTCCTGTGTTCCAGACAAAAATAAGGCTTATTGTAAAATACTGGCTACCACAGATAACACTGTAAAAGTAAGGGGGCAAGGAATAAAGCAACTCAGGCTCCTGACTTTTCAGTTAGTTACCAAAGAAACAAGCTTTCCATAGTGAGGATATAATGGCTGATATGTAAAGGAATCTGGTTAACTAAAGGTTAAGGAGATCTGCTCCTTAATGATGAAACCCATGCTCCACGACATTCTGACCATTAACCTGAACTCTGATCTACCATATTGTCAGAGACCAACCTAGGTTATCATTCTGAGGTGAGTCTCCTGGTTCCATTTGAAGACAGCCAAGGACTCACAGTCATGGGCTGCTTAGTGACACCCAAGATCCATTTCTTTACATGAATTCTGTCTTTCAAATGAGAAATTATGTGGATTTACTTTTGAAGGAAAGGTACTTTTCTTCACAGAAGAAAAACAAAACATATCAGAGATGTTGAGGTGCTGGAACGTGTCCAGTGCAGGGCAACAAAGCTGGTGAAAGGCCTGGAACACAAACTTTGTGAGGAAAGGCTGAGGGAGCTGGGGTTGTTTAGCCTGGAGAAGAGAAAGCTCAGGGGTGACCTCATTGCTGTCTATAACTACCTGAAGGGAGGTTGTAGCCAGATTGGGGGTTGATCTTTTCTCCCACGCAACCAGCAATAGAACAAGGAGACACAGTCTCATGTTGTGCTGGGGGAAGTATAGGCTGGATGTTAGGAGGAAGTTCTTCCCAGAGAGAGTGATTTGCCATTGGAATGGGCTGCCCAGGGAGGTGGTGGAGTTGCCATCCCTGGAGGTGTTCAAGAAAAGACTGGATGAAGCACTTAGTGCCATGGTCTGGTTGACTGGCTAGGGCTGGGTGCTAGGTTGGACTGGATGATCTTGGAGGTCTCTTCCAACCTGGTTGATTCTATGATGACGAACACGAGTCTCAGTTTGTTCCCACAGCAGAATGAGAAAATGGATCATCTCACTTGTTTTCTTCAGTATGAGATTGGAGAGAGATAGTAACAACAATTAAAAACAAAGAAACAGAACACCAGCATCGAGCATTGAAATTATAAATTCAAATAGTTCTAAAGCATTTATTGGAGAAAGCATTTGCAGATTAGATTCCAGAATCTACAAAAGCTATTTTAAAGGTTCATTTGTACTTTCCTGTCCAGGGGTTTCTATAGCTAGGTAGCTACAGTAAGGGCTATAATATTGCTTAATGTCAGCTTTAAGTGGACAAGCAATACCAAAATATGCTCATAATTATCTCACAAAACAGCCAATACTCACAATATTCTTAGAGTTTTAAAAAGCTGGTATGCATTAAAATAATTGTAACTCACACATCAGTTTTATTACTTAAGAAATAGAAAATATTAGCAGATATAGCAGCTTTATTTCTAACTGCATTTATCACAGAAATTAAAAACATGAATTTAATACTCTGCCCCTGGATAAACTTCTCCCTTGCTGGCATACAAAAGCTTAATTTACACTTCCCCGTGCCAGTATGAAAGGAACAATATGATCTATTCATGCACTGTAATGGCTTATGAATTAGTGTAACCATTGAGGGAAAGAACCAGCTGCGGGTCTAATTGTACACAGCACAAGGAAACAGGGTGGACAACAGGAGATGTAAATCTAATTTATGAGGTAGAAGCTAAGAATTAAAGCATTTCATTTTATTATAGAGAAATGTAACAATTTCTTAAATATTTGATTTGGTCTCATTCATCTTTTCTCAGAAATAATGCAGCAGCAGAGTAGAATTTAGAGAACAATTAAAAATTTGTTGTAAATACTACATGTGAAGGAGAAAGAATATCAAGCACTTCTGTTTGCACTTTTGCATAGTACACAAGTAAGAGGAAATTATTTCGTTATTCAACACAAAATTAAACTGTGAAAGTCAATGACCCATAACTGCTAAGTTTAGGAGGACTACAGACACAGATATTTAGATAAAAAGGAAAATATTTAATGTGTTTATGCTGGTTATTTATCAACATTTGAAATCCTTCATCTTAAGACAATCTCTGTTTACGTGAATGTAAGGAGCAATATCTGTATGTGCACCCTATCACAAAACATTCTGTTACTGCAGCTATTTTTCGTATGCTTTGAGATTCGTTTTTTTCACTGCACAGGGTCCTGGCTGGGCCTTTTCCCAACCTCAACCATCTTTCTGCTGCTTTAATAAATCAGGTCAAACACGCATTTGCAGGAACTGGCCCACCCAGTCAGGGCACACCTGGGAGAGTGGGAGGATGCCTGGGATGCATAAGAAGAGAGAAGTTAAAAGTGAAAAAAAAAAGGAAGAAGTAGGCATCTGTGATTTTTAGAAAGTAGTTAAACAGAGGTGTGGTGTGATTTCTTACCTCCTTCCCTAAGAGATAAGATAATTAAAAACACCAGTAAAACCACCAAAGATACAAAAAAACAGTAGAAGGTTGTGTTCCATGAACTCTAACTGAGGCAAGAGTAGAAACACTGAAGGCTAGAAGAAAGGGGGTAATGGAAATCATTAACTTTTGTTCTTCAAAGATTAAGCCAGGAAAGAAAATAAAAGGACATTTTTTAAATGGATACCACACTGAAGGATACAGCTAAAATGCTACTAGTATTGTTGACTTACCTCATTTGATGTGCATATTGATGGAAAAAAGTACTATAAACAGTAAAATAACAAACCACCAAGCCAAAACTGAAACTCATCTCTGTCTTGAGAAATGTCACAGGAATTTTGAATACATAATGAGGAGGTTTCCCTAAGCAATGAGACATTTCTCCACCATTCAAGCACCTTCTTGTCTAATTATAAATGCCTGTATTTTACTATAAATGCCTAAGGGAAAGCTTACTCTCAAACTAGAGTATAGAACACCAAGTGCCTACACCCAGTGTAATACATTTTCTATATCCAATGTACTTGAGATGGTAGTTTGTCACAAATACTCTGCCTCAACAGACATGAAAAGGAGATTCCACTGCAAGAGAAGGTGGACTTTTAAAAGCAAACACAGAAAATGCAACTTAGCCACTGTCCAGATCCTCATCAAAAACCTTGTTAATACCAGAACAAAAAGTTGATCTTAGAACAGCGAGGAGGGACTATCCTCCATATAACAGACCTCACAAAAAGGAAGTATTGGCATTTTCTCTGTAGGAATATCAGTTGTAAATGCATAGAGACCAATAGATTCCCACTTGGAATATCCCCCAGCAATAAATGCCTAAAAAATTAAATTAAACCAGGTGCATATTAGCACTGCCCTATCTGAAGAGCAACTACTGAGTGAGATTTCCCTTACCAATCCATGATTTCCAGGAACTAAGTTTCTATTTAAAAATATATTCTTTGTATTCTTCTAGAAGGCTGACATTTCTTCTGAGTCATTCAGCCTAGCTGCAGCCAGGATCCACACCCTTCACACACTTGAAAAACTTGGAAGGCTTCAGATATCATGTATCTAAAAAGAACCCTTAAATCCTACTTCCTGCAACTTTATATATCTTTTTTAAGACTGAAAGAATGAAGGCAAAGAAGGGTAAACAATAGCCTATGTAATCAAACCAAATGGGATGCTCCTTAAGTTTCAGCTGCAACTCAGTAGCAGGCAAAGTACCTAATGCAGAACCCAGCCTAATTGATAGAAAATCTCTCATTTTTTCCCCCTTTTAATCATCTCTAGCTCAATTAAATCTATTTATCCCAACATGTTACACTTTTGATTAAATTTATTTTCAGACTGCAGTTTCAGTGCTGTTAACTGGACAACTACATCACCAAATGGAAAACGCTGCCTTTCTTCGTACTTAATCCACTGCTCTCATTTTGCCATTGCTGTTTTGATCATTATTAAATCACTTCTAGTGATGCTGCTAGAAACCTTAGTATAATATTCTTCCTTATTCTCTCAGGTTTTCTGGAGGAAAAAAAACTAATATTTTAAATATAATCACCTGTTGAATACTTTTAATCCTATCTCATGAGACAGCTGCAGTTTTAATAGTCTCTAAAAAGCATTACAACAGCAAGATTAACATTTCAATAGAGTAATGTTTAGATTGCTTGATCACAAGTCCTCTCCAACAACATTGCAACAAGTCATACGCTACTCTTCTGCAGAAAAACTCCACAAATCAAGATCTTGTGCTTAAATTTATCACCTTGCTCTTAAATTTAACACAGTTCCTTCCTACACCTGCTGACAATTTATTAGAAATTAAATACTTCAGGTGAATAGCATTATGTATTCATGCCTGAAAATAGTCATTCTGTCCCTTTGTATAAAGTTTTAAAGTGTTAAATAGACCTTTCTAAGTCTTTTATATTTATAGGAAGTCAGGCATTTTGAAGGCTGTTTTAGTGCTGTTTAGTGCCTTTTTTGGCACAGTTACATCTTTGCTAAATTGGTGTAATAAAGCAGGAAATGGCATAATTTATTAAAGAACAAATTTAGGAGGAACTGATGGTGTTGAACTCCATGCTTCCTCCACATTTACAAACCAATTATCTCTTTAGCAAACATTCAATATCTAAACATTACATTCTCAAAACATTGCACTGAACATGTTACACTTGAACTTACATCACTAGTTACCACTAAAAGGGTAGAGGTGGGTTCAAATTTACAAGATCAGGCATATCTATTTTTCGCCCATTCTTCACAGATAAGATGCTTTTCTGATTAGATAGGAAAATACACATAAAAACCCTCAGATAAAATTGATTAAATAGAGAACAAAGATAAAGAAAAGAGAACATCTGCTTGTTTGTTAACTGTTACAACCAGGAGCAGCATTTTAAAGGAAGATAAAGTTTGGTGTCATGCCCAGAGTTTTAAAATCTGTAAGTTTGTAATGCAAGCAAAATTGTCTGTAAAGAGGAGGAAGTGTGCAAAATTATACCTAACAAATTATTTGTTGACCACTACCCTTCGTATGCCATTATCCAACCAATTCCTGACCCACTGAACAGTCTACTCATCAAATCCATATCCAGTTTAGAGAGAAATGTGGAGAGCAGCCAGGCAGAGAGGGACCTGGAGGTACTGGTCGACAGCTGAATGAACATGAGCCAGCAATGTGACCAGGCAGCCAAGAAGGCCAATGGCATCCTGACCTGTATCAGGAATAGTGTGGCCAGCAGGACCAGGGAAAGCATTCTGCCTCTATATTCAGCACTGGTCAGGCCACACCTTGAGTACTGTGCCCAGTTCTGGGCCACTCAATTAAAGAAAGATGTTGAGGTGCTGGAACGTGTCCAGAGAAGGGCAACAAAGCTGGTGAGGGGACTGGAGCACAGCCCTACAAGGAGTGGCTGAGGGAGCTGGGGTTCAGCCTGGAGAAGAGCAGGCTCAGGGGACATCTCATTGCTGTCTATAACTACTTGAAGGGAGGCTGTAGCCAGGTGGGGGTTGGTCTCTGCTCCCAGACATCCAGTGACAGAACAAGAGGACACATTCTCAAACTGCACCAGGGCAGGTTCAGGCTGAACATTAGGAAGAAATTCTTCACAGAAGGAGTGATCGCCCATTGGAATGGGCTGCCCAAGGAGGTGCTGGATGCACCACCCCTGGAGGTGTTTAAAAGGAGGCTGGATGAGGCACTTAGTGCCATGGTTTAGTTAATTAGAAGGGTTGGGTGATAGGCTGGGTTCAATGACCCTAGAGGTCTTTTCCAATCTGGTTAATTCTGTGATTCTGTGATCCCATGAGGTCCCATAGATTTATGTAGATTTAGGTTCCTCAGGTGGTTCTGAATCTAATCTTCCTTTATAGTGGGAAGGACTTTACGGTCCTCAAGAGGGGTGCAGAACAAGATTGCCAGTGAAGACTGCGGCAAAAAGTTATTGAGTACCTCAGCCTTCTCCTTGTCTGTTGACAACAGCTGCCCATTCTCACTCCTCAGACAGAGTACACTTTCTCTAACCTTCCTTTGCTGGTTGATATACCTGTAGAAACCCCTTTTTGTTATTCTTTGCATCCCTTACCAAGTTCAGCTCCAGCCATGCCTTTGTCCTTTCTGACCTCACTCCTACACAACTGGGCAGAGATACTCCTTCCCAGGTTGTTTGTCCCTGATTTCACTGTCTGTGTAGTTCCCTCTTGCTTTTTATTTTCAACAGGTCCAAAGTCAGCTATGCTGGTCTCTTTCAGGCATAACAGAGAAATCAAATTCCTTTTTTTTTTTTTTTTTTTTTTTTTTTTTTTTAGGCTGTCTTGAAGCCAAAATTATGCTTAAAAGGTCACATTGATCCCCTATGAAATTAAGTTTCTCTCAGCAAAAGCTGCTGTCTGCTCATTTCTTGGCATATACTCATGCTATGCTGTTCAGGTAATGTAGATAGGGCTTAGATTGAGGATTGAATGTCATATTTAACATCTTTTGAAAATATGTTTTCCCATCATCTATTCTTGGTATAGAACATCAAGCATAAAGAAAATGAGAAACCCCAACTTAAACTTATTAGGATAGAAAAGCATTTACAAGCATACTTGAAGCTAAGGCTAGAAAAGAGTTTACAAGTATATCTGGAGTCAAGGCTTATAGAAAAATAAAACTTTCCACCTAAACCTATATATAGCATGCAAGCATCCACTGCTCCTAAGGAAATCCACAGAAACCTAAGTGCCTCCACATATCAAACTTGAGACTCTAAATACTATTTCTAGATGGGTACAGAAATTCTAGTGTAAAAGATAGTTGCCAGTCATTAGCATTGACATACAGAATAGTAATGACCTTATGCAGTAAGAGCTGGGACTCAGTGCTTTTTAGTCATCCCAGACTAGAATACTGATGTTTTTGGCATTTGACACCAAATGGGCATCCTGCAGGTGCTTTCTGGGAGGTACAGACCAGCCCCAAGTTTGATGATGCCATTAGTGAGGTTTAAGCTGAGATACGCAGCAAAAATTACCTCTTAGCAAGTGGTTGTCAGCATTTCCTCCTTCAGTATCTTGCTTCACTTGCTTCATTTGAACACCACAGTACTAAGCACATAACACTGCAACTCCAGCATGAACTGTACACACTTTCTATAAAAACCCATTGTGGAATGATGGAAACATTGTTTTTTTCATTACATTTAACCACCACACAAGCACCTTTCTGTAAATATTTACAGCACTACAAGCATTTGAAATAGAAAATAATTGCCTGCTGTGGCAGTCACAGTTCCTATTTTCTTTTCCAGATTGTTTTACTATTTCCATCAGCACGATCCAGTGAACATTTTTTTTAAATGCTCCTTCAATATTGTACTTTTTTTTCCTCCCTCCAGTTTTTTCTTAAAGATTCAGTGTATAAAGGCCTTCTTAATTCAGAATAAAAACAGCTTATAAAGCATAAAACATTCCATTCATAAGATCTGACCTTACTTTAGCCAAAGCAAAACCTAGATACACAGCTTGTATTTTTAATGTTATCTTGCAGGGGGAAAAAAAACAAAACCAGCTAAACAAAAGGTCTGTAAACATGACTCCTGGTTTGTTTCCAAAAGCTCTATGCAAACTATTTTGCATCAGGAGAAATAAGGAGATGAGAAACCGGGAAATAAAAATAAAGAAGGAAAGGAAACATGTTAGCATTTCTTTACATGATTCTACCCTTCCTCAGATTTGTTAGTTACTGATGTATCAGAAGGTTCAAGGGAAAAAGAGACAATTGTAGCAAAACAGAAAAAAGTCTCAAAAGCTCTTACCGCTAGCCAGCACTAACCAGCTGCACAGGAGCCTGGCCTGTCTGCTGGCTTTCCTCCTCTCCTCCTGACATAGGGAATCTCCTCTGCCCTCAATTTGGTAGAAATCAGTCATTATCTCTATTCTCAGTACAAAGATCAACTTCCTTTCCTTCTCTACTTTGTCTTCTCTCTCCTTTGGATAAGTCTATGCGGAAATTTAATGGGTATTGTATAATTAACACAGCTTCCTTTCTTGTTGTGATGCTTTTAGTTCCTGGTAAAATTAAGTGAGATCAACTGGAGAGGCAGCAGACTCTCACAGAGGAGGGAGTATGTTTAGCTCATCAGAGCTGGGATGGAAAGGATAGCTAGAAGTAGGAATAAACAAGCAAGCAGATTAGGTAAAACCAAGGTGAAAGAACAGTCTCTTTGTATCTCTGTTGAAGACTTTAGACTATTTTTAATATGGGATATGCAGTGTTTAACTCTGAAAATGTCAAATCAGGTAAAAACTGTTATACAGACACTTCTAAAACCTATTATGTTAAATATGTGAATACTGAAAAGACTTTTTTTTTTTTTTAATTACACTGTAATTCTTTATTTTGTGGTTTTTTTTTTTCCAACTCACAGTATTATGATACAGTCTTTAATTATATCTTAATCTAAACTTGCCTATGCCATTCCAGATATAACAAATTGGATATGTAGGGAGAAAGTAAAACAAAGCATCAAAGCAAGCAAACAAAACCCAGAACTTTGCTAGGATTTTCCTGACTCATTTGCAATTTATATATCCTGACATTTAACTGAAATTTCAGCTTCCCAGGATAATATTTCAAACACAATCTTGTGTGTGCTCTTCTAGATTATGACAGTAATTCAAATTCCCTAACTGCCATTGCTGCAAGTTAATTCTATTAAGTCAAGAATTAGGTAAACTATAACAACAAACTGTCTAAGCTTTGCTACCACTGGATGGGAAGTCCACCATCTTGCCAGTACTCTCTAATACTGTTGCACTCAATGATTTTTAAAAGGTCTGAATATTGAACTTCAGCATCAGAGATACACTTTACATCTTTCATAGAAGGTTTGCATTTACATGGGTTCAGCTAAATTTCTGATACCAATGTTCTGGATGTAAACAAGAAACTGCTGTAAGTAGCATAGAATTATGGAATCATAGAATGGTTTAAGTCAGAAGACACCTGAAAGATCCTCTAGTTCCAACACCCTGCCATAGGCAGAGACACCTCCCATTAGAACAGGTCACTCAAGGCCTCATCCAACCTGGCCTTGAACACCTCCAGGAAGGGAGCAGCCACAACCTCCCTGGATGATCTGCTCCAGTGTCTCACCACCCTTACTGTAAAGAACTTCTTCCTAACATCTAGTTTAAATTTCCCCTCTGCCTTCCTGTAGGCCCCCTTCAGATACTGGAAGGCCACTACAAAGTCTCCTCGAAGCCTTCTCTTCTCCAGGCTGAAGAACCCCAACTGTCATAGTCTGTCCTCATAGGAGAGGTGCTCCAGCCCTCTGATCATCTTCATGGCTATCTTCTGGACTTGCTCCAGCAGTTTGATGTCCTTCTTATATTGAGGGCTCCAGGACTGTACACAATACTCCAGATGGGGTCTGATGAGAGCAGAGTAAAAGGAGAGAATCCTCTCCCTTGTTCTGCTGGCCACACTTCTCTTGCTGCAGCCCCAGACATGGTTGCATACAAATAGCTATGAATTGTTAATCCACAGAAGAAAACGGAGGGATTCAGATGCTGTGACATTAATGAGGTATTCAGTATGTAACTCTAATTGGAATGAGTTGGTTTTTTTCTCTCTTCCACAATCAAATTAATCAAATTGATTGAAAACTAATTATGAATTTAAAGGGGTTTGGGTTTTGGTTGGATTTTTCAGTTTGTTTGTTTTTGTTGGGTTTTTTTTATCCTGTAGGAGAGGACAATAAAGAATTTAGCCTGAGAATACAGGACAACAGCAGACTATGGGGGTGGAAAAAGACTACTATAGAGTGAGCAAAAGATTGCTTCTCTGTTAAAAACAGTCTGAAGTTATCTCAGAGGAGATGATGGAGACAAAATGCTCCTGACTGCTAAATTATCTACCTGAAAGTGGCTCAACTCAGAGTGGGACACTTGTCTACTACAAAAACATGTCTACTTGAAATGACCAGTCTGTGCTCACTGCCAAATGCAACTATGGAGATTTTGAGTGAGCCAAGAGGTCAATCACAGGTTAGTTGTGATTTGCTGATGTAGACAAGGAAATTTATGATCATGGATCACTAGTGCAAGCCACAAGCCACATGGTTCCATTTCACCACCCTCTCCCCATCTGTCTCCCAGTATATATCTGGATTTCAGATACACTCCATGATAGTTTGGATGATCTGGTTAAAGAATTGGGTAATTCAAGAATGAATACAGGAACAAAACAGACGGAACAAAGGTAAATTTGTTCACTGCAGAGCATTATAGACAAACAAATGGGGATTCCACAAGTTTAGTGCAAGCTAAGTTTTGTGGGAAAGCATTATGAGAAAGAAATCTAAACCAAACAGCTATTTAGACTGCTTATACACCTCCTTTAACAGAGAAGAGGTCATCTCTTTCATAACCAGAATATTTCCAGTATATAGGATGATTATGACTCAGAACTTTGTTACAGTAGCAAAGTGGATAGGAGCTCCTGAGGATTTTACTGCACAAATTAGACAGGAAGTATGTTTTTTAATATACTAGTGCCTGCTGACAATTCTGAGATTTCGTGCACTGAAATTAATGGGGGTAATAAAAGGTTTAGTAATGCGTTATATCTATGGCAACAGTAACTTGAACGAAGGAGTTGCAACAGTGGTTAGAGATTTGGGGGAAAAAAGATGCAGATCCAGGTACAGGATCTTATGTAACAACATGACTCAGTATGGGCACACAGGAGGCTGGACTACGGCCATGCAAATATTTAAGATTTCCTTGAGGGAAGAAATCATCCTCTGCAGTCTTGGTAGCCATTGCTTTAGACAGCCAGCCAAGGCATTCCCTGTGCACAAAACAGCAATAAGGAAGTCTTGTGTCTTCCTGTTATAGGACTAGGTGTGACAGGGTACTCATAAATTATTATAAAAGTCTCTTCCACCAGTTAGACACTTGGATAAAAGTTTGAAGAGTACCAAAGATTGCTACTGCAGCTGGGAAACAGTGCAACACCTTTGGACAGTTTGCCCACAGGGCATATTCTCATACTCCAAATGGTGACATTTGCAACAACTATAGTTCATACTACTGAGGATGTGGATGGTATCACAATTACTCTCAAGGAGAAGAGCTTAAAGCAGATGTGAAGGACATGCTACCTTTGCTGGAAAGAAATTAACAAGATAAAAGGAATCAGCAACAAAGTCCAGTTAGGATATCCAAAGAACTCAGCAAGGGGCTGAACAGTTTCTCTCAGAAGACAAGCTGTCAAGTTATAGGAGCTCTGAATTACTAGTATCACTTTCAAGAGCTAGCATCACAGACCATTAAAATAGCATCCTGACTTAAAAAAACTCAAGCAAAAGTATTCCAAGAAGGCTGTATGTGTGTGGGAGTTGTCACAATGTCCAGGGACTACCGATGACCAACCCCAACAGTCATAACAGAGAATCAGTGACTTAATATCTTGTACTTAAACCTATGATAGCAAGGTGGTTTCATATGCAAAACTTATAATTAGACAGCATGTTTTGCTATTAAAAGAAAACACTCACCTCCCACTAAACATGTAAAAGCAAAAAGAGGTTTTGATTCAGTTTCATTTCCAAGAAGATGTATTTTGCATTGGTCAGTGCAAAATAAGAACACGGTGACTAACAAAAGCAATATATACGTGAATATACGGAAATATCTGGACAACCTTCAACCTTGATAAAAGTCCTAAGATAAAGTAATATATCAGAATAAAAATGTAAATGGGGTTGAAAGTTCAAAGTATCACTTGATCATATAAACAGCCAACACTAAAATATTTGAGTTTCTAAGAGCCAAGCATTACTATTAGAAGTGTCTGCCTAAGGATCAGCAGAGGGTGAACAGGCTGAAATGAGAAGGTACTCACCATTCGGCAGCATGATAACGAAGTGGGAGTACTGCCAGTCAAGATTAAGTGTAGAACAGAGTAGAGATAGTAGAGGAATGAGGAATTTTTAACAGAGGAGATGCATCTAGTAATAGTAGGAATTATTCTGGCATTGGCTTGCTATACAGACCAGAGATTCTAGGTTATATGGAAAGTAAAAGTGTACCTGACTAACACAATTCATGTTCAAGGTTTTTCACACGTTATGATGATAATAAGAGATACTTTGATAACACCCATACCCAGAAGGTCCTAAAAAGGATTCAGGTTTGCACCACACCTGTGAGTTCTCCATTAATTAGTTTATGTAGTCTTATTTTGATAACAGTTGAAGGCTTCTACCAGAAAACAAATTTTATGTACAAGAAAACAATTGGTATGCAATTCATACTCAAGCTTTTGGCAACAGATTGAAATTTTTATATCATGTACCATCTAGAGAGATTTGGCAAAGTGTAGAGAATGAACACAGCTGTAAAAAATGAACTACCAGAAGCAAACCAGCCAAAATTAAATGTTTTTCATTTATTGTAAATTCATTAGAACAATTGAAATAACTGAATAATTCAATTTGCTGCAGTGCAGCAGCTCATAAAATTTTGGGACAGCAAAACCAAGACTGGTTTAACACAAAGGGTGATTTTACAGATCACAGAAAGGACACACAGATCAGCTACTAAGCCTCTCTGAGAATGAGAATCTCACAATTACTAGGTCACCTCTTTCTAGAGTGCCTACTGGTTGTACAAGGACTGCTTTCCTCCCCTACACAAATGAACATGAAAACATGAAAGAAATGGGCTCCAGACATTTCATCAGTCATCCCACAGTTCAGTTAAGTTCTAAGTAATATCTACCTAACATTAAGATAAATAATCACTGATTTTTTACTCGAAGTAATGTTATCATAGATGAAAATTATATAAGAATAACACTGAAAGGGCACAGACTGTTAATCTGCTATCTGTGATAGAGAACTATGTAGAATCTCTCTAAAATTAAAAGTACTGCTGTTAAGCCTCTAAAGTACTAGTTACTATGTTGTTAACAGAACATTATTGCAGAAGTCAAGTTTTAGAGTAATTCTCTTCAAACATTTACCAATTCTGACTCTCTTCCCAAGAACATTATTTTCCCCATATCAAAGCACTTAAATATTTGCTGATTAAGCCTTTGGGTTTGAAACAAAGGAAAGTGAATTAGTGAATATCAGTGAACATATTCTGGAATATTCTTCAGCTATGCATATATCAGTTCCACTTGAGACAAAACATGAGGTATAGATAAAAATACAGGTATGTGTAGCACAAGCTGACATGCAACTACACGGAGCTAGGCTACACACAGAGTAGGTATTTATTTTAGAACTGTCTTTTACTGCTTGTTCTGATGCTCCTTGTGATGCAGGAAATTATTCTAAGATGTTTTCCCAGCTTGAGCCATTCTATAATTGCCTCCTGCATGTAAAATGATTGCTGCACAGCCATGAGGATGAGATACTGGGAACCACTCCTACCAGAGACAAGTAAAAACATACTGATATTTGGCAAATATGAATGACAGACAGGGTTTACTATACCATCAATCAAAATGAAGTCTTCTTTGCTGAGAAATTAAGACAGACTTCAAGGTCACAAATGAACTGGAGCAAGAAGAATATAAAAAACAAGAGGGAGAGTCCACATCACCAGTAATGTTTGATTAACAGTACCAAGCAAAGATACAAGGAGAGATCATCTGCTATCAACTGCAGGATGAGCATGTTCACATTTCAAACACCTATCAGGTACACTGTCTGCAAGGCTCTTCTGCGGTGTAAGCTTTTCAAAGGGTTTTTATTTTGTTGTTCTAGAGAACAGGCTCTGATACTGAAGGCAACCTTTTTAAAGAGGTGGCCTTTGAGCAAAACAGCAGTGTGCAGGTTGCCTTTGAAGTGTCTGACATTTTAAAATGCACATGAAATAGCACAGAGGAAAGGGAAGGAAAACCGAAATACTTTGAAACTCGAACCAGGACAAATAAACCACAATTGTCAAATGCTAAATAATTGGTAGCATATTAAAAATAAGGAATCTGTAGACAGTACCATCACCAGTTTGAAACAACTCTCTTGTACTGTAATGTCTAAAAAGCCATGCTCAGCTGGTTTTGGAGTTCAGCAGCAAAGGACTTAATTCTACTAGCAAGTCTATGTTCTATTGTGGCCATTTGAGCTAGGTTTCTAGCTCAGACATAAAAATATTCAGAACAGAGAAACTTAGAAGTGGAAGCTCTGAGTGGAGAGGTGAACATTGTAGGGACAGACCATATAATGGCAACAATGGAGAAGTTAATATAATTTCATTGGTGCATCAAGAGCTTTATGTCTGGAAGCACAGCTTGTACCTTCCCCTTGCTGCATCTGCTGTGCTCACTGATATCTTCCCCTGCTTTTGCTGCTTTGCTGCCACTTGACCCCTTCCCCATCTCCCTTAAGGTTATTATACTTCTGTAGTAGTTTATTTTTCTTATACTGCTATATTTATTTTAAACTATAAGAAACATAATTTCAATTTTCCTGACTTCTCCAAAGATCCGTGGTGTAGTGAGTTTACTTTACCAGGGGAGGGATCCACCCTAACCTGGGACATCTGTAAAACTGGGGAGCCAAACAAACAATAGTATAGAAGCCTGGTCCTGGATATAGAGACTATAATGTTGAGAGCTGATAGACTCATACAGATGCAAAGAAGCTAGATGACAAAGCCATAAACTCTACTTTTCCTCTGCAGGCAGGAAGTGACATGAGAAATCTTCAGGCCAATGATCAGAAAACTCTGAGAATAAAAGTTGCAATTTTATAAGAACTGACACAGGTACAAAAATGTGTAATTGTTCCATCTAGTAAATGTTATATCTTCACTAACAAACTTTAAATGGACCTTTAGAACATGCAGACAAACCCAAAATAAGCACATAAAGCTAAACCTTTATATAGAGGTATGAGTTACAGTTGACTCAGTTCTAGCATCTTTCGTTCCAGGAAGTCTGTGTGAAAGGAAATGTTTTTGCATTTCTATCAAGTTTCCAGAAATGGAAGTTTCTTTCATGGGTGTTTGTTGAAAATGTTCTGCTGGCTCTATCTGTGCTAGAGCTCCTAATTGTTAATAACCTGACTTTTATAGTACTTTCATGCAAACAGGTTGTCGTATTTTACAGAGAAGCAACTGAAGCCCAGAGAAAACAGCTGTTCAAAATGTTAGGAGTGCAAAACTGAAATATGCAGACTATGTGCTGCTTTTTAAGTGACAGTTTTACAGCTGTTCTAAGCACAGCTCTAGGTAACTTGCAAATGCCAAAAATAGTAAAAGGTGCCTTACTTGCTGCATTGCATGAGAGGAAAATCAAATCAAATCAAATCAAATCAAATCAAATCTACCTATTTTTATTGTTAAATGAACATCCCCAAAACTATACTTTCACAATGTGCAAGGACTATGCTCACCACTCTATCCTATACCTGCCTCTTGTCCAAGATCAGACTTCTCCCCTTCTTGTCTCATTTGTTCAGTGGAAGAGCAAATTCATTTCAGACTAGGGCAAGGTCTTCTTCACTGAGCTCAAAGAGCAGTTTTGCCTGTTGATGAAATATTAAATGCCATTCCTCACTGGTTCTTCAGACAGCTTCACGTGAACCCTGTGATGGATGAGACATTACCATTTGTCATTAGAAAGACATCTAGCCACAACTCTGAAATTTAAAGTGCTGCCTGTGTATAGTCAGGTGAAAGTGAGTAGTGTGAAAGTCTGGATCAATACCCATGCCTGCTGTTCAGCCTTCCCCACATAACTGTCACCATCACAGGCTTTGGCCGTGTAGCATTGTGTGCGCACCCACACAAGTAATGCAACCCACTGCTGTTAGGTTAGAAACACAGAATCATAGAATCAACCAGGTTGGAAGAGACCTCCAAGATCATCCAGTCCAACCTAGCACCCAGCCCTAGCCAGTCAACTAGACCATGGCACTAAGTGCCTCATCCTTTTGTTGAACACCTCCAGGGATGGTGCCTCCACCACCTCCCTGGGCAGCCCATTCCAATGCCAATCACTCTCTCTGTGAAGAGCTTCCTCCTAACATCCAGCCTGTACTTCCCCTGGCACAACTTGAGACTGTGTCCCCTTGTTCTATTGCTGGTTGCCTGGGAGAAGAGGCCATCCCCCACCTGGCTACAATGTCCCTTCAGGTAGTTAGATGGCATTTTGCAAGTGTATTAACGGTGAGAGACATTAAAGAGAGAAAACTTTCTCCTTCACCTTGGATTTACACAGAAACACCAGTCACAAACCCAGAGGAACAACGCACAGCCCTGCTGCCTTACCTAGCACCCCACAAACCGGCTGAGACACCGGTAAGCCGCGCCACTCTCGTACACTTGTAGGTTTGACCGGCTCGTTTCACGCGGCGCCGTGACACCGTTACCGGCGCGCTGCAGGACACCCTTTCCCCTCACACACTGCGGCGCCCCCTCGCCCTGCCAGGCGCACTGCCGCCTTCCTGCCCTCTCCCCGCCCCTGCCAGGCGCACTGGCGGCTGCGACGGCGACCGCGGCACGCGGCAGCTCTTCGCGCCAGCGGGCCCCGCGCGCGCGCTCGCGGGCAGAAGCGGCGCCGGCGAGGCGCCATGGCCGGCGAGTCCTGCCTGTCCCACTTAGTGGCGGGAGGCGACGAAGGAGGCGACAGCGATGACGATGGCTGGGACATCGGCGTTGTGCGGCATGAGCCACAGGTGAAGCCGAGCCTCCCTGCTCCCGTCGCCCGGCAGCTGGAGCCTGCGGCCGGATAGCGCGGTGGAAGTGGTGTAGGCCTGAAACTGCAGTGAGGGGGCTGCGGCTCGGGGGAGGGTGCCTGACAGAGGGCAGCGGCTGCAGCCAGTGCCTCTTCTGTGGTTGATTCCTAGCTGATGATAGGCTAGTCCAATAGTGCATAAAACGTAAATTTGGGGAGTTTATCTTCTTACATAAGACCTCCCTTAATGTTTATTTAAAGCGTTTTATTCCCCCTTAAATAACAAACCCTAGTCCCTATTTCAACATGAGAATAAATTTGAAAGTGAGTGGAGGTCTGTGAAACTGTTTTGTCTTAACATAGGAAAGAGTCTCCAACGTGTAACACGAAAATTCTGACATCATTCTATCTAATAGATAGCTTGAGGTAGAGGGAGATTTTGTGAGACTTTTTTGCCTGTTGGTTTGTCTCATGGCTGGAGCTGGAAAATGGAAATAGTTGAATACATGTCATACTCTTTTCAACATAATAGTCAGCTTTATAGGGGCTTTAGCACTTAAATTGAGGTTTCTGTTCAAAGGTATGCGTTATTCGGAAATTGCTGGCTGTGTAGAACAAAAGTAGCACTAAATTATTAAATTGCCGTTTCTCACTTGGTTTTCTAGACACTATGCACACTAAAATACTTGCCAAAAATGTTTACAAGACTACAGTGTGCTGGGGAAAGTTGTATGATTCTGACTTGTAACTTAAAAACTTACCATGAAATATGACTTCTTTCCGTACCCACTTCTGTCTGCAAAGAGACTAGTGAACAATCCTCCATTTGGTGTAAGTGTTTAATCTAATGTAGATAGTGCCAGCAGCCATCTAAAGTTGTGTCTGCAGCAAATCTGTGATGTTTGTGAAAGGGACTTGAATCAGACAAATGTGTGATGTGTAAACTGGTACTTTGGTTGGGATTTTTTAACTGAAGTCGTTCATGGTGCAGCAACCTCTGCCACCACAGGAGTAGGAGGAAGGAGGAACAGTAACCCATTCCAGTGGTGGATTCATGCTGTGTTAAGCCAGTCATTGAATTACATTGCTCTAAGCTCTAACTTATGTCTGATGCATATATTTTTCTAATGTTGTGCTTCACAACATATGAAATACGTGAAAAAAACACATAAATGTTTAGCAGCAATTTTCTACTGCCAAAGGATGAAAAAGAATCTTAATTGAAATCAAGTTCCATTAAGAAAAAGGTTCCATTCTCTGAAAACACAGGTATTTTCACTTTGACTAGTTAATTTTAAAATTTATGTTTTACAGTAGGCCATAAGCAGGTCTACAGAGATTTAAGAAGGAAATTTTACCTTGTTACTCCTCCCACCTAGTAATTGTCAATGAAGAAATCATTGGTGCTTTTATACCTAAATCAAACTGCAGTTTTTACCTTGAAACAGTTACTAGGTTTTGTCTTGACTTTTCTTTGTCTGTCTAGCAGTTGGATCAAATGTTGCAGGCAGACAAGAATGAAGCATTAAAGAAGGCTCTGCTTTCTGGTGATGTGCCATTAATTGAAGAACTATTAAACACTGGTGAGAAAAGTTATGAAGCTGAATGTTTTTAATTGATCATGGCAAGCTTCAGAGTTCCTTGTTTCAGAGTAATGTCTTGAGTGCATGTAAAAATATGTAAATGTTTGCACTGCAGGATACAAACTTATGTAAGGATGAAATTAGTTTTTCAGTGCGTCAGCATGCAGAATTTCAGCAAATTCCTTGTAATTTGTATTTCTTTCATCTGTCAGGAAACCTGAAAATTGAGAGAATTAATGCATGAAATATGAAGTAAGATAATTTGAAGTAATTTTTTTTCTCATTTGCAGCCCTATGTGATACTGTTGTCCTGCTGGACAAAGATTTTGTGGTTCTGAAAGGTCTAATAGGGTTTATGTGGCATTTGTCACTAAAACGTAGTTTGACATAGAATCAGACAGGTTGGAAGAAACCTCCAGGATCGTCCAGTCCAATCTATCACCCATCACTATCAATCTACTAGACCATGGCACTAAATGCCTCATCCAGCTTTTTCTGAACACCTCCAGGGATGGTGACTCCATGGCCTTCCTGGGCAGCCCATTCCAATGGCAAATCACTCTCTATGAAGAACTTCCTCCTAATATCAAGCCTATACCTCCCCTGGCACAACTTGAGACTGTGTCCCCTTGTTCTATTGCTGGTTGCCTGGGAGAAGAGACCGACCCCCACCTGGCTACAGCCTCCCTTCAGGTAGTTATAGACAGCAGTGAGGTCACCTCTGAGCCTTCTCCAAGCTAAACAACCCTAGCTTCCTCAAACTCTCCTCACAGGGCTGTGCTCCAGGCCTCTCACCAGCTTCGTTGCCCTTCTCTGGACATGTTCCAGTATCTCAGCATCACTCTTGAACTGAGGAATTGTCTTAACACTAAAAGCCTTTCCTCCTGTGTTACTCGGTATTTGTCAATAATGTGCTTCTGTTATTCAGTGTTAGGAGGACTGGATCACTTATTGCAGAATCCAGGGCAATTGAAAACTGCATAGCTGAGTTGGCCTGCCTAGTGATAATTGTTGGGAAGTTCTGCTTCAGCAAACAAGCAGAATACAGTAGCCAAGTGCTTGCTCTCTAAGGGAAAGCTATCTTACGGCTGGAATAATGTAGTTTCCTAGTTAGCAATGTTTTAATCTGAGTTTCTAACCAATAATACTACTTGACCTTTAAGAAAAAGACTTTCTCACCACAGGGGAGGGCATGGATTTCTTTTTAAATAGCAACTATTGCACAGGCTGAAGCACAGAGTTGTAATACTGAGTGAAATATATCTTCTCTCTTGCTTTGAAAAAAACATGGTTTTCTTTATAAGCAGAGCTTTTAGTGAAGTCTGTGCAGGAGAGTGTTTTAACTGTTTTGTTAGAGCCACCCAGTTTTAATTGCTTGTGTTTCAGTGCAATGGCAATCGTTCATTTTTTGTGTTGATGCCTACTACATAATGAGCAGTTCTGTGCAGTTGGAAGAGGAGAATGGATGTCTGTAAGAGTGTAAGGTCATGCCAAATGTTACTGCAGTTTAGTGTCCATCTCCTGCAATGCACAAGACAGTATCACAAGAGAACTGCTGTTTCCTCAAAACATGCAATTTTTGACCCATCCAGTGTTGTCCTGCAAAGCAGTAGAGCTCAGTGTCTCTCCAGCAAGGATGTATTTCTGAAAAAAAGGTAACATTGTCATTTTCAGGATTGATGCTCAGATTAAATCTTTGCCTTCTAAGTTGCCTTTAGTATATGTTCAGTGGAGCTTGTAGGAGGCTTACTACCAGCACTTGACCAAACTCAGGGTTTGTGTTGTAAGTGGATTTCCTAGCAACAGTTGAGGCCACTCTTTCAGGTGGAGTGAGAACATGTTGTCTTCTGCCTTGCTTAGCCATTGCTTTAAGAATGTTTGATGCTGAGGCAGATTTATAGAACTGCTTTAGGAAACAGACAAGCACAAGGTTCTGTCTTGCCCTTCCTATAAAATCGCAGTATGCTAAGAACAAATTTTGAAGTACCTGTCACAACGTAATGTAAGCAGGTAGCAGGTTCAGGGAGAACTTGGTCATTTTGATCTGCTTTGGGAGTAAAATGCTTAAGACCATACAGCTCACCTGTTTTCTTCAAATGGAATTAAAATAATAGAATCATAGAATCAGCCAGGTTGGAAGAGACCTCCAAGATCATCCAGTCCAACCTATCACCCAGCCCTATCCAGTCATCTAGACCATGGCACCAAATGCCTCAGCCAGTCTTTTCTTGAACACCTTCAGGGACAGCAACTCCACCACCTCCCTGGGCAGCCCATTCCAATGGGAAATCACTCTCTCTGTGAAGAACTTCTTCCTAACATCCAGCCTATACCTCCCCCAGCACAACTTGAGACTGTGTCCCCTTGTTTTGTTGCTGGTTGCCTGGAAGAAGAGACCAACCCCAATCTGGCTACAACCTCCCTTCAGGTAGTTGTAGACAGCAATGAGGTCACCCCTGAGCCTCCTCTTCTCCAGGCTAAACAACCTCAGCTCCCTAAGCCTCTCCTCGTAGGGCTTCTGCTCCAGGCCTTTCACCAGCTTCGTCACCCTTCTCTGGACACGTTCCAGTACCTCAACATCTCTCCTGAATCGAGGAGCCCAGAACTGGACACAGTACTAAAGGTGTGGCCTGACCAGTGCTGTGTACAGGGGAAGAGTAACCTCCCCTGTCCTACTGGCCACACTGTTTCTTATACAGACCAGGATGCCACTGGCTCTCCTGGCCACCTGGGCACACTGCTGGCTCATGTTCATTCAGCTGTTGATCAGTACCCCCAGGTCCCTTTCTGCCAGGCTGCTCTTAGCCACTCTGTCCCCAGCCTGTAGTGCTGCTTGGGGTTGTTGTGGACGAAGTGTAGAACCCTGCACTTGGCCTTCTTAAATCTCATCCCATTTGCCTCTGCTCACTCATCCAGCTTGTCAAGGTCTCTCTGCAGAGCTCTCCTACCCTCCAACAAATCGACACCTGCTCCTAACTTGGTGTTACCTGCAAACTTTCTGATGATGGACTCAATCCCCTTGTCCAGATCATCAGTAAAGATATTTGAACAGCACTGATCCTCGGGGAACACCCCTAGTGACAGCTGCCAACTGGATGTGGCACCATTCACCACTGCTCTCTGGACCCAGCCCTCCAGCCAGTTCTTAACACATATCATTAACACATATCAGTGAATGTGTCCAGCCACGAGCTGCCAGCTTTGACAGGATCTTCTTGTGGCAAATGGTGTTGAAGGCTTTGCCGAATGTCATAACAATTTGAGCTGGTCAAAAATAAAGCTACAGTGAAATTCTCTACTGTTTTCATTCATCAGTCTTCCATTTTTCTATCTTTGCATGACTGCTGCAGTTCATGTGATCTTTTGTGAAGAGTTCAGAGAATTAAAGTAGTAGTAAACAATGGGAAGGAACAATTTTTCAGCCAATTTGGGACTGAATCCTGAATCAGCTGAGAGCAAACTATAGCTGGTGAAACAGTGGGTGGGAGGCGTCAGCAGCTCTGATGTAACTCAGCTTTAAGGTACTGTGAAACCACAGCTCAGACTGACAGACTTTAATAAATCAATGCTCCTGTTAGTCTTCTAGAGTCAAGCATTTTAGAGCTTTTCTATCAAATAAATTGGATTGGAGTATGAGTGGGTTCTAATACTGAGAGCTGTTTTTGAACTAAACAAAAGTCTTTTGAGACCTCATTCTTTTGGTGTCAAATGTGGAATTATTTAGTGTAAAACCTGTGTTTAGAGGTTGCTTGTGGTTCTTTGGGTGTTACCTTGTTTACATGCATGCTCTATGTTGGTCAGTGTGGCCAGTGATGTATGTGTGTGCCTACTGAAAGTACACACTTGTCATTGGTACTGGCTGTACCTGGAGGTGTGGAGCTACAGCAACCTTCTCTCTCTGCCTGTTGGATCTTGTCTGATTTTTCACTAGAATTTTTTTTTTTTCTGGTAAAAACTGCCATCTGCTAGTTAACTGCCCTGCAAATCAGAGAATAAAAAATGCCGTGAAACAGGGAAATCCTAGTCAATATGATCTTAATAGTCTGGCAGGCAATCTGTTTCCGTGGCAGTCCACTTGGCTTGGCAAGAATCAAGATTTTTCATTTTGATTGGAGAAAGCTATTGCACATAAGTGGAAAAAACAGAGGTTCTGTGCACTTTTCTGTAATTGGTTTGTGGGTAAATTTATTATTTACTGTTTTTTTTCAATATGCTCTTTCTGTGGTACTTAACTTCTTGGACTGAAAACTGAGCTTCCTTGGTGTCAGTTCCTAAAGTCATTTTCTGGTGTTCTAGATAAAGGTGTATTAAAAAAATGAAAATGGTGTGAGAGATTTCTCTCCCTAGGACTAAGCACAATTTTTAGCAATGTTACATATTGAGAATAAGGTTTATAACATGTGTGTTTGTTGTAGTGCAGTCTTATGATTTTAGTGTCTTAAATTTTGACAGGTGTAAGCATAGAATCTAGATTTCAGTTTGGATGGACTCCGCTGATGTGTGCTGCCAGTGTGGCTGACTTTGTAATAGTACGTCTTCTTCTGGACAGAGGAGCTAATGCATGTTTTGAAATAGGTAAGATGTGTATGAAAAATATTGGCTAGTAATGCTAAGTACCAGACAATCCTGTCCGTCCTTGTCCTTCTTCTACATATATATATATATATATATATATATAAAATCACAGTAGAACTGGGATGTATAACTTTGCCAGTTTCACAGTAAAAGTAGTAGTGTTAAAATTAAATTGGTGTTCTTGGAACTTATCTGGAATCAGTGGATGGGTTTTCTTGTTCTTTCTCATTCTGTCTTTGCCCACCACCTCTCAGTCCTCAATTACTTTTTTTAAAAGAGTGTTTGGAAATACTTGTACAGGAATTCTAGCATAAAGCTGTAAAGTTAAAATTTTATTTCTTTGATCCTGTTGTGAAGTATGTACACACAGAAACAAGATAGAATCCCAAACAAGATGAACAGCTTTCCTGCTCATGAGAAATTAATATGAGCTTCTGTTAGTTTTTCTATTAAGTGAAAACTATTCTTTAGTGTGTTACTAAATCACTTTTTTATGAGTTCAGTGTACCTTCTAAGTAATATCAGTTCCTATGTCAGTTTTTTTGGCTTAATAATACTTTTTTCCTACTTAAACTGTGGTTATATTTTTTCACTTTAATTGTTTTGGAAGATTTATCAAAAAACCAAACTGCAATACAGAAGAAACTGATGCAACACGTGGTATTGCCAAGTACAAGAAAGCAGTGATCACTTGCCAGTATTTGTAATAGTAGTAAGCTGAAATGCAGATTATACAAATCTGGCTCTGAAAATTTTCTTCCACTTCTTGGCAAGAACATGAGGTTAGACTGCCTGCACCAAAAGCAGTCATACTGTCAGATTATGTTCCTTTTAGCCATCTTCAGAGAATTTCCATGTGGCTGCCTACACCTCATACCTGTTCCTTTTTTATGGCTATAGAGAGCTATTAATGGGGCAGAAACTACTACAGGCATCGTTTTTGACTGGTGGGTTAACCAGCATCCATGGCAGCTTTTTCATTGTGTCACCAAGCTATGTTTGCCCTGAGCAACACCTTGCTAGGGCCAAGTTTCTCAGCTTGTTTTCTTGTTAATATGTGTAGGGAAACAGTAGCTAGAGTACTGTCCAGCCAAGAACAGTCCTTAAGTCATTGATTCAGATCAGGCCGTGTATGTTCAGTAAAACTATGCCATCCTAAAGAGCTATGGTCATCAGTCCTTTTGAGTTTTTTTACATCAGCAAGTGTCAGGTAATCATATACTAATTGCTGCATAATGCTTATAATCCTCATAAAAGATGGTTTTAATTATAGCTGTTACCACATTTCAGTCATTCCAAGTGATTACCTAAATTTTCCCTTTTTGATATTTAGAAGAGCAAGGAACTAATGTAGCATTGACTATGCAATAGGATCAAAATCCCAGCAGCATCCTTAAAGAGTAAATTCACTGGCTTTTCTGGGTTTCTCAGCTAAGCTGAACATAAGCTAATCTTTTGCAGTTTCTCTTTTGCAGAGAAAAACTGGTAAGAAACCTGAGAATTCTAAGGTGTTACTTCCCCCTTACTCTCTCATTCATAGGTATGAGTTAAAAGAAATTCATTTTCCACTCTATTGCTATATGAAATGCTGTATCCAAATACAACTACAGGTTTCCTATAAATGCCATTCCAAATTAATGGTGTTTGTCATGACCTTTGTTCAAAGTCCTGCCATCTTTCTACTCATATTGTTATTCATAACTGGATACAAGCTGCTACTGGGGAGACTCAGACTGGATGCCAGAAAACAAGTTTCACCATTTGAACTATTAAACATTAAAAATCTCCCAAGGAAAGTGGTGGATTCCCCTACATTAAGACAGTTTTGAGGCCCAGCTTCACAGGGTTCTGGGCCATCTCATTTAAATTGTATTACTCTGAAATGTTGGTCTAGATGATCCTTGAGATTCCTTCCAACCTGATATGGTATGGTACTCGTATGGTAAAAATCTGTCAGTGTATCACATTATTTACTGAAATGTTAATTGCTTGCAGTTCAGGAGTTTAAGCTAACCTCTGAAACTTTTTTCTTTTATCTGACCTACTGATTGATATGTGTGAGATCTACATGGGGTAGTTGAAAAAAAGGTGTATTAAAAAAGCAGATGAATTGCACTGCAAAACTAAGGTCATTGTTTGGAGAGGTGGAGGACAAGAAGTGGTGAGAATTAAGTAGAACAGAGTAAAGCACATAAGAAACTTCTCTCATTTACATATAATAAAATCTGATCTTGGCTGAGGAATAAAAATGTTAATACATCTGTATTATTTAAATGTATACAAGAAAGTTAGAAAATATGTTGTAACATACAGTGTGTTTGAAGTAGGCACAACTGCAGTAGGTAGCCAAAAGTATACCTATTAAACAAATTGTTGAAGACATGTTTGAACTTGTGAACAAGTTTGTACAATAAGCAAACTGGGCAACTATTCAAATGACCTCTGACTCTAGGCCCGGCTAACTCACTGAGGTCTTTGAGGTGTGATTCTTCCCACATGTCTCTAGGAGAACCATGGAAAGGAGATCTCCCTTATTGAGTAAGCAAGCAGCAGTGGTGATTTGTGAGCAAAGGTGGCATGTGACACCCAGCCGGCTTCAGAGCTGGAGCCAATATGTTGATTCCTCTCTCTGAGTCTTCATAGATTGTGTAGAAGGTTTTTAAATCCACATTTAAAACCATGCTTTAATTCTTCTCCTGCCACCACTGCACTACAGTAATCTAGTTTAGTAAGCTTGTTTCCTTCCCTATAAGCCTTGTAGAATCATAGAATCAACCAGGTTGGAAGGGACCTCCAAGATCATTCAGTCCAACTTATCCCCCAGCCTTAGCCAGTCAACTAGACCATGGCACTAAGTGCCTCAAGCCTTATTACTTCCTCTGCCTTTTGTATGGGCCTCTGTTCTCCCTAAAACTGATGCTGTTTATAATTTTCATGCCCTTTTTTTATCCATTGCAGTTAACTTTTTGTAAGCTGTTTTTTCCTTTGGCAGTATTTGGGGAGAGATGGGAAGGAACAGGGACTATATATGATGGTGTGGAACAAGATTTGAGAAACAAGCATCTATACTTAAGCTTCTATTGGTATTTTTCTGGGGATACTTAAAAAGTATCCTAAACATCAACAGGAATAAATGCCATTTGCTCTTACCCTTCTGAGTGTCTTCTCCTCTCAGATGCATTTATCTCACCTGGCATTTCTAGTGACTTTCAGTGGAAGAAAACCAAATTTCTTAGGATTTTCTAAATACCTTGAAGTATCATAGCCCAATTAACAACTCTAGCAAATGTAAAGCCTTTCAAAAGAGTTTCTGTATTAGCATGATATTTACACTTACATATGTAATTTTCTAACTGCAAATTTCAAAACAGATAAGTACACCGTGCTGATGGCAGCATGTAATGCACATGCGTCAGAGGAAAACATCTTGAAGACTGTAGAACTGCTCCTGTCAAGGAATGCTGACCCTAATGCTTCTTGCAGGTACCAAAAAATCCCTTGTCTGTGAATGCAGCATAAAATTTAATACTAATAAACAAAGTTGTCTGTGTAGACATAGGTGTTGTTTGAGATAATGTGTGCTTCATTAGCTAGTGTGAAATGTGTCTAGATACTTATTTCTCTTACCACATTCATTTGTATGAGTAAATAAGACTACGATCAATTTTATCAAATTTAGTTAGGTATGTTCCACAACCAAACAAGGAATAAATGGGTACGATGAAAACTAACCTTAATACTTTAGATAACTGCTGTTTAAAGTCAAGAAATAATGTACTCTGCCTTTTTCAAACCATATTGCCCCTTCTGTATAAGGATGTCAGTTATATCGGTAATCATTTCAATAATTCACGTCCTGCTTTTGATCTTTTTTGTGTGTATCTAGCTATATGCCTCTCACAGCCTCTGACAGAAAATAGAAAATTTCTCAGTAAATAAAATGTATTTAAACTAGTGCAATCTGAAATAATCCAGACTGAACGGACATTTGATCTCCTTTTAAAAACAAGTAACAGCTTGTTTCTTGAATTGCCACTTTATGCCTCAACAGTTTCAAGCAGTGAATTATGAGATGTCTGAAGTTGCATAGTCTGATGCAATGTTTCGTTTTGCATCAAAAAGAAAGAAACTCAGGGCTGACTAAGGATTAACTGTCCTCTGCTGGAAAAGAACATAATTTTGGGGTCAAATTGTAACAGCTTCTTTTTCAACTGAGTTCATTTTTTTTTGTTCTTAATATCACATGTCTTCTGCCACATTACCTGAGATATGTAGACTACGTAACTCTAAAAGGAACTGGAGGGTAGTTGGTTTTCTTTGGGAGCATTCAATTACCTTGGGCTTTGGGCCCTGGACCTCACTATTAGCACAGTATTGATAGCCAGAGGTGCTGGCATGTGCTGAAATGCCATTGATGTCTGGTAGCAAATTTAAAATTTATTCTAATTAGAGAAGCTAAAAATTGTATCTTAAAGAAGAGAAATCTAGGGACTCTGAAATAATGACATTGTTACCATCAGATAGCTGGGTGCTAGGATAAACATCCTGCTTTAAAAAATGGGGAAACATTACTAAACGTCAAGTGTTTGAAAATGTAAGCCAAAGTGCAAAGCTGCAGATGGACGTTTGGAAAGGCCTTCAGCTAAACTCGGTGGGAGGGTAGGGGAAGTTTAGATTCTGACACAAAATATGGCAATTTTAGGGGCAGAACTTTATAAACTCAGAATACGTTTCGTATAGTCGGTCTTGACATGAAACTATTTATTTGCATTTGTCTGTTTAAAAAAACCTTGTGCTGACATGAGTTATGCTTGCATACATCAGATATAATGCCCAGTTGTGGTTTTTTTCACTTTTGCAATAGTAGTTTTTCTAAAACTAAAAGTTGTCAGTCAGAAACATTGTATTTGCAGCAAACAAAAGTAGAAGTTGACAAGGTCTATTGTTTTGGTTTGCTGTTCTTTTTCAAAGATTTTTGTGCTGCCTGTATTCCTTGCCAGTATTTGATAGCTGTGCACACTACTTCATCATGCTTAAGCAGCAGTTGCTGCTTTTTGTGGGCTTCTTCCACCGTGCTCTGAAATAGGGTAATAAACCAAATCAAGACAGTTTCTGTGAAGATAGGGGATCAAAACAGATCGTCTGTGTGGAACTGCAGCCCCATGTCACGTGTTTCATTACAGCCGACAGGATGGCTAATAGGCAGCCTTCAGAACTGACAGTGAGTTGAGATTACTTTTAAGAGTACTTCCTGTGTGGTCAGTTTACTACAGGTTTTAAGACCTAAGGTTCACGGTTTTTGTCTGTCTCAGCATTTAAACAGAATGATTTTAGGAAGCTTCTCTTGTCCACCAAAAACTGAAGTGTGTGAATAGAAAGCAAAATACTTAATTTTACTACAACATAGAGTTTAGTTTTTATCCTCTGTCATGCTTTTGGGGCTGCCAGTAGACTTTTTTATTTCATATCATCTGGAGATGATACATAGAAATTCACAGATTTTTTTGTCTACTTCATTAAGTGTGTGTAGAGCAAAGAAGTGCTAGTGAGAAGTAAACTGATTCTTTGAAATGCAGTCAAACAAGAGTTCAGGAGTGGGAGGGTAATGGTTTATTTGCAATAGAGTATTCAGTGTTCAGTAGAGTTACTTTTTATAGTTTTGCTAAATCAAAATTTGGAACTGATGTTGATGGCTGTAAAAACAGTTTTGTTAATGAGAATATAGTGTATAAAAGCATGAGTACTAACTGCAGAGATTTGAAAGATAAACAGTAGTAAGGTTATGTGAAACAAGAAGGCGTTGTTAAGGTCTACTCTGCATAGCCTCTGTAGAGTTGTGATAGTCTGAATGCTTCATTTAAGTGAATGCTACCTTGAGAAATTTGTTATGATTAGCTTGTAGCATTCACCCTCCTCTTGCTCCAAACTGTAAATTATATATTTTATCCTTTTGTAAGGCCTGAAAGTATTTAAGCAACCTTTAAAAAAAAGAAAAAAAAAACCAAAAAGAAAAGCCCCAAACTCTTCTGATGTGTTTCTTAAAGGTACCCTGGTGTTATGAACCTTGGGCTGTGATTTTGCTGTAGGCAGAAGGCAAATGCACTTCTGTAATTTACAGCACAGTTAAGTCCTGGTCAGTGACAAAGCTTGACTTAAACATTTCTGCTCTAAAATGGTTATGCATTTTATGTATGTTTAAGGAAAAGGTTTTTTGTTGTTATTTTTGTGGGTTTGGTTTTTTTAATGTTTGTTTGGTTTGGGTTTTTGTTTGTTTGGGTTGAGGTTTTTTTGGGGGTGAATATTTTAAGAACTAGACCTTTGTCTTTTGTCACTGTACAGCTTGAACTATACTGTCATGTACCTGAATGCATATATGTGAAAATATAATGACTGCTAAGGTCTGATACTAAGTTGCCTATATATGTTGACTTACACTTAAATTCAAGTAGCTTTAAGGGATATCAAAACCAGGTTTGTGATGCAATTTTTGGTCTCTTGTGCTCTCTTGAGAAGATGATGATGGAATGGGTAAAATGTTAATCTCATAATTTCCTGGTTTGCAAAGTAGTTCTCTGAGTTGCATCATCAAAATAAAGCAATCACGTAACACCTCAGTTTTAGCAAGGTACTTACTACTGTTGATAAGGTAGTAGATCTGCATTGCCACATAATTTCAAAGACCTTGAAATTATTACCATATGATAATTAACCATGCCAAACTACAAACTACATTTCAATAAAAGTAAATAGCCTGTGAAAAAATAATGTACTACAGTGCATTTTATGACTGGTGCAATGAAATTGTGGAGTTTGATACTGATTAGGTCAAGACCTTTGCTCCATCTCAGTGCAAAAAATACCTTGTGATGTTACACTCTGTTTTACTTCATGCCTTTGAAATAGTTTTTTGTTCTTGTATTATGAACTCAGGACAGAAAGACTTCTGTTGGATGAACATCAGAACAGAGGGATTAGATGTAAAAAATCAGATGCAGAACTGTATTTACTGAAGTATTGTGTTCAGTTGGGCTATGTCCACACATCTCCTCTCTGTCCTCTTGCCTGAGGTAGGGAGAAGCAAAAGGCATGGTAAATGCAAGCATTCTCTTGAGTTTGGAAGAACTTTTGAACATTAGCATTGAGTCTTTTGGTAAGGGGAGGAAGCTTAGACACTGAAGCAGATGATTGTACTTCTCTCAACTAGTATTGACCCTACAGTAGTACCAACAGGCTTGCAACTGTTCATCGTAGTTTGTGGACAGAGGTATGAAATACATTGGGGCAATAGCAACATGGAATGCTATTTTTAATAGAGGTATTCTGATGAGGTATTGTGTCTTGGAATGTCAACACAGCAGCCTTTATGTAAAACAGAAACAAAACTTGCAACATTCTATCCTGAATATGTTAAACTTCCCATCACTGCTTACTCTGATCATAGATTATTTGCATAGAAATGTTTTTGTTGTCTTTCTTAACATGACAGAGTTGCCCTTTTATTGGAAAGGTGGAGTAGATTTCATGTGTATGTGCTGAATTTCTTGACTGCAGCCTCACTTTGAAAGTAAGGTTGAAAACAGTGGATGTAGATAATCCATTTAGTTTTCCACTTTGTACCAAAGTGTGCATGTTTTTAGCTACATCATCTTGCTTATAAGAATATGGTGGAGTAAGGATGTGGCAAGATAATTGGGAATGTCATGGCATAGAGTTCTGCCATCCCATTGTTCATTTTTATGCTAATACCTTTTATTATCACATCATCTGTGTTTTTCTAGTCATGTGAAGTTAACTTTGTAGCTGCCTATCTTCCCACCTCTGTTTGATGTAGAATTTACACAGATGCCTTCTTTAATTTTGAGAACAACTGTGTAAACAGTTCAGAAGCAGAAAGGTACAAGAAGTGGCAACCTGAAATGAAGTCTAAAACTAAGGAACCTGAAACAGCTATCTCCTTTTCCCCTCTTCTTACTACAGCTGTAAGTTCTATTCTTTTAGGAAGTACTGCTTCAAAAAGCTTAGTGGTAATGGGCTGGTATAGGGGACATTTTTCAGTGAGAGAGATGATAATCACTGTGTCATCTGTTTTTGTTATGGCTTGTGGGTATCCAGGGAGGCTTCAAGTGGTAGCTTTTAAGGCTGTTCCACTCAGCTTGCTTCCTCGTGGTTATGTTTTGCCCCATTTTTTTGACAGGATGAAGTAAGCCTATAGGAACCTCTGTATCTTTCTGTAGATCACAGGATCACAGGATGTTAGGGGTTAGAAGGGACCTAAGGAGATCATTGAGTCCAACCCCTTTGCCAGAGCAGAACAATACTATCTAACACAGATCACAGATGAACACATCCAGACAGGCCTTGAAAGTCTCCAGAGAAGGAGACTCCACAACCTCTCTGGGAAGCCTGCTCCAGTGCTCTGTGACCCTTACAGTAAAGACGTTCCCCCTTGTCTCGAGGCGGAACCTCTTGTGCTGCAATTTACACCCATTACTCCATGTCCTATCACAGGGAGCAAGTGAGAAGAGCCTGTCCCCCACCTCCTGGCCAGCCCTCAGATATTTATAAACATTTATCAAATCCCCTCTAAGTCTTCTCTTTTCCAGACTAAAAAGTCCCAAGTCTTTCAGCCTCTCCTCATAAGCCATGCCCTCCAGTCCCCTCATCATCCTCGTAGGCCTCCTTGGATTCTCTCCACCAGATCCCTTTTCCTCTTAAACTGGGGAGCCCAAAACTGAACACAGTATTCAAGATGAGGTCTCACCAGGACAGAGTAGAGGGGGAGGAGAACCTTCCTTGATCTGCTGGACACACTCTTCCTAATACACCCCAGGATCCCATTGACCTTGGCCACAAGGGCACATTGCTGTGCCATGGTTAACTTGTTATCCACCAGGACCCCCAGGTCCCTCTTCCAGCATAGATGGCGCATACAAAATTTTGGATAGCCCTGAAAAATGAAAAACATTTTGGTTTTGTCTTTTCTTCATAAAAGCAAGGAGACCTAGAAACAAAAACAAAGAAAACAACCCTTCATTTGAATGAAAGCAGTGAAAAAAAATGTTTTATTTTTTAAGTGTGGCATAGCTGGAAGGAAACAGTTGGAACAGACATCATATTTAATTAATAAATTGTTTAAGTGTCCTTTAAGATTCTATTTATTTACTGACTATGGCTTGAGTATCATGTTCATATGGCAAATTGTGCCATACCAAAGGACTTCATGGGTGTTTGGACGAGGTCATCTAGAAGACAGATAGCTGAAATGCTAATGTCTGTACCATTCCTCAAAATTATGAAATGATTCTTCTTTTATCTCCATGGTTATGACTGACTGTATCTTTTATGTACATTTTTAGGTTATGGTAAGGTTACAGTAAGATGTGCCAATGCATTTAATTTCTCTTCAACTTGAGCAAGAAACAGCGGATCTCGAATCTTGAAGCTTGCTGTTGTATTCGTTGGGGTTCTTTGCAGGGTTAGGAAAACGAGAATTATTTTCACTAATGCTGTAGTCTCCCTCTAGTGGAAGTACGCGTAAATGGACCTTGCTTTCTTATCTGATGCCTTTGTATCGTGTCCCGAGACATTAAAAGTTGCCTTCTCATATATAGTGATGCACAAATGCAGTTGCTAATTCATGCAGCACTACATATGTTTCTATTCTAACTCTAAAATAGAATGCTTCAAGTACTAATTGTATATTCTTGTTAGTGGATCTTTTAAGTGTCATGGGTTTTACTTAAAAATGGAGAGACTTTATAATTGGCTTTAGTGTCATAAAGTTGTTATCTTGACTTCAGATACTATGTCTGCAGCACCGTACAGCTGTAACCACTACAGTATATCTGGTTGGAAAAGACTTTCAAGATCATTCATTCTGGCTTTGAACCCAGCACTGAAGGGTCAATACTAAACCACATCTCTGCAGGCCAGGTCCATACACCATTTAAACACCTCCAGGGATGGTGACTCCACCAGTGCCCTGGCCAGACCACTCCAGTGTTTGGTAAACCTTTCAGTGAAGAAATATTTTCTAATGTCCAGCCTAACCATCCTCTGGTGCAGGTTATAACCATTTCATCTATGATTCTAGTCCTGTCACTTGCCACCAAGGAGAAGAGGCTGGCCTCTTTCTCACTCCAGTCTTCCTTCAGGTAGTTGTAGTGAGTGATAAGGACTTCCATCAGACTCCTTTCCTCCAGACTGAATAACTCCAGCTCCCTTAGATGTAGGTCATGTGCTCAAGACCCTTCATGAGACTCACTGTCCTTCTCTGTACATGCTCCAGCACTTCAATATCTTTCCTATAGTAAGAGGCCCAGAACTGAGCACAATACTCGAGATGTGGCCTCAGCAGTACAGTCAGTAATAAATACTTCAAAGGCAATGGCATGGAGAGTCTGTCACAAAATCACCCTGCGGTTTAGGTTGCAAGGGACCTACCACTGGACAGAAATGTGTGGGAGTGAGCATTCTCACTGGGCATGCAAGTTTGATTTCTCTTGCTGCAAACTGTTAGGTTGTGATAAACTTCTGTTAATTCTTTAAAGTGCAGATTTCTGTAGATGTTTATGTCTACATATAGATAATCCCATCTAGCTCTCTCATCAATTAGTTGTTATGTTACAGGAATGGATTATACTGCTTTTCTCTGTTTTTGTAGTAGTCTTTGTAGGATCACATGGTAATCAGGTCAGAGGGAACCTCAGGAGGTTTCTAGTCCAACTGCTTCCTTAAATCTGTGACAGTGGGCTAGGTTGCTATCTGGTCTTGAAACTTACCAGATGTGGAGACTGCAAAACTCTGAGGTACCAGTTCCACTGATTGTGCCCATTATAAAAATGTCTCCTTATATTCAGTCAGAACTTGTGCTTTTGCAGTGTTGATGGACTAAACTGAATTAGTTATAGACTCATGCAGGTCTCTTCATTTCATTACTGTGTTCCTTTCTCTCATTGACTCTATGTCTTCAGGGCCTGATTACCTTTTATTTTTCTTACCTCCAAATATTTGACTTTTTTCCTCCCTATCATAAGGTTCTTTGAAAAAAAAATACAACTCGGTTTTTTTTCAGTGCATTTTTACCTGCATTTGCATGAGACAAGATGTTATCCTTTTGTGAATGAGCCATACCAAGTAACGATGAGCAAAGCCTTAGTTATAACAGTAATCTGGAAGGAGGTAGTCCCTCTAGCGGTCGGTATTGAACTTATAATGAAACACTATAGGTAAGGACAGTCAAAGAATAAATGCCAGGAGTCTGGAAAGATACTTTTCTAACACAAGCTACAGAGCAACTTATTTTTTTTTGTCCTTCAAAATATTCAGAGCAATTCACAATGGTTTCATCTTATAAAGATCTCAGCAAAATACAAGCTCAGGAGACTGTTATCATCCTTTGGGTTATCAAAAAGAGTATGATGGATAAGATGGTGTCTGTAAATACTTCTTCAGTAAATGTTAGGAAATAGTAGAATATATTGGAGAAAGAGCATCAATGCATGCACTTCTGGGAACAAAACAAAGGGTAAAGGGCAAAAACATTTGATGTTGTTTAGTTTTAATTGTTGAAAAGTTAAGATTATCAGTATGGTATATGTATGTAATTCTGAAGACTGCTCTTGGGCACACTCTGGGCCAAGGGTGGCTCTGAACATTGGTGACACATGTGCACACTACTTTTGCACTACTCCTGTGCACACTGGCAAGAGCTGTGTGGCCTGTGTTTTTTTTGCTTACGTTGTTTTTACTACAGAGGATTTTGCAAATATGTACATATTTGTTGTCCTTAATATTCTTCCTCTTAAATATTCACCTGTTATTAGAACTTGCTCTCCACAAAACTGTGTTTCTTCTCAGAACTTTGCATTTACATGAAACAGTTTCATCACTTAAACTGTCCTTTGAAAATTGTTTTTGAAGTAAAAAATGGATGTTTTTGACTGATATCCTTTACTTTTACTAAATTGAAAGCTGTGATCTGCAGTTACACCAACTCCCTTATGAAGGGAGGTCTGTGTGCTGCACAATAGGCCTGCTGCTGGGGCTATAGTAGCAGTAGGAGGAATTGTCTTTAAAAAACTGGTATGATATATAGTTCAGAACCAAACCAGAAATGGTCTAGTCACCAAGCTACCATGTTTCATAGCTGAGACATGTTAAGGATTTTTTTGTGTTAATGCACTACTTGAATTTGGGGATGATGAAACATGTATTTTTTTTAAACTTTTTCTCCTGGAAGTACTGTAGATGTGCTAGTTTGAGGAAAATTGGAATAAATTAATGAGAGAAATTAGATTATAGGCTGTGAAAAGGAAACAGTTATGTCTTCTTTACTCATAGGCTTGCTGAGATGTATAAAAATAAGAACACAAATATAGATAAGACAGTGAGTGTGCGTGTTTCTGTTGGAGCCTGTGCTTTCTCCCTGGGCTGCTTCTGTGTGACTAATCCTTCTATTTCTAACCCCGTGCCCTTGCCAATCCTCCATCCTCACCTTGTGCATAAGGTATACTCTGGGGTAAGGTAGATGGGTAGAAAGAAGGTGGAAGGGTGGTTGGGAGCCCCTGCTGCGGACTCTGATTTTCTGGGAGGAGTATTGTGTTTCTGTATTACTTTTGACTTGTATATTTCTGTATATAGCTGTATATATTTTGTAAATACCTGCTTGCATATTGTGCTGAATTGTAAATATAAAGCTTAGTTTCTTAATTTCCAGCCAGTTGAGTCTAGTCTGGATGATTTCATAAGACTGGGGGGGTGAGTAATGCCCAAACCGTCACTATAGGTTTATATTCTAAATTCCTAGAAGAGATTTGTTGAGTTTCCTCTTCAGATTCTTTCATGTGGAGGACAACTATTTACTTCACAGGTTCATTTCAATCAGAAAATAAATGCAAAATGCAAATATTTAAAATTTGCCAGCTGGACATAAATGAATTGCTGAGTCTGTGCATTCTGCTAAGGTGACTCCTGCTGAGCATGAATGTGGTATCTTGGACTTTCATTCTCTGCTTAGCTCTTCTGTAGAACAGAGAATCCACAGAATTGAGGTGCTCTACTTTTGATAATGCAGTTGGGTTTTGGTATCTTGCAATCTTTTTTTTCACCTGCCCCTTTTCTTTCAGGAAGCAAATGACTCCACTGATGCATGCAGCTAGAAGAGGCTATCTTCAGGTTGTTGCTCTTCTTGTTGCACATGGATCAGATATAAATGCACAAGATGAAAATGGATATTCAGTAAGTGATTTACTTATGTGTTGTAATTAATGATAAAAGCTCAAAAATCCTGACCTCACAAACTTGTTTGAAAGTAAAACTTTCTGAGAAATACATTGTTAAATTCTTTTGCTTTAACACCACTTTGAGATTCTTTTGCATTATTTGTCTTTGTCTCCAGATTCTACCATGTAAGAACTGAGGAAGGTTGCACTGTTGATTGAAACTCTATTTGATTTTGCACCATATGTAAACTTGGTAAAATGAAGTTATTCTTTGCAGGCATTAATGTGGGCATCAGAGCGTGGACATAAAAATGTAATTCTTAAGTTGCTTGAGCTGGGAGCGGACAAAAACCTACAGACAAAAGATAAGAAAACAGCAGCAGAGCTAGCAATGATCAATAAACATTCAGAGGTATCTCATTTCACATCTCATTGAAATGCAATTTTTGTATTTTGCTCCAGATATCTGTTAATTAATTGTGTAATTTTTTTGTGTAAGTATTACTTTAATAACTGAATTTATAGCAGCCAGTCGAACAGCTGTGCTATTACATATATCTTAAGGCTGTTTTCTGTTATATCCCAACTTTTTGCAGGTCTTTAAAAGCCTGCTTTGGGAACTACCTGAAGGGAGGTTGTAGCCAGGTGGGGGTTGGTCTCTTCTCCCAGACAGCCACCAATAGAACAAGGGGACACAGTCTCAAGTTGTGCCGGGGGAAGTCTAGGCTGGATGTTAGGAGGAAGTTCTTCACAGAGAGAGTGATTGGCATTGGAATGGGCTGCCCAGGGAGGTGGTGGAGGAGCCACCTCTGGAGGTGTTCAAGAAAAGCCTGGCTGAGGCACTTAGTGCCATGGTCTAGTTGACTGGATAGGGCTGGGCAATAGGTTGGACTAGATGATCTTGGAGGTCTCTTCCAACCTGGTTGATTCTATGATTCTGTGATTCACTTGGGGATTTCTGTTTATTCAGTTACTTTTTCAGATTTCTTGACTTTAGATTTATAACAAGGGATTATTGATGTTAGTAATGTTGATGTGAGAAGTAGGAAATTAATCGTTTTTTTCCTGCCTGACAAAGCGTGTATGAGAATGCAGATAATCAAATTGTGTTGCAGGGTATAGTTTCTGATTGATTCAATGTGGAAGTGAAAAAGCTAAAGCTAAATGGGGGAGTACTGGCCATCTTCAAATTCTAATCTAAAGAGTAAAGAAAATGTAAAATAATGTAAATTATCTGTGTAGACAGAGCTACTGAAGGCAACATATATTCTCTTTAAGAAAGTCTGCTAACTGCTGTCACCAGTTGATGTGTCATGGTTCAATTGGACCAGAGAGCTGTGCAGTTTGCTTTCAGTTGTCATTTCCAAAGATACAGAGACCTAGATTTTTGCACTGTCTCTTCAAAGTATGTAACTCTAGTGAACTGCAGTTCACTTTGCAGCTTCCTTTTGTGTGATTGGTTGGTTGTGGTGGTTTTTTGTGTTTTTTTGGGGGGGGGATTTTCTTGTTTATCTGTGGGGTTTGAGTTTCTGTTTTGTTTTGTTTTGTTCCTGCCAGGTTCCAGGGCTAGGCAAGAGTATGCACAAAGTGTAGGCTGGTGAAATAGGTGTCTGAGGCTCAATGATCTGATAGCTCAGGTTACAGAAAGGGGCTAAAAATGCCCTCTGCCTTTTGATAAATTACTTGTTCAGCAAACTATAGCCAAAGAATCTTACAAAATTACTTTTTTTGACATGGAAGGAATACAGGCGCCTCACACTTGAGAGGTGTGTCCTGCCTCTTGACCTGTGGAGCGCTAACTTTCACAGTTACTGCAAAGTCTTGCAGATGGTATTGAGATACTTAATAGTCATGAGCTTCATCTAGCTTGGGGATCTGCTCTTCAGGCTGTTGACAACCCCAAGGGTCTGTATTACAGACTGTATCTGCAGAAACTGTATCTGTGATGTGAGATACTCTTCTTACACATTGCATTTCCTTTGTCCAGGATGGAGTTATTTTTCTTCCTCACAGCTGTATGGTGGTGTGGTTTTGGTTTGTGACAAAAACAGTGTTGATAACACAGCTAGTTCAGATATTGCTGAGCAGTGTTTGTGCAGCACCGGGGCCTTCTCTGTTTGTGACTCAGCTGGTCACCTCCAGCAAGTAGTCTGTGAGTAAGCAAGAGGGTGGAAGGCACAGCTGGGATAGCTGACTACAAATAACCAAAGGAATACTCCATTCCATGTAATACCATGCTCAGGAATAGAACTATCAGAGTTTCTCTGAAGTAAGCATTACTTGGAGACTGGCTGGAAATCAGCTTGCTGTTGGGAAGAAATGAGTGACTGGCTTTGTGTCACTTAAGGTTTTGGGGTTTCAGTTCCCATTTGCTTATAGTAAACTGTATGTATCTCAACCCATGGGTTTTTTGTCCTCTCACTTTCAGCCTTCTGATTTTTTTCCCATCCTGCTGAGACAAAGTGAATAAGCAATAAGGGTTTATTTGCCCACCAGGATTACACTGCACATACGTGCATGTGTGTATATGAAACTGTCTAGTCACTTGAATTTTCATGAAACTGGTTTCACCATTCCTTTAGGTTTATTGAGGTCTACTTGTTTTGCTGAATTTTCTGTCAACTGTCTCAAAACTCACATAGGGTAATTCAGTTTCCGGAATCCATCACTGATTCATAGTGATGACTGGCACAAGGCTTGCTTCTTTAATCAGTTGAAGGAATCCCTATCTGTCAGATTGTCTTAAATTGCCAGTTATAAATTGTTAAATGGTGGGTCCATATATGCACTGGAAATGGAAACATTAAAATAGTTGTATATCTCATATTCTTAAGACAATTTATTGACTTGAGAATATAGAACTCTTGTCTACAAAAGTGAATATGCTGATGTTTTGTTCCTTGTATAGTGGCAGATGTTAAGTTTTTTAGATTTTGTATATATTATTTTGCTCTGTCAGTTCATTGCTGTGCTGGAATTTGGTTAATTAAGAAACACTCTTGATAAATTCCGTAGGGTTATTCTTAAGTCCTCGTTTTTGTTGTATGCTTTAGAGAAGTAAAGTGGTAAATGCTTCATGTTCCCTATGAGTTGCAATTTATAGCAGAACTCTTTGTAGTCTGACTTCTGTGTTATTTCTTTATTCATTTTGAGTTTGGATGATAATTAATTCATTCTGACTTTTCCAGATCTATAGTTTACTCTCATTGGCCACAAATCACATGCAAGGGCGATTCTGTGAAACAATGAAACAAGAGGCAATCTACAAATTTCTGACAGTTGCACCTGACCACAAAGTTGGGTAAATACAGCTGTAGTGTGATTTTAGCTTATTAACATTTCTAAAAGATTGTATCTGTTCATATCAGTGATTAAGTTGTACTAATACATATTGTGTATTTTCTGAAGAGCATCCGAGACTCCATTGTAAGTAAATATATTCATGTGAGACTCTGGAATAGGTTGTCCAGAGGGGTTGTGGATGCCCTCTCACTATAAGACATCCTACCACTGTTTGTCTTCATAAGCTTTATAGTACGACACTGAAATCTTGAAGCCCACTTAAAACACTTTGTGGAAGCCAGATGTCTGGGTATGCAAATTTTATTCTGAACTAGACAATTCTTGGAATTCCAGAATTTCACAGTGTTTCAGTAGTCTTTTTTCTAAACTCTACTGCTTTTTCTCTATATCAGATGAGGAACTGGTTTGTTTGTGTAAACAGACATTTCTGTCAAGCTCAAGGATTTTTATGTTAATCATTGCTAATTCTGATGTTTCATAATTTTGAGCATTTCTGGTAATTAGTAGAACTCCTGATTTCAGGAATTAGTCCCCTCGAGCATACCAGATACCAGGCTGTGGTTACACATACAGCTTATCCACTTAAATGCATGCACATACTCATCTCCTAGCAAGCTGGAGTTTTTCTGTCTAGTGACAGTTAAGTGGTGCACTGATACCAGTGCTTACTCATCATAATTCTTGAGCTAGATGTCCACTCCCTGTCACTTGCCTGCATATTTTTCATCAAATGTATTTCCAATTGCCTTCTGAAGTCTCTGTTTTCTCAGTTGCTCCCAATGCATAATGTGGTACTAAATTTCAGTTGTGCACCACTGTACAGGGTCAGTGCCTATAACTTGTCCTTGCTGTCATCATCCTTTTTTCATCCTTGGCTACTGAGTGTATCTTCAATCTTCACTGTCTGTCATCCTAATTAGACAATTGTCCTGACTCCAGAGCCCTGGACTGTACAAGGAAATGCGCATATCTGTCAGGAATTTGCTTTCTACAGTTCATGGATTAGGTTCTTTTCTGGCTCATGGGGCTTCAAAATTACTGCCTGCTGATGATCCTTTCTTTGATCCTGGGAAAAAAGTACCTTTTTCTTGCACCTTTAGCAGAGCCAAAAGTATTGAGTGACTGAAGGGCCCTCAAAACCACTGAAGACTGGACATATTGAATGCCAAAATAACATTTCATCACTGCAGGTCATTCACACACTGTTTCCTATTGCCAATTGAAAAGCAGTAGCTGTACATACAATGTTTGGATGTATATGTGAATTGCTTACTGGTGGCTGCTGCCTGTCTGTTGAGAGGGAGGAATTAGACAGAGGATAACACAATTCTACACAACTTCATGGTAGGGATGATGAATTTAAACTTAAAATTATTTTAAACTCTTATATTTTACCTGTTGACAGAAGGCATGTGCACAGAATTACTGACATGTTACAGTGCAGAGATAGCATGAACTCCTTCATGAGTGATTTAGGGTGCCCATCCTCATAAAGGGATATATTTAAATACCAGATAAGGGATATAGGTAAACACCAGAAAGTGTGGAATGTGAGATTCTTGGCATGCAATCCTGAAATATTTACTCATGTATTTAGATTCATCTTCTGGAGAGAATGAGGTTGTCTGGTTTGTTGGGGTTTTTTTCCCTTATTTTAATCCCTAATTTCAGGTTTAAAAACCTGAAATACTTTCTCATGTATTCCAATTCACTTTCTGGAGGGAATGAGGTTGCCTGGTTTTTTTTTTTAAATTTTAATAGGAAGCCCTTACATTTTTGATGCAAAAAGAGAAAGAACCTTCATTTCAGAGCCTACAGTGAGACAGAGCAAACAATCTCTTAACTCAGGGTTTTGGTAAAGGATTCACTGTAGCAATTGCAGTAGTCCTTTCTGGATTTTTGCATTTGCTTGTTGGGTTGGTTAAGTTTGTTACAGTTGTTCATCTGATTGTTGAAAGCTGCTTAAATATTTTTTTCCTCTCTTACATTTTTATATCTTTTAGTAGAATGGAGAATAAAAATTTATGTTTTGCCTTTGTTTATGAATGTTAGACTCTCAACCTACATTATCTTTTACTTTTTCCTTACTCTACCTTCTGAACGGTAGTCTTCTGACAACAAATTTCTTACCAAACTAATTTACATTATCTTTAATTATATACATTTCTGTTCTCTGGTTTAAATGGAATTGACAGGGTAAGAGTTGTGGGCTGAATCCTGTTTATATGAATGTTACCTGATAAGAATACATGATTACCTTCCTTAACCCCACTTCCAAATATTTCAGGTTTTTGCAATCTAAATTTAATGTTCATTTGGAACATTTTACTACTTGAAAAGACATTTGTTGATGAAAATTATTCCTTTCAGGCAATACTACTGTCATCAATAGGTGTTTACCACTTTAGGCTGCTCCCCTGTGCTTTGCCTGGGAGGCTTTTCTATAGTATTTTGTGCTGGATGTCTTTTTTTTTTCTTTGTCTTTTTCATTTTTTTCCCTAATTTCCACTGTTTTCATCTGGATTTAATTTTTTTTTACATTTACAGTTCCTATTCAACTTTTGATGATATGGAAGTGTTTTTACATGGTCTTGACCTAGAACACATTATAGGATTACTGAAGGTAAGTGTGTGGTGCATCTGCTACCTTTAAAGTAATCCCTTAATGTCAAGTTTACCTACAGCAAAAAAAAAGGTTACATTAGTGTTAGTATATTAATTCAAATAAATTTGTTAAATAGAAATTTGTATATAAAGTGTTAAATTAAACTACAATGATCTGGATTGAATTGAGGAATACCTGGTGAGACCTCACCTGGACTTCTATGTCCATATCTGGAGCCCTCAATATTGCAAGGACGTGGACCTGATGGAACAGCTCCAGAGGCGGGCCACAAAAAGAGGAGACTCTGGGGATACTCGATCATGGCCTTCCAATACCTGAAAGGGGCCTACAAGAAGGATGGAGAGAGACTGTTTACAAAGGCCTGCAGTGATAGGACAAGGGGCAATGGCTTCAAACTACAGTAGAGCAGATTTAGATTGGATGTTAGGAACAGGTTCTTTAGAGAGTGGTGGAGCACTGGAACAGGTTGCCCGGGGAGGTGATTAGGGCCCCATCCCTGGAGATATTCATAGTGAGGCTTGTCAGGGCTCTGGGTGACCTGATCTAGTTGAGGGTGACCTGATCTAGTTGAGGATGCCCCTGCTGACTGCAGAAGGGGTTGGGCTAGGTGATCTTCAGAGGTCCCTTCTAACCCAGACCATTCTATGCTTCTGTGATTTTGGTTACGTGCATTAGACCCAACATGATGTTCCTAAAGCTAGAGAAGTTTTTCATTATGTTGACAGTTGGTTTAGTTTCTGAAAAGTGAAGTAAAATCTAAATGAAAGAGATAAAGTGAACATAGAAGTTTTTTTTCTGAAATTCTTCTTGACAGCAGAAAACTCTTTGTTTTATACAGGAAAGAGATATAAATTTAAGACAACTTCTGATCATGCAAAAAGATGAGTTAATACAGGTGAGTTCACTACTTTAGAACTTAATATTCTCCTTCTTAAATGTTTTTAATGTTTTGACTTTTTTTTATAAATGTCTAGTCCTGTTAAGATTTTTTTTAAAGATTTGTTTTCTCAATCTTTTTGCAATTTCTTGGATCTTAATTAGAATATAGACAGTTTCTGAAATATGGAATCCCACAGATCATTCTCAAGTTCTGAGTTAATTCTTGTGTCTTTTCTGCCTATGAAGTGCAAATACTCAGTATTTGCTGCAATAATGTTGGAATGAGGAGGAAAAAGTTCTTTTAAACTGTATTTTTTATTGTTTTCAGTACTGAAGTACATTGTTCCTGAAAGAAAATCAGTCCTAGGATTTAGCAGTAGATAATCCTATTTCAAATGTGGTCCTTTTTTGCGAGGTGCTATTGTCTGTTAGAAAAACAGAAGCTCTCCTGTGTTGTGGAATCTTGCATGCCACACAAGTTTGTAAAACCTAAAAAAAAAAAAAGAGAAGATTTTTCCTTTTTTTTTTAGTTTACTGCAGGTGGGAAGGTTAGCACTTTGCTGTTATCCAGGATTAAGTAATGCGTCATTACAAGGTTCCAGTTTCCAGTTGAGGTAGGGTGGTTGCTTTTCCCGAGTCTTTGCTGAAATTATTTCAGTGGGATGTGAAAGACTTCCAGTGCATACAGGAGGATGCTGTAATTAAATCTAATTATGAGAGTCTCCTTGGAACAACCTAACTACTTCAGGCCACAGGATTCTTCTGAACATGTACCTGGTCTAGGATATCAGAGACACCTTGTTAACGTGGTCACTGCAAACCTGCTACTGATGCTAGTCTTGTTCTCCATGTCAGCTTATTTTCCCCCTATTCTGATACCTGTGAGGTGTTTACTGTAGCAGCTGGAGCCATTGTTTGTGTACAGATGTTAATACTGCAGAGTTGGTGTCACAAATGTTTTGCCTGAATTTGATGAGAAGAGATTTTTAAGACCTTAGCTTAGACTTAAGCATAAGGCATGTCATTCCAGTGTTACTGCTTTTCTGAAGAATGGGCAGCATCCCAGTATGGGCTTTGTATGAATCTTAAAGCCCCTCTTGACAGGAATTTTGCACTTAAAGGGGAGTTTTCTGGCATTCTTCTGATCAGTTTGCGAGCTGCTGTGTTGGTTGTGGTTGCCTTAAACTGCAAATTTGACAGAGTATATGTTCTTACTGAATGCCTCTTTTGATGTTGTATCATTACTTGGTTTTTGTCCAGAAAATGTTGGGAGAAGGAGGGAGAGTTGTGGGCTTTAGTGAATAGCTAAGTCTTACATTTTTTTCACCAAAGAGGTATAATTTCACACAAACTACTAACTTCTGTTTTAATGTTATGTGTTTGAGGCTCCCTGTTAGAAAGATTGCATTTTTTGGACGAACCAAAACAAATATCTGGATCAGTTGCTCTTGCAGAGGAAAACAGTGCTTACAGAAGCAAAGCTCTGCAACAGAAGGAAACAGTTCCTGGAAAATAAGTAGTATTTTATGCATGGACATGAATTAGTTAGTGAATTTTCAACTGAGTATTTAAAAAATGACATTACACACTTGGCTTATTAGTGCTTCAGAAGTTAACCTAAATTCTTGATGCAGTCCAGGTTTAGAGACAGTTTGTCCCCACACTGCTGATAGAAAAAAATCTAATTTCCTCCTAACTCCAGAATTGAAAGTTTTTAATACGATGGCAGATCTTCAACTAACTGCCTGCTATTTTAAAGGATGGATCTTATTACTACAAAGATTAATGATGACTTCTGATGGATGCCTATGAACCAAGGTGTTCTGTATCCAGAGAACTGGGGAAATATCCCATCACTAACATTATACACTTTACTCCATCAAACAATATCACAAAGATATTTTCTCTGTAAATATCTTTATCTGTATTCTACAACAGAGCCTAAACAATGACTCTTTCAAGCTGAAATCCTTGCATTCCTTAAGCTTATAAACTGTTCCATACTGAGACAAGTCTGTTCAATATACTGAGACATGTCTGTTCACCTTTTGGAGGTTTTTATCTGATTCTGTGCTACTCCTAACACTTGGATCTTTTTTGTCTTTATTTTTTTGAGCAACAGAAGTAATTTTACTTCTGGGTATGTTTAGGACTAAGAAGATTCTTTTTCCACATGTTTGTTACTTTAGAATAAGAGAAACTAGCATCCTGTTCTGGAATGCATAACGATAAGTTAACACATCAACATTCAGAATATAACCCAGAAGTTTAAGTTCATCATTAGAGAATCTCCTCTGTGTGCTGCCATATTGCAGTTGCAAGACTCTTCTTCCTCTGCTTATTGCCCTACTCCACCACAAGAAAGCACTTAATATTTGGCAGAAAATTGTCAATTTATTAAAAACAGGGGCCACTTAGGCAAGATGGCAGGGGTTTAAGAGTTCATGCATAACTGACTGCATCTTAGACATGCTTAATCTTTTATGTGTTGAGACAATCTGAAATTTGCCTCTTTCATTTTCATCTAAAGCATGAGAGAAGAGTAATTTTAATGATGGTGTGTGAGTTTGGGGCATGGATTTTTAGAGTCTGTTTTTTATTTAAGTAGGTATTTAGTTAGTTAAGTGAATGTATAAAGTCCATGTTGTTAGAGTTGATGTGCCTAAAATCCAGATCTAGACTGTTTCACAAATAGAAGCAAGTTCTTGTACAACACTTGTACATTCATAAACATGGCCACTTCCTTACATTTGCATTATTTGAATGGCTGAGTGTAATTGGATCAAGTGCAACTTAAAAGCTTGCTTATCCATGAGGAAGAAGGCCTTCTTGCACTGCAGTTTTTCCATGCATTCATCATGGCATGAACAGTCATGTTCTGGGTAACTCATATTCTGGGTAACTCACATGTTCAGCACATAGACCCTAGAAAGGGAAAATATCTGCAATGGGTGTGCATTTTGGACAGGTCTATCTACTTTCAATCTCTTAAGTTCTGAACTAGTATCTCTGAATTCAGAATTACTGTAGTGGTGGAAGGCTTTATCTATGATGCCTTCCATCATGTTCTTTGCTTCCTAAAACATATCTTCAGTACATGGTGATGCCCAGTCACTGTTCCATTTGCAGAAGCATGAAATTATGTTTTATTTATAGGTGAACAAAGTACAACTGCTGGTCAGAAAGCCATATCCTGATTGGCTTGTTTCAGGAATGAGAAGATGGAGTTAAAAAAATAAAACCAAAACAAAAAAAAACCCAACAAACCCACTATTCTGTGAAATAGTCCCTGCTTTAAGCAAGGTGGTTTCAGTATTGGAGAGTAACTGCCATTCTGTCCTTTGAAGACCTCATTTGATTTGTTAATTATAATTTGAAGTAAAGTTCCTGCTTTTGTATAAATCAGTTTATTTCTACATCCTGCCTTAATGCATTGTAAGCATTAAGAAAACATTAGTTTGTACCAGTTATTCTCTACAAGGCAAACCTGAGAACTGTTAAACAGAGCAAACACACAGCTCAACATAGGCAAAGCAAAGGAAAATCAGGTCTTTCTCCCTGAATACTGTTGGTGATGCCTTCTAAAGAGACTTGAGTATAATTTTTTCAGGTACCCATGTCAACCTATTGGAAACTTGAACGTTCGTAACACCTATAGTTAAACCTAATTAATCTAGTTGAGGTTTTACATTACTGAACAACTTAGTTGTCTGTAGATGTAGAACATGATTTTGAAATGTTGAAAGACAAATTTGTGAGATGATAGTTTCAATGTAACCTGTGTTTTCTGAACATCTGGTGGGAAATCTGAAGGACTGTTTTGTGGAATCAAGATGATCACTGGGCATCAGAAATTACAGTCTTACACAAATCAAGCATTTCTCTAGACATCTTCTCTTCCTTAAAATTGCTACTCAGCACCATCCAAAGAGGTAAGACTGCCTGGTGCTTAGCTCCAATACGTGTTGTCAGCTGTTCATTCAAAATGCCATCTACAATAATTACAGAAATATGGAGACTCCAAACATTAATCTCATATTACCTCATTAATCTCTTATTTCTGAAGCTGCACCAGGGAACTTAAGATTCTCAGAGCATCAGTGAGAGTATAGGTTCTAACTACGGGATCTTTTCAGTCTCAGATTCCAGAGCGGTCCACTTGTGCTGAGTCCAGGTACTCAGCTGTACAGTTAGGAACAAAATCATACTTGGAAATGGCATTATGATCTTTTTCACTTGTGCAAAGAAGTGTACTTAGAGCTGCAGTATCAGAAGTCACAGCAGTCTATTAGATGAGCAGGGAAAAGTTTTGAATGTGCCACAGAAATACTTCACTTGTAACAAATTAATTCTTTCTTTTCATTAATTGGTCTGCAAGAAAACTTTCAACCTAGAATTTCAATATGGATAGGGTTGGGTGATAGGTTGGACTGGATGATCTTGGAGGTCTCTTCCAACCTGGTTGATTCTATGCTTCTATGATTCTATGATTCAGAATGTTACTGCTGTTGTTTGCAGCAGTAGCCAAGAATATAGAAGATGAACTGATCTGAGCTTAGGGACTGCATAAACTGATGTCGAGTAGCATTTAGACTTGATCTTAATCTGAGGCAGAAATCTGTTCTGAGTATGCTGCCCTTTATATATGCTTTTGCAGGCTGTGTCATGGTAGAAACATCCAGCTGAATGTCTTTCAACAGATCGTGTTTTCTCTGTCTAATAGATGTTGATCATTTGAGTTTTTGGAGGTGATGTGAACCAAACAGATTTCTTTTTAGATGTAACTTTATTAAAAATTAAATTCTGTAAGATAATAAGGTTTTAGAAAGAAGTATCATATCTTATGAGACCAATTTCAAAGTGGAGAAAAATACATACCCCAAAAATTTATAAAAGCCCTTGTTAACATCTTACCTCATTCTGTAAAATTCTTCATTTGATACTGATTTGATAGTTTCCATTCTCTTCTTTCTTTCATACTGACTGGTTATTTTACTGTAAGAGGACTGAGATGATACTGAAATAGATGAGCAAAACACCCTAACAATTCAGGAGTGCTTATAAAACTGCTTTTTGGAATTTTTTTTATCAAACCTTAAACAGATTTTCTGAGTATCTTGTGCAATTTCATTTTGGCTCTTCCTCAGCTCTTGTATTTTTTTTTTTGCATCATTGAATGTTTTCTGTGCTTTTATCTTTTCCTTCAGTAGTTATATGCATTGTAATTGGTTGCAATAACTTAAAAGTGTAGAAGCTCCCACAATAAATGGTACTGTACTGTTAAGTCTTTAAAAATTGTATTTGGAATTATTTTTAAACTTTAGATTGGCATTACAAATCCTGGAGATCAGAAGAAACTCTTAGATGCTGTTAAAGAGCTGCAAGTGGAAGAAATGAAAATTGAAGGCCTCTCTGAAGTGCTGAATCTCGAACTGAGGTACTAAATGTGTGTCTAAGGAAATGAAAGCAAAATGTGAACTATTTGAGGTGACTGCATTGTTTTCTAGAGCTCAAAAACAGAATTCTCTTGCACTTTATTCCATGCATAATATGCCATTTAGTAGATAATGAGGGCTGATAGTAGGTATGTTTTATAAAAGAAAATTAGGACCATAGATTCTTGTGCTAGGTATCTGTTTATGGATTATATTACCATTATGTGCCATTACAAGTGAAGAACTTGGCAAGGTATCTCCCTTGTCATAGATTATATATACCAGTAGAAAGAGGTTTATGAGAAAACTGTTTTTTTTTAAGAGAGTGTTACTCCTTCAAACTTCTGTTCCAACTTGATATTTTTTATCCTCTCTACAATACTTCTCTCACTTCTGGTATGGTCTTGTGCAGTCTGATGAAAGCTAGGCCCAACCTGAGAGGAGCATTCTTCAGCAACCTTATAAACTTCAACAGACCTCTAACCACTGACAGAACACTCTTCATGTCCAGCACAAAAAGAATGAAGGGTATAGTACGTGTACAGGTGTCTGATTTCATAAACCTTTTACCCTCTATCTTGCTATGTAATTTTTTTCCAGAAGAGAGACATAGACTTAAATTAGTTTCTGTGCTCCAATCTTCCCTCTTTTGACATTTCAGAACTACAGAACATAGCTCATGGCAATAGGATTACTTTAATATTTTACTTTGCAAATGTTTTAGGAGCAGTCTTGGACAGAAAACTGCTGCTTGCTTAGCAGAGACTTTACTAAGTTGAGCTGTATTTGTTTGACGTAGAGGAGACTGGTTTGAAGATACCGCTCCCTCCTTGTATTTTAGCTGCATCAGTATTAAGTTAGTTCTCTGTGCTTGTTTCTGTCATCCCAGTCCCACCATGATAGGCAGAGCATTATGTTGCCTTGCTTCCAGTAGCCTGGCTAGAGTAGTATTGGGGAAAAAAAACTTTACTGCATCTAGTCTACTCATTAAATAGTTTTATACTGTCTGGAAGAATGAGGTTCTGTTCATCTTTAAAATGTGTGTATCTCCCTCTTGACAGCTGTGCTGCTATTTTAGATATTTCTTCCCTCTCCAAACTACTGGGAGATCTGTCAGCATTATTGGGGTACTGTGAAGGCTAGGTATATTATACTCTTCACTCGGGGGACAAAAAGCATGCTTGGATTCAAGTTCATTCGATATGTGTCCTTATGCTTTGGAAGCTGCTGAATCACCATGATGCTATGTATTAACACTTATGTCATGATGTGCTGCTCATGTTGTGTTCTTCTGTGCCTTGCTCCTGTTCCTGGTGTTGTGCCTATATCTGTATCCATTACTGTGCTTATACAAAATATTGAGATGGGCTGGAAGAGCAGCATATTCATGTTCTGATAGAGGAACTTCACGCTGCTTCTAGTCTCTGAGATTTCTCCATCAAAACAAGTGAATCCAGGTGAAACTTGGGAGTGTTCTGTAAAACTGAAGAATGACCAATGTGATTGTGGATACAACATACTCTTGACAGCACCTGAGTCATTCGTACTAAATGGAGGCTTTGCCACAGGGTTGCAGTAGCAGGCCAGGCTTCTGAGTGTTTAGCTGTCCAAGTTAGGCACCTTTAGAAAAGGATGTTGAGCCTTCAGTAAGGGCTAATTGGCTGCAAGTTCAAGAGGACTTTAGCCAGTTTAAGCTTCCGTGCATTTTTATACTAGAAATACGCTTTCTTCAGTGTGGTCCATAGTGTTGTTTCATATATACATTCAAGCAGAACAGCTTAAAATTTTGAACAGAGGTATTGAATGGAGAAATACAGAGTTAGCAGTTCACTGCATTTGTGGCCAAAACCAACAAAAAACCTACATGATGTTCAGTGCAGTCTCACAAACCAGTGGCATATCTAATTCCCAGTACAATGTGGGTTTAGATCATATGTAGTTCTCAAAACCAGAAAATAATGGATTAAAGACTGTAGTACACAAAATATGACAGCATCTCAGTTGTGGCAAGTACTGCATAGTTTTTTAGACACTGACTTGACATGTATTCTAGGAATCTGACCTTGAGACTAAAATCATAGTCTATGTTTACATGCTATCATATACAAATTTTACTTCCCACTTGCTCAAAGTCATTCTGTGAGAAGGAAAATCAGTCATTAAGTCATAGAAAAACTAACATAGTAGAAAATGTTGATCTGATTGATTATAAACTCACAGTGTCTAGCACGGTTTAGCCACTGGTGTTTTGACAGCCATTAATTCTTTTTGAAAGTGATAATTTCTTGAAAATGTTGTTTCCATTTGCAATTTAAGAACATGTCCCTGCAATAGATACAAAATTCTACAAAAATGCTTTTTTAAGAACTATTATACTTGGTTATTATACCAGTAATTTTTTTTTCTTTTTTCCTTTTTTTTCCCCTCCTCATTGGATGATAACATACTTCATCTTTGCTGAGAATCCTTCCAAATTTATTAAAAATAATATGGCAGAAGATGCCATAACTGATCCTAGCCAGATGAAAAGTTATATAAGTAGAAAGAAGCTTCCAAATTATCTCCAGATGCAATTATTTTGGTTAGTGTTTGGAGTTTTTTACCCTAAATATTCACTTCAGATGTATTATTCTGAAATAATTTCTTTCAAAAAACAAGTTAACAGGACTTTGTTACGTCCCCATCTTCATAAAAACCATGAACAGTTGTGGGCTTTAAGCTCCAGCAAGCACTTTATTGATGCTTCTATGTATTTCTGGTTTAAGTGTTAAAGTCTAAACAGTTCAGCAATGTTGCAAATCACAGATGTCCTGAGAAGTGTTGGAAACTTTGCTCACTGATGATCTTGTGCCAAAGCTGGAGGAAGACAGTGCATGGGCTAAATCCAGTCTCTGTTTAGACACTTGCACCACACTGGCACATGGCTTGGTTTAGCTGTTTAGCAAATTTAGTGTATACCTTTTTGCCATCACAAGCAGCAGCAAACAAGGTGTTATGTGTGGCATTTAGGTTTAGTAGCAGATTGACCCAGGGAAAAGAGGAACATTGAGGTCCAAATTAATTTATTCATATCCTTCCATAAATAAAATAAGAGGTCCTGCAACAGGAACTTAATAAAATTTTCTGTTGTTTTGGCCCTGCTTGACCACATGGCTTACAGAATCATAGAATCACACAGGTTGGAAGAGACCTCCAAGATCGTCCAGTCCAACCTATCACCCAGCCCTGTCCAATTAACTAGACCATGGCACTAAGTGCCTCACCCAGTCTTTTCTTAGACACCTCCAGGGATGGTGCCTCCATCACCTCCCTGGGCAGCCCATTCCAATGGCAAATTACTCTCTCTGAGAAGAACTTCCTCCTAACATCCACCCTATATCTCCCCCAACACAACTTGTGTCCCCTTGTTCTGTTGCTGGTTGCCTGGGAGAAGAGATCAACCCCCACCTGGCTAGAACCTCCCTTCAGGTAGTTGTAGCCATCAGTGAGGTCATTCCTGAGCCTCCTCTTCTCCAGGCTAAACAACTCCAGCTCCCTCAGCCTCTCCCCATAGGGCTTGTGCTTCAGGCCTCTCATCAGCTTACAGCTAGTGAACACTTCTCTACCAGAGAAGATGGGGTTCAGGCTTTGAGAGATTGTTCTCTAAAAACAAATGAATGATCTTGCTTGCCCTTTTTCCCTTTGGCCAGTCAATGGCAACAACTTTCTGGCCAGCACCGTGACTTAAAACTTACTCTCTCTGAGGCTTCCAGTAAAAGGAGGAGAGTCGGTGTCATATGGAACCTCTAGAAACTTAGCATTGAATTTAACCTGGTATTTTTTTCTAATCTTTCTCCATTCTTTGGAAATACTGATCAAACTAATTTCCAGAATTGTCTACCTGCTTGTATTTGAGCACTAAGTATAAATTTCCTTCAAAGTAGATAACATCAGATATTTTCGTCTTTGAGAAATGTGTATCTATATTCAAGGGCCAAGCCAGTGTTCTTTAATTCTTCTTTTTCTGCCACAGTATTGGCAACTAGATGCCTCTAACCTAGTCATATCAGTTCTGCCTCCAAAGTGGAAAACAATTTTATTTATTTATTCCCCAACCCACACTTATCTTCCTCAAAAATGTAAGCTGCAGGTCAGGAATATTGATCTCCCATCGCAAAATGAACTATAAATTCTCTATTTGTACTGTTGCAAGACTGTGATCTGTACATAAGCATATGTACTGGAACTCTGGAAAACAGTTGCAGTTGTTATGCAGAGAGTGTTGAAAAATTACCCATCCTGCAGAAAATTAAATGTTTTCATTAATAACACAAGTTTACTGAGAGTTAGAAACAGAAGTAGAGGTTAGTAGAATATTTCCAAGAAGCTTTTGGGTGGCACTTTTTTAGATTTCAGTGTGTCTAACTAGCTGAACATCCCAGATAACTTACTGATTTGTTGTTCTTTCACAGAGGTGGGGAATGACAAATAAAACCTAAAGCACAAACAAGAAAACCCAAAGCAAAAAAACCCCACAATGTTAAAAATAGTGTTTAACTACCTTGTGGCAAAATTACACTGGATTTTTTTTTTTATGCCATGAAACTACATGTCTGACTCACTAGTCAGTGTTATAACTGCATTGATAATATTTAGCCTTTAACAAATAACAGAATGTCTTTTGTTGTTCTTTTGTAGGGGAGATGAATTCCTCAACTTTCTTCAGAGGATGAATAAAGAGTGTAATAAGCTGACCATTCCTATGCAGACTGTGAATAAACATTTGCTTGAAAATTCTCACAAGGTATTCAACCAAAGGAACAACGCTTGATTTGTTAGAGTATTATTATGCTAGAATGTTATCCACATAGAATCCACATAGAATCAACCAGGTTGGAAGAGACCTCCAAGATCATCTAGTCCAACCTATCACCCAGCCCTAACCAATCAACTAGACCATGGCACTACCTTATATAAGGAAAAATGTGAATGCTCATCAGCCATCTCGGTTATTATATGATTATATAGAACTGCCCAGTGCTCTTCCTCAGTTAAACCCTTAAGTTTCTTCATTTTTCTGCTGATAGAGGTGTTAAGCTGACAGATGGCTCCCTCAAAAGCTGATAGTAAGCAGTAGTGTATAAATCATACAATGAAAACCCAGCATTATGTGATTATAAACTTCTGACACTGCTTTTATGATATGGTAACTAAAGAATATTAAATTACAATCTACAGTAATTCTGACCACTGATTCTGTTAACAGATAGTACTGCAGTGGGCAGGGACTGAAAGATTTATTGAAGCCTGTGAAGATTTGGTTTGCAGCATTGAAAAGCTGGGAGAAGAAGTTACCAAAATGAAGGACCTGGTGGAGAAGGTGTGTGTGTGTGAGACAAATGTCAGTCAGTGAAATGTTCTGTACCTTCATCTTCCAAAAGCTCTTTAGCTTTAGCTCGATTGTTGCATTCACTTCTTCAGCTTTTCCATGGTCAGAATGAGAAATAGGCTAGAATATTCCACATCAGCATGGACAGTCTCTGAAGGAAGGCAGAGACAATCTGTTTCTTTCTGCTGCAGGAAGAAATTAAGTGGAATGTATTCCTGTGCTCTTGGACAATCACCGTGTCATAAATGCCACTCTGAATACTTACACTCTTAATTAAGGAATCTTTTGTTTAGAATTATTGACTCACAAGGAAGATACTAAGGTATTATGGATTGGATGGGAGGCATCCTAGATAACTCTGCAGAGTGACAAAAGAAGAGGGTGGGAGAGGTCAAGGCTAGATGTTAGCACCACATCAGTCATTCTCAAACCAACACAATGACACCCTCTTGTCAGAAGGGGTCATTTTAAGTAATAGGATAGTAAAAGGAATGGCTGCTAGGACAAAGTAAATGGAGCATCAGTGTCAGAAAGGAATCTGTTGCTGAATGAAGCCATGTGGAACTCAAATCTTGAGTATAAAGCTACTAATGCAATTTCCTGTAGTTTAAGTAAATTTAATGTAGTATAACAGCCTTCTCCCAATAAATCACTTAACACCAAATATATTTAAGAGGCTGTGGCAAAGAACTTTTAAGCTATCTGTGTTCCTTTTTTTGCATATGCAGCTGCTAATTGTATATATATATATTTGCCTTCTGCGCAGCCCTAGTTTTAAGAGCTTCAGTGGCATCTAAGTTAGGTGTCACTTTGCTTTGCTCTCATTTGTACTTACAGTTTTATAGCTGCAAAGATAAAGTATAGTAGCTCTGTACCCAGCGTAATACAGAGATGTTAGCCATTAGCTATCTAATGACTTCAAAATGTTATTCCTATTGTATTAAAATATTGTTGTGTTTTATGAATTTCACTGTTGAAGACTTTAATACAAAACACCGTTGTTAATTTGTGATGGGGGACTCTTGAATGAGTACTGAAATATTTATTAGGAAAAGTGACAACTTAAACATGTTATATAATAAACATTTTTTTAAATTCCCTTGAAATCTTTAGTACTGTTTGCTAAGCTTAGTCATTACAAGACATTGCCAGCAGTACATGTGGTGTCTGCATATAATTTTTGGAAACATGGTAAATTAGATGGCCTTCCAAGCATTATAAATTAAAGTAGGGAGTCAGAACCTAACCCTACTGCACTTCATGACAAAACTCCACTCAGTTTTAGCATGTGTTCAAGCAGGCAAGGTAAGGTAGTTGCCACACCCATTAATTTCAAGAGAGTCTCATCTGTTACATATTTAACTTGCTTTTTTAATAAGTAGTTAATTTTAGTAATGACAAAAATACTGGTTTGTTAGTGTTTTGTTAGATTTTTGTAATCATCTACTAGTAGTGTGTTTTACTCCCAATGAATTAAGTTTGTAAACAGCCAGTTTGTTCTTAAAGTGTGTATTACAGAATGAACATCAAGCAAGATAATGGTTTGCACATGTCTATTTCAATTGAAGCAGAGCAGACAGTGAAAAAGAAGTAATACCAGTGCTAGATGCATGCAGATTCTTAGGACTGGATACTTTATCAACATACTTAAGAAACTTTCACTAATTTTTGTTCTGTGTTGGGTTTTTTACATGAACTTAACATCTGCCTCAGCGTGAACAGAGGAATGACCCCAGCCGAGTGAAACTGCCAGAGAAAGCACCCACCTTGAAAAAAAGATTAGTAAAAGTGGGAGCGGTGACATTGCTGGGATTTGGTGTTTTCTTCTTTATAACAAAGTTAAGGGTAAGGAAAATTTGATTTCAAGTTTTAGTGCTATGAATACTTTTTTGAAAACTTGGTCACATTATGCTTCTGTTTGGTGTGCAGACCTGAGCAGAACTAATGTGAAAATTTTGTAGTTTCTCATCATATATGTAGTATTTGTATCCAGTAAGCGCTTTGATCTAGAAATAAAGTTACTTAAAATTAGAGCTGCTACTTACATTATCTTAGCATTTTATTTCAAAATTATTTGTGATACAGTCAGTAGGTCTGAAGTCTTGTCTAAACTGCTTTTCTTTATTGGCATAAAGCTGAAATTATTGTTTACCAATTACTAGTTTAACTTTTTCCTTCAGCTGTTGTTCAGAGATGAACATAAGCAAATAATTCTGATTATATCACATGTTTGTATTTAAAAATGTGATGTAGTTGTGTTTTGGGTGTTGTAAGGGTTTCAGATATTTTAGATATCTCAAGTAATTTTGTGTTGATGAGGATCTTTTTTCTTGCCATTATCCATAATAGTCAATCATAAGAAAAATTATCCAGTGAGGTGTTTGTGGGGTTTTTTTTTGCCACTTTAACAGGTCTCTGAAGATCTTGTTACACATTGCCTGAAAAGTCATTTCCCACTGAACTACTATACTAAAATAATGCCTGCAGTCTATTTCCTTAGGGGTATGCATTTTATTAATAGCTTCACCACATCTCTTAAAAAGGGTTATAGCAATCCTTTGTTCTAAGATGCAAGCAACTTAGAAGGCGTAGCAGCATGTTTTTTTCTTGGTCTGGTCTTCTACTACACCAGCTTCATGCTTACAGTATTTTTTTCTTAGTATATCCCCTCTGAAAAAGCCCTTTATTATTCTGTAGTATTACATCAATATCTGGTTTTCATCTGTTTACCAACAGCTATGTTGGAAAAAAAGGAAATTGGTGTAATTTAATTCAAATCAGTTACATTTTTCAGACTTCAATAAATATCTGTGAAGATGCTGACTATTTTTAAGGGATATTCTTCTATCAAAAAAAAAAAGTCTCTCTCTTGTTTTCGGAGATGGTGTATGTAGTTTTAATCTTTAATGTTCCTTCTAGAGACTAGTAAAGGCAAGATAGAAGCTTGAGTGCTACTTCAACTGCTGTCACAGTTGTTCTCTACTCTGACTGCGTGTCAGTGTTTCCCTGTTTCCGCAATTGTTTTACCTCCTTTACTCTCAGATTTCTCCCTCAATGCAAGGAACATGGTACAGAGTGTTGAGGCCAGAGGCAAATACAAGATGGGATATTTTTTTTCTGTTCTGTTTCCAACTTTGAGTCAGAGGGAATAAGCTGTATTTCCCGTGGCCACCATGTGTCTGCAGAAATGGAGAAGTGCATACTTGAACTACCAAAATACATAAAAGGCAGTATTTAAAAAATAGTTACCTGTTTCTTCATACTACCTTATAATTAATCCTAAACTAACAAGACAAAAGCAGGAGTCCATGGGAATATAAAAATCCATGGAAATGCAAAAATCTATGAAGTGTAATTGTAATTGCTTGTCATACATGTTGAACCTTATATATACAGCACTCTTCCTCTAATTAGTTTGATACATAGTTCAAATGCAGTGATGGGATGGCTCACAAGTATTATTAGAACTTTGATACTTAACATCTTCTGAGTATTTCTGATGGGTTTTTTGGGTTTGGGAATGGGAAGGGCAGTAGGCAGGCATTTTGTTCAGAATGTGCTTCCAGTGTGTACTTTCACTGTAGTTAAGTGGAATTACTTCAAAGACTACCAAGATTTCTGTGGAGAGATTTGATTGTTACTTGGCTTTGCTATTCCTTACTTTCCCACTTCAGTGAGAGTTTGCATTAATGAAGTCACTTCAAAGGACACTGAACATAGCTTCCATTTTAAGAGATGCCATTTCATATCACTTGCCATTTGAAATCAGGAAAAAAAAATTTTGCTCCATGAATTTGAAGAAAATATATGTGTATATGGAGAACTTCTAAGTTAACCTTGAAGATCTTGCAGTTGAATTTGAAATCTGCCTCAGGAAATGTCTGTCAGTGTTTAACAAAGTTACAGATAAAATAACATGAATTGATGCCATCACTGTACAATACCTGTGAGGGAAAAAATAATGCATGATAGTTGGCCAAAACTTTTTTTTTCCAGTTGGAGAGTTACAATAGAATAGTGTTTGCAGGAGTGAGTCAAAAGTCAGAACACTTAGACCTGACCTCCAAAACACATTTTGGAGAAGATGATCCTGTTGCTTTATCGGTCACCTATGTGATTGCTTATAATCGTGATTGCAAACACATGTGAACAGCATTTGGGTTAAACATAGGCTTTCTGCTAGCAGCATCCTTAGCATGGTGCACTGTTCAAAAACAGAGTTCAGAATGGAATAAACCACACATGAGAAGCAAGGGTCTTGGAGTAGCCCTTTTGAGCTGTCTCATTAGTTGATCAGTTGTGAACCATGTTGCATAAGATATGTGAAGAACCAAATAATATTTTACGCTACCATATGATTTTTAAAAAGCCAAGTGTTTTCCTCTTCAGATTCCAAAGTCAGACTTAAAACGATGAATTTCAAGGTCCTTTATTCGCTTTCACGTTCTTCAAATGCCTCTTTCAAATTCTCTGTTGGAGAAGGTATCATAATACGGTTGTGATAGGGCAGGAAGCAAAGAAAGAGGTTCTTTAAACATCTGGCCCCTGAGCTATGCTGTGGAAATTCTCACTCCCACCAGCACCCGGGAGAAGGCCCTTCAGATGAAAATGTCCCTGCTGAGAGGCCATCTTCTGTAAGTCATCAAATTAAAGTCATTATCCTAGAACAGCAAGAATACAGTGATTTGCACATCTATGAGGTGATAGGGGGAGAATGCCAAGAGCTTTGCATGCATTAAGCAGGTAAGCCTAGAAGCCCAGTGAGGTATTGTTCTTCTCTTACAGTAGTGCAAATTGAGATGTGGGAGGATTGAGTGGATTGGACCTGGGGCCAAATCCTGCAGATACTAGTTGCTTAAAGGTGCTGTGAGGTTCCTACTTGAAATACTGTTGGATACCTAACTTCCCTTGTTACAGCGCAACCCGCATTCAATTGCTTCTTCTGAATCTTAAGAATTAGGGTCATGGGTGTTCCTGTGGAGATCTGAAAGAACCTAAATAATTGTATTCTGCTGAAAGTAAACTGCAGGTTGTGTATGTTGTGTCTTCCTGTGCTTTGAAATTTGCCTAACTCTGATTTGTGGTGTATCTGGTCCATCACAAGGCATTGCCCAGTTACGCCTGTTGGATTCCAGCTGCAAATAGTAGACAGTAATTTTGGGTATGTGCATTTTTTAATTAATTGAGGGTTTTTTTTTTACATTCTCTGTTGGCATACAGAAGTGCTCTGTTTGGGTTTTTTCTTTTTTTTACTTCATCCAGCTGCCTTCTTGGGGACAAGACTTAAGCTCGAGCTGTATTGTTCATTCTTTTTCCTCTTGCCATCTTTGAACCCCTTCAGGTGTTCCCCAAAGCTTTAATTTGCTCATAAGCATGAATAGGTGTTTGCTTGCCTTTGCATTCCCTGTTTCAGGAGTCATACAAAAGTTGCAGGCCATCTTTCTCAAATAAAGCTTCTCTTTTACTAGTAAAGTACTATGAAAGTTGTTTGGGGCCTCATGTGGTGGAAGATTTTGAGTCTTCAGCCCAGCTAAACAAGCTTCTTTTGGAATGAAGTGAGTAAATGCATTTTACCTCGTGTCATGGAAAGGCAATTGAGCGATCCATAGTTTGTCTCTGTTAGTTGTCCACATCCTTGCAGTCTGCTTTGGTATTCACATTAGGAGATAATCTTCCTGCACAGATAAAAAAACAGGAAGAATTTCTACTGTCATTTCTTTGTTCTAGGGGCATGGCCATAATGTATATTTGGAAATTGTATTTCCTTACCTAGAAATTCCTATTTCTAGAATAATGGGGCTCTGTATTTTACAGATCAGAAGTGATAAGCAGTGATGTATGAAAATGAGGTGTTACTGGCATTAAGTGAATAATGTGATGTGTATCCTTAACAGCTTCCATAAGCTGTTAAATTAGTTTGCGGTTTTTTATGATTCAAATGGTGTAGTGTCATGTGTAATACAGAGCCATAGTCACTGGGACTGAGACTTGCATAGATCCCTCTGGGATGGATTTTTCAGTTCTTTTAAGCTGTGCTACTGAGTGTCATAGATGTGGTAAGATTGCCTTCTACTTAAGAGTTTAGTTGAAGATTGCCAGTTATTCCCCTCATATGAGCTTTCCATGCCTTCAGCTTATGTGAAAAGTCTTTATATGAATGTAGAAATACAGGTTTAACTATGTTGTTTTCACTGCTGTATTGAAAAACCTTAGCTCAGTTTCAAATAAATTGTCTTCAAATAATTGGGTTTCTGGTGTTCCTGGTTACTCTGCTGTCATCTGTATTGCACATGATGTGATTTCTTCATTGCATGAAAAACTGTGTGCATGATACTTGTTGAAGACACCTACACAGCTTTGCAAGTCTAGCCTGCTCTTGTGGCAAGCTGGGACAACAGCTACTCCAGGGCTACATCAGGAACAGTATACCATGTACAGGTTGAGGATGTGATCCTTCTTTTCTTGTCAGCACTGGGGAGGTCACAGCTGGAGTGCTGGGTCCAGACCTTGGCTCCCCAGTATATTAGGGACTGCAGTGAGTGCAGTGAAAAGCCATGAAGATGCTGAATGGTTTGGGGCATGTGAGGTACATGGAGAGGATGAGAAAGCTGGAGTTGTGCCACCTGGAGAAGAGAAGGTTCTGAAGCCTCTTAGCCATGTGTTTAAATACCTGTAGGGCGATATGAAGGGGAAGCCAGGATTATCTCAGTGGTGCTCAGGGGCAGGCCAAGAGGCAATAGGCACAAACTGAAATGCAGGAAAATACATTTAAGTGTAAGAGATGGGAAAGAAGTCATCCAAGGTCAGATGCTGGAGCATGTTCCCCAGAGAGGTTGTAGTGTCTCTGTCCCTGAAGATAATAAAACTTGGACACATCCCTAAGCAACCTGCTGGCAGAGCCTGTCTGTATAGATGGTTAGACTAGACTGATGTCCTTGTGGTGTGTTGACTTTGGCTTGACATTAGGTACTCATCAAAGATGCTCTATCACTCCCCTTCTCAGCTGGACAAGGGATAGAAAATGCAACAAAAAGCTTATGGGTTGAGATCACCCAGTGGACACAACTTTTGAAAATAAGCTTACTGCAAATCAAAATCAGAGTAGGATAAGAAATAAAACCAAATTGTGAAACCTTTACTCCCCCTCTTCTTTTCTTCCCAGTCTTAACTTTGCTCTTGATTTTTCTCTATCTTCTCTACAGCGGTGCAGGGAGATGACAGGTGGGGGTTGCAGTCAGTTCATCGCATATCTGTGCCACTCTTTTCTCAGGGGGAGGTCCCTCACACTTCCTCTGCTTCAGCATGGGGTCCTTCCTATGAGGGACAGTCCTCCACAAGTTCTTCAGTGTGAGTCCTTCTCTCAGGCTACAGTTCTTCATGAAATGCTCCAGTGTGGGTCTCTTCCACATGAACAAACTGCTCTGGTGTCTGTGCCCTATGAGGTCACGAATCCTTCCGGCAATCCAATCATAGGACAAGGGGCAGCAGGTACAAACTAGAACACAGGAGGTTTCACTTTAACTTAAGGAAAAACTTCTTTAAATTTGACAGAGCACTGGAATATGCTGCCCATAGAAGTTGTGGAGTCTCTTTCTCTGGAGATCTTGGTGTCTGCAGTGCTCTTGCTCTCATATTTTTATCACTCCTCCATCTGCTGTTCTGTAGCATGTGCTGGGTTCTTTTCTCCGTAAATATGTTATCCCAGAGGTGCTACTACCATTACTAACTGGCTCAGCCTTGGCCTTTGGTAGGTCCATCTTGGAGCCAGCTTGCATTGGCTCCATCAGAAGGGAAGCTACAGCTTCTCACAGGAGGCACCTCTGTAGCCTGCTCAGTACTTAAACCTTGCCATGCGACCCTGATACAGTCACCTTCCAGCCTTGTTCATTCTGTATAACAAGAGTGCGGTTAATGGAGAAAAGTAATCCAAGGTGAATTCATTTAAGGTCAGCGCAGAGTGTAGGGCTTGGAGAAGGAATCTGGATGACAGTAAAGCTGGACCGATGCAGTGACTATCTTCGAGAGGAAGAGGGCAATGTTCACGAGTCGCAATTGGCATGAGTGAAGGAGGTCCTGTTAGTACAGAAAGATATCTTAGGGAAAAAAAGTATTTATTGTTGCAAACCTATGAAGGCTGGCAGCAGGGAGAACTGTAGCTTCTCTTCAGAGAGGTCTAAAATATGACTTGAACTTCCTGTCATCGCCCTGGTGTTTTTCTCCCCTGCTATTGAGCCAGCATCTGAAAATTGTGTTGTGTTTTTTTCATGCTGATGATGCCAAATAGGTGTTGAGCGCTCATGTCTTGCTTTTAAGAGCTGCTTGAGTTAGTGACTGGAATTGTAGCTGCCTCCGGGCAGCTGCGGGAGAAGCAGTAGTGTGTGCCAAGTTTCAGTTGCCCTTAATCCCAAATCTTTGCAGCCAAAAGCTTTTCTGGTATTGCGGTGGTGGCATATGTGTGTGTGTGTGTGTGTTGGGTTTTGGTTGTTTGGGGTTTTGTTTGTGGTTTTTGCTTATTGGTGATTTTTGTTTTGGTTTGATTTTCAAGCTGAATTGATAAATAGGTTAATGCCACTTCAAAACTTGATGCAGTTTCTTTCTGAAACACTACATTCTTACACCTGGTTCTATGTAATCTCCTGAAGTAATACTGAGCAACAGCCTGGAAGACTGATGTCTTCTCTGCACACAATCGTGGCTGTAATGTGGTGCCTAAAGAACGGATCTCCTTGCACCCAGCAAGTTACACCCAGTTTGTTACAGCCGCCAACGGCTGACTTGGAGCCGAGGCATCTCTGTCTTGTGGACCATGGTTCCTTGTTTGGTTTATCTCCTACTCTGTATTTGCCTTACAGCGCTGAGTCCAAGTTAAAATGTTGTTAAAATCCTTGTTCTTGTATTTGCTGCACGGCCCCGCTCCCTGCCACAGTCGCTCCCTGCCACGGCCGCTCTCGGCTGCTCCCCACGCTGCTCAGGCAGGGGGAGCGGCCGTGGGGTTCCTTCCTCCCCTCCCGCCCCCAGTGCTTTCTGTGCCGCAGTGGGTCACGTAGCCCTCCTCTATCCCGCTGGAGCTCACCGGGCGGGAAGAGGCAACAAGGCTTGGGCAGGGCAGTGTCGGTGCCTGCGGAGGGTCCGCGCAGGAGGTGTGGTGCCCCGAGGAGAGGCGAGGTGACGGGGCCGGGTCGCAGCCTTGCTGCGATTTGGGTCTGTGTTCGGTGTGCGCAGCGGGCGGTGCAGCGTCGTCCTGTCAAATCCCGGGAGGTGCCAAGTGAGCGGGGCTTCAGCAGCCGGGGTGGGCGCCGCCGGGGGCTCGCAGCAGGTCGCGTAGCATCTGCTGGTGTTTGAATCGTCTGCTTGTAGGGTTATTGGAAAGTAACTGGCTCCTCGGGATTCCTTGCCTAATCAGAGGTGTTACCTCCTCCTCTTCCCCCAGTGTCTCTTGACATCATTTCATCCATCAGAGTTTGAGAGGGGAAAGAAAAAAAAAAACAACAAACCAACCCCGACCAAAGCAGAACCCACCCAGCCTGTGAGCAGCCCACATCAGCCCCTGAGCTTCGCGGTGACTGCAGGGAAGAGCTGGATCAGAGCAAAGATGAAGGATAGGCGCGGGGCTGAGCTCCTTGTCCTGAACGATTTGGTGGAACCCGGAGTGATGCACCGAGCGCCATACCCCGCAGCCTGAGAAGGGAGAAACAAACCACGCGGCCGTGCGGGGGATGCGGAGGCGCTTGATCCAAGGGAAAAAAGAAGCCCTCAAGGTGCGTTTGCTTCTGCCGGTCATTGTTGCTCCATGGGATTTCTTCCTCCCCTCGCGACTGACCTGATGTGGACCAAAGCGTTTCTAACATGAACTTTCTCTCTGGGATCTGGTGGTCTCTTCCTCTGGTCTTGGTCTGGGCGACCCCACCAGTCACCTCCTCATGGTGGTAAGATGTGCAATTCCAGGAATTTTTATTTGCTCTTGGGGAAGGTGGGGTCGGATTAATTGTAAGTTAGGGAAGCGTGGGGAAGCCTCTCCCTCTCAGGCTCGTACAGGCGGATCTCGCCGCTGCCAGCCGCTCCGGACCAGAAAGCCCGACAATAAAGCAGCGGGTTTAGACGGTCTTAGCATCTCCTTCTCCTGCCTGTTCCTGCTCCCCGGGCTCCTCCGCACGAGAATAAGGTGCTGCGGAGGCTAAGCGGGGCTGTCAGGAGGACTGAGGAGTGCGGAGGGACACCTCCTGCCCGGCTTGTCCCGGTGGGACCGCAGTGCACCGCCCGGACGGCGCTTCCCGGGAGCGGCGGGGCTGCCTGAGGGAGTGGGAGGAGGGCAGGCTGCGTGGAACACGCCCGAGGGGCGCGGATGTAGCGCAGCGGCTGGCAGCCAGCTCTCCGCGCCCCGGCGGCGCTGGGAATTGAATACAGCAGGCAATTTCTTTTACTGTTAATGATTTTTTTTTTCCCTCCTCCCTCGTCCTCCCCAGCCCCTCCCTCCTCCAAAGCTTCTCCTCGCCTCGCTGCTAAATGCAAAGGGCGGAAAGCCCGTGGGCAGCGCGGCACCCGACTTTAAACGATACCTGATCTATGCGGGGCGTCTAAGGGAGCTGCAAAACGGGTCCGTGTCACGGGTTGAATTGGAAACACAAACCTCTCTTCAAATTGGGGACCCTAACCAAGCCCAGACTGGAAAGTCTTGGCGTAGAAGAGGGGTTAAACTACTTCTTATAAAACCTGGGGAGCACATTTAACCTTGACACTGGCAGAGGTGGGATCAAAGCCTGACATAGTAGACGGAGCACATTTTAGTAAAATGATTGTGTCCTTAGCCGTATAAACATTATTTATTGTCATGGCTTTTTGTCATGGTGTCTTTTAACTGCCACTTAGAACACGCTTTTTGTTTTGGTGGGGGTTTTATTGAGCCACGGTCTTAACAATTTTATGGTCGTGTAAAATAATGAAAATACAAGAAAGTGACATTTTCTTCTGTTTGATCCCTTCAGAAGACACCGATGGCAGTTTGGGTTTTATAAAAGGTACCTTTCGAAACATTTCAGGAGTAATAGAGACCATCTGGGTACAGATGATGATGTAATTTATTTTTTGTCAAGTTTTGCTGGTTTTTGCTTCACTGGTTTTCGTTTTCTCTTAAGTACTGCACGGCTCTGTAATAGCAAGATTTGGGGTTCTCCTAAACGTTTCACGTTATTAAAACCACAGCAGCAGGGTTAATTTTAAAGGATTTCTACCAAAAAGACAGCTCTGGGTCCGCCAGAGGTAGGCTCCAGCCTGCAGACGGGGCGATGAAGACCTCTCTCGTCCGGACGAGGGCCCGGGGGTGGCCGTGGGCCCCCGGCGCTGCCCTACGCCTCCCCTCCCACAGGTACATGGGGGCCGTGGGCTCGTCGCGGGTGATGTGCGACAACGTACCGGGCCTGGTGAGCCGGCAGCGGCAGCTGTGTCGACGGCACCCTGAGGCCATGCTTTCCATCGGCCGCGGAGTGGCTGCCTGGACGGCCGAGTGCCAGCATCAATTTCGCCGGCACCGCTGGGACTGCAACGCCCTGGAGCGGGGACAACGCCTTCTCGGCCGCGTCGTGTCACGCAGTGAGTCCGGCGGGGCGGTGTGCGGTGGGGCGTGGACAGGCGGGACTGGGTGTGGCGAGCAGCCCCTCCCTCACGGCTCTCGCCGCGGTTCCACCTCCCCGCGTCCAAGGGGTTTTCGGAGAGTCGATGAAAGGGTTAAAGGGGTTTAGAGACGGTCAGTGCTGGTGCTTGGCATGGCCGGGCAGTCCCTGACACTGGGACAGCAACGGCGTGCGATGGCCCTCGTCCTGTTACCCCTGTTCCTAGAGCAGTGAAGCTTCGTTTTACATTTCAGGAGGAAGGGGAAGGGAAATGCAAAACCGTGCTGGGGTCTCTCAGTTGGCAGGACTGCACATGCAAGAATGAAACATGCTGATTTGTTTAAAAACCTGCACCAGAGCAGAAAGACACGAACAAGGTGTAGGAAGGGGATTCTGGCATATTAGGGGCTGCTCCTGCTGTTCCAAACTTAGCATTTTTTGGTGCATAATGAACCCCAAGCTGAGGCACAAGGATGCAGTAGTCGAACAGAGGGCTTTCCAGTACAGACCAGTCTGGCTAGGCAGGCTGGTGCACAGAGGGAGGGGCATCCCAGTGTCCTGGAATGGGAAACAGCAACTCCTTCTGCAGGCCAGTTCCCAATGGAGCATTTCCCTGGGGAAGTGCAGCAGCAGGTGCAGTGCTGCTTGTGAGGCGTGGGGTCTACCCCTGTGCTGGGGCAGTGCTGCCTTCTGGGCCCTTAGCCCTCTGCAGGTGCTGCAGCAACTGGTCCCTCAAGTCGGTCTCTGGGAGAGATAAGCAAGGACATATTTGATAGAGGTGAGCCAGACTTGTACAGACCCTGAGCAGATAGGTGCTAAAATGTGCTTCTCATCCTGAGCACAGGATGGTTAAGCAGGGTGTTGTTACCACCTAAATGTTGGATTAAGGCATTTTCAGGAAGCTTGTTCCATTTGATCCAAAGGGTGATCTGAGATCTATTAGCATGCCAAGGTGTCCCTAATCGAGTGATAAATGTACTGTGGTTCTTCTAAACTGCATCTTTTTTCACCTCATGGCACACCTGGGCACACAGCTGTGGTGCGCAGGTGGTGGGACTGACCCTGCCCTGGCACTTGTGTCCCTGTGATGTCACAAGTACTATCTGAGACAGCCTCTCAGAGAGTGGAGAATGAAAGTACCCCAAAGCTATTGTCCCTGTAGTGGGAATGGGGAAGAGGTTACATGGCACTGAACATACTGACCCAAGCAGTGCGATTTCATTCATTGGTACCAGACTCCACTACTGCTAAGCATTTTGTTCCTGTAACTGGCTTCATCTTCCCTCAGCAATTATTTTTGAGTAACCAGTGACATCATTCATCAGCTGAGGTTTTCAATGAGGTTTGGCATTCAGGAAAATACGTCTGGCAGAGCATGGCCTAATTCTGATGAGGCTATTTCATAAAACAGTAAAAATGCAATTTTTCCGAAAGTCAGATCTTCAGTCTTAGCTCATGGGACAGAATTAAGGCATCAGGCTTCTGAGCTCTACACTGAGACTGAGCTTGATATTGCTGTGATTTTAAATGAAATGTTTTTGATTAGTTTAATGAGCTCAGATGAAACATTTATAATCTTCCAACAACATCAAGTATTTCTTTTTCAGTAGCACTTCTTCTGATGTTTTGATGTTTCTGAATACATTTTCTCCAAAGTAAGTTTTCAGAAGAACATGATTTGTCTGCAGGCTGTGATGTCTCCTGCTTGATTTTGCAGGCAGTGAAGGGAAGGCAGGGTTCACAGAAATACAGAATGATAGAGGGGTTGGAGTGTCCTCTAGAGATCATCTAGGCCAACCTCCCTGCCAGAGCAAGTTCATCTAGGGCAGGTTGCACAGGAACACGTTTTGAAAGCACCCAGAGAAGGAGAGTCCACAACCTCTTGGAACAGCCTGTTCGGGTGGTCTGTCAGACTCACAGTAAGATTTTACCTCATGCTGAGATGGAGCTTACTGTGTGTCCATTGCTGCTTGTTCTATCATTAAGCACCAGTGGAAGGATACTGGTCTGTCTGCTTGACATTCACCCTTAATGTATTTGTAAACGTTGATTGGACATGCTCTCAGCCTTCTCCAGGCTTAACAGCCCCAGGTCTCTCAGCCTTTCCTTGTAAGAGACATGCTCCAGTCTCCTAATCATCCTTGTGGCTCTCCATTGGACTCTTTCCAGTAGTCCCTTGTCTCTTGAGCTGGGGAGCCCAGAACTGGGCACAGTACTCCAGATGAGTCTTCACTAGGGCAGAGTGGGAGGAGAACCTCCCTCAGCCTGCTGGCTACACTCTTCTTAAAGCACCCTAGAATACCACTGGCCCTCTTGGCCACAAGGGCACATTGCTCTCATGGTCAATTTACAGTCCACCCAGGATTCCAAGGTCCTTGTCTGTGGAGTTGCTTTCCAGCAGGTCAGCCCCTAACCTGCACTGGTGCATGGGGTTATTATTTTCCAAGTGTAGACCTCTACACTTGCTGAATTTCATTACGTTCCTCTCTGCACAACTCTCCAGCCTGGCCACATCTCACAGCCTTCTGATGTGTCATCCAAACCCCCCAGGCTTTGCAAGCATTTAGTTGCCATTTGCCAAAGGTTTTTGCACAGTGTCCATTGCTACTGGAATAGAAACAATAAATAGTTAAGTTCTAGGGCCTAATGCTGCCCCTGCAACAGGTTCGTATAACATCATCATCAGATAACATTCCCTCTTGTGGGTCCTGCTTTACTGTGCTAAGGTGGCTGAAAGCTTACAAGTCCTCCAAATAGGTCTTTTTCACTGCTCATGGTCTTAGATACTGCATGAAAATCTGCATCTCACTCTTTCCATGCTAAAAACTCCATTACCAGAAATAGAGTTGTGCCAATAAAACATAGCTTTCTATCATAAATTACTATACCTTTAAGTAAACTTAAGCAATTGCTACCTTGAAATATGTACCTGATAATGCAAGAGTAGGCATATTTTAGAAATCATGTTGTTATAATAAAATATCTTAGTTAAGAGAAGGGAAGACTGCCCAAGCAGCTGGTGTGTAGAAGTCAGAGCTGCCGAGCCAAATCCTGCTTCAGGCATGACACAAACAGTGCCATTGATTTAATGGAACTTGTTTGTGTGGATTATGGTTACTGGGCTTGGTTCTAGGGAGAAAACCTAAACTTATTTTCAGAACATAACACCCAAGATTTCTCCCTGCTGCCTTTTGAGCAGGCAAGTTTATTCCAAGTACCTCAAAGAGGAAAAGCTAAAGTTATTTGCAGTGTTTTGCAACATATGTGTTGTTCCCATGTCCCTCTTTAACAATTTCTTAAACCTATCTCTGAGATAGCACTTCATTTATTTTTCTGAATCTGTGAAACGTGATAGCAATAGCAGCTGTCCTCTTCACGTATCTGAGCAGAACAACAGACCTGTGAAAGTGTATTTATTAATCAGTATCAGAACCGAATATTTCATCTCTCCAGCTCTCAGTCTGTATTGATGAGCCTTTACCAGGGAGGGGTCCAAGTTTGAGCTATGACTAATTCTGGCTCCAGGGAATGTGTATTTGTGTGATTTCAGCCCAGTTTTATCTTTTGCTCAGCAAGAAAGTCCAGGCTAAGTGGCTGGAGTTAGGGTAGCCACACAAACAAACTACCACAGTGGGTTTTTAAAGCAATTTTTTGGTTTCTTTCAGGTAGTCGGGAATCTGCTTTTGTACATGCTATCTCCTCTGCTGGAGTTGTTTTTGCCATCACCAGGGCATGTAGCCAAGGGGAGCTGAAGTCCTGCTCCTGTGATCCCAAGAGGAAAGGCTCTGCCAAGGACGGCAAGGGCCATTTTGACTGGGGTGGCTGCAGCGATAACATTGACTATGGCATTAAATTTGCCAGAGCCTTTGTGGATGCCAAAGAACGGAAAGGAAAAGATGCAAGAGCACTGATGAACCTTCACAACAACAGAGCTGGAAGGAAGGTGGGTATCCTTTCAACAGATGCCCTCAGATACCTCTCACGGGTCTGAGGCAGGTAATATTTGTCCTGAGCTGACTGATTTCAGAAGTTAGGATGAAGTATGGAATGAGTAGAGCCTGAGGTGCTATTTCTGTCCCACGGGGAGTTCAGTGTGGCAGAGATCTGCACGCAGACTGATAGCAGTTGCATAATGGTGCTTCTATTGGAGTCAGTGCAGTGGCTCCATGTGTGGGAAGTTCAGAACCAGCCCAAATCATTGCAGGATCAGTTTGGATGGAGGTTTTCTTTTGAGCCTAGTGCTTATATATGGAGTTTTACTTCTGTTTCATATAGAATAGAAGTTCTTAGGGGAAGCTGAAGACCACGCTGAAGAACAGGCTTGACTGTTAAAGAGCAAGTTGAAAACACGTGGGAGAAAAAAACCATCCCATCCATTCCTATATGTGTAAGATAGACCTAAACACAAAATGAGCAGAGATAAAGTGCAATTATTTCACTTCTAAACAAAATAAATTCAAAATACACATCCCTGCAAGAGGCATTGGCCTTGGGGCATGACATGCTCTAAACAAATCCCTTTTCTAAACACTGTGTGAAAACACCATTCCTGAAGTTCAACAAAAAAAGTATTTACTTTTTTTCTTGTGGGTGAGTGGGAGTTGTTAGTGGGTGTATTGCCCACTGCTGGTGTAAGGGCACTAATATTTTGTGGTGGGAGCTGTGAATAGCAAGAATAGTAGATGAAACTGGAAATTACTGTTTCACTGTTCAGAACATATCCAAAATTTGCTATATCCACAACACCTGAAATAATATACAAAAATATTTTGTGGTGCTAGACTAGGCACTTCTAAAATGATTTGTAGGCACTTCTTGCTTCTTGTCTTTAGTTTTCTTCAGCATATATTCAGTAGGATGTGAAATAATTCTATATTAACTAGCTCTATATTAAGTAGCTCTTACTAGAAGAAAAGATTCAATTTTAATGGGTTGTACTGCAAGAAAGTGCCATGGTCTAGCCTTGAGCTCTGTGGTAAAGGGTTGGACTTGATGATCTGTGAGGTCTCTTCCAACCCTGATGATACTGTGTGATATGATACTGTGTGTGTGTGATATGATAAAGTGATTTTTTCTGATAAATACTTCTCCTTCAGCATCTTTCCTCATGCTGTTCATTACCAGCAGGTGTAATTAGCATGCAGTATAGACAGGTGAGGCTATGCGGATCAGTGACAGGCATCTGCAGTGCTATGGCTGCATTTACTTTATTGTCCAAATGAAACTGCAGTCTGCAACACGAGCAAAGGCTTTAGAGACATAAAACAGCTCCATGCTGAGAAGCACTTCCTGCGACAGCCGAGTGCCTTTTGAAATTTAAACAGATGCTGAATAATAAGGCAGTATTGGTAAGCAGGTAGGGTTTTTAGAAAAGGCCAAGAGACTTTAATCAGTGTAATTAAAAAATAATCAGCACCTTCCCATGTGCCCTAAGACTCACTTTACAGAAAGGCATGCTGGCTTGTACCTGCTGTGCCACAGCACAGGTTTAACTTCCAGAGATTTCTCTGTTTCAGCCCACTCACAAGCCTGGCATTCAGGTCTGGGTAAGACCAGGTGGTCCCAGAGCTTTTTCTTACCCCCAAAGAAGGGTGTCAGTATATTTCTTTCAAAACTAGACTATTGATATTTTAGTAATTAAAAAATACATAGAATAAATATTTATAATATTCTCACATGACTCATAATAAACAATATGCTGTGTGTCCCATGGGAACATCACTGACAAAGCAAAAGTCCTGCATTCCTCTGGGCTTCTTCCACTGTTACAGCAAATTGTCTTAAATGTATAAGTATTCTGCTCAGATGATTAAAACCAAGCATCTGCTTGAATCCCTGTTTTGTGATAATAGCATTGGCAAGGAAGTGGGGCTGTGGGAATGTCAGTGACTTCTTTGAAGTAGTCCTATTGTTTACAAGTTGGAAAGAAAATCTCAAGTACTTTGGTTTTCTAGTACATTCTTGCTTTATTACTAAGTACTTGCTGGAAAATGCTGCCCTGCTGTATGTTAGCCTCACTTGCAGCCGCAGATCTTTCCTCTTTCTTACCTCCCTCCTGTCATGCTGTTCCTCCTGTACACATTGAAAAATGTTCCTTTTTCTTGAACCCTTCAGGCATAGCATTTATAGATCAAATATCCATATCTCCAGAATTAGGGGTGAATGATTTATTGTATGTGAACCCATCTGTTGTTGTCCAACATCATGCAGATAGCTTAAATATCTGAGATTAAACCAGAGTGGCGTTTAAGCTATCCAGAATGAAGTTCCAGATGCAGATCTGATGCCTAGCCCCAGGTATGATGCTTTGCACAGTCTCTGTAAGAGCAGCTAAGTATAAAATGCCTCTGAATTTCTGAGCAACATTTGAAACAGTATTCAGGGCAAAGGGTAGCTTCATGAAGGTGGGCCAGATAGGCTTAACATGAAGCTACTTTAGCTGGCGCAGTGGGTAATGGGAGTACCTTCACCTACCAATAGGCAGAGTGATTCTATCCATTTCCCAGATCGTTTCCTCCTGTCCAGTCTGTATCTTAGCTTTATGGACCGTCTTGGTCCTCGAGATGACTGACAGGAACAAAGAAGGTAAGCCCACCAGTCAGAGGATTGCATTTATGGTGGAGTCAAGCAACCAGCACAGACCAACCACGTGGGGATGACTTCATGCTACCAGTGGGTGTCACTACAGACCGTGCTTTGGAGACCCGTTTGCAAGCCTGGCATTACAGGGTGAATGGAAAAGGGCTGAGGAGCACATCACAGTTTGCTTTACCTGTGTGTATTTTACTGCATTTCTAAACAGGCTGTGAAGAGGTTTTTGAAACAGGAGTGCAAATGTCACGGTGTGAGTGGATCATGCACTCTAAGGACCTGTTGGCTGGCCATGGCAGACTTCAGGAGAACAGGAGATTATCTGTGGAAGAAATACAATGGAGCAATTCAGGTGGTCATGAATCAAGATGGCACAGGTTTCACTGTGGCTAATAAGAGATTTAAGAAGCCAACTAAGAATGACCTGGTATACTTTGAAAGCTCTCCAGACTACTGTATCAGGGACAGGGATGTAGGTAAGCCTCTATCCTTATATGTGAATGGTTTTATTTCAGACATTTGCACTTTGAAGGTAAAACATTGTCATTATTATTGTATGTGTGTGTGCATAAATATCTATTCATGTAACCATCAGAAAACGGGCAAAAAGCTGTTTTGGAAGGACAGTTCTGTACAAGAGCAATAGCTCTTTGATATCCCTAAGTGTACAACAGCCAGTTGTTCTAATAAAATTCAGCAGTTTCTTCCAGATGCCATGGAACCCTGGAGATGCTGCAAGGCAAAAGCTGCTTTTAGGACAAGTTTGAGTTATGCTTTGGAGGCAGCTCCATACGCTACACATGCTTGTATCACACAGCTTACGCCAGAGTTGCCAAAGGTAACTAGATCGACTTAGAGTCCCTTGATGTCCCCATGAAGTCACCTCCTGTTGCATTGCTTCTCTTTCATATAGTTACGCTGATGTTGCAGATATACAAGAGACCAGAGGTGCTCCTTTATCTGCACATTTCCCCCAGCTCACTGTAGACCATGGACCTCTTAGTTGTAGACAGAATCAAAGAAACATCCAGGTTGGAAAAGACCCTCAGGATCACCAAGCCCAACCAATAACCCTACTCTACAAGGTTCACCTTGAACCATATCCCCAAGCACCACATCCAAACGACTTTTAAACATAACTAGGGTTGGTGACTCAACCGCTTCCCTGAGCAGCCCATTGCAATGCCTGTCCACTGTTTCTTTGAAAGTTTTTTCCCTAATGTCCAGTCTAAACCTACTCAGTCACAGCTTGAGACCATTCTTTCTTGCTCTATCACTAATTACCCATGAGAACAGCACCAACTGCTCCACAACATCCTTTCAGGTGTCTGTAGACAGCGATGAGCAGCTCCTCTTTTTCAGACTAAAGAGCCTCTGCCCATTTATTGGTAAGGTAGGAAATTCAGCAGCTTGCTGCAAACTGTGCCTCTAGCAGTCTATGCAGCTGATGGTAATATGGTGAGAGAAAGCTGGGGGATGTGCAGGTGGATGAAAGAATTGAGGTTGATGTGGCACAGCACACTGCACCAGGTGACACACCGCATCAGTTGACACAGCTGTTTAATCCTGCTTAGAGACAATGTTGGCTCCATCCATAATAACTGTCATGTTTTCTGAAGTGATATGCCAGCCCTAGTGGGAAGAGGTAAAGTTTCAGGGCTGCTATTAATGTAGAATCTTTCTGTTTTCAGAGATTTCAATAGGAACACACTTAACAGTGCTACAGGACTCAAGGCACTGCCAAGCTCCAGGAATCCTGCTTAGAGGTTCTTGACCCATGTATAGTATTTCCTGATGTGGCAATTAAAAGCTAGAAACTAGAAAACCAGAAATTTTGCAAAAGAGAGACAGACTGAGTAATGTATGAAAGATGTTGTGGAACTCATTAATGGGTTGTATATTGTACCAGATTGCACCCGGTATGACATATCCATAAGTATCTGGATAGCAAAGGAGATCAACTTTTTTTGGCACTGCTGCCTATTTACAGTCCAAGTTTATTTGGAATAAGCATTACAAAACAATTGTACTTAAATAAGAACAATATGTGAAATCCTGGTCATGTACTGTTGACTTCAGTGAGCCCAGAATTTCATCCAGTGCACTTATGTTGTGCAGTGTTTCTGGTTCATTGAGTAGTCAAGGTAATTATAAATGTTATTTATGGCTTTTGCAGGTGATGCTTATTCCCTGCACAAGCACAGCTTGTTCACTGAATATTGTGAAGCCTAGTACTTGAATCCAAGTGGATAACTGGTCATATTGTGGCATTGTGCAGAGGCTAACTTTACAGACCAGGGTTTATTCAAAACCTTGTCTCTTGAAGTTGCCTCATTCATTGAAAAAAAAATTATTTCTTTCCCCCCAGAATGAGAACCTGTACACGACCCCTTTCTGTGTCAATGAGCCATTTAATAATCTCTTTGTGCTAAGCCTCATCTTATCTGCCAGTCTGGTTATCGTGGAGGAGAGCAGGCATTTTTTGCCATGGTGTATTACGTGCTCTTTCCTGACGCTGTCAAGCCTGCCCAGGGATGGCAGAGTCTGACGCATACTTTGGCTCAGCTCAAGATAAGGCTGTGGTTGAGGTGGTGTTACTTTGCTGCCCAGAATTCAGAGAATGTGGCTGTTTGGAAGAGCACATTTTTGGCAAGCTGCAGTAAACCTTTATCAGGGTGTGGGATGCCCTGCTGCTTGCATGAAGCAAAGCGAGTATCAGATGAACTAAAACTGATCTGGCTTCGAGAGAGGCAATTTTGGCAGCTGCGCAGCATTTTTTCCTTTATTACCTTTAGTTTTCTCTGATGAGTGCTCCAGAGCATCAACCCTGTTAATGACTGGAAAATGAGTGAGATTGTGGATGTGGGGAGCATCCTTAGTGTCAGCTAAACCTAATACCATAGTGCTTTAATGTGTCCTTGAACACAGTTCTACTTTTCATTCTCCAGGCAATTCAAGTAAGTTAGTGCTCAGGGGGAAATACATACATGGGGAGTGGTTAGTATTGGGACTGAGTGAAGGATTCCCAGAGTAATTGTATGAAGTGGCACAACTTGAACCAACTGTAAAGCAGCTAAGCCAGTGTCCTCTGTGTCTTTGGTGTGCTAACACATATTAACCAGTAAATTAAAGGTAATCATCAACAGCCTATCCAAAAAAAACTATATACATTGTTTTCTGCCATTGGAGCTTTAAATGATGGCAGTCTCAGGGAGCCAGCTGGACATACACACATGGATCACACCCACAATGTGAAAAGTGTTGGTTTGTTTGATTGATTGATTGTTTTTTCCAGGAAGGACAAGGGGAGTCAATGCTTTCAGGAGAGAAAATCACTAATAGCAAATCATTAACAAGAGAAGATAACAACTCAGTCGCCTCTGTCTGGGTTAAGATTTCATGACTTTTCTGGAAGAATCAAAAGATTTTTGGGAAGTGTTCAGAATTCACTTAACTCTGCTCACATAGATACTAAAATAATTTTTACTCACAATTTTGTGCTTGTAATTTGATAGAAACAGAGGTAGGACATCCCAGGGGGCTTTCAAAAATCTTGTCACAAACTTAACAAATTTTGCTGCACTTCGTATGGCCTTCCTTTATATTATCATTGTCATTTTTCAGCTCGCCACACCTTGAGTACTGTGTCCAGTTCTGGGCCCCTCAATTCAAGAGAGATGTTGAGGTGCTGGAAGTGTCCAGAGAAGGGTGACAAAGCTGGTGAGGGGCCTGGAACACAAACCCTATGAGGAGAGGCTGAGGGAGCTGGGGTTGTTTAGCCTGGAGAGAAGAGGAGGCTCAGAGGTGGCCTCATTGCTGTCTACAACTACCTGAAGGGACATTGTAGCCAGGTGGGGGATGGCCTCTTCTCCCAGGCAACCAGCATTAGAACAAGGGAACACAGTCTCAAGTTGTGCCAGGGAAGTATAGGCTGGATGTTAGGAGGAATTTCTTCCCAGAGAGAGTGATTGGCATTGGAATGGGCTGCCCAGGGAGGTGGTGGAGGCACTGTCCCTGGGAATGTTCAAGAAAAGCCTGGATGAGGCACTTAGTGCCATGGTCTAGATGACTGGCTAGGGCTGGGTGCTAGGTTGGACTGGCTGATCTTGGAGATCCCTTCCAACCTGGCTGATTCTATGATTCTATGCAGGGAGAGAGACCTGCTAGAAGTGATAAAGCTGTAAAGAGAACCAAAGTGATGACTACACAAGTGGCAGTCCCCTTGTCACGTGTGCACTGTCTTACCCTGAATGTGTAACTTCACTTCCAAAATGCTCTAAAAAACCTTCTTGCTTGTGTGCTTATAAGCTGCTGATAAGTTTTGAAAGGTTGAGCAACCCAATGTGGTTGGTGATGCTCCTGCTTACTGCAGGGGAGTTGAACTAGATGACTTGTAATGGTCCCTTCCAACCCAGTGCATTCTATGTTTCTGTGACTGCTAATTGACCATCCACATAGGCCAGGCTGATTGAAAGCTGTTGCAGGTTTATCATGTTCTGAATGTATGGGTGGACAAGGAGAGACTGCTTCAGAGTTAAACCTTGGACATTGGTAGTGTGGGCATTGTCAGCTTACTGGCTGAGACTTTGTTACAGGCTACTGTTCACAAGGACCATTAAAGCCACATCATGTCTTACTGCACAACCTCCCATTTTGAAAGAGATTTGTTGAAACTTAGTTGGTATGGGGCATCCAAAAAGCAATGTTTGAGTAAAGCCTCTGCCTGCAGGGCCAATCCTAACAAATTGTCAGAGCAAGCTGAGCTTAGCTACATGTATTGTGGTGATACGTATGGAGTAGAGCGGTTGTGTCCCCAAGCGTAGACACCAAGGTGGAGGTGATGGGCATTGGTGAGTGTGTGTTGACTCTTTCCAACTGTTGTAGTTGCAGCAAGGCTTCAGGAGTGTTAAGGTCGTAGAGCAAAAGGCAGGTCATGTCTGCACGTAGATGGTCTCAGGCTGCTACAAACCCCTGTGCCATGTGCTTCAAGTCATCTGTAGCTTTCTTCTGACACTGACATGGTCCCAGTGAACTGTGTCACTGCCTCTGCCTGCACATAGAGTGTGGGTTGTGTATCTGGATTGTGGTGGCTGTCTCCCATAACCCCAGCACCCCAGACAGGGTGCTGCCACTGTGTCTGAGGCTCCTCCACATCTAGTGTGCTGGTGCAAAACACTCTGGCTCTCCATGCACACTGCTGCAGGTGGGCCCATGGAGCTGGGAACATGCCGAGGGTGACATGCTTCAGGTCCTTCACAGGTTTGTTTTCCTATTAGATTATTTCCCTTGCTGCCCCACATATGCTGCGGTTTTGAGATGAACGAGGCTGAGTCCTGAGTGAAAGAAAAATGCAAACCAAAATATAGACTGCAAAGTATTGGTGTTGGGCAAGATGTGTTAGTACTCGAGGTATGTAACCCATGGAGGAGGATCAATCCTGATGTATGTCAAAAACTCCTCACTGAGGTTAGCTGCATACAGGCAGTCCCTGTGCACCTTCTTGGCCTGTATCACCCAGTTTGCACATTGCAAACGTGTTGGGTGCAGTCCCAGTCCTGTGGAAGCTGACAGCAGAACTTGCAATGACTTCCACTACGGCAGCTGTCTTCCAAGCACAATGCAACAAGGGAGCAGTGCAATTGCCCCAAGTGCCTCTGGGAGCTCAGAGGTTTCAACAACTATCAGTGGCTGTGAAAATTATGATACACATTTACTCTAAACTGGATCTGGAGAAGATGTTTTTATCAGCACATTGTTGTCTCCTAGTTGCTGGACTAAGAAATCCCAGCCTCTGCAGACAAGGATGTCTCTGGTGTGTGCTGCCTGATTTCTCTTGTCCTGCTGTACTGAGTGTTGTATATATGCTACATGGGAATCTTTCTGATTTACTCTGGACCTGCTGTACTGGAGTGTTGTATATAGATTACATAAGAATCTTTCTTGATTTAGAAAGTAGTTTTAGAGCTATTTTTTATCACTATTTCCTTTTTGTTGTTGTTGCTGTGTTTTGTTTGGTTTTTTTTACCTCACAAAACACCTGTGTAAAAACTAATTTATTGTCACTGCTTGTTTTTTAAGGTGGAAGTCAAATAATGATCATCATTGCCTGAAGCTGGATTTTGAATCAGTAGAAGCAGAAGGGGAAAATTTCATGTTATAAAGCCATAAATACATCATAGTGCTTTAGGAGTGGGAAAAATACTTTTAAACTTACTGTATGTTTGCTTAAGAAAATAACTGTGTGTATCAGGAAGAAAGGGTTTGATGCATGGGCTGTAAAGCTGGCAGTATTAAAAGTTGTGGATGTTTTTGCAAGTACAGTGCTGTGTATCAGCATGGTAATTCCAGTGCACAAAAGCTTTTCACAAGTTAGAATGTACTCCTGCCTCTGAAGTGATGAGGAGGTGCATTGCAGCTAGCAGGCAAAGATCAGAAAGCTCAGCCTTATTTTCCTTAGTGTCTTCTGCTGTCTTTGTTGCTGAGCTGTCTGAGTGCCCACTACGGAGTGCAGTAACTTGCCTGGCGGCTTGCTGTCTGTTACTGCTCATTTTCTTTCTCATGAGAGAAGCCACAGAGGTGCTGAAGATGCTGTTTGAACTTCCAAAAAGCATCAGTGTTGCTCAAAAAGCCTTTCTATAACTGTGTTTTGTCACATTCTTAGTCCCTTTCCCAGAGGCCTAGTCAATGTTGATGTCGTGTTGTGGGCAACATCAGATGATACCAGCTCCTGACTGTTAGTGGATGAAATAAGTGTGAAGTCCCTGACAAACCCTGTTGCGGAGATCAGCAGGCATAATCCCACTTAGGCTCTCCTTCACTGCTCTGCAGTTTCCCAAATATCTGGAAATTAGAACTTTGGAGATGGAAACCAGCCTATGCCTCAGTTGAGGAATGTAGCCAGACCCTCTTGGGCCAGGCATGGGGGGGCTTGGGATCTCCCTTTACCTTTACCCTCAGCAGCTGGGTGGCAGAGCCCTGCTCTGTTCCTGGTCAGGAGGTGTGCTGAGGTGCAGGGGGAATGGAGCAAAGCTGGAGATAGGTAGGTTCAGACTGGATGTGAGGAGGAAGTTCTTCACCATGAGAATGGCGAGACCCTGGCATGGCTTGTCCAGAGAGGCACTTGAGGCCCCATCCCTGGACGTGTTTAAGGCCAGGCTGGATGAGGCTCTGGACAGTCTGATCTAGGGTAGGGTGTCCCTGCCCATGGCAGGGGGGGGTTGGAACTAGATGTTCCTCGTGATCCCTTCTAACCATGACTCTATGAAACACTTCTCTGAGTCAGCAGTTGAAGCCACGAGTACACCATAGGGGGAAAAAACAAGAAGTAATGCACCTTAGATTTTGCTAACTACAGATTATTTACAGCTTAAGTTTTATTGAGATGAATTTGCTATTCTAGCTCGTATAAATTTGAATTCATGTCTGCATGTTTGTTGGTTTGTGGGGGTTTTTCTGAGGAGGTGAAGTGTTCATGTTCGATGTACACCTGTCAGCACACTTTGTGAAATGTTTCCAGTTTTAATTTAATGATCCTGGTCAATATTTAGGAATCCCATTTTGGCCAAGAACAGAAGAACGGAGCTACAATTAGGTCTAGGGGAAATGCCAGCACTATACTGATCTCATGGGCACAGCTAAAACTGATCTACAATAGCAACACATAACAAATTAGCTGAGGCAATGAGGATTCACAAAGTTTTCAGATTGGTGGCAATGCTCTGTCAACAGCTGTGATTGTAGATCCTAAAGTGTATCCTAAGATAAATTTATGTTAGATAAGCAGAGCAGTGTCTCAGTACGGTGGTACAGTAGTTGTTAAGGCTAAGACATGCCTTGAAGAGCTGGAGTTGAGCATAGGCATTTCAACCACCCAGAGAAGTTTTAAGAACACAGAGTGGTGTGGGAAGCTTCCTTACCCCTCTTTTTCATAGAATCATAGAATCATAGAATGAACCAGGTTGGAAGAGACCTCCAAGATCATCCAGTCCAACCTAGCACCCAGCCCTATCCAGTCAACTAGACCATGGCACTAAGTGCCTCAGCCAGGCTTTTCTTGAAGACCCCCAGGGACGGTGCCTCCACCACCTCCCTGGGCAGCCCATTCCAATGCCAATCACTCTCTGTGAAGAACTTCTTCCTAACATCCAGCCTATACCTACCCTGGCACAACTTGAGACTGTGTCCCCTTGTTCTATTGCTGGTTACCTGGGAGAAGAGGCCACCCCCCACCTGGCTACAATGTCCCTTCAGGTAGTTGTAGCCAGCAATGAGGTCAGCCCTGAGCCTCCTCTTCTCTAGGCTGCACACCCCCAGCTCCCTCAACCTCTCCTCATAGGATTTGTGTTCCAGGCCCCTCACCAGCTTTGTTGCCCTTCTCTGGACACGTTCCAGCACCTCAACATCTTTTTTGACTTGACAGGCCCAGAACTGGACACAGTACTCAAGCACACAGCAGGCTGTAATTTAGTTTCTTCTAATCATGATCAAGAAAGAGGAGAACTCTTGGTGCTCACCTCACAGGATGAGAAGTGCACAGGGCAGCCACTCTTCAACTGCTAACTGAACTACTGGACATGGTCACCAGGGGTGGGCAAAGCAGCAGTGTCAAACAGTTGGAGTGCTTCTGGGCTCCATGAAGTATTTGGTGCATTTTACAGACTTGATTTATAGGATACATTTGAGAATTTGAGAGCAACTTTATGTAATTAAAGGCATTCCTCTGGCTTGATTCTGGGTGAGGTGAAGGAACAAAAACATTTGCAAATTATGTTTCATACTTATCTTCATGCACTTTCTGGCTCTCCTTAAAATACACCCCCTGATCTGTACTGTGCTTCCTTTGTAGGGTCCCTTGGGACAGCTGGCCGGGTTTGCAACCACACCTCCCGTGGCATGGACAGCTGTGAAGTCATGTGCTGTGGGAGAGGCTACGACACCTCCCGCGTCAGCAGAATGACAAAATGCGAGTGCAAGTTCCACTGGTGCTGTGCTGTGCGCTGCCAGGACTGCCTGGAAGTGGTAGATATTCACACCTGCAAAGCGCCAAAGAACACTGGCTGGATCTCTCGGACATGATGCTTAAGCATCACAGCTTTTGCCCTTCCTGGTCCATGCAGGGAACGCATCTGAGGTCTCTAGTTCTATGCCAGTTTTGTGTTTGCCTTTCATTGCACAAGAGCTGCTGAATAACGAATACAAACTGCAGCATTTACCTCCCATTTCGACGTGACCCTGTTGCTGCAGAGTTGTCTGTCTGTAAGCCCATGCAGCTCTGGAAGGGCATACTTATGGGAGTCTTCCACCAACATGCAACTCTCACCTGGCTTCCTTGGAGCAAGTAACTCCCACTATCAGCAACATGGCAAGATGCAGAGATAGGGCATGTTGTGTAAAACCACCACCACTTCCTGCACGGCCTGAACTTACTCAAGTGCCTTCTGAAGGATCTTGAGCTGGCCCGTGCCTTGGATACTGAAGTGCTGTGGAGTTTGAGCACCAGTTGACAGTTCCTCCATGAGAAAAAATCTGAGGCCAGGCTAGGCGAAGGGCTTTACTGGAGGAGTGTTTGTGGAGGGGTTCCAGTGGAATGGAATTTGCAGTGAGGTGGCTACCTGAGCACACCAGACATGGCTGGCATGCCGAGGCTGCCCATGGGGCAGCAACTGGCCCATGGCGAAGAGCAAAGGAAACTGCAGGAGATTATTCAACTGCAACATTTTCATAATTCTCATTAGCCATTACAGAGTCCAAGCAAATGTCTTTGTTATACAGTTGTGATAACTTGCCTTAAAAGCTTATTAGAGGTCATAATATTAACTGCTGAGGTGTTCCGTGATCTGAAGGATTAAAGAGAAGAGATTTGTTTCTCAGCCTGGTGAGAGCTGAGTACAGGACACTCAACTACCTAAGGATAAGGTTTCCTATTTTTCACTTACTGAATAAGGAAAAAAAACACTTGCAAAAAGCTGCTGGAGAATACCTTGTCATAGTAATAACTTTCTAAAAGCCCTACCAGCTTCTGTGTTCTTTAAAATGTAATAAATCTATGAAATGCATTCAAAATCACACCCAGGTGGGGACTTCTGAATGAGATACGCTCTGACTGCTTGCTTCAAAAACTAATGCCATCGACTAAGAGTGCATTTGCCTTTGATGGAGGCAGCTGCAGGTTGTGCCAGGTCTGAGTACCATCCTGTCATCAGCACAAAGCCAGAAAGATGTACATGCTCATGAGGCCCAGAAATCAGACACTGGAAAGAAGCCGGGTCAGAAAGGGACCGGCCACCTCTCCTTGGAGTAGAGACCAGCAAATGAGGTAAGACAAATAACGGGTCCTGTGCTTGTATGTCTAATAAGGCTCTGAAAAAGCACTCATGACATGCAGAGACTGGCAAGGTAATGAAAAAATAAGGCAGAATAAAGAGGTTGAATGGGTGACACATTGTGGGTGCAGGTAGAATTTCCATATGAATACCAAAAAAACCCTAAATAAAGTGGAGGAACCCTAGTGAGTACCAATAGTGCATGACAAAATACACAAGTACCATACTCTAGCAATTAATTGAGGGAGTTGGGATTGTTTAGCCTAGAGGAGGCTCAGGGGTGACCTCATTGCTTTCTGCAACTACCTGAAGGGAGGCTGTAGCCAGATGGGGGGTGGCCTCTTCTCCCAGGCAACCAGCAATAGAACAAGGGGACACAGTCTCAAGTTGTGCTGGGGGAAGTATGGGCTGGATGTTAGGAGGAAGTTCTTCCCAGAGAGAGTGATTGGCATTGGAATGGGCTGCCCAGGGAGGTGGTGGAGGCACCATCCCTGGAGGTGTTCAAGAAAAGACTGGATGAGGCACTTGGTGCCATGGTCTAGTTGACTGGATAGGGCAGGGTGATAGGTTGGACTGGATGATCTTGGAGGTCTCTTCCGACCTGGTTGATTCTATGATTCTATGAGGCACTTAGTGCCATGGTCTAGTTGACTGGATAGGGCTGGGTGCTAGGTTGGACTGGATGATCTTGGAGGTCTCTTCCAACCTGGCTGACTCTATGAAATTCTAAGTGTTTTGGTTTGGGTTTGGGTTGTTTTTTTTTAACAGGAATATTTAAAAAGAATGGAGTTTTGGATTCAAAGGTCTTGAGAGAGCAGCTGTTTCCATCTGAAAGCCTGTATGATTAAAATGGGCAAGTCATGTCTGGGAGGCACAGCTGGCATTAAAAGATTAGGAGAATCCAGAAAGGTATTCACTTGGACAATAAGGTAATGTTTCAGTAGCTGTGCCTGGCATTAACGTAATGATCACAGCTAGAAGTAAGAATAATCCTGATGCTCCTGGGTATAACCCAGCTGCTGGTGGGAAGAGCCCTGTGAGCATGGTAGCATACAGCATGTGCCCAGAGGTGTGTGCATGCCCAGAGTGGTGGTCATACCACTGGCCTCGTCCATTACTGCTGGCAATTCTATCTCTGGACAGGGGGAGGAAAAGTTCACACCCAGCTGTATTTAAAGGTGAGCTCCAGGGAGAATTTTTATGAAGCTTTCATTATGAAATTAAATCAGCACAGGCTGAGCAATATCACATTTTAAACAGTGAACTTAGCTTAGAAGTAGTATTTTGTGCCAGCTTTTTGGAAAGTTTCAGGGACATTTTGAGTAGTCTACAAATTCCCCATGTAGGGAAGCTGAAAATACTTCAATGGTCTGGAAAATATGAAGCCTCATTCTTACAAGGGATCTTGTTCTAGGCAGCTGAATGGAATCAGGTAATTTCTTAACACCATTACTTGGTTAATACACCAGAAAACAAACCCTCCTGAATTCTGCAGTCCAAGGTAAAGTGCTTTGGGGTCACTCTATTAAAAGTGGAACTTATATTCCCCAAACTGGTGCTCCTATTCCTCAAGCAAGGTACATCTTCTTGCTCCAAGCTCCCCTGGTCTCAAAAGACCTATGTCCCCTGAAGGCTGGTCCTACCAGTGAGACCAGGAAGATGGTATCATTGAGTAGCTTGGCCTTTTCAGTGTTCTTCATTGGTAGATCCCCTGCCTCATTCAGCAACAAGCCCACCCCAGGTGAGCACAGCAGGCTGAATATTTCACATAAGTGCCATGTTAACAAGCTGCAATGCAATGCCCCTGCCAAACTCCGTTCACCAGAGGAAAAAAGAGTGTTTCACAGCACAGCAAATGTGTAACCACTGAGCTGGCCAATGATTTGGTTACTTTTCCCCCCCTGTATTTATGTTTTCTTTTTTAAAAAGAAGGGCTCAAGGTATGATATAGCTGTAAAAGCATTTCTGCTGCCTCTGCCATGGAGAAAGCACTCCTGAGAGCTTTTGCTGTTTCTTAGAGGGAAAAGACAATGTAAATCAGAGGGATAAATACAGCAGGAAAGGCACCTCCTCAACCTTCAGCTAATCAGAGAAAAAAAAAGGGGGGAATATATATGTCAGGCAAAGCAGATTAAATAATCCTTTCTTCTTTTTTTTCCCTATGGAGTAAATTCACTCATGTATTTAGTCATGAGGAAGAAACAGCTCTCCCTAAGTACACACTTCAGTGTCAGAGTAATGTTAGCTGAGGCTAAAAAGGTTGTAGGAGCATTTTGTTTAAAAATATGCAGCTCAATTTTCTGGAGGGAGTTCCCTTTAATTTGCTGCATGAAATCAGCATCTAACAGTGCTCTGCAATGCCTTTAGCCTGCCAAGCTTTTTGGGATTGCCTCCTCTGCACTCCTTTCTTTTAAGTGCCCTGCTGTTTTGGGGAAAATCTCGTTTGAAAAAAAAGTAATTTTCTGTTACCATCTGTCAGCCTGGATGCCCAAATCACACCTGCATTTACTAAGTAGCTGATGGTCCCTGCCCACAGGCTTTGTGCCAGCCTCTCGCAATAGCTGGTGTATGGTGACAAGAGGGAGAATGAACATTTTACTGAAGAGTAGTGAAGATCACAAGGAAAAAACAGCCCAGTTCAGTGTACAGCATGAAGTGTGCCAATGCTTGCTCATCTCCAGGGATTTTGCCTCACGCTTAGGGAGGGCTACAGCATTCCTGATGGCAGAGGTGATTCTGTGGACAAATATAAGAGCCTGCAGTTGTCTCCTGGTCCTTCAAAAACACAAATAAACTTGGTTTATTGTCTGAAAGAAGCAGCAGAGCACAGACTGTAATCAGTCTGTTAAAAAACCCTTTAAAGTGTTTAACAGCTCACTTGCTTGATTGTAAAAGAATGCAACTTCATAATGCAAGATTGTTTCTTGTGTGAAAGAAGCAAACATATATGAGGCAACGTATTGATTGCTCCTCCTTCCTTGTCCAAATTGACTGCTCCTCCTTCACTGTTCCAGGGGAGCCACTCTGCTCCCTCGGCCTTAGGGACGAGGCAGGGGAGCCTGGCTGGAAGCTGCTTGGCACGCAGTCCAGGGGCTACTGTGCACGCTGTGCCTTAACCAGAGGTGCTGAGATTTTCAAGCCCCCTGTGTGTTGACATTCACAGTGTAGGGAAGGAGGTGCCTGCGAGGGATGTGGCTTCCTTCAGATGTTTCCCTCTTGTAGGCTTCTGCAGCACAGGAAAATACCTGATACTTTTGTTCTTTCTCACTGGGGTAAGGAATTCCATGCAATCTCACTGAGAAATCTGAGTACATTTAGCATTTGCAGCAAATGCCAGCAAACGATTGCCAACCAGAGGAAGCAGCAGCCTAGGTGCAGCAGTCCCTGCCCCAGTGTGGCTCCTGCAGTGGAACAGCTGTAAACCTATGCAGTGGGAGGGCCAGAAGGTTGCCACCTTGACTTACCTGACACAACTGGGAGAGGGGTCTCTCTTTTTTAGCTTTATGCAGTGCCTGTATCTATAGCATGTACCTAAATTATATTAGGTTGTCTTGGAAGAAAAAAAACAGTAACTGTTAACATTTGGAGTTATAAAGCATCCCCCACCCCCATCCTCACACATCTTCCCTTCCCCTTCCATCTGCAAACTGAAAATTTGGATGAGTTGTTATTATCCAAGGCAGATTTCCAGAAGGCTCCTCTTTGCACTAAGCCAGAGGCTTTCCATCATTATAATAACAGGCTGTGTTTGATTTTTGATCTAAGCCATGACAAACTTCACAGGAAACATATTGGAGGCAGAAAAGCCTAAGGCAACAAACTCTGCCTGATGAAACAGAAAATCCTTTTCTCTGACTTGGCTGGTCTCTCTGATGCCTAGAATTATAATTAAAGCTAAAAAAGTATTTTCTAGATAAAATCCTTGGTTTACTACTGCTTATAAGGGAGATGGAAACTAAAAATAGGAGGAGTAGAATTGTGTGAGGATATTTTCGAGTTCCTAGAAGTTTGACATTGTTCAAGGGAAGGATCTGATTCTTCCAGGAGTTAAACATTTGTTTTATCAGGTTATTACAGATAGTCATCCCCACACAAATTGCTGTTCACATTTCTTCTAACATAAGGCCAAACTACTAACTTAGCTGCTGAGAAACATATAGCTAGGAATACACTGAGGTGCAGACATCTGTATCTGATCCTTCTGATTTTCATCAACCTTAATTCAGACTATGCCACTGTGAGGCAAAGATGAATACAGTCATCCCTAGCTCTGCAGCTAGAGATACAGAGGAGCACCTGCTGTAAAGGTGTTTTCCAGGCATGTCATAGAACAATTCAGATGCAAAGCCAAGCACTCAAATATTACCCCATTTTACACTTCCACATGCTGTCCAACAGCAGTTCACTACCTCCAGTCTTACCTCGCATTCCAGCATTGTGGTTTTGCAGGAATAATGGCTGCAGATGAAAAACTTGTATCTCATCTTCTGTGTCCTTCCTCAGGTCTCATTAGAGTTGGCTTCTTCTGGTCCTCCCTCAGGACTCATCAGATTTGATTTCTTCTGGTGTGTTTTTTTTTTGCCCCACAGCACAACAGTTTTGTGCCAATGCAGTACCACTGCTCACCTGGACAAAAATGTAGTGCATCTCCTGCTGTTGATGAACGCTTTTACTCACTCATTTCCTCGTTGATAAACATCTGCTGGTGATGACAGTCCCTCGAGCTGCTCAGCATTTCTAGAACAGCAAAGTTGAGCTGGCAAAGTGGCATTTGCAATCTGCTGCATCATGTCTATTCTTCGTTAGCTGGGACAGGAGTTGAAAAAGATATCCCTGAGGCATCTGCAAGGCTGCACTTCTTGATAGAACTGCTCGTTTCAGCTTTCAGATCAAACTCTTGCTCTTGGAGCTGGCCACCTACATTAGCAGAGGTGTCTGTGGGAAGTTTCCATCTATGGTGGCTATGTTAAAGGTGAATACTTCGTCTAAACCTCTCACAGCCCAAGGATAAGATTTCCTGAGGTAAGCACCAATGACAAAATATCAACCTCTCCATAAACTAACACCAGTCTTGCTAATGAGCTTCTGGTCTTGAGCAACAGTTTATCATGCTGATATTTAATCTATACAGGAAAAAGCACTTGCTTTTTCAGACATGAAAACCACTAGTAAGGCAATAAAATCTTGGGAAGAAATACCAAAGAGCATGAATGCAATGATCACTCACTACCTGTAAATTTGTCTACCATTCCCTGCCTTTACTTATGCTTGTTCTGTAGACAACACAACATGGAGCTTCTGAATATACCTGAAGTAAGAGCAGTGTGAAAAAACCAATCTGTTAAGTGGACTTTTTTCAAAAGTCAAATGAGGATAAAACTGACCTCTGTGCAGGGATGGGAATTGGAAGCCTAATGCTCCATCCAAACTGCCTGAAGAGCCTAAAGCTGTTTTAAGGAAAAGCTTTAATTGTCTAGAAGTGCCAGCTATGGACTTTCTGTAGAGGTGAGGGCTTCACCCTGCCTGAACTCATTAAGAAAAGGCAGTGAGAGCGCTGCCTAACTGTGAAGTTATTAGTGTTACTATTTTTCATTAACTGAACAGAAAGCCAAGCCCTAGCTGTGGTGAAGCAGATACACCACACACGTTTAAGAACACAAAGCACAACCTGAGCTTTGAAGAAGCGGCCAAGAGACAGCAATGCTGCAATACACAAAAGTTTATTTTTAAGTCTTTCTTTTCTGAAGGCAAAATATAATAGAACCTAACATCAATGTATTTTGTACAACAAAACAGGTTTTATATGAGAACAGACAATCCATGAAAAGTTTTTAAGTCTTAGAACTGCTTCCCTTTTTTTTATCATGCTTTCTTGTGGTCAACAAAAAGTTGGCACAGAAGATGTCACGGCAGTCAGTCAGCAGGTGTGCTCCCTCAGATCCTCGTCAGCTGGTGCCACAGACTGGAGGGCAGAATACTTTCTACTTTTTCCATCACAAAATTTAAAGGGGCAAAGAGAGTGCTGAGAAACTGCAAAGAAACCAGATACACATTCAGATCAAAATCCAGCTAACAGTACACCTCAAGAGAGCTGTCCAGTAAGACAAGAACTCTTGTTGCGCTCCTCTGTGAAAGCCTCCAGGTTAACCAAGGTGATGTAACTTATTCCATATAAAGACTTGCCACCAAATTTGGAGCCTCACATAAATACAGATCACTGCATTTTAGAGCAAAGAAAGCAAGAGCCCCGTTTTTATGAGGATCAAAGTGATGAACTAAAAAGGTTTGCACACATGTCGCAGCCTAGATTCAGGCTCCTACTGAAGTCACTAAAAGATCAAGCCAAAACCTACTAGGGGAAAGAAAGGCTATTTTGTAAGAGCTGAATCTGCCAGACCACCTCTCAGAGACAAAAGTCTGACCTTAGATTCAGGTTTTCAATGGTTCTGATTATCTACAGATCTGCTCTATAGGCAAAGGGATCACTAATTGGAGTTTATTTTAGTATCCTCCCTCTATCACAGAACACAGCAATGCTGAAAGGGATTTCAATATATTGTTAGGACAGACATAAGTGACAAAAATAAAGTGATCAGAGACCATTTTATCACAAGAAAAAAAAACCAACACTGCCAGGTACACAGCTCAGAACTCAGTATTTAAAGAACTACATTTCTAGGCAATGCATATTAACTGTTCTTCCTATTAATAATGTGTCAGTTCAACTAGACACACTGCATACAGCCATGTTGGGGACTTACACATATATAAGTACAGTAACATGCAAAGTCAGCACATCCAGACTGTGAACCCTGTGGCTGCTGTGACCATTTAGGCTGCTGTGACCTTGCTAAAAATAAACAGTTCAGGAACTGATTGGCAGAGCTGCAAGAGGTTTGTGTTTCAGTTGCTGCTCTGCAGTTGGCACCAAACATATAAACTGTGCTTATTGCATTGCATTAAAGCAAATCTGATCCTGGATGTGTTCTTTTTGCCCTAAAGAACTCTTTCTCCTGAAAAAAACAGAGCATCTGACTTCATGTATAAACACATCCCTTTTAAACATCCCTTTTTGTGTTCTGCATCTGTCCCATATATCTTCAATGTCAGGTTGGACAGGGCACTGAGCAGCCTATCTACTGGAAGATGTCCCTGGTCACGGCAGAGGAATTAGACTAGATGACCTTTAAAGGTCTCCTCCAGCTCAAACCATTCCATGATTCTATGATCTTTAGGCTCTTAAAGGATGCAGAGGTGGGGGTATGGTCCCCCTGCAGTCACTGAAGACAGAAAGCTAAGCAGTTTCAGAGAGCAATTCTATCCTTTTGTAATGGTCTTTTACTCCTCTAACCCCAGCTGCAGAGGAAGTCAGGGCAGTCCAGCTCTGTCTTCTCCCATAACGCAAGGAAGATGGTGGCACAGCATGCAGTGCTGGCCACCCACAGGCAGAGTGGTGCTTCTAGTGCAGCTCCTGACACAGTTCTGGCCCATGACAGGTAGTGTTTCCTCACAAATCCCAAGCAGAGTTCGAGGATGGCACAGAGCAGGGACAGTTCCTAGCAGTCAGTGAGGATGGGGTCATCCTGCCTTTTGGAGGGGCAGCAGTTAGAAGCACAGACATGAACTGTGATGTGTCACTTGCCTTTGTCTTTTGAGCCACGGATCAAACAGTACTTTATCCATGAATCCAGACATGTCCTTGGTCTTTAACTTAGGGTCCCTAAGTATCTGAAGGTCAGTGAAAAATGTAATTTCTAAAGGTCTGTGTGCTGCTGAAGCACATCTAAGACACATGTACTTAAAGCACTTTGAAATGTCAGTGTCTGACAGAGATTGTACCTACTGCATGGTATCAAGCAAGAAAATATCTGCAGTTTAACTGTCTGTCACAATGGGCTTTGTTTGTCATTTAAGTGTAAAAATCTATGATGTTTACAATGCCTGTGAATTTTAAAGGCAATAATAAGCATTCAAATTCTCTTTTTTTCCCTCTTGGACATATCTGCAATGTTTGCAGACAGTACCTCATTGATTATTTGAGCATCCCGGGAAAACCAGCTTAACACCATCACTGGTGCTGAGATTTTATCCTAAGCACATATCAACGAACTAACTGAAGCTGCAGAGACCATTTCACTCACTAAAGGTCAAGCTGTGTAATGTGAATTACAGTTGAATTAAGGCAACGCTGACTGACACAATCTAGAGTTTGGGATTACTGCTTCAAGTGCCTTAGCCTAAGTAGAAGCATTCCCTCTTGGTTAAGCTGTGAACTGTTTAAATAAATATGTCCCTTTAATTTTGCCAAACGCAAAATGCTCACCAGAGGATATTTTCTGCTCTTTTGAGCAGCACTTGATCTACTGAGATAAAAGCTTTGTAACCACTGCAAATTACACACCTGTCAAGTCAATGAAACAAGAAGAATTTGCCTTACTGCAATTCACAGAGATTTTATTGCTGAAGTGGTTGGCTCTGTCCTACCACAAACTCAGAGGACTAGCTGTAGCTTAAAATGAGACAAGTTTTTCTCCACTTGGAAAATCAGCTAGTTGACAAAGTACATTTAAATTCATGGATACCAAAGTCTGGCTTCACTTAAGCCCATGCAAAGCCTTTGCTGACAGCAAGAGGTCCAGGATGCAACCTCCTCTCTCATACAAGCTCTTGTGAACAACATTTGTGCTGGAGCTATCTGGCCTTTGGAAAGCTCCTGGTGCTCCTGTCTCCAGACACCGTGGGCAGATGTTATCTGGCTTATTCACCACATGGTAGCACCCAGGCAGTGCTAGGCTGCATGATATGCTTTACAAAATGTTACTTCTTTTTGCCTTTCCTTTTGAAACTGACTGTTTTTTTTCCAAACGGAATTGAAAGAGCAGCACCAGCAGCACAGTGAGAATTTAAGGTGGCAGAACTGGTGGTGGGAAACCTGTAAAAAGTTTGTTATTAACATTTTGTATTTTAAGCAAAAACTATCAAGCTGCCTATTTCAAAGCTGGCAGGATGTCACAAACTTAAATTCTGCCTTTCCCAGGAACAACAAAATCTCAGCTGCTCCATGTAGTGGTGTATAAAGATACAGCTAAAACAAGTGTCAGTACATACTGACAGAGTAACTGCATTCATACAAGTTCAGAGATCTTGAGTAACCTCACCAACTTTATGCACATAATTCAGCCCATGTTTTAATTCTCTGCTTATTTTACTAACTAGAAGCTTTACCTGCTCCAATAAGCAGAACTTAGTAACCACACAGAGTCTTGGGTATCTATTCTATTAAGACCAAGAGCAGCTGCACTTACATCATGGAAATGAATCCTTCTTGTCAGTATATTTAGTTTAGCTCTTCCTGCTAGAAGAGAGCAGTAGCAGAGAGTACTCACAGCTTTTGCAAAGACTCCCATAAGCTCTGGGAACTGATGTGTCAGGAGGGCCAGCATGGCTGTGAAAGAACACAGTCCAGCAGTGAAGAGGATGAAGAATGGAAGCTCTTTTTTGGGGTAAACTGAAACTTCATGAAATGCTGTAGAAAAAACAGATGTGAAGGGGAACACATTATAAAAAACCAAACAAAATGAATGCAGTCAAAACCAAAGTGACATTCTTACGTGCCCTGAACAGCCATAGACACCTAACAATGCTTTTGATAGATTAAATACCCAGGTCTGAAAGACATAAGGTCAATGTTTTTGGTGTGTTAGTCATCTCACTACCAAATAATTCTCATTTAAGATCTTATTTCAGGCTTACTGTGGTCCTATGTAGATGTTACTTTTGCCTTCCTTATGTCAGCACCAGCTATAACGCAGCTGTGCAATAACTAACCCCAGAAAGCTAACCTATAAATAAAGCATATTTTTTTTCACTGCAAGCCATTGAGAGGCCACATGACTACCTGTTTGCTAATGCTGGTCTGCAAGAGAGAGCAGAAATATGCATCCAGGAGCAACAGAGACACCAGCCTTGCAGAAGCATGCTTGTAGATTAGTTTAAGCAGACTGTGAAAGCTACAGCCTTTGTAACAATAGATTCTGAGAGTTTGTCATCCGTGGAACCAAGAAAGGTTACCCTAACAATATGTATGACCTAAAAGGATACAGAAACAGGCACTTTAAATTCAGATCCACTCATGGCAAAAGGTTTGTGATTGATATTTTTCATTTGCATCATATCTTAATGTTCTGGTGTAATTCCAGCTGATTCTTCATTAAAACACATGCAATGAAAGGGTGCAGACAGGTATGCAAGCCCCCTTTAACTGACCCGTGTCTGTCATGGTTAGGTTTAACACTTCCCTACCCAAACTCAAGAGACTTTGTAGTGAAAAGCATTTCCCATAGCTGCCAGAGCACACCACCACTCCACATGCTGTTAAGGAGTCCCTCGCTTCTAAGGTTTGACAAGAATGATTAGTTTTGCATCCAAGAAAAGAACACTGAGCTATTCTGCATGACTTTGTAATTTCTGAATCTCCTGACACTCCATCCTCTCCAGCTCAGCAGCCCTCTGAGTAAAGCAAGAGAGTGCTCTAAGAGGTGTTCTTATAATTAGGGTGATTATAATGGGGTGGGGAGATACTGTGACTTGCCAAGGATTTCTGTGTAGTATCAGCTAGAATGCGCTGTACAGGAGAGACTTACACAGAGCAGATTTTCACTGTGTTATTCTTGCCTAATGTTTACTCGTGCAAACTCACAAAAAGTGGCAATGCATTCTTCAGCCTGAACCAGGGAGGTTCTGAATTGAAGGCTACAAAGAGTGTAAATGCCCTCTACGGCAGCCTTCACAACAGAAGCAGGCTACATTTAATCTTTCCATAACAGATTTCTCTTCATTCCTTCTTCAGCACAGAGAAAAGAGAATAATCTCCTTCCTTAGATCAACTCTTATTTGCCCTTCTGTCCTGACTGTGCAAATCAATCTGCACCTTTGTGTGTTTTGCTTGTTCTCATACGAAGTCCCACTTGAGAAAACATGGAATGAAGCACAACTATTTGCAAGATTGGCTGCTGCAGCTTTGCCACTGCTTTCTTGTGCTTTACTGTATGCACTGCAGTAAGCCTCATTAGCTTGGACTATGCTTCTTGAGGGCTGGATCTGGCATTGTTATCTCACAGAGCACTGGGAATGCTGTTGGCACTCTGCTAATACATACATAATAAATTATAGAGGTAATTTCACATCAGTCTTTTCATAATAGCACACACATGACTATGAAGAAAACCCTTTCTCAATGTTTCAGAATGCATAAGCATAACCTGTCAGAGTAACAGCTACTGTCCTCAAGCAGGTTTCATCTTGCTTGGAATTTCAGTAGCTAGTGTTGTCTACACAAGATTAACAAGGCTCTGCCACTGTTCTCCTGCTTTGACAGGACCCTAAAGGGTTTTACCCTAAAAGAAAGATCAGATGTTTTCCAGTGTCTCAGCAAGAGAGAACAGCAAGATCTTACCGGGTCTGTCTCTTCAGTAACCTGCCTTGCTGTCTCTGCACTGGACACAACAGTAAAGACAGCTAATTGCTTTGGATTATGGCTAGAAGCTGCCTCTTAAACCATGACAAAAGCTCCAGAGAATCACTGTCCAATTCATTCATTCTAATCCAGTGCATCCAATTTAAAAGGCATCAATGGAGATCAGTGCTGCAAGACTCAGGTAAATGATTCTTTGATGTCAAGAAAAAGAAAAGTTGAACATACATGGTAGTAGTTCTCTATCTGCGGTTTCTGTACAAATAGGGTAAGGGTAGAAAAGATGTCCTTTTTCCAGTGGATAGGGGATCATTCTGAAAGCTGAAAAGAAAACAAGACCATGCAGGAGTTATTGTTAGTGTGACAATCACTGGACATACTTAACTGTATTTACAGTTTACAGAAGCAGGTTCATGTCAAGTGAGATCACATTAAATACACACACATATGTCAGAGAATCATAGAATCAACCAGGTTAGAAGAGACCTCCAAGATCATCCAGTCCAACCTAGCACCCAGCCCTAGCCAGTCAACTAGACCATAGCACTAAGTGCCTCATCCAGTCTTTTCTTGAACACCTCCAGGGATGGTGCCTCCACCACCTCCCTGGGCAGCCCATTCCAATGCCAATCACTCTCTCTGGGAAGAACTTCCCCCTAACATCCAGCCTACACCTACCCCGACACAACTTGACACTGTGTCCCCTTGTTCTATTGCTGGTTGCCTGGGAGAAGAGACCAACCCCCACCTGGCTACAATGTCCATTCAGGTAGTTGTAGACAGCAATGAGGTCCCCCCTGAGCCTCCTCTTCTCCAGGCTAAACACCCCCAGCTCCCTCAGCCTCTCCTCATAGGGTTTGTGTTCCAGGCCCTTCACCAGCTTTGTTGGCCTTCTCTGGACACTTTCCAGCACCTCAACATCTCTCTTCCTGATCAGAGCCAATTGCACATAAAATTCCACAGCCAAACTTACACATCTTGTCTTAGGCTTTTAGGTTGCAGAGTTTTCAAATTTCAAGGGGAAGAAGTGGAGCTGATACAACAGGTATAGCCTACAAAATCACCAGCCAAGCTTGTGAATTCAGACCAATACTTGCAATCTCTTCACCAAGCATTGCATGGAAAAAAATACACTATTTATTCCCCATCACACTCCATCAAACCAGGTAACGCTGACGAGTCAAGCCCAGAGAACCAGTTTTCCAACACAGACCTGTTTTCATTTTACATTTGGCAATCAAAGATTAATACTGAGTTATTAAAACCAGGTTCTTCACATGCATTCTTTTTAAACGCAGCAAATCAATTCATGTTTCCAATATAAATCTTCAGGCCATGTATTAAGTAACACAGAAACTCAGGCATTTTAAAAACTGAAGATAATAACAGAGAGGGAGGGGAATGGATTACTAAATCTAGCTGATGATGATGTCATAGGGCATCTGAGTGTGATTTATGGAAACATCAGAATACTTGACTGAATTACAGCTTTGCAATCAAGGCATCCTTTTCCATTATCCTATATATTATTTTCACTGTTAAAATGTCATCAACATGTTGTTCTCACTGCTCCTAAGAACATCAGTTACTGAAGCAATATTTTCCTCCACATGTTCTAGAAGCACTGTATATTTCAGATGTTAGGTACAGCCCACCACTGCACAGGAACACTCCTTATCTCTTGCTCACAAGGCAACTGAGGGATCAGTTTAACACACACGATAGTCCACTTTCAGTTGTGCACACTGCATTTAAAATGAGGTTTGCTGCATTCTTCGTGCAACTGTATATTTCTCCTTGATCATTATGTTTAAAGCAATAGTGAAGTAGGCAGACATATCTAAGACTGTAAACCAACCTGTAAACCAACCTGGGCTATAACACTCTTCTAATATTGAGACACCTCCTCCAAAGTACCCCAAAAAGCCAAGCACAAATACAATAACCCCAGCTTTATATGATCTTCACATGCTACAAATGTCTGTATAAAAACATATGTGGAGGGATGCTCCATGTTACAGTATCACAGTATCACCAAGGTTGGAAGAGACCTCATAGATCATCAAGTCCAACCCTTTACCACAGAGCTCAAGGCTACACCATGGCACCAAGTGCCACATCCAATCCTGCCTTGAGCAGCCCCAGGGACAGCAACTCCACCACCTCCCCGGGCAGCCCATTCCAGTGTCCAATGACTCTCTCAGTGAAGAACTTTCTCCTCACCTCCAGCCTAAATTTCCCCTGACGTAGCCTGAGGCTGTGTCCCCTCGTTCTGGTGCTGGCCACCTGAGAGAAGAGAGCAACCTCCTCCTGGTCACAACCCCCCCTCAGGTAGTTGTAGGTCACCCCTGAGCCTCCTCTTCTCCAGGCTAACCAATCCCAGCTCCCTCAGCCTCTCCTCGTAGGGCTGTGCTCAAGGCCTCTCCCCAGCCTCGTCGCCCTTCTCTGGACACGCTCAAGCATCTCAATGTCCCTCCTAAACTGGGGGGCCCAGAACTGAACACAGTACTCAATACTCCTTACTTCAGAATTGCTAACAGAACCTTTTCTTTCCAATTCATCTTAGTATTTAAACAATCACGTGTCTTCTGCCTTAGTATTAGGATTCTAATCTAAACAAAACAGGGGCAGTACAGATGTCACTTTTAGAAAACAAGTGAAAAAAGGTCTGAATAGATTTTGCTGAATTCCAACAGTCACCTTTGATGTGAGACTCAGCAGGGAATATGTGCAGCAAAACAGTTTATTTAGCAATGATATTAGTCATGGAAGAGTGTGCTCTGGTTCACCTGTATGAGTTTCTGTTCATGTAGGTGCTTCTCTGCCTTACTCTTGATGTTACCTGGTCCTATTTTATATAATCAACTGCAGTAGCACAGAAGCAGTTTGCCACTCAAATATCTGTTTATGCTCATCATAACAGCTACCAGAGTATCTGAGAATCCCTAGGTTTTCTTATCTTGCAAACAACAGGAAACATGACACAAGTTTAGACTCTGACTTCACTTCAGTCTCTCTTGAAATTTGGTTACATTTGAAATTTGGTTACATTTGAAACTACAGCACCTGGATCAAACTCACAGCAACATTTCACATGGTTTCACTTGGGTGTTTTCAGTTGTACTATGAATAAAACTGGACTTTGACAGATCAAATGAAGACAGAACAGGAAACAACCAACCTTCCAGTTCAATGCTGACCCTTCATTTTTATAACCTCACTTTCCTTAACTGTTGAATGCCATGTGGGAAAAACTGAGAGTTTTGGAGTTTAAAATATCACAGAGACATTTCTATGTAAATTTTGGCTGAGGCTGTGTTAATTAGGAGTGACCTTATTTCTATCAGCAGCTTTCCAAATGTACGACTGACTTACTGTACTTAACTCTGTCCAGTTCCCACAAGGTGAGATCTGAATGGTGTGTATGTAGGCATTGAATTCCTACATCCAAGCTACAAAAGTGAGAGATGTGAAACAGCACAATTTAAAGACACGGCAAGTATACAAAGACCTAGAAAGAAATTGAGAGCAACTGACCATGTACTGTATGTAAGCTGATGGCTAGAGATAGTGTCTAATTAAATTCAGTTTTTCTGTCCTGTTTCCACTAGTTTTCACTTACAGTTGCACAGAGATGCCCAATGAACCTTTCGCAAGAGAAGGACTTAGAGAGTGGCACAAATAGTCACTACGGCTATAACAAGCATCACCCAGACAAAGACAAGGACCAAAAGTGATCATTATTGCTTTAGACACTGGTGAAACCATTGAAACTCTTGGGAGCCTTTATGTGTGAGCAAGACTTGAACAAAATTCTTAAGGATTGCTCATCTCTCTGAAATCACTGTGCAAAATGAATTAAGGACTCTTCTGTAAAGGCTATGCAACAATATTCATTTACATCTTTATGGGCTATAATACAAAGATTAGCTGAAAAATAGACATTCAGACTGCTGTGGAGGTAATAAGGAGAGGAATCAGTCAATCTAGTTCGATGGGAATGCACTACACTGCCTCCAGGTACAGGTGGTTGGATTTCCTAAGTGGCGAGATCACTGGCCAAAGCTGGTCTTTGTAAAGAGCCCTTTAGGGACTCTATAGCCTGACAAAGCAGAAGATCACAGGATGTTAGGGGTTGGAAGGGACCTCTGGAGATCTTTGAGTCCAACCTCCCTGCCAGAGCAGGACCATATAATCTAGTGCACATCACACAGGAACACATCCAGACAGGTCTTGAAATTCTCCAGTGAAGGAGACTCCACAACCTCTCTGGAGAGCCTGTTCCAGTGCTCCAGGACCTTTACAGTAAAGAAGTTCTTCTTCATGCTGAGGCGGAACCTCCTGCGCTGTAGTTCATAGTCATTGCCCTTTATCCTATCACAGGACACTCAGGAGTCTCTGCAATATACTGCTCCATAGAGATAGGATAATGAGCCATGGGCTAAAGGATTTCTGCAAGCATCAGAAAGAAGAAACACTACATAAAAGCAAACCCCTGAAAATAAGCCACTGGGAAGGACACTATAATAGAGAAAATAAGACTACTGGGAGAAAAGACAGGAAAAGAACAAGCAGGTAGGACAGAGAACAATACAAGAGAGCAAACCCCAGGTGGCAGCAGTATGGATTACTGAGTGAGGTGTTCTACACATCTAAAAACAAAGCCAGTGTTTCCTCAGGGAACCTACACTGCCAATTGGAAAGGTGCCGGTCACTTCACACAGTCACTGCGACACTAAGTCACTTACAGTGGAGGCATTAAAGGCATTTTGTAGGAATCCTCATGGTGACAAATGATCTTTTCTAATAAAGCTACGTGAGAGCAGTAAATGGAGAAAGCAAAAAACCAAAAGTGGTGTAATAGGATACAAAGAGTCTAAAATAGAACAAGCAAACTAAATTCCAAGAAGAAAACAACTGATTAAAAAGAGCCCACCAAGGCTGATCATAAACAATGCTTCTTAATTCTCTGAAACATGAACAAAATCCACATCTCAAAGACAGAGTAAGATGGGTTAGAACATCAGTGTATGACCTTTGGAGTACAACCTCCTACTCAAAGCAGGGTCATCTTTAAAGCTAGCTGAGCTCTGAGTATCTCCAGGGATGGAGACACCACTACCTGTAGGCAACCTGTTCCGGTGCATCACCACTCTCATTCTGGAAATACTTTTCTTATGTCTAGATGAAATTTCCCTTTTCAACTTGTGTGGTTTGCCTCTTTCTACTGTCATGTTCTGCAAAGACTCTTACTCTGTCTTTCATATCATCTGTCCATTGGGTAGTGGAAGACAGCAAGTCCCTTCAGCTACCAGAAGTCTTTTCCAAGTTGAACAAAATCAGCTTGATCAGCATCTTTTCTTACATCACATGTTCCAGTCCCCAGGGCACCCTAAGTAATCCTTCATTGAACTCTCTCCAGTTTGTCAATTAAAACAAAAAAGTAATATAACACTGTAGTTTTTTATTCCACACATTAATATTTTTCTCCCTATAAGGCACTTTCATCATTTCCCAGGATGAAAGCATTCACAGAGTCATGGAACATTTTGGATTTGAAGAGACCTTTAGAGATCATCTATTCCAACCCCTTTGCTACAGGTTGGGACATCTTTCACTAGATCAGGTTGCTTGAAGCCCTGTCCAAACTGACCCTGAGTGCTTCCAGTGATGGCATATGCAACTTATCTGGACAAGTTATTCCAGTCACCTTATACATGAGCAAGAAAATACATCTTAAAGAAGATGGGAACTTTTGTTCAGCATTACACAGAGAATACAATTCAAAACTACAGAAACCTTAGAATTTCGGGTTGAATTTCAAATATTTCAGTGTGATGTGGATGTAACTGAGCTCCAAAATTCTCACATACTATACTTCACAGTGACATTCAATAAAAATGTTTGATTAGCTCCTGTGTAAGAAAGAGAAATACTTACTGCCTTCCCATGTACAGTGTAAGAGATTCAATGCCCCCTCTACTCTTTTCCAGTGTTGAAGATGAAAAAAAGCATATGCTATTGCTTCACTGTCCCCTCTCTTCAGAATATGTTCAGGGGGCAGAATTAAGCTTTTCATTTCTAGTAGATACTGCAACAGAAAAGCAGAGCACAATTATTTTAGACATACTATAAACCACGAAGCTGCTGGCAATTCTACAATGCACACTGAAAGGTCTTTTTCCCTGAAGTGTTGTCCCTTGTAAGTGTTTCATCAAATGTGTCACATCACCAACTGCACTTGAAGATAATGACTGAATTATTCTCAAAGAGTAAGATAATGACAGACAGTTCTGGTCTTCAGCTGTAGAAGGGGGACTACGGAGAACTTCAAAATGAGGTGTTTCTCTTATCAGAGGAGATGAAAAAGGGCCCAGGGTAGAAAAGAGAACCTAATTACCAGAGCTTTTTATTTAAACATCTTTATAATAAAATGAAGACACTGAACAGTATGGTGCTCACACTCTTTCTATAAGGAAGCACACAGCACATAACAGCATGCACACGGGTTGCTTTACTGCATTGCCATCAGCTGGTTGCAAAGCAAAAAGCTGGTTACAAAGCAAAAAAAGTTCATAATGTAACAAACACCTGAATTTCTGGGGGGGAAGAGGGGAAAGTATTGCATGTTTAAGCTTGCCATTTGAAACAGTTGCTGGTATGAAAACGAAAAGCACCACTGACTAAACCCACAAGCAATCTCCCTGTTACAGGATCGCCCCTAACAGAAGCAGACAATGCACATGGCAGGTTCATGCCACAGGGGAAGGTAGGTGTCTTGAATATTATTCAAGTAGGTGATTTTTTCCTCCTTCCCCTGCCCATGAACCAGACCACCACCAGCTCTCATCACTGGTGTTACAACATTCCAGTTAGTGAAGGGAAAAGGTACAGAGAAGGGGAGAGATACACCACTGGCTGGCATGCTTTACAGGAAAAGGAGTGAGCAACACAAATCCCAGGCTGCTGAATCAAATCCTGTTTGTCGGATCTCCTCTGAGAAGGGCAGTTATTTCCCAGCTGTGTGCTGACTGCTCTTCGGTAGCACTGGGAAACTGTCACTCCCCTCCAGGCTGCCCAAGAAAAATACCTCTCCACATGACTATTTAACACAAAAAGCAGTCATTAGACTGCCAGTTCCTAACACAAGGTTCAAAAGGGAAAGTCATGGCTAATTTTTGGCAAAATGAGAGTGAGTGTGCAGCCCCTTCATTGCACCCTGTGCCTATGGACTGATCTGGAAGAAGGAGGACTGCAGAACCCAGAGAGTAACAACAAACCAGCACAGGCACCCACAAGAAGGCAATGTGACACCAGAGGTGAAACAGTGGCAGGAGTGGTGTTAACCATCCACAGCTCCTGTTTTAACACTGACTTTTGTGAATGGGATGAGCTGGTGCAGAAAACAGGAGAAAATAAGGCAAAATAAATAAAACTGAAAATCAGCCTTGGGGAAAGGAAGAGGAGAGGACAGAGGGAAATGAGCATGATAACCTGGAGGGCATCTTGGAGCCCATTTGCCTGAAGGAGCCTGGAAGGAGGTAGCAAACAGGTAAAAGTTTTGAAGAGACAGTTAACAAAGCAGAGAACTGCCAACCCTGGGAAACAACTCCTTCAAAGAGGAAAGAGCACATGTTCTCAACACAGAGTACTGAAGGAGGAGAAACTCAATTAGCAGTGGGAGTAATAAATGTGCTAGCTGGATTTTCTCTAAAGCCTTTCACAAAACTATGAGAGAGCTGCAGATGAGGTGGATTCAAGGAGGAAGCTGCAGTTTAGTAGGTGGGGTAGGGGATTAAGAGTGACAGAGTATTGAGCAGAAAGGAATACAACTGCAAGAGTTGCAGGTTTCTATCTATTAATGTAACATCATTGTTATTCTTGCTTTGTATTCTAGAGTATATATGGAAAGTAAGATTTTAATATTTAAATATTTCAGCCAATGCAAAATAAGCCCCAAGCCAAACCTAAAGACATGTCACTATTTATAGGAAGATATTTGATGCTTGTTATCAGCAATTAAAAACAAATCAAGTGGAAATACCAAACAGAAGGGTGTATTTTGACACTTGCAAATCACTCATAGTCCTTGCTCAGTTGTGCTGACTTTTCAGTCTGCCTTTTTTCTTAGTTTCAGAAAGAAAAGCCTATTTTTCAAAGTTCCTCAGATCACAAATGTGAAACACTCCTCCCTCACTGTTCTGTCACATCTACTTTCCCAAACAAAAAGTCTGTAATCTGGTTTGGTGATACTTGAGAAGACACACATAGGAAGTTGATGGATAGTCTGAGTCTCATTTGGGCCTCATCATAGTTTTTGGTTTACGCACAAAGGTCAGCCATACCTTTTGGGCATACAAGCTATTAATGAATTTATTTTGGAGGCATTGCCAGCAGGAGTGTTAACTGGATGCAGCCCTCACTACAGTTCTCATTAGGCACTTCCAGAAACACTAAGGTCAAATTCTACAAGTACAGAACAGAGCTAATCAAAGAAATGGAAAGCTTTGATTTGTGAGGGAGCACCTGAAGACCTCCATCTGTTTAACTTAGTTGAATAGATGTAATGGGTATCCAACAGGTACCTAGCTTTCAGAAGGGCTTGGTTATTATGAAAGGAGACACAGGACTGTCCATGAAAATCAGGATGGTTTGATGTCCTAGAATATATCTTAGCCATTCATGCACTGCTGTGTTTTCAAAGAAAGTCCCAATTCCTGAAATTTCTGCTGAAAGAGGTTCAGCCACGGGCAGCCCCTTTATATGGTAACTGCAGCCTACTGGCACCCAGACTCTTTGCAAGTAGGAGTGAGTCACCATGAAGCAACAAGACAGGCTCCCTGAAACAGTTTGGATTACACAAGTAGACAAATTCCAGTGAAATGAAATTCAATGAACAAAATATTTCCTTCAAAAACTATCCAAGAAGCTGCAGTCCTCATGCTGCCCATATAACACGTGAATCACACTCTTGATGAACTTCTGCATGCAGTACCTCTAGCTCTTGCAAACAGTCAGCCAAAAACATCTGATTGTAGTTACCAAGAGGCTCCTATTGCACTTAATCAAAGATACTGCACTAGACAGGTTCAGTCTTCTCTTCAGCCACCAGAGACTTCAGGGTGGGAATCTGACTATTTATATCTAAACACTTCCAAGACCTCAGAGCACAGCCTTTGTTGCTACAGGCCTAAACCAGCCAGAGAATCCTAGCACACCACTAAAATTCATAGCTGTATGAACTCTCTGGTTTTGCAGGAAAATAACCTACAGCTCTTGACAGACTCCCAGGCTTCCCATTAACCGTAACTCTTGCTACACTGGCATCCTTTCAGATTCAACTACTACCTTTACAATTTAAGTAATAAAACTTAACCACATTCTCAATACTTTGAATACATAGGGAAGATGGGAACTCTCTGTTACTCTTACAGGTCTTTGAACCCACATCTGGTTCTGCTTCAGAAGAAGAATCAAGTAAAAGGCTACATCAGAAACTTTGCAAAGAGCTAGCCATCATGTTGGAAATGGAGATGCCAAGCCCAGCACATCTCCAACTGCATTTGTTTTTCAATAATGAATGATGAAGTCTAACTTAGAATAGGAAATGGCATGTCAATAGCAAACCCCATCTGAGGTTATCATATTCTGTTAGAAAAGGAATCCATTCAGAAAGACAAGTCAGACAACTTCAGTCAGAATGACCTATTCTTAATTTATGAGTGAATACTGAAGTTGCACAACTTCTGTCATCAGCAGGTGCCTTAATCAGCCCTTCTACACTGCATTGCTTTAGCTTTCATTTTTTCAGTTGTCTTTTTAGTTTTTCTGGTCCCTTCTCTCACCCTAAGCTTTTTCCTGTCAAAAACCTGTATTGCAGGAGTTACGACGAGGGTAAGAGTTGGAGTTTTTCACCTGCATTAACAGAGAGCCTCTGGAGCAGTTACATGAGATTATACTAGAGACTGCTTGGCTACAGCCAATCTGTACACATATGCAAGTATGTCTTTTAACAGGCATTCTAAGGATGACAGTGGACAACATGCTGCAGTTCATATTTCCCTTACCTGAATTGCTTATACAGTATTTATTTCTTAATATCGACAGCACTCTGGCTACTGGGTCTGCTCTGCTAGGAGTGCTTTTAACATTCCATATTAATGAGCTACTTCAGTGCCCTTTTATAAAATAAATCAACCTAAGGCAGGTTTCCCTCTCTATCTCAACTGCACAATTTGCCTCTGAAATTACAGCTCAAGCCACAAACAGGCAATAGTCACTCCTGCAACTGTGACAGAAGTCCTCCAGGCCACAACGTGAGAATTGAACATTGTTTGAACAGGAACCCTCCTCCTCACAGAGGGATGAACAGAACAAGCTTAAACAGTTCCAAAATACTGGTTTCTACATGTCCAGGGAAGCCAATTTTGGGTCACCCTACAAGTTCTCACTGGCCTGATGGCAACCAAGATGTTTGGCCTTTTTGCTGGAGATACAAAATCAAATCACTGTCTCACTGAACAGTTAAAAACTCTTTTTAAACATGTCTGGAATAGTTTCTCTATAATATCATGGGGTGTGCAGAACAGATTCATTTCCCATCTGGTATATGAATTTGTTTGCATTATTTGTTTCTAATAGCAACTACAACTTACTAGAAACCACACAAACATAGTTCTTATTAAATAGAAAAAAAGTAAAATAAGTAAGAAAGATATGGGAAGGGATGAAGTGAAGAGCAGATAGATCTTTAAAAGTATTTAAGTCAATGGTCTGTTACATCCTTCTAAGGAATGCTTTACACACAAACCCATCATTTCTGAGAGTATTTAAGTTGTCGGTTTCAAGTGCAGCATATCAGTAGGTAGTCTCTTTAAATCAACTTTGCTTTTGGGTTACTTAGCAAAACCACACAATAGTGTGCAGAGCACATCTTTCACTCTCTTTTAGCAGTGACATACATGGACCATCATCTGTTTTCTCCCCGTTGACCTGACTGAATAGCTTGTGTCCCACAGATCACAGAAAAGAGAGGGTGCATTTCTGAAGGAATTTAAGTTCAGGGAGGGAGCCTTGAAAATCAGTTCAGAAAGAATATTCCACATTTGAGCAATGTCCCAGAAGCAGCTGTGATATTTTATCATCATTAGCCTGGGACAGTTGCATTACATGTAAGTGGGGAAGATCCAAACACAACATTTAAATAATACTGATGAAATCTTGTGTGTGTATACACACATAATTTTCTTTCCCATCCACACCACAAATTATGTACTCTCCATGTACAAATGTACAACGATGTACAAAACCCTCTGGAATTACAGCAATACTCCAAGGGCTTCATTAGCAATAAAACCATTTTTGTTAAACTCTTAAATTTTTGAGCAGCATATTGTCAGAGAATGTCAGCACATTTCCTTGGTGCCAAAACTTCACAATGCTACACTAAAACAGAAGGATATTAGTTCACAGAATCTCATTTAAGACAGGGAGGGTTGAAAAAATGAACTGATACTAATCTTCTCAAACAAGTGGTACAATTGGTTGTGATTCTTCTCATTGTGAAAATCACAGCTCTTTGTTCTCTCCTGCTGTACTACTGACTTCAATCTCCTAGTGGTTGGGTTTATTCTAACAAAAAGAACCCTGAAAATACTCTGCCTGGAGAAGTGCTTTCTTTATACACAGCCAAACTCTGAAAAATTTCAAAGCTGAAATTTGCTGTAGCTAAGGTGTTTCAGTAACAACACAAGACAAACCATAAATAGATGTAGTTATCTTTTACCATGTATTTTTCAGGCACAGATTAAAAAGTGAAGCCACTTTCAAGCACAGAAACCTTTTACAGGTATTACAGTTAAAATGTCTTCAGAATAAGTCTTGTTCTATTTGACAGTGGTTCCATTTTCACTGCAGTCAAGGAGAACATAGCTGTCAAAAGATTATTTGCTGGAGTAGTAGCTGCCTGAAGAAAGACTTTCAGACATGTTAGGTGTCTGTACAAGGCATTCTTGTGCAGACAGAAAATCAAACCCAAAGTGATGTGTAGTCACTCAGAATCAATGAAAGTGAGGGGGGGGCAGCATTTTCATGACACACATACTGAGCAGATGCCCAGAACCATGCATAGACACCCATCTCTACATGAAAGCTAAGTGTTTTTGCAGGGTTTCTCACTCCTGTGTAAAGATGGAAACCTGGGAGTTTTAATTTGTGTCTTTTAAAGAGATTCCTACATCTTTATTTTACATTCAAAAGAAGTATACCTGACCTTGGCAACATCACTACGGAGCACTGGACTGCAATCTGGCCATGATCTCCTAAGGCAAAACCAGCAGCATTGTAAGAACGCCTGCAACAGGTCACAATGGGAGACACAGTCACCCTTTCTTGTTAAATCCAGCTCAGCATCATCTCTCAGCATGTTCACTGTGCCACAGAAAGAGGTAAAATCTCCTTTTGAGACAAACCAGAAACCTACCAACCCATTTTTTCCCCTCTTTTAACAGTGCAGTTCCCTGTTTTCAAGGACTCTGCTAGGAACTTTGCACATGCTTTAAATAATTCTTTAGCTTTGCAATTTTATGTATCAGTATCAGCAAGAAACTCAACAGTGTCTAAATCCTAGAGAAGCTTTAAAAAGTTCTTAGTTTTGTGGCACTATTAAGATTTCTTGTGATGTTGCTTTCTAGAACTTATCTTCATTTCATTAATAACAAATTGGATGAGAGTATTCCATGAATCTATGACTTCAATCATAACCGAGTGGAAATTGAGGTGTAATATCTATACTGTGCACAAAATTGTAACTGAAGAAGTATTTTTGCCACCCTACCATCCTTTAGCTAATATCAGAAAGATTGAGTGTGAAATCCACACTGTTGCATATTAATCTGTATTAGGTTATTGCATTTGAATGTTACAACATGAACTAAAGAGCCCTAGAGTCTGCTCCCATTACTACTTTGTTATGCTGAAAATCTGGATGCTTCACAAAAGTTTTCAATTCTAGAATGACTAACTCTGAAAAACTGAGTCAATTAACTATGTGAACTGACTGAAAAGCCCAAGAATTTACATGAGGAAGAGGACTGGAATTTCTTTAAATGCAAAGTACTGAAAAGAACACATGGTCTGCATTTCACATACAGGGATACTTGTCAGAAAGGAGATTCAGCCTGTGTTAAGCAGCCACCTAAACAGAAGCTGGCAAAGTGAGAAGGAGGTCACAAGTGATGAATAAAAGTACAGGTCTGTATGAAAAGCAGGATCTTGGGGGTCTGGAATTGCAAAGGTCATGGAGCAACTGACACAACTTACAGTAAGGTAAATTCTGCAAAAGAAGTCACATCAAAGAAGAGCAAATTCTTAAGGAAAACCAGGAAAAGAATAAGCAAAAAAGCTGTAAACAAAGACTGAGACTCAGTATCATGCCAGTGCAGAACGCGGAGAGAATAGCAGGATGGACAACAGGAACATGTACAAAAGTAGAGGACACTGCAGCAAATGATCTCTGTCCCTGAACAGTTAATGAATCAGTCTCAGAAATGGGCAGACCTGCATAACTGACTTAAGGGCAGAACGATCTCCACTCAGAATAGAGGCAACTGCTTGTGATGAGAGAAGTAAGTGCAATGCCTTCCATCTAAAGAGAGCAACAGTACATGTTCATATGGAATCATCAGTACAGACTGTTACAAAATATTTTAATGGAAAGAATTACTAAGAGAACAGAAGTGAGGAAAATGGAACAGGCTCCCAAAGATTACTCATGACAGGTTAAGCTACTATCTTGCCTGGCAAGATGTCAAATTTTTTAGACAGCAATAGGATGCTCTAACCAGGCTTCAGTATGACATTCAGAAAGGCTCACCCAGAACAGGACAAGAATAGTTAGACAGGCAACCAGGCAGGGGACAAGTACGAATGGTTGCGTTGGTGCAAGAACCATTGGGATGGAAGAAAGTAAACAGAGTTCTACAGAAGCACTGCTGAAGCCAAATGTAATTTCATATTTTCCTTCTACAGCTTGGCATAAAAATAAAAGGCCATATAATAATAACAATAATAAATGACTCACCTCAACTAAACTTTTTTCCTACAAAATCGATTGTAAAATATGGATTTCTTTCATAATCATGGTAAAAACAGGCATCTTGGAGGGACAGTATTCCTAGAGATATTGAAGAGAGTTCCTTCTTTCCACTGCCTGTAGAGGAAGCCTAGGTGATTTTATTAAATGAATGGCCTATCCTTCAGACAGCTAAGCCATGTTATTTAGTGGTTGGCATAACAGGTATATCCCACAGGAAAAAAAAGTATGTAATACCTGTAATGCATGAGAACTAACTTTCTGTAATCCATGTGTCCACCTGGGTGGGGTTTGTCTTGACTAAACTTGGTGTTCAGGCTCCCTACACTAACAGATATCTGCCTTCTGCTGTCCAGTGGATGCTTCTTAGTTTCAAAGGGCAATCCTGGTACGGTGGTTTCTGGGGTGACATTCAGAAGCAGATCTCCAAGGGCCAAGAAACATCTGCCTCTAGTCTGCCTTTACAGTGAACTTACAGACTGCAATACTGAATAGCAGATGATGAAATAATAAAATCCATTACCTTCGGCAGCCTGTGGGCAAGATTCTTACTGCTGAGATAGATATCTAGAGAGTGCATTAGGGAATTAGAACATAAATCACTTTCCTTAGTCTGTACTTCTCAGCAATTTTCATTTCTGAGCTTTGCATTCTCAGAATTTAATGACAGGGTGCTGCATGAGGAAGAGCTAATGCAGGTTATACGAAGCACACCATGAACTCCGAACCTGTGTTACTTTGTATAGCATGCCAAAAATGTTCTCACATGCAATCAGCAACACAAATAAAAAAGCTATTTTGATCTAGAAGACCTTTAATGGCTATTTTGTAAACAATCATGTGTCTGTATGTATGGTTCTGTCCTTTGGCATAGCCAATTTACTCTGCTTTGGTGAGATCTCACCTGGAGTACTGCATCCAGCACTGGAGCCCTCAATATAGGAAGGACATGGACCTGATGGAGTTGGCCTAGAGAAGGTCAACTATGTAAATGGTCAGGAGGTTGGAGCACCTCTGCTATGAGGACAGGCTGAGGGAGCTGGGGTTGTTCAGCCTGGAGAAGAGGAGGCTCTGGGGAGACCTAATAGTGTGTGCTAGTTGAAATATTTTAGTGAAAAGAGTTAGATTATAGGTTGTGAAAAAGAAACAATGGTGATACCTACTCCTCTCACAGGCTTGCTGAGATGTATAAAACCAAGAACACAAAACATAGATAAAACTCTGTGTGTGGGTCCAGTCAGATCCTGTGCTTTCTCCTTGGGGCTGCTTCTGTGTAACTAATCCTTCTGCTTTCTAATCCCCCCTGCCAATCCTCCAACCTCACCCTGCACATAAGACAAACACCAGGATAAGGTAGAGGGGTAGAAAGAAGGTGGAAGGGTGGTTGGGAGCCCCTCTTGGGGACTCTGATTTCTGGGAGGGCTGTTGTGTTTCTGTATTACCTTTAACTTGTATATTTTCTGTATATAGCTGTATATATTTGTGATATAAATACCTGCTTGTATATTGTGCTAAACTGTAAATAAAAAGCTTCATTCCTTAACTTCCAGCTTGGCTGAGTCTAGTCTGGGTCATTTCATAAGAGCAGGGGGTGGGTAACACCCAAGCCATCACATAGTGGTCTTCCAGTACCTGAAAGGGGCCTACAAGAAGGATGGAGAGAGACAGTTTGCAAAGGCCTGTGGTGATGGGACAAGGGGCAATGGCCTCAAACTTGAGAAGACTAGATTTAGATTGGAAGTTAGGAACAGGTTCTTTACCATGAGGGTAGTGGAACACTGGAACAGGTTGCCTAGGTTGATGGTTGGGGCCCCATCTCTGGAGATATTCAGAGTGAGGCTTGAGAGGGCTCTGGGCAGCCTGATCTAGTTGAGGATGCCCCTGCTTGCTTCACAGGGGGTTGGACTAGATGACATTTGGAGGTCACTTCCAACCCAGAACATTCTGTGATTCTATGATTTCACAGAATTTTAGAATCACAAAATGGTAGGGGTTGCAAGGGACCTCCAGAGATCATCAAGTCCAACACCCTGCAAACCAGGATCACTTAGGGGAACACATCCAGGTGGGTTTTGAAGATCTCTGGAGAAGAAGACTCCACAATTTCTCTGGGCAGCCTGTTCCAGTGCTCCATCGCTCTCACAGTAAAAAAGCTTTTTCTCACGTTGAAATGGAATTTCCTGTGATTGAGTTTATGTCCATTGCCCCTCATCCTGTCCCAAAGATCACTGAGGAGAGATTTGTTCCATCCTTGAAACAGCCACCCTTCAGATATTTGTAAACACTGATAAGGTCCCCTCCCAGCCTTCTCTTCTCCAGATTGAACAGCTCCAGGTGTCTCAGTCTTTCCTCCTAAGTGAGATGCTCCAGTACCTTAATCATCCTTGTAGCCCTTCATTGGACTCCCTGTCCCTTTTGAACTGGGAAGCCCAGAACTGTATACGATACAACAGATTTGGTCTCATTAGGGCTGAGTAGAGCAGGAAGAGAACCCTCCTCAACCTTCTGGACACGCTCTTCTTAATGCACACAAGTATACTATTTGCCTTCTTGGCCACCAGGGCACATTGCTGTCACATGGATAACTTATTAACAATCAGGCCTTCAAGGTCTTTCTTTGTGGAGCTACTCTCTAGTTAAGTCAACACCTAACCTATACTGGTGCATGGTACAGGTGCAGGCCTCTACAGTTATCCTTGTTGCATTTGGTGGTATCTACTACTGCAACCTACCATGTAATTGTTGCTCATATCAAGGACTCACTTCAGCTAAAATTCCAAGCTGCATGGTCCAGAGTAGGAGACACTGGATGTGAAATATCAAATTAAAAAACAGTGCATTCCCTCAGGTTCTTTCTCTACCTTTTTTTTGCTCCCCTTCACACAACAATCATTCATGTAATAGAATTCAGGAGTCAGGTCCTCAGCAGTGTTAAAGCTACAACAGTGCTTTCCCCATACTCACTTTTGGCACATGTGGATTAAATTCTACTGCTCTGTGAATAGCTTCTACTGCATTCATCTCTGCAGTACTCAGTCCTCGCCTTGACGCAGCCTCTGGAGAGAATCTACAAAAGCAAAGACACAAACACATTAGGTCAGAAATGTTATTAAGAAGATGACAGAAAAATAATCTAGAACATGGACCCATGTAACCAAACTGAGTCAATTTCCTATGCTCTCCAAACTTCCATAGCAAGTGGAAACTCTGAGTGATCTATTACATCAAGGCAAATGAAAATCCCAGCAGAAGTGGAAAGCATGTTTGTATCTAATCATGGCAGAAAGTCAGTTCAAACAGTTCTTTCTCTGTCACTAATCTAAGTTTACTCTAGGTACTTTGCTAAGGGGCATATTCGAGGCTGAAGTTGCAGAAAAAAGAAAAGGAAAAAAAAAAGTGCCAAGTCATTGTTGGAGGGTTTCTGTTAAAAACGTGTTTGGGGAGGCTTTAGGGAGGTTCCCAACCCAATGCCCCTGGGTCAGGTTGGGATGGAAGCAGGATGCAGCAGCAGTAGCTGGTGTTCTACTGTCTGCAGCACCATTAAGGGTAGCATGCCCAAACTGTGGGCCAATCATCTGCCCCAGTGAATGAAAAACCAGACCATGCAATCTCTTTCTCACCTCACACCCCACGGCTAACTCCAGAGCTGTACTTGGCAGGCAGACACCACAGGGAAAGCTGTGACAACCTTAGCCCTGCCCTCCCAAGCTGGAGTCGCTGTGTAGGGAGGAAAGATGTTGCAGTAGGTACTGGCGATCTACAGGACAAAAAGAATGAAAGAAAAATTACTTAGATCTTGATGTGTACATACACTTTAAAAGCAAAAACTGTCAGGATGTCAGTCAAGAAAATGGCTTTCCACTCTACTTGCTTTCCAACTTTAGGGCAGCATTTGGCCCTCAGATGCACAGACACAACTCTGCCTGGGATTTGTGTGAAGGCACCTGAGAGCAGAATCAGGAATTTTAATCTCATAAGGCTCTAGGCACCCTTTCAGAGCAGGCCAGTGCTCCCAAGTCAACAAACATCAAGTAGTTGTACTCAGCACCCTGGAAGGTTGAGACCCAAGAGAAAATCGTAACCGGAATGAGCAGATATTTGTGTCTTTAAAAATATGAACATCATCTACCTTTCAGAATCCCTGACATAGGAATGCTAAATTCACCTGCTGCTATTTAATGAGCATTTGACAGCACTAGTAAAATGACATTGCTACCAGAGCATCCACATGTACTTATTACCTTTTTGTGGTCACATTAATACAAAGTCGAAGAGGTTTGGCCACACAACACCTTTTAGTTGCATTATACTATCTAGGAAGTCAAAGCTCACCCAGACAGTACACACAGAACTGCAACAAGAATTGAATTTATGCCACTTCTTTTCTTCTTCTGTAACATTTGAAGTGCAGTGTTTTACTGCTGCAGATTTTCTTTTATATAGTAACTTTATTAGTTTACTGCAGGAGTGAATTCTCCTGCTATCCCAGCAGACTGTTAGGGTGTGGGCTCGGCTGAGAGAAATCTTGAGTTAAATCAGGAATTTTGCTGGACAGTGGTTCTTAGGCACTTACTTGTCAGAGACAGCTCTGGCTTTAAGCAGTGCAGCTGTGTAACATATCGTTGCTGATTTTGGTAAGCTTATGTCTGTTGAAAAGAAAGAAAAAAAGTGAGCATGCAAAAATTTAAGTCTGCAGAAAGAAAAATGTTTAGCTGATATTTCAGAGTATGCATGGTGTATGTAAAACTGCTACACAAAATCAGAATACTTTCTGATCTTAGGACTTGTACTTCCATGTCACATGGATTTTTAAACTCTCCCACCCAATACACAGACTTTAGTTTAAAGTCTATGGCAGTGACAACTGGAATTGTTATTTAAGCAGCAACTGGGCTCCTTAGGGAATGAATTCAGAGTGGCATGAGAGACATAGAATCATAGAATCAACCAGGTTGGAAGAGACCTCAAAGATCAGCCAGTCCAACCTAGCACCCAGCCCTAGCCAGTCAACTAGACCATGGCACTAAGTGCCTCATCCAGGCTTTTCTTGAACACCTCCAGGGATGGTGCCTCCACCACCTCCCTGGGCAGCCCATTCCAATGCCAATCACTCTCTCTGTGAAGAACTTCCTCCTAACATCCAGCCTATACCTCCCCTGGCACAACTTGAGACTGTGTCCCCTCACTACTTCATATATAAATATATAGGTAACCTGGAATACATGATATTTTCTATAGTTAATAAAAAAATCTAAGTGATATCAGAGGGCTATCTTATGCACATTTTTTGTTTTCACTCAAAGGCAGTTGTTCAATATGAATATGTTGCAGCTATACAAGTTAAGACAGTTATTTAAGCAATAACAGATTTGACTTGCAAGCAAACAACCATCATATTTATGGTAGTTAAAGATCAACCATAAAATAAGTGTTTTGCTTCTTGGGGAAATCTTAGACCAAAATATTCATCAGACAGTTTCTGGCCATTTTATGCTGTCCCAGAGGCACATGGGAGCCATTAACCTGATTTAATCCATTAGAAAAACTTAATTTATTCCCATTCTTTACCAGTAATGTGACACAAAACCAACAGGTAGAGAGGAATGCTGCTCAACAGACTGGAGTTACAGATTTGCTTCTGTTGTTACAAAGGAGGACTGACTTCCATACTAGCCAGCAGACACACACTATATAGTGACTAATATATTCCCAGCAGATTACAGTTAAGTGGAAAAAAAACCTGACATTGCCCCAAAGGTAGGATTCTGCAAACACTTCTGCACACTGCAATATTATCACTTCCTATAGTAAACAGCAAATGCAGATCATAGTAGAAACAAGGCACTGGAGTAGGCTCACTGTAACAGTGAAAACTAATGCAATTTATTTCTAAATAACTATCTGTACCTCAGTTTGTTGTTAAAATTGACTACAAAGATGAAATTATCATAGATCTTGTTAACTTTAGGGTCAAGAGAAATTAATGATGTAATGAATCCTAAGACTCCAAAGGGGAGTCAAAGAAGGCAAGCAAGTCATAGCTGAGCAGTCACCATCCTTCACCTATTAACAAAGAAGCAATCAAGCAGAAAAGGTTGCCATAATGACTGAGGCACTATGAAAATGCTGTTAATCCTCCGTTGTCTTCTTATGCACTTGAAGTATGAGATGTAAAGATCTTGCAGAAGGCTCCCCTACAATACATTCCAACTACAGTTCCACTGGAGTATGTAATTCTAGTGACTAGAGCAATTAAAATCAACAGCATGCAAAGCAGTTTGGGTGATAGATACAGTAATTACTCCACAAGAGAAGCTAGCTCTGGGCACAGACATGAGTGCATCTTCAACTACAGGAGAAGAAAATATTTATAGGCACTTTCAATAACCCTGTTTATACCAGCTCTTCCACAGTATGAGGGGCTTAAATGTTATTTCCAGTAAACTGAAACGACCTTTTTCAGAACATAGTGGTCTCTGTCTTTCAATATAAACCTTATTCATTAAATCATTAATAGAGTGAAAGTTAGATGGGTCAAAAAGAAAAACACAGCCAACTAACCAAGCAAACCAACAGAGTGCTGTCATTTATGTAATTTCAATGGAGCAACTCATCCCCAGCACTGCCCTAAGGCATATCAAGGACAGTGGAGTCATTAGGAGCAGCCAACATGGTTTTATGAAGGGGAAGTCACGTTTTGACCAACCTGATAGCCTTTTATGAGGACATAACCAGGTGGATTGATGATGGTAGAGCAGTGGGTGTGGTTTATCTTGATTTCAGTACAGCATTTGACACTGTCTCCCACAGCTGTTCAAGGCAGGATTGGACGTGGCACTTGGTGCCATGGTCTAGCCTGAGCTCTGTGGTAAAGGGTTGGACTTGATGATCTATGAGGTCTCTTCCAACCTTGGTGATACTGTGACCACTACTGAGGCAGTGTAGTCTGGATGATCAGGTAGTGAGGTGGTTGGGAACTGGCTGAAGGAAAGAAACCAGAGAGTTGTGGTCAATGGGGCAGAGTCTAGTTGGAGGCCTGTAACTACTGGAGTCCCACAGGGGTCAGTTCTGTTCAATATATTCATCAATGACCTGGCAGAAGGCACAGAGTGCACTGTCAGCAAATCTGCTGATGACACCAAACTGGTTGGAGCGGCTGACACACCAGAAGGCTGTGCTGCCATTCAGCAAGAAATGGACAGGCTGGAGAGTTAGGCAGGAGAAATTTAATGACATTCAACAAGGGCAAGCATAGAGTCTTGCACCTGAGAAGGCACAACCCCAGGTATCAGTAGAGGTTGGGGACTGACCTGTTGGAAGGCAGCAAAAGGGAAAAGGATCTAGGGGTCCTAGTTGATGGGAGGTTGACCATGAGCCAACAATGTGTGCTTGTGTCCAGGAGGGTCAATGTCACCCTGGGGTGTATTAGAAGGGGCATGGCTAGTAGGTTGAGAGAGGTTCTCCTCCCCCTCTACTTTCCCCTAGTGGGGCCACATGTGGAATACTGCACCTAGTTCTGGGCCCCCTAGCTCAAGAGGGACATAGAACTGCTTGAGAGAGTCCAGTGCAGAGCCACAAAGATGACAAAGGGAACGGAACATCTCTCTTATGAAGAGAGACAGAAGGAGTTGGGGATCTTTAGCTTGGAGAAGAGGAGACTGAAGGGTGACCTCATAAATGTTTATATGTAAAGGGGGTCTGCCAGAAGGACAGAGGCAGAGTCTTCTCAGTGATGCCTGATGACAGGACAAGGGGCAATGGGTAGAAGCTGAGGCATATAAAGTTTCATGTAAACATGAGGAGGAATTTTTTCACTGTGAGGGTGACAGAACACTGGGACAGGCTGCCCAGGGAGGTTGTGAAGTCTCTCTCTCTGGAGATATTCAAAACCCACCTAGACACCTTCCTGTATGATCTGGTATAGGTGATCCTACTCTGGCAAGGGGGTTGGGCTGATCTTTTGATGTGCCTTCCAGCCCCTGACAGTCTGTGAATACCCAGAAATAGGAGAAGCAAAGAGGAAATATAACTATTTTTTTTATTGGCAGCCTCAAATGATTAACTTGTTTATAAGCCTCTAATACAATAGCACTTCTACAGCACAGACTTCATTAAGGAAATTGTAACAGACAGGTTCAAAGAGTAAATCATCACCTGAAATAAAAAGGATAATGTAAGGTTTAATTGAGCAGACAAGATGTGCTTTTCAGCTGAAAACAATGAACCCTCCTTTGTGAGTGCCTCAGTTCATGTAAGTGATAAGACCTTTGGCTGATGGGTCACACAAATATCATTTATGCAAAGTACTTGGATTCCAGGAAGATTTTCCTTGTGATCAATGAAAATTAAACTATGTCTGCAACCCTACTGACTCCTTTCCTGCTTTCCAGTGCACACCACCTTCTCTGACCTATTCCTCTACTTTCTTGTTCCTTCACCTCCATGAAATTATAATGGCTAAAAGACTTTTTCTCCATATTTCCTTTTAGCTTGTGGTTCACTGGCACTCTGAAGTAGTGTAACAATCTCAGGGGAAATATGACAGCATGAAACAGTGTCCTCAACATGGACCCTGGGGATTTCTGGCTTTCACTAAGTCAGTAGGCTTTACACACAAGTACCATGGGAAAAAGGTAATCTAGCAGAGTTAGGCTTATCCCCCTTTTCTCCTCTGTCCTACCTTTTCCATCTCCCAGAAAAAAAAGAGTCCCTGCTTTCCATACCCCAAAATACATGATACATGCAGGACTATTAAAAATATATATATTCAATCCTAAATTAATGTTGAGGTTGGAATTTTTCTCTTTTCTTGATCTTTTCCACCTGCACTCCACTCGGGACTTGTATTTTGTGAACTAAAAGGATGTGCTTCAGATGGCCATTTCCAGAGGGAATCCTGCCAGGTGTACCTGCCCTGCTGTGTAATAGCAACAGAGACCTCAACATGCTGGAGTGTTGGAAAAGGACTAACCATATGAAGTCCAATGAGGACAAGTTCAGGGTCCTCCATCTGGGGAGGAATAACAATAGGCACCAGTACAGGTTGGGGGTTGCCCTGCTGGAAAGCAGCTCTGTGGAGAAAGATCATGGAGTCCCAGTGGACAGCAAGTTCCTCATGGGCCAGCAACGTGCCTCTGTGGCCAAGAGAGCCACTAGCACCCTGAGGCGCATCAGGAAAAGTGTGGCCAGCAGGTCTAAGGAGGTTCTTCTCCCCCTTTACACTGCCCTAGAGAGACCACACCTGGAATACTGTGTCCAGTTTTGGGTTCCCTAGTTCAAGAGAGACAAAGACCTGCTGGAAGAGAGTCCACCACAAAGCCATGAGGATGACTGGCAGGCTTGAGCATCTCCCCTGTGGAAAAAAATTGAGAAACCAGGGACTGTTTAGTGTGGAAGAGAGAGGACTCAGAGGAGAACTTATCCATGTATACAATAGCTGAAGTGTCAAGTGGACAAGGCCACTCTCTTCTCAGTGGTCAGCAGCAACCAGACAAGGAGCAATGGATACAAACTGGAACACATAAGGTTTCACCTCAACATGAGGAGAAACCTCTTTAAGGGTGAAGGAACACTGGAACAGGCTGCCCAGAGAGGTTGTGGAGTCTCCTTCTCTGGAGACTTTCAAAACCTACCTGACTACCCTAGGTGATCCTGCTTTGGCAGGGTGGGGGTGGACTCGACCTCTGGAGGTCCCTTCTAATGTCCAATAGTCTGTGATTCTAGACAACCAGATGGCCTGGGTTTAGTCCTGCCCTTTCTACAGTTTTACAAGTGAGCAGAAAGAAGCAGCCAAACAGAAAGTATCAGAGGATGCCAGGGGTTGGGAGGAACCTGAAGAGATCAAGTACAACCTTCCCTGCCAGAGCAGGACCATACAATCTAGCTTAGCTCACAGAGGAATGCATCCAGATGGGCCTTGAAAGTCTCCAGAGAAGGAGGCTCACAGCCTCTCTGGGGAGCTTGGACCAGTGTTTTGTGACCCTTACAGTAAAGAAGCTCCCCCTTGCGTTGAGGTGGAACCTCTTGCGCATCAACTTACATCCATTGCTCCTTGTCCTGTGGATCACAGCCAGCACCCATGGGTGATCTTAGAGCGAGCAGCAATTCTCTATCCTGCCTAACCGGGGGGCCACCAGGCCCCCCGGCCTTTGATCACCTCCACCATTCACCCAGTGTGCACCAAGGGCACTCACCAGCGATGACACGAGGAGGATCCCTCTGCCCAGTTGGGCAAGCTTAGAGCTTCTGTCTTTCCTGGGGCTGATTATAAAGGGGAGTGGGCAGGGAGGGCAAAGTGGCCACACCTGAGGTGGGAGGAGACTCCAATAGAAACCAGGTGCTCTGAGTTTGGGGGAAAAAAAGGGCAAGATGGAGTGGGTGGGGTGGAAAATGGGTGGATATGGTGTTCCAGTGTGATCTGGTATAGGTGATCCTGCTCTGGCAGGGAGGTTGAACTTGATCTTTTAAGTTCTCTTCCAGTCCCTAACATTCTGTGATTTTGTGTTTTTCAGTGGGTCAACAGAATGCCTTATTTTCCCCTTACCTGTAAGTGTTTCTCTGGGCCACCAAGCCATAATTCCCTCACAGGAAATACTTTCCCCTGCATCAGCTCAAACCTAGTAATGTTGTTTCAGGATCTGGCTTTCACAAAATTTTGCATGAATGACAAAGAACAAGAGGTCTACCTAGAAGTCCCTAGAAATACATTTTCCCAGGCAAAGTCCACATATTAGGAAAAAAAAAAGACCAGAAAGAGAATGTTTGTCCAGACTTCAGAGGGCAACAAAGCTGGTGAGAGGCCTGGAACACAAACCCTATGAGGAGAGGCTGAGGGAGCTGGGGTTGTTTAGCCTGGAGAAGAGGAGGCTCAGGGGGACCTCATTGCTGTCTACAACTACCTGAAGGGACATTGTAGCCAGGTGGGGGGTGGCCTCTTCTCCCAGGCAACCAGCAATAGAATAAGGGGACACAGTCTCAAGTTGTGCCAGGGGAAGTATAGGCTGGATGTTAGGGGGAAGTTCTTCCCAGAGAGTGATTTGCCATTGGAATAGGCTGCCCAGGGAGGTGGTGGAGGTAGGTTTCCAGGTAGAATAGTGAAGCAAACAAAATGGCTAATAACGAAGGATGGAACTTATTCAGCTCATGGAAGGGATAGTATTATGTGGTGAATGCAGTGGCAGGGGACCTTACTCAACCAGGGAGGCCTCTTCCTGTACTATGCTCCTAATGAGCAAGCAGCAAGTATTTCAGGCTAATACCTACGGTCCCTGGGCAACAGAATAAATACATACAAATGTTCATGTTTATGTTACTGTGGAGATAGCCCTCAGTATGTCCATGCCAGCTTCCTTCCAAAAGTGTTTTGCATTTTGTTTGCTCCATATTAGACTGTTAAGTATTTGGTTCTGCTATATTCTGATTGGATTACTACAACACTTTAAAATCCTCATAAAACTTAGGCTTCATCTCCACTGTGACCAGCTCTGTGAGCCATCTGGCAAAGTATCTTCACATGTACTGCTTCCCACCCTCCTGCAATTACTTGTGGAGCTCTCACAATGTGCTGAAAGATGTGACTGCTATTCTGTTGTCAAAACCATCAGGACATTTTTGCCCAATCCAACAAAGGCCCTCCTTCTTCCATACTGCTTATGTCTTTAAACAGAACACAACATAGCCTACCTAGACTTAATTTATGAGTGTTTTCTTTCAGTCAGCCCCAGTCAGGTATAAGGAGGGTTCAGAAACTGAATTCTTACACTGGTCATTTGTTTATAAACTGGTTGCTTGTGATAGTAAACTACTGGAAAGATACTGCAGATGTAGATTTGCTACCATAATGTCACTGCTGTTCTGACCCAAGATATCCAGAATATGCCTAAATAGAGTCACCTAAATAGACTGTGGAATCTGTTGTTCTCATACAATAGCAATAATGGAACTAAATGTGGACTGCTGTTATATCTCTTATCCAAGTCATCAGAAGGCCCTGAACATGAAGAGATAGACACATTGTAATTGCTTTAATAGTTAATAAATGCAAAATCTAACTCACTAATCACAGAATCATGGAATGGCTTAGGTTGGGAGGGACCTTAGAGGTCATCTACTCTAACTCTCCAGCCATGGGCAGGGACATCTCTCAGCTAGACTCAGCTGCTCAAGGCCTCATCCAACCTGACATATGCACTGACTCTGCAAAAACTGTCTGCATTTCACATTAGGCAAAATAATGAATAAACTTTTCTGACTGGGAAGGTGTAAAACAAACCTAGCAGATTCCCCTGTAAATTTTATGCAGAAGTTGCCTGTATGACTTGTACTTAATCCTTCTCTTCTCATGCAGCATTATAGTGTTTCCCTCCCTGTTTTGACACCAAAGTGTATGCTATTGACAAGTCAACAATATGGATTTCTGTGGGCTTAGCTTCAGAGAGGTAAATAGTCTACCAACATTAATAGGACTTAAATATTTGCTGAAATAGGCTGTAGATGTACCATGCCATAATTTGCACAGTAAAACTGCTATTTCTTCTTAATAAAGCACTGCAGAGAGACTACATTAAGCTGCTGGAATCCTTCCCATTTTTCCAAACATGTAACTGAAAGTATACTGACAACCTGGAAGGAGTTATGCAAAGAGGTAAAACAAAAAATGGTGGAATGCAGGACATACATTGTGCCATGAGTGGGGCTGAACTTCAGCTCCGATTTTCTTTCCCTCAGCCTGCCTTGTCAAAACTTGCCCTATCAGCACAGAACTCCCCCAGCAACCTGAACCCGCAGGCTAGATTGTCAGCTCTTGCACAGGTGGCAGGAAGAATTGCTTATGGAAAAGATTGAAAGTGCTAAAGGAAATAAATATGTGCAGGCTGGATCGGTGATGACAGAAGAGAGACGTAATCATCTATAAAGGCACAACTTTAAGAAAGTGAATTAAGCTGATACAAATGGTTAAAAGCAGGAGAAACGGGATGGAATTCAATAAAACAAAGTATGAACAGAATATCAGGGGAAAGACACTCTGTCAAAAAGATCTAATATCCTGTAGTATTATCTCCCATGGGAATAGTCACTGCGTTTTTCCACATAACATGGTAGAACACATGCTGGAGGGAGCAAAAATATGAACGCAATGACCTAATGCTTACTTTGTGCTTGCAAAATAAAGCAGTTCTGATTCATTGCACTTTTGACACTCTTCCTTAGTGGTGGGGAACACCCCACTGAAACACAAACAGAAAGCCACTGTACATGAGGGGCTGAATTTCAGTCCCCTGATAGGATGGGGAAAAAACACTTCAGTACAAACAAAAAAGTGTTGATTTTGCCATGACCACAACCAAAATCTAAACTTTCAGTATTGGAAAGGTTTTGAAGGTCACTGCTAGTTGTAAACATTTCATATGCAACTAGGCAAGTGTCAGCCCTTTAGATTTGACCAGGTTCAATCCTAAATGCACACAAAGGGGAGGGAATAATTTATACTCTACAAAATAAGAAAATACCAAGATCAGTATAACGATCTTAGGCTTTCTGTGCTTTTGCATAAGCACCAGAAACAAAAACCCCACAGAATCATATGGTTAAAAAAGGGGCCGGATGGTGTGAACAGACACACAGACCAAGCTGATGTGCTAAGTGATTTTGATGTGCAGGAAAGAAACTGATTCTTAGAAGCAGAAGCTGAGTAAGATGTAATGTAAAAAAAAAAGGACAAACTATTCTCTTGATACTGCAGTTACAAACTGGAGGTCTTACCTAATTCGTATCTCTTGGAAAATCATAGATTCATAGTATGCATTGGGTTGGAAGGGACCCTCAAAGATTATATTGTCAACTCCCCACTGCAGTGATCAGGAACATTTTTAACTGCATCAGGTTGCTCAGGGTCCCATCAAGTTTGACCTTGTCTCCAGGGGTGGGGCCTCCACCACAACTCTGGGAAACACATTCCAGTATTTCACTTTCCTCATTGTGAAGAACTTCCTCCCAGTGTCTAACCTAAATCTACCCTGCCCCAGCTTAAAAACACTTCCCCACGTCCTAGTGTTACATGGCCTTGCAAACCTCCCTGGCTTCCTGCAGGCCCCCTTCAGGTACTGGAAGGTCTCCCCAGAGCCTTCTCTTCTCCACACTGAACAACTCAAATTTTCTCAGCCTGTCTTTACATAAGAGGTGCTCCAGCCCTCTGATCATATTCTTGACCCTCCTCTGTACCTGCTCCAGCAGGTCTACGGCTTTCCTGTGTTAAGGACTCCACAGCTGGACACAGTACCCCAGGTGAGGTCTCACCATAGAAGAGTGGTAGAATCACCTCTCTTTTGATCTACTGGCCACACTTCTTTTGATGAAGCCCAGGGTACAGTCTGCTTTCTGGGCTGCAAGTGCACATTACTGGTTCATGTCCAGCTTCTTGGCCACCAGTATCCCCAGGTCATTTTCCGCAGGGCTGCTCTCAATCTCACCATCCCCCCCAGCCTGTATCTGTACTGATGATTGCCCTAACTTAGGTGCAGGACCTTGTGCTTTGCCTTATTAAACTTCATTAAGTTCACCTAAGCCCATTTATCCAGCCTGTCTAGGTCCCTCTAGATGGCATCCTGTCTTTCAATCTTGTCAATCTCACCACTGAGATTGATATCCTGGGCAGGCTTACTGAAGGTGCACTCCATCTCCATGTCTGTGTTACTAATGAAGACACTGAAAAGCACCAGTCCCAGTACGGAGCTCTGAGGAACACTACAAAGCACCCATCTCCATCCAGACATTGAGATGTTGATCACTACCATTTGGATGCAACAATGCAACCAATTCCTTATTCACTGAATAGTTCACCCACTGAACCTGTATCTCTTCAGTTAGAGAGAAAAATGCTGTGTAGGACACTGTGTCAAAGGCTTTACTAAAGTCTAGATAATGACATTTGCTAGTCTGCCCTTGTCCACTGATGTGGTCCCTCCACTGCAGAAAGCTACTAGGTTGGTGAGGCAGGACTTGCCCTTGGCAAAGCCATGCTGTTTGTCTTGAATCACTCCCCTGCCCTCCATGCTCTTTACCTTTGCTTCTAGGAGGATCTGTTCCATGATTTTCCGGGCTGAGGTGAGAAGGTAAGCTAGGCTTTGATAAGATCTTAACTAAGAGGAACTTTCTCTTACAGTCTCCCTTTCAAAGAAATAGAAGGATTATAAATTAGTACGTGTGAGGAAATGGTTGCTCTGTACTGCCACTTGCTACATCTTCAAGTCAGCAGAAAAGCAATTCTTGCACTTAGAACATCTACCCAGGTAGCACCACCAGGCAGAACATGCCAAAAAACCCAAACACAATCACAACAACTAATGAAAGTGATGAAGTGAAGCTGTCATCTCAAATATATACACACACAGAGAAATCCAGAAGGCCATGGCTAATATAACTGAAGATTCCATGCAATTGGTTCACCAATTTACAACTCTACAAAAGGAATGTCTTTAAACTTAATGTAAATAGAAATTATCAATTCCACAAGTCTGTAAGGACAAGAATAAATTAGACAGAAAGGGTCTGGAGAAATGAGAGAAATAATTTCTCTATATGTACTAGATTTCACTAAGCTGTAAGTATTGCAAGTGAAAGTTTTCTAAAGTGTCTCTTCGAAGGCCTGCATTTTTATTTGATGCTAATTTACATAGGATTCTTCCATAACCAAATAAATAAAATGCCATAGCCTAGAGCAGAAGACAACCTTTAGTATTTAAAAACCACTTTCTTTCTATGTTTCTTTTGGTCTAAATTATCTTCTCTATTTACAAGATTATTTACAAGGTCTGGTAATGACAGAATGAGGAGTAATGGGTTTAAACTGGAAGAGGGGAGATTTAAACTAGATGTTATGAAGAAGTTCTTAACAGTGAGGGTGGTGAAACACTGGAACAGGCTGCCCAGGGAGGTTGTGGATGCTCCTTCCCTGGAGGTGTTCAAGGCCAGGTTGGATGAGGCCTTGAGCGACCTGTTCTAGTGGGAAGTGTCCCTGCCCATGGTGGGGCTTGGAACTAGATGATCTTTGAGGTTTCTTCCAAACTAAACCATTCTATGATTCTCACCTCTGAATTTGGGACTCTACATTCATGGTGACATTATATTTCTTCTTCTTTGGAAGGGGTAAGCGAAAAGTGAATTTGTATAAGGTGTTCATCCTGTAAACTAGGATGGTTATATTCTCACTGGAAGACACTGTCATTTTAAAATGGAAAGCAAGGACAGGTTTAGGGAGGATCTGTTGCATCACTAGGACTAAATACATGGGCATGCACTCTTTTTAAATCTGATTTTCAATTGCCAGAAAGGGCTGCATTTTCACACAGTGCTCAGGTTACCAGATAATAACTCTCAGAGCAACTGGCTGTCCAAAGAAGCTAATAAATATTTGCTCTAACCATCACAACAAGCAGACCTACTCCACTGGAAAACAACCTTTAAAAAGGAAAGAAAGAGGAGCAGAGAAACTTTATCTACTATAAACACCAGAAGCTTACTCCATCAAGAACAGTCTCTTTAGCAGTCACAACTATTTCTGCTGTAAATAACACTGATATGTGTTAAATTGGAGCCAAACATATTTTTGGAATTCATCAGCATTTAGGTCATCTGCACTCTATTGACAGGCACTGAACTCTGAAACCATAATGATGTAGCTCAGCAACAGTGCACGCTGCCCCACTAATGAGGCCCTTTTTCCATGAATAATGAGCATGGACATCAGCTGTGTTGCCAGGTACATAACATAAACACAATTTAACACATGGCTTTTGGTAAAGCAGTGTGTCTGCTTGCACAGGCGGAGTTTTGCATAATGTAATCTAACGTTTTAGTCCAGGGTGGGGGCAAACAGCTCAAGGAAATAATTTGTTCAAATGTTATCAAAATACAATAAATCAAGTTTGGTTTTACTCAAAAAAAAGGCAGTGGAGTGAGACTAACAGAAACTGCAGATCGGAGGGTATAAATGAGTTCATTGTTTTATATTCAAATAAATCTTACAACACATGAAGCTGATGAGTTCTAAAATGAGCTGAGACTCCCTGAGATGGGCCTTCTGAGACCAGTGAACTGTTAAGGGTTATACTGGTTAAGCCTGTGTTTGCTGAGTCCTCGTGCATACGGAGTGCATACACACACCTCTGTTTATATGTCAAAGCATAATGTGAAACCACATGGGTTCAAACACACAAAAGAAGTGCTTTATTCCAAAACACCTCATTTATTGCATCTACAACCTCAGTTTTGATTTATCAGAGGGCTTCAAGAAAATAAAATGCACCTTCAAGTTTTAACAACTTCCATTGCACAAACTGCCATCGTGGTATTCTTTAAAACTGCAGATCAGTGCTTTACTATGCAAAAGCAGAGCTGGCAGGAGAGTTTAGTCTGATATTTGAGAAGGCATGGCTTAATTCCCAGTTCAGGGAATTCTGCTACCTCCCAGGACAATTATGTAATACATTAAAGACTGGAAGGTGCCAACAGCATCTGGTGCCCGGGGCATGAAAATGGGGCATTCTATTTACTTGCTTTCTAATGTGCCCAAACCCGAAGTCCATGGGGATCTACACCTATGTCACAGGAATTACTGAAATACAAGAAGCTACAAGCAAGACTGCAATGTTATGCTAGACTGTCCCCCACAGCAAACTGCTGGCTAAGCTGTCAGCCCATGGCTTGGATGGCAACACTATGCTGGGTTAGGAACTGGCTGGAGGGATGAGCCCAGAGAGTGGTGGTGAACGGTGCTACATCCAGCTGGCGGCCGGTCCCTAGTGGTGTCCCTCAGGGATCAGTGCTGGGCCCCATCCTCTTTAACATCTTCACAGATGATCTGGATGAGGGCATGGAGTCAGTCATCAGCAAGTTTGCAGATGACACCAAGCTGGGGGAAGATGTGGCTGGGTTGGAGGGCAGAAGGGCTCTGCAGCAGGACCCTGACCGCCTGGACAGATGGGCAGAGTCCAATGGGATGGCATTCAATAGCGCCAAGTGCCAGGTGCTGCACTTTGGCCGCAACAACCCCATGCAGAGATAGAGGCTGGGGTTGGAGTGGCTGGAGAGCAGCCAAACAGAAAGGGATCTGGGGGTGCTGATTGATACCCACCTGAACATGACCCAGCAGTGTGCCCAGGTGGCCAAGAGAGCCAGTGGCATCCTGGCCTGCATCAGGAATGGTGTGGTCAGCAGGAGCAGGGAGGTCATTCTGCCCCTGTACTCTGCACTGGTTAGACCACACCTTGAGTACTGTGTTCAGTTCTGGGCCCCCCAGTTTAGGAGGGACATTGAGATGCTTGAGTGTGTCCAGAGAAGGGCGACGAGGCTGGTGAGAGGCCTTGAGCACAGCCCTACGAGGAGAGGCTGAGGGAGCTGGGATTGGTTAGCCTGGAGAAGAGGAGGCTCAGGGGTGACCTTATTGCTGTCTACAACTACCTGAAGGGTGGTTGTGGCCAGGGGGAGGTTGCTCTCTTCTCTCAGGTGGCCAGCACCAGAACAAGAGGACACAGCCTCAAGCTACGCCAGGGGAAATTTAGGCTGGAGGTGAGGAGAAAGTTCTTCACTGAGAGAGTCATTGGGCACTGGAATGGGCTGCCCGGGAAGGTGGTGGAGTCGCCGTCCCTGGAGCTGTTCAAGGCAGGATTGGACGTGGCACTTGGTGCCATGGTCTAGCCTTGAGCCCTGTGGTAAAGGGTTGGACTTGATGATCTATGAGGTCTCTTCCAACCTTGGTGATACTGTGATACTGTGATACTGTTATCACTTCAGTTGCAGATTTCTTCAACCAGACTAAACACAACCAAGATCTCTCTCCAAGTCACTATTGCTACTGGATGGCAGTACTAAAAGGCCTAGGTGACATTTTTATCTTCACTTATAATTGTTTGACTCCAGAAAGAGTTGAAAACATTCCAGGCTGGAGTGGTAGCCATGGCTACCACTACTGTTGCATGTAATCAGCTGGTTTTTCAGCTTTCATTAAAAAACCTCAGTGTGTGACAGCCTACTGCAAGGGTCTGAAATTTGGCAGGGTGATCATGTCAGTATCAATCCAGTGGTATATTGCTAGTCTCATTAAAATGTATCTTAATTTCTTAAATGACAAGATGCTACAAGAAAGCAGTTAGCACATGTTCAGTGGAAGCTTCTGCAATATTTTTGTTCATACCCTCCAAAGATTCTTGGCTCATCAAAGAATCATCTTGCATCATCTTCTTGCCACTGTTCCATGTGATGATATGGGGGCTGACTGTGAGATGCCTCTGTCTGTGTGAGCTATTACTGTTCTGCTTTTTGGCACTCAGGCAATGCAGCAGAGAAATGTCAAATAGAGACAGTAGAAACCGCAGAGAAAAGGGTAGATTGAAAAGATGTCTGGTAAGGCGTAAGTTGGAAAGTGGGAGGGGTAGATGCTTTGTGACTATCACTGCCCTGAAAGGAAGACTGGTAGGAAAGGCAGGTACAGATACACAGGTAGGAAAGGCAGAGGAATGGAACTGGGAATAAACAGTACTGGCTGAACAAGGAGCCTCTAGTAGGAAGTGGGAGCAAAAGAAAGCTGAAACTGATTGTGCAAAAGAGAAGTAGAAAGAAGACAATTCAGAAGATAAATAGACTGGAGATAAACTAAAGGAAGGCTAGAAAAGATAATTATTTCAAAGAATCAAAGAGAAAGAGTGGCCTAAGCACTGTGGATATAGGCTTGAGAGCACATATTGGTAGCCATTTATACAGCAGTACCTCACATGATAATCTATTTATCTTTTTAAAAACTTAGGAAGTTAGAAGCCTTAAAATCTCTGTTCAAAGATCACAAGAAAGGCTCTAAGAGATAGTAATTAAGAACATCTTGAAAGCTACAAGATCAACCCAGAGAAGGATCAAAATTAAGGCCACTGGTTTTAGTTAATTCAGCTATGTGATTCATGTGTGTCATGATCTCATTTTTAGGTACACAATTACAGAATATTCCTTTCATAAACTTTCTTGCAGTACTCCAGTGCAAAGAATGAGACTTTCCTGAGAATGATTGATTACCTTGAATAACTCATCTGGAAACTAAAAGCTGCAGGATTCCTGATTCACTTGGTGCAGGGACTACAGGAAGAGATGAAGAATGGCATTGTGCAGGTTGGTAAACGCTGATCAAGAGAATTTGATTGTATTTATGTTTCTGTCACAAAGTTTCTACACAATACAAGGGAAATCCATTTAACTTTTGTATAGGGTTAACACTCCAGGAGGAGTAACCTTGAACCTGACCCTAGGTGGTCTTGACTCCTCCCCAGGGGTGGGTCTGAACACTACCAGGTGATGGTTAGCCCACTCCCCCTTCCTGTCTAAAGACCCATAAAAGCAGGGGAACTTTCTGTTTCCCTCTTTCTCTGCGTGCCCTGCCTCTGTGCTTACCACCATCACCATCCTGTTCCTCTTTGTTTTACCACGTGGCCATCAAAATCAGGTTGTATTTACACATTTTGTATTTGCTCTCCCTTCCCTATACCTTTATAACTTCCCTACTTCAGATACCTTTTTAAGTTACTGTTAAACTTTCAAATTGAGTGAGATTTATTTATTTGGGTGTGCTTACCTTTCCTCTCTCTACATCTAATTCCTTTCTTCTGGGAAAGAAGGGGGAAGAGGGGAGGGCACTCTATAAATTGATATTTGGTTCTATCAAATTTATTTGAGTCTCTGGAAATTTAAATTAGAACCAAGACAAACTTTAAAGTATGTCAGTTGATGCTTCTCATTCTGTCCTTTCTCTTTTTGGGACCCTGGTGTCTTGATTTTAAGTTCAAAGCTGAAGTCAGCAGCAGCTGTGACTTGAAGTGATGTAATGCTGCCTAAACTAATGCTTACTGAAAACTACTGTGTAAAGTTCTCCTAGTTTTCTGAGCTTTACAAGTTTTCCCCATAAGACATGAAGTCTGATACTAGATTGTCATAAAGTTATACCAATTAATGCCTGTAAAGCAATTGTATGCTACCAAGTCAACATTCATAGAAAAGTCCACAAGGGAACTGATAACCCTTTCTTCAGACAAGATTTGAATAGCATGCAATAAAAAAACTGCAGAATCTAAACGGTCATTCCTTAAGCAGCAACAGAAAGCAAAGGAAGCACTGAAGAGCTGCAGGTAAGTGAGCTTTGTTACCCTGTACAATGAATTAAGCATAGGTGGGGAAAAAATGCACCATGTTTGCTCTTTGGAGCTTGTGTCAATCACATTAAGTACAGTGTTTCCTAAATTCTAAGAACTTGACTTTGAAACACTGCTTCTGTGTATATCACATAGAGAAAATATAAATATGTATCAACTTACCATCATACTTTGCTAAGACTGCCTGGACATCTGCATATGCTTGCAGTTCCAACAAAGCTTCCAGTAGGTTTTCATGAATGTTGAACATGCTGAGCAGAGGAAACTCTTTCATCAACTAAAATAAAAAAAAAACATATTAAAGGGTTAGATTATTGACCCAAGGAGAGGCTTCTTGTTCAAAATGCACTCAGATAACTAACAGCAGGTTAAATTCCCTCAGTTCACAAAGATCACAGAATTTCTTAGATTGGAAAAGACCTTCAATATCATCGAGTCCAATCATTAGTTTCACACTGACAAGTCCTTGACTAAACCAAATCCCTCAGCACAACATCTAGTCACTATGAATCTCTATGGTTGGAAAGGACCACCAGGATCATCCAGTCCAACCTTCATCCCACCATCCTTAATCACTAGACCATAGCCTCAAGCACCACATCCACTCTCCTTTTAAACACCTCCAGGGATGGTGATTCCACCACCTCCCTGGGCAGCCTGTTCCAGTGCCTGAACACCTGCTCAGTAAAGAACTTTCTCTGAACATCCAACCTAAACCTCCCCTGATGCAACTTGAGGCCATTTCCTCTTGTCCTATCATTACTAATTTGGGAGACAAGACCAGCTCCAGCCTTACTACAACCTCCTTTCAGCCAGTTGTAGAGGGCAATAAGGTCCCTTCTCATCCTCTTCTTCTCCAGACTAAAAAACCCCAGCTCCCTCAGCCACTCCTCATAGGTCATGTTTTCCAGACCTTTCACCAGCCTCATCTCCCTTCTCTGCACCTACTCCAGCACCTCAATGTCCTTCCTATACTGTGGTGACCAAAACTGGACACAGTACTCAAGGTGTGGTCTCATGAGTGCTGAGTTCCCCTTGTTCTGGGCTTTCTCCTAGAGTCGACTATAATCCCAGAATTTTCTGAGCTCTTAATAGGCAATGAGTCAGATTTCTTCACAGAATCAATCAGGTTGGAAGAGACCTCCAAGACCATCCTCAATTTCAGTGTCTGCATCGATTCAAATGACTGAATCTGATAATCAGTTGCATTTCACTTTTGAAGCCACACTTATTAGAAGCATCCATGCTTTTTACTGCAGAATTGATTAAATTCCCTGAAGAGATGAAGTGTTAAAAGATGCTTGCTCACTTGTGTTGTCTTTATGGCTGTAACTGCCTACATGACATATATCAGCACAAAAAGGTCTCAAACAGCATAGAACTGGGATAGCTACGGGGGAAGACCATCATTTGCAATCTCTCCAAGATGGTAGGGCTCAGACAGCATAGAACTGGGATAGCTACAGGGGAAGACCATCATTTGCAATCTCTCCAAGATGGTAGGGCTCAGACAGCATAGAACTGGGATAGCTACAGGGGAAGACCATAATTTGCAATCTCTCCAAGATGGTAGGGCTCAGACAGCATAGAACTGGGATAGCTATGGGGGAAGACCATCATTTGCAATCTCTCCAAGATGGTAGGGCTCAGACAGCATAGAACTGCGATAGCTACAGGGGAAGACCATCATTTGCAATCTCTCCAAGATGGTTTATGAGAACAGAAATACTATAACAAGGCAAGTAAAGAAAATTATTCAAGATCAGCCTTGGTCACTTTGAAAATACTACGTTGGACCTGAAAACTCTATTACTTAATAAACCTACACTTGAAGATATAGAGAAACTGATGAGAACCAGCAAATCCTAATCTCACAAATGAGTAATTTAAAACCAAAACCCAAACAAATGAACAACAACAAAAAAACCCATCAGGACTGAAACAAAAGGGGTGGAAATTCACCAAGCACTTTAGAAAATGAGAAACAGGTAATGCACAGGAGCTTCTTCATTCTGTCAAGTAAGAGACCTAAATGGGTAAACAAGGATGCAAAGACAGAGAATTGACCTCCTTGTGTTAATGCTTATCATAAGTAAACACAGGAACAGTTTGGACTATAAAGGATAGTCTGTTTAAACTTGGCTATTTGGACAACAGTGATTTTGATGCAGTTTGAGAATTATTGAAATATCAAAGGCAAGGACAGCAGTGTTTTGTTTAAATGGTTCTATAAAATTCTGACAAGACTCATGATCACTGAGACAGCAGCTGAAAGACTTCACTGATTTGTTTTATGGGAATGGCCATAAATCAGGTCCTAGTTTCAATGGCAGGAGCTGAACCTGTGAAAAAAAAACCCTACAAACAAAATTGCATAGTTTGTACACCTTTGTCCTTCTCCAGTTTTCAAAAACCTGTATAACAGGCCTTGGTGCTCATTGAGGTAAGTGGAAGCATTTGGCAGGTGAAAACTTATGTAGTTGGATTCATCCATTTAGGATGCAGCACAGAGCCTACTTCTCCTCATTCTTGTCCTTATTCACTATTGCATTTTTAACAGAAGAAGCTACTATTTGGCAAGAAAAAGCATGACAGAATCTGTCCCTATGTAAGTAGTGATTGAGAGTTCAGAATGAACATATTGCCAAGAAAGCCCTCCAAGGGATTAAGAAAGATTATCCCTGCTCATTGAGAATGAATAATGGCTGGCAGAATAACATTCTTTCCATCAGTGAAGAGAAGGAAGAGATGCAGCTAGTTATACATGTACTGTAGCCAGTAAAATAATCTTCCTCTGGTTCTGTTTCTCACTGACATCACTCACTGATCATTTTTCACTATTTTAATTGGATTCTGTCAGAGTGATAAACCCTGTTTAAGGCAGCAGCAGAATAAAGATCACTGTCTGGACCACCAGGCTTCTGAAGCAACAAGTGCTAATAAAGGTTTCACCCAGGAAAGGTCAAACATTAAGAAGCCCAACCCTGCTATAATGAACTCAGATGATACTGTAGCTACAAAAATTAAAACACCTCTAAGTAAAAATCTGAGTTTTGAGAAGCTTTCCAGAAAGTTAAGCCAGTTAGATAGAAGAGTATTATGAGAGGCCATCTTTAGGCCTCATAGTGAATGCAAATACTTGTTGAACTAAAAAAACAGGCCCTCAGGATGGTCAGGGCCAGGCCAAATGCTCTGTGTGTCACGCTGAGAAACAACTGTGAGCCTGCTCCCCTTCCTAGCAGATGGAGAGGGAGGTTGGCTCATACATATAGAGATGTAAAGACAGGCAAGTTATCCCAGATCACAAGATGAAGATCACACTTTTGAGTTCCCCAGACACATACAGCATCAAGCTTTGCTAGAATCATAGAATCACAGAACTGACCAGGTTGGAAGAGACCTCCAAGATCATCCAGTCTAACCTATGTCTCAGCCCTATGCAATCAACTAGACAAGGGCACTAAGTGCCTCAGCCAGGCTTTTCTTGAACACCTCCAGGAACAGCAACTCCATCACCTCCCTGGGCAGCCCATTCCAATGGCAAATCACTCTCTCTGTCAAGAACTTCCTCCTAATATCAAGCCTCCCCTGGCACAACTTGAGACTGTGTCCCCCTTATTCTGTTGCTGGTTGCCTGGGAGAAGAGACTGACCCCCACCTGGCTACAGCCTCCTTTCAGGTAGTTGTAGACAGCAATGAGGTCACCCCTGAGCCTCCTCTTCTCCAGGCTAAATAACCCCAGCTCCCTCAGCCTCGCCTCACAGGGCTTCTGCTTCAGGCCTCTCACCAGCTTCTCTGGACACGTTCCAGTACCTCAACATCTCTCTTGAATTGAGAGGCCCCATAACTGGATACAGCCTCTGCCCACCCAACCAGCTGGTCAAGGTCCCTCTGCAGGGCTCTCCTATCCCCCAATAGATTTACACCTGATCCTAAGTTGGTGTCATCTACAATCTTACTGATGCTGGACTCAATCCCCTCATCCAGATCATCAGTAAAGATATTGAACAGGATCAGGCCTAGCAGTGACCCTTGGGGGACACCATTAGTGACTGGCTGGGAACTGGATGTGGCACCACTCACCATCACTCTCTGGGCCTGGCCCTTCAGCCAGATCTTGACCCATTTCAGAATGGTCTGTCAGCTTTGCCAGGAGCTTGTTGTGGCAGATAGGGTCAAAGGCTTTGCTGAAGTCCAGGTAGACTACATCCACAGCCTTCCCCACATTCACCAGGCAGGTGACCTGATCATAAAAGGACATCAGGTTGGTGAGACAGGACCTGCCCTTCCTAAACTGGGCCTGATCCGTTGGCCATACTGTAAGGGCTGTGTGATTGCACTCAAGATGACCTGTTCCATAACCTTGCCTGGCACTGAGGTCAGGCTGTCAGGTCTGTAATTTCCTGTTCCTCCTTCTGGCCTTTCTTGTGGATGGGCATCACATTGGCCAGCTTCCAGTCATTAGAGACCTCTCCAGTGAGCCAGGACTGTTGATAAATGATGGAGAGTGGCTTGGCCAGCTCAGCTGCCAGCTCTCTCAGCACTCTAAGATTAATCTCATCAGGTCCCAGGGACTTGTGAGGATCCAGTGGCTCAGCAGATCCCTTACTGCTTCCTCCTGGATTACAGGGGGACTATACTGGTTCCTGGCTCCATCTGTCAGTTTGGGACACCGGTTGTCCTGAGGGCAACCTGTCCTACTGTTGAAGATTGAGGCAAAGAAGGTATTAAGTACCTCTGCCTTTTCCTTGTCTTTTGTTACTATATTCCCCTCTGCATCCAATAAAGAGTGGAGGTTGTCCTTGCCCCTTCTTTTGCCATTGATATATTTATAGAAACATTTTTTATTCTCCTTTACAGCAGTGGCCAATCTAAGTTCTAAATGGGGTTTTGCTTCTCTATTTTTTTTTCCTACAAGACCTAGCAACTTCCTTAAACTCTTCCTTGGATGCCTCCCCTTTTTTCCAAAGGTGACACACTCTCTTTTTTCTCCTTAATTCCTTTAGAAGCTCCTTGCCCATCTAGTCTGGTTGTCTCCCTCGTCAGCTCATCTTCTAGCACATTGGGACAGCCTGTTCCCACACCTTCAAGAGTTCTTTCTTGAAGTAGGTCCAGCATTCCTGGACCCTTTTGCTTTTAAGGACTAGCTTAAGGCTCTAGTTTAAAAGCCAGGCCTCCCTTTGCACCCAAAGCTTTATTTTCTGTGAAGCTACAGACTACCATTGCAAAATCATTTGGTTTATCAATTTTAGTTTTCTTGATGTCTTTACAGTAACCAAACAAATGCTTTCATTTGAGTGGCAAGCACTGCACTTGAAATGAAGGATCTGTTATTCTATTTCTCCACACCTCAAGAGATAGTCATCAAATACAGCCCTCATGACTTCTCACTGGAGTAGCTACAGCTTTTTACATAATCATTAGAGTTAGGGCTAAAAGTTTCATTGTGAAATTCCAGTCAGCTGGTATGGAAGAGCTGTGCTCCACTGAGCAAAACTTATTTTCATACCATGTGAAAACAGACATCACACAGCTATGAACACATTCCCACCTCACACTGTGAGGATGTTCAAATAGCTATTGAACAATAGTCATACCAAACCTACATTTACAAGTATTTTACTTTGAACCTGTATTGGTCAAAATATTTTCTACTGGTGAAAATTCAGACCTAAGGCTGGGTTAGCCCATAATTTGTACTAGATGCTCTACAGGTTTTTTGGGGAAAATGATACATGTGTAGAAAGTGGAATTGTTTTTCACTGAAAGAGTCACTAGGCATATTGGAAACATACAGATATAGTACATTTCCCAGATAAATAATAACTTTTTTCCTAGAGAAATAATATTTTGGGAGTATAAGTTTGCAAATTATTCTGAAAGTAAGTCTGACACAACCAGATATCTTATCATTAGTCCTGGGAGGGCCATATATCCAGACCCACCCAATCCACACTGCAGGGTGTAGGTTCAATGGTTTTGTGATGGCTATAAAAACGTGATGATCTCAAAAAATGCTTTATGGTATAAGGAAATATGCTTTGATTTGCTGGATGTGAAGCAAGCTTTATCTCCCAAAGAACAGCTTAATGAAGAGGACTCCCTTCTCTGAGAATATTTCAGTCATCAGCATTTCCTTATTTTGATCTAATTTTTGAAACATTGTCAAGGAATACAGCTTTAACTGCTTCATCCACTATTCTCACAGCTCCGTTATTCTCCCTGTGATGACATTAACATCATGCATCAATTAGCAATGATATGTTGTTTGTGTAGAAAACAGCTTTAAGCTACAGCTTATGCCTACAACTAGACTATGAGACACAAGGGAATGTAGAAGTGGATAATAAATAATCTTATATATAACCTAGTGTTGATAGATTTATTCTCCATTTGATTATGGCTGTATGCATGGTCAAATATTTTATGGGCAGCTCATGCAAGCATTCATTGCTGCTTATAATTGTGTCATTTCAACAAACCAACAAGAACAGTTTTAGATCAATGTACTCAAATGAATACATTAATAAACATGAAAAGTGAATTCAACTTAAGATGAAGAAACAAAAGCAACAAGTAAACAAGAGTTGGTAAATGCAAGCAGTGAAACTGTTGCAAGCTTAACCAGAGTGTGTCTGTTCCCACAGTGGATGTCTGAAACGGTGAAATGACTGAGGCAGCCATCTCCCAGGTGCATCTGTCCAACAACCATTGAAGAATCAAGCATACAGCATGGTTAACACTGTTACTTTCACAAGTGCTCTGCATAAACTGCTTTCTGGTGTATGATCTGTAATCCGTAAGAACTGTTAACGCAAGCAAAACTGTAAGCCAATTCTGAGTAAAAACCCAGAAACCTCCATTTCTATGAGCTTCACTGTCTACATCTGAACTTCCAGATGTCTGAGCTCTGAATGAAGCTTACCCTGGGCCTGAGTCATTTGCAACATGCAGATTCTCTGACATCTAATAAGATAGTTAAGATAATTAATAAGATGCTTATGTTTTTTTCCCAGGCCAGCTCACTTGGTAAGGACAGAAGGTAAGAAACATTTTCAGCAGACTAAGGCTAGCACACAAAAAGACTTTGTTAGGAATGTCATGTGCCTAAAACTTAGGCTAACTCCTGCCCCGTAAAGAGCAGTTAATTCCAGAGCAGTTAATTCACAGTATCACCAAGGTTGGAAGAGACCTCATAAATCATCAAGTCCAACCCTTTACCACAGAGCTCAAGGCTAGACCATGGCACCAAGTGCCACGTCCAATCCTGCCTTGAACAGCTCCAGGGACGGCGACTCCACCACCTCCCTGGTCAGCCTATTCCAGTAGCCAATGACTCCAATTCCAGTGCAGTCTCATTCAAAGTGTGATTCATGTGATGTAAACACACACTCTCATATCTCTCAAAGTTGGTAAATGATCTGGACTACACTGGACCTACATGAAATTAAAGTTCTGTATAATTGCAACAGAAGTAGGATTCTGTCATTTCATTTATTTTGTCGAATAATCACTGTTTTGTTTGCAAGCAGCTCTGTAGTTGCTCTTTCACAGCTCAGAGAAGAAGCCAAATCTACCAGATCCTGTTGTTTTGGAGCTTGGAAATGATTAGCAGCACAATTCATGTATTTTCAACCATATGTGGAATTTAGGGAATTTGACATGTCATCTAATGGCTAGACTTCAGAGAGTCAGAAAAGAGACCCAGATCCAGTTTCCACTGACTGTGCAAAGACACAGGTATAAAATTAGTTAACATTCAATTTTTAATTTGGCAAACGTCAGTTTAGTTTTAGTGCTCTGTAACACTCACAGATCATCTGAATTCTCTTCAATGTAGCATTAACAATGAGTCAACAATATGAGAAGTACTTTAGCAAATATGCAAACTCTAAGGAAATATGCCAGAATACAGAGTCTTAATCAAAGCTTTCAGAGTTTGACTCGAGCTGTTTAAGGTATATAGTTATGAAAGTGCTGTTATTTGGACTATGTTATAAAAATGTATGTATTTCAGGAATAAACATAATTTTAAAGACAGGTGTGGCACAAAACCAGAAGGGTGCCAAGTTGTGTCAGATGTGCATTTACTACTGAACAATCACATGGCATAATAAGTAGTAACAGTGATAAATTATGTTCATTACATCAAGGATTAGCAGTTTCATAAAGCATGAAAAGACAGTCATTACTCACAACCCTCTTCAAAACCATTCCTTTATTTGCATCATCCCAAAGTACTTTTTTCAGAAATGTTGCCATATTACTGAATGAAATTACAGAGAGGAAACTTTTTAATACCTCAAAAAATTATCTTGGGGATTCCAGATAGATGAAAGAGCATAATTAGTGGGTAATTCAAAACCCCTGAATATGGAGTGATGAAAGAAGGCAGATGGAAAGGAGTTCAAATGATCAGGGCTCCTATCGAAACTATGTGACTATATTCTACGACTACATCTTATCTTACTAGAATCACAGTGCTAGATACCCATCATTTAAATGAGAAACACTACAATTCGATTTAGGTAGTAGTCCCCAAATTTCTAGTTTTGGAGCATTTTGTGGAGGATCACAGTCATGAGAAAAAAGGGTCTGAAACATGTGCAGGTAAAGGGAAGGGATAAACACCTTCAGGGAATCACAGGACTCTCCTCTAGTTCATCCCTCCCACTTAGCAGTAACGTGAATCTGTGATAAAACAAGCTACATCTGAATATGCAGACACATGGAAATGTTAAAATCAGCATTTATTGCTTGCTATTATTGCAGTGCCTGTGTGTCAGAACAAGAATTAACTGAAGACACTCCTCTATGTGGAGACTGGCAAATGTCATCATTCACAAGACTAGCACTCATCTAAAACTTTTAACTCTTGGCCTCACTAAACTAAGAAGCACTTTTCCTTCGAATTTTAATAAATGGTACTTTAAATAACTCTTAGAGACATTAATAAATCTAGAATCCCACTAAAGGCAGAGCAGCCTGCTCAACCCAACCTGTGTAACACACACCAAAGAATCTGACTCACTAATTCCTGCCTCAAGCACAGAAATAATTGGGAGACATAGCAGCTGCCAAGGCAAGTAGCTGCAGAAGTTAACTTGATAGAGATCACAACATCTTTATTAGCAATTAATACTCTGTTGTATGGACAGTTTGATAATTCAAGGTGCAGAACACTTTTCTGGCTATGTATTCCCATTCATCAAGAGCAATCAGCAATGCAAACAAGAATACAGAATTTAAGAGAATATTGAGCAGAAAACCTTATTCAAGGCCCAGTAAAAGTGTTTGCCAAGAAAATCTGAGAGACTTACAGAACCATCACACCAACAAAAATCACTAATACCACTGGTTACAAAAAGATAAAAACTCAACCTACTCCTATCATTAAAATTGATTTACTATACTTGAGCATCCTGTTGAAACCTTCAAGTGATATAATCTCTTAAACCATTTTCAATTCTCAGGGCAGCCTGAGTGCTTAGGGAACTTAGCCTGCAGTCCATTGATAAGAAAGCAGCACCCCAATAGCAGAAGCTGCTCAGGTACCGATAATGCCCTACAGTATCCTGTGGCACAAAACATGCATTTAGAGACTGCAGGTGGGCACAGAGATGAATATATAAACATATTCAGTTGAACTATCCTCGGCAAGGTTCTCTGAGCTAGGTACACAGAAGCCAACTTCAAGGTCTTTTTCTGTGAATTGAAGAGTACAGAGCAAAGTGCCTTTTCATATCCTGCATATCCCCTATGTTTTTAATCAATGAAGAGCACAAAATGCAAGCCCAGCACACTTCTGTTTTCTTCCACTGTAATGGTGAGGGAATCTGTAAAGAGCAGGTGGAGAGCAGCTGGTATAAAAGGCAACTCTTGCTCATCAGCATGTAGCTAAGAGCCTGCAACACTGTCTGCAATAATAGATTAAATTTGAAGGGCTAACTGAAGATGCTCTGCAGCCACTGTTAGGGCATTTCACCTCTGCACATACGAAAATTTCCAACATAATTCAGAAGAAACTAGTTCAAATCCTCCTAACATAATCAGCACAACAAATAAAACAACCAGCACTATAGATTTTTTCCTCAGAGACAGTAAAGGCAAACTAGTTCCCTCACAGACCATAATATGCTCTGTATAAAAAGGAATAAAACTGGAATAACTCTGTTGACTAGACTGGAGCTATTCCAGCCATGCACTAATCAAAATGAGATCACAAGTTGACTCAATGTATACAAACAGTGACAGCTGCTGGTTTCTATAGCAAAATATAGTAAATAATTATTACCAGAAATACAAGCAAAAGCAACACCTATGTTTGATTCAATTACATGCTTCCATGAAAATTACAAGTCTGTAATTCTTATGAACTAAACTCAAGTAAAGGAATGACTTCCAAGCAACAAAGCCATCAACAAATTACTACCTCAAAATCAATCACAGAAGCAACAGAAATTCCTAACCATTTTTTTTTCAAGTTACCCCCCTATCCCCCAGTTTAACTCAGTTTTTCAGCTTTCTTACATTTTGGTTTCAAATACCTTCAGCATAATACTACAAAATATGATTTTCCTGTCAAAGGTGTATATAACCAAAAAGTCAAAATCTTTTCACCAACAACTTATTTGCTTTCCATTAAGGTGTTTTAAGCAGGATCTAAGCCTTTTCTTACATAAAATTCAAGTAAAACAATCTAATCCATCAATAATGTCCTCAAGATGGCCTCGTATATGCTCAGAATTAAACACTCCTAAATCTTTTATTTTCTCAAAGTGGCAAAGATTTGCTACATCCCAATCATATTTCCCAGATGGTGTCATGAACCTCTTAACACTTCATTTCCATCATGTTCCATGTATTGAGAAATCTGTTTTCAATCTTTCAAACACAAACAAGGCCTCCACCCTCAGTCCCCTGCTAGATTCAGCAGTCCTTCGCCAACATATTTTTCATATTCTATTTAGGGTGAATAAATTAATCCCCTCCCTCATCAATCACACAGAAACCTTCAATGACAGATTCATGTTCTTCAAATTTATTCGTAAGTGTATTATTTATGTCTTCTATGAAGAAAGAGAGGACATACATTCATCAGAAAGAAGTAGCTCCAAGTCAGGCTAAGAAAAGTATCTGCAAAGCTGACTTGACCTTACTCTTGCTCCCAGTGTACTGGAGCTGTGACCTAGAGATATTGCTGCTTTTACATTTCATCTAGGGACTTGCTAATGCTTGTTTCTGATTGCTCACAACAAAAAACTCCTAAGGCATCTAAATCCAGTTCCAGGGTCTGTTTGTATGTTTATACCTTGTTTGTCTTGCATCCTGTCCTACTTTTGTAAAATGTTCCTACAGAGGAGAGTTGGTTTTGCCCTTCAGGTTTCTAATAAATGATGAACGTGGGTCTCCCTGTCATTGTTGCATTTCAAGATCCACACTGTACTTAGTGCACCATTTTGTCTCTAGTGACAGAATAAGCTGTTCATTATAAAGAAAGCATGCTGGGCTTCACTTTGCATAAGAAACCTAGAAACCTAGGACTACGTGGACCACCCATGTCCTTGAATCTAGTGCTCTGCATACACATTTAACCACGCACACTCACATCAGAAAACTTCACAGATTATCTGCTCTCCACACTCCTATCTGCAAATCACAAAACACACTCAGCAACCCATAGTAAGCTCCAGAAGTTGTCATAATTATGATGTGTGACATTTGAATATGAAATTCAAAATTTTATCTTCCTTGTATATTAATGCCAGAACTTAGATTCCAATGTTTGTCCCCAAACATTCCAATGTTTGTCCCAGAGTGCCCGGATTAACAAAATTCACGAAGAATCAGTGGAATTGGCTGGACTGAAAACAACATTTGAAATCAACATTCTCCCAGTTGACCACAAGATTCCAAAGCTAGGTCTTTCTTCCTCATCCCTCTTTCTCACACTCCCAGCTGCACAATGGCTGTGCTTCTGACAAGCTGTTTTTCAACACCTCTGTCTGAGAGACTTGTGATTCTGGGCAGCCAGAGTGGCGTGCCTGAAAAACTCCAGCTTGAAACTGGAAAGAAAGTTACTCACCAGTTGCCATCTCATAGATTTAGCATGAGGACCTGCATTACCATGATGAACTCAGCTCAGTGTTTTCAAAACATAGTAATGAATACCCTGGTTTCAGAAGGTGCTAGATGCTGGATTCCAGGCTGGCAGACATACTTGCCCTACTGCTGTTGATACAAGTGCCTTAGCTTCAGAGAAAGTTACTTGCCCCTTTGCATTAAACTTCCCACTGACTTGCATCAAGTTCCCCTTTTCGCTGGGCAGATTCCAGGATCTAAACTGCTTAAAGCACACTTCATTCTGGTTTGAGATTCCATGCTGTGCATTTAAAATTTAAGTCCTTCAGCTTAACCTGTAGAATTCTTATCTTGCTAGATTAATCTCTACCCCACTTTTGTGGGAGCTGGAAAACAAAGTGTAATAAAGGAGAACACAGGAAGCTGGTAAAGAGATTTACCACCATCTTCCCAGATCTCTAGGGTTCCATTCCTCCTCCTGTGACAGACTTGCTACCTTGGGTGAGGCAAGTCACCAACTCAAAGCATAGTGTTCCTAATCTGCATTCAGGGAATCTCAAGAAATACAGGACATTCACAGCTATCTCTAAACTCAAGCTTTTTACATACTTGAAATATATATAGTGCCTTATGTGGACAGTTGCCCTTCCTGTCATGTCTAAACCAGGTACTATTTGATGTGTCAAATTTGTAGCTTTGCAGTTTACCAACTTACAACCAGCATTGGTAACTCTCTGCCTACAAAACAGGGATATAGTTCTCTCCCAACTCAGAGGGAAATCAGTTCATTACAGATTAATTACTCGGTTTTGACTTCTGAGTAATAGGCTTTCCATGAACAAACAACACCATCCTCAAGTCTGAATAGTACGATGTAAACAATGCACAGAGATTTGCAAGGAGGAAACAGAACACTTAAGACCTGCCTATTTAAGTTAGCAGCATTTGTTACATGCTTCAGAAAAAAAACAAGTTATGTAACTTCACAATCAATAATGGAACACTCCACTCCACTGCACATGCACCAGGATGGGAAATTCAGTCTGGTGTGAGCAACTGTTCATGTGGCATTTTATGACTTCTTAGTGTTCCTTTCTCTTAATTTTTTATGTACATTATACATGCAAAATGAGTATCAGCAGTGCTGCATGCTGCAGGAATAGATGCTAACTTGTAAGCAAATGTGTGTAATTTCTATGCTACTATTATCTAAGTGTCGCATACAAAACAAAACCAAACTCACATCTCTCATCATTTTCACTGCTTCCCTGGTCCTTCCCAGCTTTCTTGCACACATTGCCAGCCTCCTCTTAATATAAACTAACACATTGGTGTCCCTTCCTGTATAAGAGGAAAAAGAAACAGTATTAAGATAAAAAAAGACAAAACAAAGACTAATTTAATATTCCAACACAAAAAGAAGCAACTTTCTTGCTGGTTTTTGTTATTCACTATTATCAATGCTTTCACAATAATAAAAAAAATAGCAAATTCTGCTGATTTAGATGTGGCATAACATAACTGAAATCAGTGAATTATTCAGAGTAAGGATCCATTGGTTGGCCTTCTACCTATGAAATACAAGTAGATCTGAAGGTAGAATGAATGCTGTAGTGTATAGACCACTGAGAGAACACAGTAAGGTATAGACCACCATGCAATCAAGTGAGTCAAGGAGAAGCCCTATGAAGTTAACACTGACACAGAACCTCTGTGGTCACACACACAGAGCATTAAATTACCAATTCACAAACATGGCATCCATGGAAAAGCACACTATATCCTACATTTCTTGTAAGTTATGATACACAATTCAACAAACCCTCATCTTCTAACAGTCTTTTTCTTATGATTATAAGCAAAGCATACCATGAACTGTTTACAGAGCCTTTACTTGTTACCCATTTCACATCTCCAGATTCCTCTCACTGCTAAATTATGGATGGCAAACTAACTTGTTTCAGATATGACAGCCCTGTGTGTGAGAAGATGGCAGAAACTAAACAGCTGCAGTAATATTTTTTCTCTTGGAGAACTGTTACTTGTTCTCTTCCCTTTAATTCCAATGTGAACTTCTTCACATGCCTCTAGACCAGCAAGAAATTAATGCACAGCTAATCACCTATCAAATTACTGTATCATGCAAATACAAGACTTCTGCTATGAATTACCTTTGTGTATAGTACGCAGTCCATAAAGACTTTCATCTGTTCCTAACATTTTCAAGTCTTCCACAATAAGAACAAAATGTGTGCTGAAAACATTCCAAGTACCTACAGATCATTTTAAACTTACAATTTTCAGGTAGATTAAGCAGCAGGTTAAAAGGTCTAACTTTAGAGTGAAAAAAAAAAAGAAAGAATTTAGCTGTATTTTATATTATATACTTCTTTATCTCTATATTGATTCTTATGTGTTTCATAAACAATATGTTACACCTGTTTCATGTGTTTACATAGTGTAGCTAAGACAGAGACATTTCAGGCCAAGCTGCTTTTCAGTCATTTCAGAAGGAATGGTCAAAAGGCATTAACTAACTATGAAATTAAGAATACCTTCCAGGCAAAATTTTCTGAGGTGACTAGTAATTTGGGGGTGTATAACATAAGCCACTTTACAAAGAGGATTGCCCATGCTTTCTATAAACTAGTATCTTTTGAAAGAGGTTAAGTTGGGTACCATGTTAGTCATTATTTACTCTTAAAATTCACAGTCTAGCATAAAATATCTTATGAAGGAGATGTGACACATGAATAAACAGAAACAACAGAGGAAGATGCCTTTTTTTTTCCAAGAAACTACAGTGTTTTTCACCTGTAAAACATTAAATGCCCACTTTTCATGTCAACATCAACTTCAAAACCAGAAATGGAATAACTGCAAAACATCTGTCCATGGTCCTTCTTTAAAGATAGCTGAGCTCCTCATCTCTGTAAACCATGCTGAAGTCCAGCATATAATCAAGAGAATCCAACTTGAAACCCTCTGAGGGAAGCACCATCTGAGGCTGGAACCTCTCTAATTTCTGTGGGTGCACACTGATATTATCAAAGGAAGACTAGGTGATATAAAGAAGTGTGATGATCTAGTCTCTCCTGAAGCCACAGTGAGAGCTGGCAGTCACTTTTCAGCCCCTCCTGCTCTGTGATAATGCACTAAATTCTGTAATTAGACTGGTTACTTCCTTTGCTGTAATAACTAAGGTTCAGGACATCAGATTTGATATTGACTGTAGCCATCTACCACACAGAAATTATGAAAATACCATGCTTATATTTGCTTGGACAAACTTAACCAGGTTATCTTGGACATAAGCATCATGACAACATTTAGTTAGTCTTATTGTAAATTTTTCATAAAATCACTGTAATTTTCTGCACTCAGGATGGACAGACTGCACAAGTTAAGGTGTCACAGAGCCTGAAAATTGCTTCAAGGGCTCAGCTGCTCTGTATTTTTATTTTCACCAAAAAACCCCCAAATCATCCTAAGTATCATTTTATAGCCAACAAATGCTTAAAATACTACCCCCAAGCTTTATAAAAGCCCAGGTTGTCAGGTAGAGACTTGTGTAGACTTTTGAAAGCAGACATCACAGGCAATTTCAGTATGTTCAATTTTTATCAGCAGTCTTCAAATTATGTGAGATAGCCAGAGGCTGTGTATTCAGGTCCTGAGAAACATGAAGACACCAAAGTATGTGAGTGCTCACATTTATGCACTTCATCAGTATTATTTTTTGCCTGAGGTAGTCATTGTAGATTACAAATAACCTAGACTGTTTGCTTTGCTTATCTTTTTGTTCATTTACTGGCAGTGAACTCTCCTGCAGTTTCTTAGTCTTAAGAAGCATCTTGTGTATACCATCACAGAAGCTGAATCTGTTTATGCAACATTTTAAAGAAGAAATAAAATCTAGACTTTCAATTACAGCACTGTACTATTCCAGTTATTAATTTTTATGTTTCTGTGACCTTTCCTAATGTATGCAACAAACTTTTCAAATATCACACTTGTTAATGGGCCTCATTAAATTTTACACAGAACAATGTGGTGCACATATTTAGCTTTACAGCTGACTGAAGAAAGCTGGAAGATAATCACTTCACTCCTGTTTCCATCACTGTTTACTGCCTGGCTCACAACACCAGCCTATGTGTTAAGGCACCTCAGTGTAATTTCCTAAAACAGCATCCAGCATTTTCTGAGTACTGTAACCCTTTTGGTTCTGCTACCTTTTCTTTCCTGTCAAGTATGAGCTAGAGTATTTTCTGCACAACAAAGAAAAGGTGCATCTGTAATCTCTTGCTAGCTCAGCAACAGAATCATGCAAAAGAATTGGAACAGAATATTCTGTCTCTTAGGTCGTATTTCAGACAACTTTAAACACTTAATACATAATTCTGAGAGTGGTAAAAAGCACACAAACAACAAAGCCCAAAGAACTCCCTGGAACTTCTCCTCCTTTAAAAACTCTCTCCAAAGGAACTTACTGTGTTGGGCTTCATACTGGGCACCATGATGCTGTAACTGCTGACTGCGCCTGTAACAGCCTTCTCCAGCTTTCAGAGCTTGCTTGAATAGCTTCTCTGCTTCTACAATTGTTGTCGCTTCCTCTTCAGCCAAGAGAATATAGGCAGTAGCACACCTGCAAAAAAACAACGAACCAACCAAAACTGAGGAAAAAACCCACAAGAAAGTTGCATGAAATAAAAGCTCTACAAAGACACGCAGACAGGCAAGGATGTACCAAATACAGAGGCAATGGAGTTTTGCACCTTTCTAGTGCACTATTCTGATGAATAAATACTATGGCAACCAGACCATGACTCTCATTCGCAGGTACTCTTACCACTCAATCAATTGAGTAAACCTGCTGGTATCTGTCCCAGAAAATAAAGCACTGTCTCACACCAAGCATGGCTAGAACTCCTGGAAACCATGACTAGTTTTATGCATTATTGTTTTAATAAGACATCTCCATTGCCATAAAAGAGAAAGATGAAAGGAATCTACAGACTATAGCACTTGCCATATGCAAAGAACAGATTATCACTGTAATCGTAGAAATTAAAGAACAACACAAAAGCAACCCACACCACCCCCCAAAACAGGAAAACATCTTTAGGAATACACAGAAAGGTGAAACACACTGCCAAAGTCACCTCATCCAGTTTGGATACATAATCAGCTAAAACGAGGTGGTATATAGCCTGTTGACTTCTTTCTGCTACAAAGCACACAACTGCTAAGATTGTTCTTTACACAGAAATAGAATGGGGTGGCAGTTGCCTCCAGCTGCATTTCACAGTCATTAGCTGAGGAACAGAAAACAACAGCCCAGGTGAAAACAAGATTCCATGCACCAGTACTTGTTGTGTGTCACCCAGCTGTAAAGTAGCTTTACAGAAAAGGACCTGGGGGCCTTGGTGAACACCACGTTGACTGTAAGTCAGCAATGTGCTTTGCAACAAAGAAAGTGAAAGGCATCCTGAGCTGCATTAGGAGAGCTGCCAAAAGGCTGAGGGAGGTGATTCTTCCCCAGCAATGGTGAGGCCATAGTTGGAGCGTGGTGTCCAGTTCTGTGCTCTCCAATACAAGAGGAACATGGACATACTGGAGAGGATTCAGCCAAAGGCTGTGAAGATGATTAAGAGGCTGGAGCATCTCATATATGACTAAAGGCTGAGAGAGCAGGGACTGTTCAGCCTGGAGAAGAGAAAGATGAAGGAGGATATCTTGAAGTGAGGGTGCAGAGACAATGGAACCATGACTTTTTTAGGGGTGCCCAGTGATAGAACCTTAGGCAATGGGCACAAACTGAAACACAGGAGGCTCTGACTGAACATCAAGAAATGTCTTTTTTCTGTGAGAGTGAGAAAGCACTGGTGCAGGCTGTCCTGAGAGGTTGTAGAGTCTGCCTCCTTAGAGATACTCAAAAGCCATCTGAAAATGGTCCTGTGCAATGTGATGTAAGTGACCTTGCATGAGTAGGGAGGTTGAACCTGATGACCTCCAGAGGTCTCTGGCAACCCCAGCCATTCTGACATTCTGTGACATGTGAATAGGAAAGGACAGGCTTACATCTGACTTCTGCAAAAGCCTTTTATGCTGCATGTAATCTCAGTTAAACTGCTGTCCAGAAGCAAACAATTCTTTTTCTTCTCCTGATGAAACATGTGAAGGACAATCTGTAAAGCTCCAATTCATGGAATTCTAGAATGCAGTAAATCTGACAGCAACCTAAGGGTTGCTCTATGTACTTTGACAGCATTTACACAGATTGGTATACCAGTAAAGCATCACAGCACTGAGTTCAGAATACTACACTTCTCACTGAGAAAATAAATCATGGACCCAAAGATGGAAAGTCCCAGAAAGTGATATCCCATTCACACTATGAAATTAATATTTTAGAAGGCGATTATGAGTCCCTTCTTTCTTGCCTCAGTGGAGGATGACTGAGAAATCCAAACGGGAACTCTCCATCCTATAAATGCATTTTCATATACTCATCAGGAGGCAACTGAATCAGCAGTTCACTATGCTGATCCAAAGCCCACTGACAGCAACAGGAAGACTCCCATTGTCTTTGCTGCCCTAAGGACCTTCTGGGTGGCTGGCAGAACATACAGCTGTGCATTTTTCCTTCCATTGTAGGCTTTTCTGTGACAGACCTGTCACATGGTTAAAAATTACTGTAGCAACCCCCCTGTCTTAAGCCATCATCAAATGGATTTTTAAATGTCAGGAAATAAATGTTAATGTTGTTGTCACTCACTCATTCAATTCCAAAGCTTCATGTGCTGCAGAAATTCGGGCTTGGGGGTTTCTCTCTCTCCAGGCTTTTTGCATTACTATTCAATAAACAAAGCAGAACAAGGGCATATCAGTCATTACAGCATTACCAAGGAGGATATACTGCATTATAACAACTGAATTTATTGCTCTCAGATGGATTCAATCCAGAACATTTCCAAGAACTCAGTGATCATTCAAAAGATAACTAATCAACATAAGCTTGTGCCCCAAATACTTGGCTTTATTTTTTTTCATTTAATTACACATTTTTCCATAGAAAAATCTGTCTGAGAGATCATGCCATCTGCACTGTCACATGCAAAAATGACAAGCAGCTTCTTCTTCTTGGGGTAGTAATTTCACAGTGTACAACAGAATACAGGGCTGTTTGGATTCTTATTCTAGTTCCTTACTGTGCTCTTTGTTGCTTTAGATGAATGTTACATGGAAAAGCATCCAGCTAATCAGACCACCTCATAATTAGTCCATTGCATTCAGAGAACAAGATTCATATGTATAGTGTGCCAGAAAAGCACAATATGTTCTCCTTTGTAATTATGCCCTCAGAATGGAATACCCAATTGTCAGCATCTCTCCTTTCCTAAGAGACAAAGACTTGTCTTTGATACAGATGCAAATCAAAATTATGGCTGTAAATTTTTAGCAGAACCAATGTCTGCACATGGAGTTAACAGTAAAGGATTAACATAACTAAAGCTGCTTATATTAAGTTCAGTTATAAATGTGTTGCTCCTATTCTTTTACAGAGCTTCAGACTATATCAGGGAATGAAACACAAGGCCAAATTTTACATAAGCTCTCTATCTTCTGTTAGTGTAGACTAAATGGGACCTAAATAACGTAACTCAACGTACTACACTGCACCTGGAGGCAAATTAAGCTACACATGTTTGAAGCCACTGCAAGAAAGAGGAGCAAAAGCCAAATCTTTACAATTGCAAATGGTATCCTGAATGACTCTAACAAGAAAGTAGAACAAATTAGGGACAGAAATTAGATAGCTTATACCTACATAGATATTTGTTCAGACCTAGAATATTGTGAATCCAACCACAACATCATTCTGGGTATAACCAAATTTCTGCCATTCCTTATCTGCCTGAGAGAACTAATGTCTGATTCCATTCTTCTTCATCAGCTTAAAGCAATCATCAACCTATTAGCAAAAATGGCTGTCCACAAGGTCTCTTACTAGCGTCTGCAGGCCGTAAATGATCTGTGTCACAGGTAAAGAATGTCTGATGGTCCTGTGCTGAAAGATTCATATCGTAGTAAGTCAAGGGTTCTCTCCCTGTTACCCATGTATACCTGCAAACATGCCAAGAAAGAGACATTTTGGTAATGAGGTCACATTCAGCAAAATTAATCTAGAAAAGAATTCTAGACCTTTGAGGTGGACATAGCCTACTAAACTCACCCAGCCCATCTCCTAACCAACATGCATTGCATTTGACTGAACTGCGATGGAGCAACAGTAGTTGCACGTAAGTTAGTGAGGATATTGGGAAGTACACACTGGAAATCTCTAACACACATACTCAAACACTAGGACTACAGGAAACCTAGATATAATTAATTAGGTTGATTGACATCACTTACTTGACTTAAATTACTGTATTAACAGTGCCAGGAACATTGCACTTAGGTTTTCCCATTCTTTTATAAGGTCAAGAAAAAGGCAGAAAGGACAAGTGCAAAAGCATGAACCTAAATTTCTTTTCATTCAGAAAGATTTTGCAAATGACAGAAAAACGACTGCCATGAGCATGCTTCCACAGATGGTTTTGGTTTTCCATCTCTGAGTAAGACTAGTGGAAAAGTACAGTTAAGGTCCTTAGCTCAGTAACATGCCTGAAAATGTAACACTGTAGACTTACCGGTTATATTCAGCTCCTCTGAACAGATTTAAAGGATTTCGCCAGACTTTGCACTCTGCCATAAACAGAAACATGCAATAATTAAACTCTCCCATATTACAACGGTACTTGAGGCTTATCAGAAACATCAGTTACCTTCCAATGAGCTTTATCAAGTTTCTTTGATTTTTTATAGGTGTAGATATTAAAAAAAAAAAAAAACAACAAAACAAAAACCCAACAAACAAAATCAACAGCAGAGAGATGCAGGTAACCAGACTGTTCTTCCCTATTTAAGTAGAATCATAGAATCAATCAGGTTGGAAGAGACCTCCAAGATCATCCAGTCCAACCTAGCACCCAGCCCTAGACAGTCAACTAGACCATAGCACCAAGTGCCTCATCGAGTCTTTTTCTTGAACACCTCCAGGGACAGTGCCTCCACCACCTCCCTGGGCAACCCATTCCAATGCCAATCACTCTCTCTGGGAAGAACTTCCTCCTAACATCCAGCCTGTACTTTCTCCGGCACAACTTGGGACTGTGTCCCCTTGCTCTATTGCTGGTTGCCTGGGAGAAGAGACCGACCCCTACCTGGCTATAGCCTCCCTTCAGTAATTTAATCATAGACTAGTGTCAACAAATATAATCATTCCAAGTAAATAACCACAAACAAAGCTCCAGATGCCAGATGAAAAGGTAGCACTCGTTAGTGCCTGGGCTCACACTTACAGTAATGCAGAACTGAAGAGGGATCACACTGGGTTGTTACACTGAAATACAGCAATCAACTCAGTCCCTGTGGACTTGCTATTTCTACAGAAAAACTCTACTGTCCAGTTAATACTCTAAATCATTAAGAATCTCAGCTACAAATTTAATTCCTCCTTAGCTTGTGAAGTAAAAAAAAAAATCATGGCAACATCTGCTGACCTTACTTAAGTAAGATCCCAGAGCTCGCAAAGGATGCTGAAGCTGATTGGCAGAGAAATGCTGCAAAGCAAAGCAATGCAAAGGTCTGAGAATAATAAAAGCATTTCTGAAACTTCTTCCAGGGTGGAGAATTTTGAAAATTCTTCACATTACAGATAGGAAGAGATGAGAAAATCCACAACAGTGTAATTTTAAACAGAATAATAATAAACAATAAATCTATATCTTTAAAAAGATGAAGTCTTGCTTCTGCTTCCTTTAACTTAAATGCCAGACTTGGTCTCCTCATTTTAACACAGACAATTCACTTCAGTGAAGATGAGACCAGAATCCAACTCAGTATTTGCATAAAGGCTCACTGAGAAGCAGCATGTTGTTTCACCACAGACCTCTGCTATTGGATGACTCCTTACGTGATGTTCTGCAATAATGCATCAGTAGCACGGTTCCCACAGCATTTCACTAGGTGTTTTCCACCACCAAAAGCCAATCAGCACACTTTTCCCTACGAATTTTTGTGACATTGTTTCTAAAGAGATCACAGCAACAGTCTTCTGGTGGGATGTTGAGTCATCAGGCTTTACCCCCTACTTTATACAGCACTGGTTGTATATGCCTGTTCCATTCAAGAAAGAGACAAATATAGTCACAGAATCACCTAGGTTGGAAAGAACAATACAAAATAGCATGATGAGCTCTTCTATTTTCACATGGATGTAGCTCCTACTTCTGGGTATTACTCTCAAGTGGCATGGAGAAAATGCATTTTACATCAATCGTTTGCAGTAACATGGCATCTGCAGCTACACAAAACTGGTCAAGTGCCATAGGAGGTGGCCACTCAAATTGCTGCCTACATCACCTAAACAGTTCACAAAACAGAGACATGGGACCAAGAGGATGTTTGGGAAGAGTAAATTGATTATACATCTGCATCTGTCAACTAACCACTTCAGCAGGTAGATAGTATTAGAAAGCTACAGTGATTTACTCAGCAGAAGTTCTTAGTTGACATTCTGTGTGCAGCCAAAGGGCATGGCTGTTTGAGAAGCTTCAGCCTGACAGGTTTTACATAATGTGACTTTTGAAACACAGTAAATATTAAATCAACATCACCCTTATCAGTTCCAGTGGTATGATGCAATGGCTTGCCTTACCCTATTTGCAACTAGTAAGATGAAGCAACAACTATTTGATCACAGTCTCATGGTTCTTTTTGCTCACCTTATTTAAATTTAAATGGTTCTATTTTATCTGCAATACTTCAGCACTATAGCAGGGAAGGGTGGAACTGAGGTACAAAAATGATATGAAGAAAAGATTCTATTATCATCTCCTATCCCAGGGATATTCTGCCACCTGTCTGGAGAGTTAAACAAGATGTGATTTTTGTTCCTTTTGTCTTAGTATATGCTGATATTGTGGTCTCAGTACAACAACCCTTCTTCTGACCTCCCTGAAGGCAAAGGTATCTACTTCCATGTTCTACCATAATCAAACATCTACATTGGAAAACATAGTGAGCCAAGTGTAAAAGCCATCTTCACCTACTTGGGCAGTGAAAGCAAAATCCCAGTGCTGATACACGCTAAACTTAAAAAGGTTGCCTCTTCCTTTACATTTCAAATTAATAATATAACCTTATCCTTATTTCACTTGAGCAAATAGGATTTATCAGAGATTAATCTTTCAGCTTCTTGTTCCATGGCCAAGTTTTGAGCACTAACACCTTTCCAAAGGCATGAATAACAGGCCATCAGTACAGACACGCTATCCAAACACTGTGAGAGTCCCAGTGCACAGTCTCAAGTGCCAATGCACTGAAAGCAAATGTGTTCCTTGACTATATATTTCTCTCAGAAGAGTCGAGAAGCTTGGGTGAATCCCATTAGTCAAAAGAGTCAAAAAGCCTTCTGCTTTAAAACAATGGGAGTTATTTCAGAGCTGCTTAAGTGTGACTGAACACACTGAAGTGTGCACATAGGTGTTTCCAAGCCATCTCATGCTTTCTAGCAGTTTACCCAAATGCAGTATCCTGTGTCCACAAAATGCTGTTGTTCACAGCCTCCCCTCAGACAGGAATGACAACAGATGAATTTGCTGTGCTATATGGAGGCTTCCCTAAGTAGAAACATGCAGTAGAGGGCAACATTTGTTGTTTTTTTCTAAGGCTACCTACTTTATTTCATTTATGAGCTCAAAGACAATTTTTCTTTGCTTATTTACATGAACACTGCAGAGCAGAAATAAAATCTGTCAGGTACAGACACTGACACCTCAGTTTCTAAACCATAACGTTTGCTCCATATGTGAACTTACTGGTCTTTTTAAATTTGCTTTTCCTCACTTCTTAATTCTGATACATTTCAAAAGCTTACAGAAGAAACAAATTTAATGAAACTGTAGTGGATTCTAGGGCCACGTCTCTAATGAAAGCTGAATTCATTTCTAATATTAAAATGATGGCCTGTATGCCAAGCTAGAGCTGAAACTGTTAAGCTTCATTTCACAGATGAGGAATGTAAGGAACACAAATCTCCACCTCAAACCAGCAGCAGTAGTATTTGGGTACCTTCACCATTCATGGGCTAAGTTTTCAATTTGTCTTCACCCAGGTAGCTGAGTCATCCAGTCAAGAAGACAAGTTTCCCTGGGACTCCAGTCCACAAAACTAAGTGCTTGGGAGGATGATTTATTTTAGGCATGATGGCTTGTCTCTCAGAGGAACTCTCCCCAGGTATACAGGTACCATCAGAATCCCAAACTCTGTGATGTAAATGAAGTGACATGCAGAGACAGTCCTCCTGTGGCAGAGTTCTAACAGGACTCAAGCTGCCTCTGTTCAAAACCGAAATCCTCTCTTTAATCATGTAAAATCTCATTTCTTCTAAAGTTGTTTTTTTTTCACCAAAGTAAATTTGTATTCATTGTAATAACATATAAAAGCATAACAAAAATTACAGCTCATACATTTATCCTACTCATGTAAGGATCTCTAAACGCCTCCTCAATCACATGTTCATTCAGAATGATCCCACAGCGTAGCAGCGTAGCCTGAGCAGTGAGCACTGCATGAATTTGGAACGATGTAATTAGACAGAGCAATTAATGAAGCAGCTCTGCCTTTCATTTGACCACAAAACCAATCTAAAGGAAGCCTTATCTGGTCTCACGGTTCAGTATGGAATCACCGTGTGCCACAGGCCTGCGGTGCGGTGCCCAAGCCATACCCAGCTTCCACTGCCATCACACAGCTGAGCACAAATCCAGCGTGGCACCCTTGAGTGAGGCAAATGCAGGGCCCTTCAGGGCAGGAGGGCTGACTGCCCACAGTGGCTGTGCCAAGCAGATGAGGCACAGCTACCACCCAGCACCTCTGTGCTGCATCCAGTTCCACAGCTCACCAACTGCCTGCCTGGCTGCCAGCACCAACAGGCCATCATGTTCCTCCTCGGGTATATAAAGGACATTTTTTCCCCGCGGTGAGAGCCCTAGGGCACAGGAACCTTAGGAAGCAAAGGTTCAGCATTACGCCGCCCAGAAAGCCGAGAGAAAGGCGGCAGAGGGTAAGTGGTGCGCTCCGCCTGCGGCCCGCTGCTCCTCACCTGAGACGCTCTGGCGGCTGGAGTCCGCGTCCCCGTTAGCGGCGCTGGCGGCGCTGGGCGCGCTGTTGTCCACCCCTCCCAGCAGGGGGCGCAGGTGGCTCACCGAGACCTGCTCGATGAAGGAGGTGCCGTACTTGCGGAAGTACCACCACTCGAAGATCTGCAACACAGGAGAGCGCCGCGTCAGCGCCCGGCCGCCACCGCTTCCCCGCCTCCCCAGCCTGCTCTCCGGGAGCCGCGGCACCCCAGAGGGAAGAGCCGCAGGCAGGCGGGCTCCGCTGTCCCCGTGGATCCCCGCTTCACACCTCTCGCTTGCTGAGAGAGGCACCTGACTGCCCGAGGAGCACCCAGGCCCGCTCGCTCGCCGCAGCCGGCATTCCCGTGGCACTCGGGGAGCATAACTTTGATCCACGTTTGTGCCACATTCGGAAAATCGCCTTAAAAACCTAGGTTACAAGCGGTGAAAAATCTCGAATCTTGTCGGTAACCTTTTTTTTTTTTTTTTAAACGAAATAAACCCCAAAACCCTAACAAAACCCCTCAAAGAACCGTATGTAACATCTACGTATTTCCCAGGCGTTTAAAATAGGAGCAAAGGAGTAGGAAATAAGCATCTCAGAAACCCAAAAAAGGTAAAGAGGTTTAAAAGAACTTGGCAACGCTTCGTAACGTTGGTTGCACAACAGGTTGTGAATGATTTTGCTGTTTCTGTGTTACTTGGTGTTCCCGTGTTTTAGGGCAGCACTGAAAGCTATTCAGAATCTCTGCCATCAAAAGGCTGTTTATTAATTCTTAGTACAACTAGGCACAACCAGCAGCAACTGAAAGGACTAGATTCATAGAATCGTAGAATCAACCAGGTTGGAAGAGACCTCCAAGATCATCCAGTCCAACCTAGCACCCAGCCCTAGCCAGTCAACCAGACCATGGCACCAAGTGCCTCATCCAGGCTTTTCTTGAACACCCCCAAGGACGGTGCCTCCACCACCTCCCTGGGCAGCCCATTCCAATGCCAATCACTCTCTCTGGGAAGAACTTCTTCCTAATATCCAGCCTATACTTTCCCCTGGCACAACTTGAGACTGTGTCCCCTTGTTCTCTTGCTGGTTGCCTGGGAGAAGAGGCCACCCCCCACCTGGCTACAATGCCCCTTCAGGTAGTTGTAGACAGTAATAAAATCACCCCTGAGCCTCCTCTTCTCCAGGCCCAGCTCCCTCAACCTCTCCTCATAGGATTTGTGCTCCAGGCCCCTCACCAGCTTTGTTCATGTATTTGACAACATCAGTGTGCTAATCAAGCAGGTTCTGGTGGGCCAGCCAGTAACCAGCTGGCTCTAAAAAGCTTCTTTAAAGCCTTCCTGCTGCACATAGGTTCAGTTTGGGGTCCACACTTTCCCACAGTCCACACCACAGTACTTTTTCATTGTTTTTAAAGTACTGTTGAGCTCTTTGCATAACAGAACTGACTTCTGTCTCTATGGGATTGTCTCTAGACAAGTCATATTTTCTCCCCCCCCTCCCCGCCCCTTTTACACCATTCCAAAACAAGATAAAACCTTCTGGCATTAGTAAGAAATTGTTCCTTTCCAAAATGTGCTCCAATGCATTCTGCACTGGGGCTTACCCAAAGTTCAGTTGTGTTGTTAAAGAATCTAGAGCATTCATATGGGTGACACTGACCCTAGCTGTGCTGGAATGCAGTAGAATAGCTGGTGGCTATTTGAGACAAATCCAAACAAGAGTGCATGGCAGCCCCGGAATCACTAAGGCCCTAAAACAATCTAATGTCTCTTCTAGGAGACATCAACAAGGAAGAACAGGGCAGGCTGATGAGGAGAAGACAGAAGGACTATGTGAACACATAAAGGTCACAAGCATACAGGAATATAAACAGACGGTCACAGAAAAACCAAAACCTAAACATATCCAGGTCCTTCTGAACTCTATGTCCCAAGCAAATCACCAAACAGCCTGGCCTGTACAGCCCTCCTTACAGGGGCTCTGCAGCATGCTTGTGAGTGTGCTCATTCCATTGGCATCTGTTTGCCCATGTGGGAATCCCAGGAGCCAGGGACAGAATACTGAGAAGTATTACTTGAACACTTGCTCCACACTGCCAATGCACTTCTCCAGGCACACTCCACTGCCTCCAGATACTGGAAATGATGGGCAAGGAGTTGCCACTGGTAAGTCAGCTTTGGGTTTAGCTGCTCTCCTGCACTTAGGCACACAGCACTTGATAAAGGGTTTAGTGTATGAAATCTTATGATCTAAGAGATCATCATAACCGAAACAAGCAGCATGTGGCCGACCATGGAGAAATGTTGCACCATGAGATAGTCACCTGTCTTCTGTGAGCATCTGTTTCTGTTTTATCTTTGGAAACTTTGAAGCCTGAACAAACCAAGACATACAAGCCACAATTCTACCCACCCAAGGCTTCAGAGGGAGTGGCTGTTAGGAGTCAAGGATTATAGTCTTATACTGAAGCAAGGGGGACTTGGTAAGACTATCACTGTAGTCAGTCAGACTGAAGTACAGTTGCCCAACTGGTTATTCAAAACTCTTGGCAATTACAGAGCACATCTAACAAGCATCATACTTTGTTTATGAGAAGACAAAGAAAAATGCTCATAAATTTCTGCTCATTATTTCAATCATAATCAGCTTTAGATAAAAAGTCAGCAAAACCCAAAAAGGGAGAGTGAGCAGCACAAGAGCATGCTTAAGCCCATTTGTGCTGTGCAAATGTATACCAGCTGAAAAACTGTCACACTGAATTTCAGTGAAACTGAGGGTATGGGCAAAAACATTTATTTAGGCATGTGGTCACTACTGTAGGTCAGCTGAGTGACAGGAGCTTGCTAAAATGTGACATATCTGTAAGTCTGTCTCCCTAGACTTACATACATGTTAATTACTTTTCAAAATGGCATTACAGCTCATAAATTAAGGCAGCTTTGAAAAATATTTGAAATGTTGACTCAATCCAGTGCCAGGATATATCAGTCAGATCTCAGTGCATCCAGTCTCTTAGAAATTAAAGCCATAAATCATCATCCTGATAAGTCTTTGCTTGGAGTGATTTGTTCAGGGTGCCTGAGAAGGTAATCTGTAATTCAGTACTGAAGTCAAACCAATAATTTCTCTTTGCAGAATTTTTGTGCCTGTGTGGAGCACTCCAAATCCCTTCTTCTCCCACCCCTTACATCTCTGGAGGTTTGAATAGGGGAAGAAAATGCAAAAACTCCTTTCTGCCTCCTCTTGCGGGCCTGAAGGGGGAACAGCAAAGGTGCCCTTTCCACGTGTGTACTGACTCGTGGGAAATTACCCATTGAAAGAGATTTGGATCAGTGATGAAATTAAAGAGAAGGATAATTTCTGCACCACTTCTGAAAGAAAAGGCCACCTCATTTCTGTTCTACACAGAGAGCGGGAGTGCATACACATACATCTTTATATACATACATACATCTTTACAGACCTCCCCTTCCAGCAGTGTCAAACTAGACAAAATGCACCTGTTTGGCATTCTCTTAGACTCTGCTTGTGGTTACCAAACTCCTACTTGTCTTATCTCAAGTCAGCATGAGAAGATACATGCAGTGCTAAAAAGCAGCTTATTCAAAATAAATAGGTATTTATTCACACTTCATCCACCTCTAGAAATACAGAAGCAGGAAAGAAGAAAATATATTGCCTAGACTAAGCATAGTATTTCTCTCAGCACTTGGCAGGGTCCAACTACTTGTGATACCTTTGTCTTGTCTGTGGGCTGGGTTATTAAAGCCTGCCTTCCTACAGATCCTTCCTCTCTCATCTTGCTCCTTGGCAAGTGCTTCCAGTTTCTCAGGAACTTCCTACAAAGATTCTGCCCTCCATGACCTGTCAGCCTCTGCTGAGCAGAGCAGAAACTTTGAGCAATTACCACGTACTGCTGCTTTTCAGCTGCCAAAGACTGCCCCTACACAATTGTCAGACTTTCCTGAAGTCTGGAAACACCCAGAAGTCAGTCACCTTTCTACCCCTAAGGAGCAGACTACACAAAGGTAATGAAACAAGCAGAACAATGAATATCTACAAAAAATAAGACAAAGCCCCTTTATGTTATTCAGGTCCTCTCTCAGACTTCCTGTACTAGCACCACTGGTTACAAAAGGCCATGACTGTCACATACTATAGACATATGTGGATAGGAACAGCGAGCCAGCCCAGCTGCTCAGTGCTAGCCAGTATGCAGACTCAGCCTCATGCTCTACAGCTCTGTAGATTCTGAAAGACTTGGTTCATTGCAAAGAGTTTCTCGTCATGTAACATAAAACTGTTATTATTGTTCCATTGTCCCAAGCTCTGAAGTAGAAAGCATTCTTGGTGGAGATTCGAGACTGGGGTTCATTTCAGCCTCTTGTTTGTTAGAACTGAGACTCAATCAGTTTGCAATGCAAATGCCACCTGCATTTGCTAACCATCTTTCACTCTGGTGATAACTGTATGGTAAATATGTGACCTTATTTAGAAATTTCAGTGGCATTTACATAATTGTAGTTAACAGCATTCACTGGATGTTAGTGGTGTTTCATGACAGTTTTATTATGCTACCTGTGGAAAGCCTTAGCCTCTCAGACACTGAATACAATACAGCTCATTGTATTCTGTGAGTTCTACAGAACCCTTTGTTTTTATTGGATTAAAAGTAACTGCAGTGGGACCAAGTTTCCAATACAGTATTTCTAATGCAGCTTGGGACTTAATTTGGTTCCTATTTTTGATGCCTGCAATAGGGCAGGGATTAATGAAATATATGATAAATTGTTCATTTTAAACTGTCAGGTAATTACTGTATGGTTCTAAGCTACCCAGGCAAGAAAAATAGGTCTGAAATCCTTTATTCATTTAAATCACATTGCCTACTGCAAGGCCAGAATTTTACCTAAGGAATGAATAACAAAGTAAAAAATAAAATAAGATGGGAGAGCAATGTTTTGCAAAGAAGTCACATAGCATGCAATTGACTAAAGATGAACTCTGCAGAGTTATTGTTTCATGACCCAAACATGAAAGAGGAAAAGCATTCACTTTCCCATTTGTTGCCACACTTCTGAAATGATGGAATTTTCCATCATTTCATAACCTGCAGTGCTGTGATTTCTCCTTCTGATTAAGAATTGCAGCCAACTGATAGTGGAAAAAAAATCTGCCAGACCATATGGTGGAAAATTCCAAGGAATATTAGTACATCTAGTCTGAAAAATACCCTAGTGATACAGATTTGAAAAGAGAATGTTTATTTTATAAAAGAGTTTCACTCAATACCACAGCAGCACAAAGAATCCCTTAGAATTGCAAACACTGTGTAGTGCCACAGATAAGTAGGTGGTATTGTAGGCAGTTCATCATGTAACAAGGCCATTGTTAAACAGCAATGATATTAAGAAATAATTAATCTGAAGCACAATTGGGTTAGCAGCTGGCTAGCACTACCTCACTATAACTTACTTTGCTGTATTTCCTGATGCATAGACTGTTCATCTTGCAGTTTCTTCTTTCAATGACTATTTCTGCTGAGCTCATTTTCCATCATCTAATTTACAGACCACATATTCCTCTCAGCACTGACACCAGTCCCTACAGTCTAGGGTACCTATCTGGCCTATATGTCTTTTGCACATTTAGGATGGTGATGCATGAACAGCAAACAGCTACTGACAGCAGTGGTGAAGGTCCACAAAAAAAGCTTTCAATCTTCTTTCAGTTTATGTCTACATCTGTACCACTTCACTGTTCCTTCAGCTTGTTCATAATGGACTTGGTCATACAACATTTAGTGAATTTAGACTCACTCTCTTCTTGGAATGCTTCTATTAGGTGCCCTTTCCCTTCTTTTGCATAGCACAGATTTAAATACACTCCTTGCCACTTCCTTCTTACACCTTCCATCCAAGTACAACACTTGGAAATTTCTTGCTTACAAGTCACCTACTGAGCTTATTCCTCAGAAATTGCCTTCATGACTACAGTACAAAATATACCTAGATCTGCAATCATGCTATACACAGAATTTAGTTATAGATTATTTAGTCTCTCTTGAGGGTTTTTTGTTCCTCTTTTATTCTGCAAGGTATAATTTCCATAGGGCAAAACCTGTCTTTTTTCTTGCCACCTCCTCCTGCTGTCTGCCCTCTCCAACTACAAACACCAAATTGTGGCTGTGGAACCCATGTATTTCACTCATTCCTTTTCATATTGGCAGTGGGACCTGGCCTTTTAGATGTTTCCTTTTTCTGATCAACAATACTGAATGTAATATTCAGTATTTTCCTTCCATGCACTAGAGTGAATTGTGCTGAACTGAATCCAAATCTTGCAGATCTGGCTTCTGTATGTGTTCTGAAACACCTGCTGATGTCACTGGAGCTCTGTCCTGTGCTTTGGGGCTCAATCCATATATGGATAATGAATGCCCAAGGTGCAGACATTAAGTAATTACCATCTGCTAGAAGGAAACCCCAGAGAAAAGCACAGCAGCAGTGCACCTGATACTTTATACCTGAACTCATCAAAGCAATGAGCCTCACAGGCATTCAGGAGTTAAGGATACCATTTCTTTGCATCAGCTACAGCCAATGTGGAAGTGAGAGGTGCAGATTTCATGCACCAAACTGATACAGTTTAGATAGGATCCTAGTAGCTTTCAGGCTTCTCTGAGGTCAGTAGATTGGAGTTGATGTGAACCAGCCCTTAGCTGCGTCTATCACTCTCTGCTTACCACTACAGCAACTACACTCCTAAAATTGGTCTCCCGATTACATATCTAGTTGGGTACGGTGAGGGACAGCCTGCAGCTTGTATCCAGCAGACTGCAGAAGTGTACAACTTGTTTTCACACAAAGGACATAAGACAAATTGACCAAACAAGGCTAAAACAAAGAACTGTAGCCTGAAGACAGGAAGTAGGGAGAGGGAGGTGCTGATCTCCTCTCTGTGGTATCCAGTGACAGGATACATAGCAATGGTTCAAAGCTGCACCAGGAGAAGTTTAGGCTGTACATTAGGAGGCATTTCTTTACTGAGAGAGTGGTCAAACAGTGGAATAAGATTCCTAGAGAGGTGGTGAATGACCTATGCCTGTCAATGTTTAATGGGCATCTGGACAATGCCCTTACTAATAATTTTTTAACTTTTGGTCAGTCCTGAAGTGATCAGGCAATTGGTCTAGATAACTGTTGTAGGTCCCTTTCAACTGAAATTATTCTATTCTATTCTATTCTATTCTATTCTATTCTATTCTATTCTATTCTATTCTATTCTATTCTATTCTGTCTGTGTGAGTAGAAAGCCAGCTCTCAGCAGTGAGGTAACAACAGTTCAGTATAAGCATAATTTCCTAAGTACATAATGCAGATTCTTAGCTTTTTTTACCTCCATTTGTTTCTCTGAAGAGCAAATGCTCTGCTTTGTACTCCTGAACTGTAATGGTATCATGATTCACTCCACTGCATCAGTGTTGTACTATGAAACCCTCAGGGATTACATATGGGAAGACAGGATATTAAATGGTTTAAAATACTCTTCAAACCTTTAAGTGAGTAGGCTGATATGTGTTGAGAAAGATTTTTAAAGTGAAGATCTGAAATAACTATTCCTTGGAACCCTGGGACTAGAACTGGGTTGATTGCTAATATTCTGCTTGCTATGTCTCTAGCAAGTCCTGCCATAACTTTCTAAAAGGACCATGCCAAGCTGAGATAGTTGCTACCTCTGCTCCTGTTCTTTTTACTTCTGTAGTACTCGTTGATGGAAACACTTAAGCTGCAGACACTTAACTGTGAATTACTACAGGGTTCTTAGTGGGATATATTGCCCTTGATAATTTTTCCTTCAAAGATACACAGTACTGAAACAGTTTTTAAAATGTTCCTACAGAAAAAGAGAAGTACAAGTAACAAAGTACAAATTTTATGGACTGCAGTAAGTTTAAAACCAAAACCAAACTCGCACCCACAACAAACCAACCAAACAAAAAAAGACAGCTATTAACGTGAATAAAGCCTGAAATATCTTTCTGGATAATAAGGTACACTTGTAGAGTAGTATTAATATATGCAGTACTTACCAAAATAAGTCCCGAGATTAATGAGGAGGTGCCTGTCAGGGCAACGTAGAACTTGGGTGTTAACGTGTTCAAAAACATACTCACTGAAAAGAAAGGAGAAGAAACCATGAGTATGAGAGCAGGACGTATTCTTCACACGTGTCATCTCCTCCTCTCAATTGCTTTTCAACTTCAGGTAAGTTTTTACCCTAATTCTGGTAAAATCCACCAACCACACCCCCAAAAAACCACACAACAATTTAAAGAACATCTTGTTCTATCTGCCGAAGATTTGATAAAGCAGAACATCAGACTGACACAGGCAATGTTTTTCTTTTCCAACAGAGTCAATCACAAGGTACTGGAAAACAATTACATGCGTATTTATGTTTTTCCTACTCCAGTCAGTTTCAGGAATCCTCTGGATAGAAATAAGGTATTTTATTGTCTGCCCATTGCAGTTAGAAATCTTAGGGTTTAAGCTTCATGTCCTGCTTTCAACAATTGTCTCAATGTCCTGCATGATCTTGTTGAAACTATCTGGATACTAGCATTTTCCCAACCAATTCTACTGTGTTAAAGGTGATGAACTACATAGGTTGATAACAGTGAATAAATGCACAAAACAGATTAGGAAAAGACCTAACTGGCTTTGGGAAAATGAGGGGTGAAAATCATGATTGCTTTCTAGAGTATCTGGAATGTAGGGCAGAGACAAAGCCAGACAGGTTGCAAGGAATGGCAATTCTATCTACACGGGCTTCTGGAAATTCAAAGGGCTCTTCAAATTATATCACGATTTGGAAACTGCTGAAAGAATTTCAAGTAGTCATGCTCAATCCTCCCTAAAAAAAAAAAGATCTATAGACTTAAGAGACCAAAACAATCTCTTTATAGGTTTTGGAACACTCTATAGAAGCAACTGAAGAGAAGTGGATTTCTCCCAATAAATTCTGTATAATTAAATTCTTAACTTTTCATCACCTCCATCTTCCACAAATGAAAACATAACTCCTTTATACTACGTGGAGGGTTAGAATGTCTTCTGTGAAAAACCTTACTGATCCTTAACCAGTGCTGAAGTACTTCTCATATGTATATACACAAATACATACATACATGTGTATGTATATAAATATATATATATATATAAATAATATATACTGACAACAGATAGCAGGTGAAGTTAAAGGCTTGTAACAGACTACCAAACAGTCTTTAAAAACCACTGATAAAAGATCTGAATATGTATGTGGGAGGCTCTCAGTTCATTCTGTTCCTTTTGTAAATGATGCTTACTGAAATTAAATAATATGGAGCCAAAATTGAAGGACAGACAACAGCAGGATACAAATCATCAAATGTGTGATTAATTTTCCAAGACCAGTATAACAGAAAATTATTTTCCTGAAATGCATCACTAGAAGAGACTGAAACCCTGAAATGTGGCTGCTTTGTTTGGGTTTTGGCTGCACATTTTCTGCCTTTTTTTTTTTTTTTTCCTTGAAAAAGCCATAAACTGTTAAAATAAAAGTATCATTTTCTGCTCTGCTGGAGTGGCATTAAGCATCAAACTGATATAATAAAGAACTAGTTTGGTAGCTTTATAATTTCTCCATGTATTTTCTTTCACAAGTGACTTGGATGCCAGATTCTCAGCTAGTGTAAATCACCATCACGTCCCAAACTTTACTGTGTGCAGCACAGATACACTGTTTTATAGCAGCTTTGGCTCAGTAGTTGGGATTTTGTAACATCTTATTTCTTTTTTTCTCATTCACATTCTTTTTTCCTTATTTATCATTTCTAATACAATCTGACTTTGAAATAGCAGTTGCTGCTTTCTCCAGCTGCAGTACCTACTAAGAAGAGGAATGGAGAGACTGAAATAGCTCTGGCTTCACAAACCACCCCTGAGCCCTTTAAGAAACATTTCTCATTCTGGAATGCAAACATAAGCCAGAGACATAATCAAATTGTGTCACTGGGGAAATTTCAGATTGCCAGTGAAATTACTTCCTGTGCTTAGGTCAAGATAGTCCTGGGAGAGAATATGCTACGCTGGGATATAGATGTCCATGTTCCCCATGTAGCACAGTGCTGATACAGTGCCAACAATAATGTGAAAAGCCAGGCAGTAGGCAGCTTTATGGAAATGCTTTCTCTTCTGTTCCTGTCATAGTTTCACAGTTCACAGAATGTTGGGATTTTTCTTATTAAAATAGAATACATTTCTGAAGCTGTGAAGCTGCCTAAGACTCCTGTGTTTTAGAAGATTCGACTTGAAGATACCCATTGAACAAGGATATAGTCTATTTGCTGTAAATTCCTGTTGCCTGTTTCACTAAGAAATGCTGCAAAGAACAAAGTTTCTTAAGCAGTGATGACATAGCCTTACTGACTGGCATCAATACAATTTGTTTTGGGAAATGTGTCTGCATTTATAAGAGCCCTCTCAAAGGAACTCCGTGGAGCTCATGAATGCAGTAGAACAAATGAGGCTCTTCAGAAAGGCTGTTGGGTTTTTTTTGTCTCCACACTTTTGCAGTGTATACTGATTTATAGACAAACCCTCAGACCTGAGTGGAGAGAGGATTTTGTTTTTCTGTCCTCTGCACCAGTATCACTGCTTTACTCCTTGTTTGCACATGCATTGGTGCTCCTTTTCGCTCTTTACTATAGGCTACCACAACTCTTTGCTTTTTACAGCTTAGTCATGAGAACTGGTAAGGTGAACAGGTATGATGCTTTTAGATTCTATGGGCCAGACTCCCAGCTGACTAGAATAGCTCACTTGATTTGCTGCAGCTGTACTCATCTACCAGAGTTGCTTATATAGCCTATATCTCCCTAGTTCTCTGCCATTCTTCTTTCCACTAATTAAATCTAAGAGCCTCGTGTTCCATTATGAAAACTAACAACTTCCACCAATTATTGACTACCCTCCTAGTCTCTTTGTCTCCATAAATATTATCAACAAAAGCAAACACTTCCTAATAAGAAAAAAATATCTCCAAACCAATAAAAGTAAGCACTAGAGGATCTGTGATCAGACCATTTTTATTCTGAAGTGAATGAGAATGCAGTCATTGTTTTGGTGGAAAATGTATCAAGGCCTAGTTCTCATAATATTAATCCCAAAAGTAAAAATCAAGCTAATTTGTGGTTATTTTATGTATGACATTATCCAGAAGGAGGCATTTCTTTGCAGTCTGTATTCTGACACCAGAGAATCACTATCACATCCAGTGTCTCCATTATGTACTGGGATCAGGTTTCCTTCAGTTTGTTGCAGCACACTAGATCCATTAGATAACCAAAGTGTCCACCTGCCTGAATTTGAATAGTAGTATTTTTCTTCTCTATTTCCATTTGATGAAGTAGCAGGATTGAAGAGAGAGTTTCTGAGAAATAAGAATTGAAGATATAGCAGAAGGTGAAAGCAGAATAAAGAAGCCAAGTAGAAGCACCAGCAAAAGGTGGTACTGTGTGTTCTTCTGTCTTAATTCCTAACATGCCACTGTATGCCTAATTATTTCTGTCCACAAAAGGAAGATGGTTCAGTTATTTAGTTTGGAGTGTCACCTCTTGTCTGGCATCTGATGAGTACCTAGAGAAAGAAACTTGCCTGATATTCCTACAGTGCCAACTAATTAGAAATTATTGTTTCCACAGTGTTTTGATAATGGGGGGTTTATTTTAGGTATGTTAATAGAAAAGATAGAATACACAATACAGCTTGTTTTTTTTTGAAAGAAAGCCCTCATGACCTCCAAATGCTGTCTAAACAAGCCAAGCATGTCTGCTTCTTAGAGGCTCCTGGCTTTAAGAATACCCTTTTGCTTAATTGGTTTCATTTTAATCACACTTCAGTCATCCAGAATAAGGCACTACTTACATTTCCAAAAGTGCCTATGTTACATTGCCAAATTGTTCCAACCTGTTGTATAATATCTAGGGAAGGAACAGTTTTCACTGTTAACTATGCACACTCACAAGAGATGAGTTTACATCCCATTCAATTCATGGCAGACAATCTCAAAAAGCAGGCAAGCAAATATTCCCTGTTGAGGCTAATCAAAAGAGGCAACTGAAATGTTCTTGAAAGCTGATGCCAGTTCATTCTTCTTGATTCATTCTGAACATGATAATAAACAAGAGAGGAAAATGCACATTTTTTTTTCAAGCTACAAAATCCTTGAATCACATAAAATATATTACACAAGGTAATAAAACACTGTGCTGATTTGCAAATTTCTTCAAGGAATTGAGGCATTTAGATTTCAAGTGAGAGAGGAACTACAGTAGGATGGAAATACTGGAGTTAACCTGCTCAAAATACCATTTTGCTGCTGTATCAGTTAATTACATTAGAAGACCATTAGGGGAGGGAGTCTGCTATTCCCATATGTGGATCTACAAAAATGACTATCCCATTACCTACTTCTGAATGTCAGGCTGTGCAGCTTGCACAGTTAAGGTGCAAATAATAGTTTTATAGCAGTGTTACATAAATCATAGACACAAACAGATCCAGCTAAGACGGGACTGCATCATTTATGACGCTTCTAAAAGGAAAAATTATTCCCTGAGCAGAATGTTACCATAAAATACAGATAAAATTAAATGTGTCACTAACTTTGTACAAATAAAAAGATGCATTGAAGACCCAGAATTAAAGATCAAACATAGCAATCCAACTATACTGAAATACACATGAAAGCACAGCTCTTCTGTGCCAGCATCTTTGCGCTTTCAAGTGAGACAGTTTTCTAAGTACAGTAGTAGCTTTCCTAAGAGCTAATAGCCAGAAAACAGAAAAGCTTATGGCCACAGACCCCTTCTAGTGTATTACTGTTTCTAAAGCTTTCATGGCTAAAATGTATGTGTCCCTAAAATTTTCACTGCCTCCACCTCACATATATGCTTGGTATGCAGACCAATGCAAATTCATGTGACACCACTGCAAACAGCCCCAAATCCTTTAGACGGGCAACAAGCTAAGAAACCAATCCTTGAAGACCTTTGACACAGCAATTCAGCTTCTCTTCACTGCAGCCATCCATTCAAGCTGGTGTTCAAAGATAGTACAGAGTATAAGGCAGTGACTGGTTTAACAGGGGCCTCATCATGGTTTAATGCAGCCACTCAATTCAAAGTTGTTGCAGCAGTGAAGAACTCTTCTTCCAAAGTGTCAGCAAAGAAGGCAAAACAAAGTTCAATAAACTTCTTTTAATAAATATATGTAACATTCCCCTGAGTATAAAGCACAGCATAGTTTTGGCATTAACTGAACTATTTATTTAACCTTTTCAAACCTTCAATCCATCCCTTGTAAGAATGTTAATAATACACTTCTGGGAAAACATGACAGGGTCAGGCTGAATTATGCACTATATACTATGATGGCCTCTAGCTCAATATAAATACAAACCCCACCAGATTTAAAGCTAGCATGGGGTATTGTCTCAGAAAAAAAAAATCTTTGGCCATTTACTAGAGTTTCCCCTGGGAAACTATCAAAATGTTTTTTAACTTTTCAGACTTCTCAAAGAAATTACCAAAGAAGAAGCAAGCATTCAAAAGCTTAAGAATGCTGCTGAGTGAGTTTGATTTTCAGTTACTGCGAATGCTATTTGACTTCCTTTCATAAAGCCTTTGTGTGTGGATGTTTTGAAGGCTGAAAAAACGATTGTCACTCGAAAACAAACACGTAGCCATTCCAGGCAGAAACAGCTGGTGTCCAGTGCTAGGCACAAGGAAATCCAGGTACTCACTCGCTTACTCACTCACTTTGTTCGACCAGCTAAAAAAGCATGAGGCTGAATGAGAGTCACAGTCAGACCTCTGGAGTCTAAGCTAATGACTAGTGAAGTTTGTCTATTGCTCTTAGAGAATGCTCAATCAGAGCCCAAGTGAGAGAAAACGCTGGTCTGCCAAAAGCTACCTATTACTTCAGATACATAATGAACCCTGCTTAACTACATAGTTGCACCTAATGAAAATTCTGCCCTTACAAATATTTCAAAGTAGTGAAATAAAAACTTTCAGGACTGAAGACTACCACCACACTCTCTTTCATGTTTCTGCATCACAAATGTAGGTCTTCCCTTTCAAACAAAATATCCTTACCACAGTGAAAAGGGGGAGTGACTAGAGATAGTCTGTTTTGGAGAGATGGTGAGCATTACAGGAGAGGCTCTCAACTGCAAAGCACAGCCCAAAGATAAAAGAGTGGAAGGCAATAATACAGTACTAGGACAGGTAAAAAATATTCAAGTTCACTTACTTGTAACTGAGAAACTAAGAGTTTTGAAGGCTACAGATGACAATAACATTCTCTCTGCTTTTTGACCCAGTGGCCCACTGAGTAAATTATATCCAGCTCAGAAAACCAAAACAAATCTTAGCAAATTCAGTCCCTCTTTTCCAAAACAACCCTTTCTGAGGATTGCTAAAAAAAATGCAAAGTAGTCATTCTCCTCAATAATTTAATGCATTAAATATCTGAAAAACAAAATGACACTGATCAGTGCTGGCCTCCTTTTCAACACCAGGTCTACAGTAATGTTATGATGTCCAAAAGTTTTTTGACTGTTTAAAAAACTGGCTCAGTCCTACCAAATTAGTCTCTGCTGGTTCAGGAGCTTTTAATGGGACTTACATCTTGTGTCTTTCAGAGTGCACTAACTACTCAGCCTGTGGACACTAAGATCACTTATCCCCGCTGAGAATAATATATAGGGAAACATAACTGGTAATAGACAAGAGTCATGACTGAACAGAGGGCATAAGGACATAGAAATGAATCAAGGAGACCAGATCTGGAAGATACAAACCCACTTAGACACTATTATGACTTGGAAAGGGGAAAAGAAAACCAGATTAGAGATAGACAAGCATAATACAGAGATGAGTTAGAAGAAAATTTAAAAATGAAATAGCAATAAAAATGTGTATAGAAAGATAAATACAGAGTCAAGAGCAGTAAAAGCAAAAAAAAAAAAAAAAGACACAAGAAATGCTATGTGTAACATGAATGTAAATAAAGCTGATTTTTCACTTTGGCAAAAGATGGATCTTTACACTAGGAGAAATAAGACTACCAACAACTAACAGCTTTGGTCACCTAGGAAGAGATGCTGTCAGTGACATTCTTTGCTGTCAAATACACCCCAAAGCCTTGTCTCACAAACTAAGGCATCTTAACACGAGATGCTACTGAAGATCCTCACTGCCACCTATATTGTCCCAGAATATCCTGCTACAGTCAGCTGCTACACTTTCCCCTGGAACAGACAGACTGGACTATAGGCACAGGATGCACTGTACCTACCCCAAGAAAAACACTCTCACAGGAATTTAAATACTATATAGGATAGCTCCACTCAAGCACAGTATTTTGCTATTCTGTTGGTCTGAGATCGTGAACTTTCTACCTGTGGACTGGGAAGAATAAAAGTATGGAGTAGAACCCATCAGCTTTCCCTCAGGAAAGCAGCTATTATAATGCTGATTTGCTGACATATAGTTCTCCAGCCAAGGGACAGGGACAGTTCCTCTTGCTTTCACAATACAGTGGTGACACGAGTTAATTACACATGTCCTGTTAATTGCAGAGCTTGTTGCATGAACAACAATATTTCCTCGTCTATTGGCAGCAAAAACCACACACACAAAACCCCCAAACAAACAAAACACATGCCCCAAACCCCCCACCCAAACAACCAAGCAAAACCAACCACCCCCACTGCATTTCTATTTAAATATAAAGAAAAGTAGGGAGATTTAAATTTCCTGGGACCTTACAGGCCTTAGCTGTCAGGCACTGAACTACTGGGCATTTCTTTATGACAATCACAGTGACCTAATGCTAAAATCAGACTCTTGGTGTTAATAATGTACAAGCTGAAGAGAGGAACTGGGCCAAATGAGACACAAAGGATGAGAAATTACATACTGAGCAGAGATGTCAATATTTAGATTTTTAGAGATGTGCATGTGTAGAATTGGGCTGTTGCTTGGTTCTTTGTCAAAATCTCTTGCAACACTGTCAACCTCAATTCTTCTAAAGTCAGGTTGCTTGCAAATTGATGTGAAATGCTGTCATTTTACATCTTCCCAGCAGATTTTAGTTTGAAGAAGCATATGAGTCCTTGTTTTACATTTTACTTCAGTGTTGCACTGCATGAGCAAACACCCTCTCAGAGTTGTGATGAGGGATTTCATAGAATAACTTGAGTCTGAAGGGACCTTTAAGATCATTTAATTCCAACTCCCTTGGCATGGGAAGGGACACCTTACACTAGAACAAGTTTCTCAAAGCCTCATCTAGCCTGGTCTTAAACACTTCCAGGTATAAGGTGTCCGCAGCTTCTTTGGACAACCTGTTCCAGTGCTCTACCATCCTCATACTAAAGAACTTCTTCCTCATTTCTAATCTAAATCTACGTTGCTGTAGTTCAAAACTATTGCCCAGTGTCCTATCGCTACATGCCCTTACAAACAGTCCCTCCTCAGCTTTCTTGTAGACTCACTCTGGGTACTGGAAGGTTGCTATAAGGTCTCCCCAGAGCCTTCTCTTCTCCAGGCTAAACAGACCCAACTCCCTCAGTCTGTCCTCACAGGAGAGGTGCTCCAGCCTTCTGATCACCTCTGTGGCCCTCTTATGGACACTCTCCAACAGATTCAGACCTTTCTTGTGCTGGGGGCTCAAGAGCTGGATCCAGTACTCCAGTTAGGCTTCATGAGAGAAGAGGGAAAGAATGACTCCCCCTTGACCTGATGGAGAGGGTCCAGCGGAGGGCTACGAGGATGATTAGGGGACAGGAGGGCATGGCTTATGAGGAGAGGCTGAGGGGATTGGGGCTTTTTAGCCTGGAGAAAAGAAGACTTAGAGGGGATTTGATAAATGTTTGTAAGTATCTGAAGGCTGGCCAGGAGTGGCGGGACAGGCTCTTTTCACTTGATCCCTGTGATAAGACAAGGAGAAATGGGTGTAAATTGCAGCAAAAGAGGTTCCACATCAACACAAGGGGAACTTCTTTACTGTAAGGGTCCGAGAGCACTGGAACAGGCTCCCCTGGGAGGTCGTGGAGTCTCCTTCTCTGGAGACTTTCAAGGCCTGACTGGATGTGTTCCTCTGTGATCTGTGTTAGATAGTATTGTCCTGCTCTGGCAGGGGGGTTGGACTCAATCTCTTTGAGTCCTTCCCAACCCCTAACATCCTATGATCCATCTTTTGATGCAGCCCAGGATCCATTTGGGTTTTTGCACTGCCAGTACATATTGCCAAGCAATGTGTCAAGCATCTCATCAACCAAAACCCCCAAGTCCTTCCCTGCAGGACTGCTGTCAATCCACTTGTTACTCAGTCTGTATTTGTGCTTGGCATTACACCCACACAGGTGCAGGATTTAGCACCTCATCCTTTTGAACTTCATGAGGTTAGCATGGGCCCATGTCTCCAGCCTGCCTCGGTCCTTCTGGATAACATCCCCTCCTTTCAGCATGTAAGCTGCACCACACAGCTTGATGCCATCAGCCAGCTTGCTGAGGTTGCACTCGATGCCACTGTCCATGTCACTAACAAAATAGTTAAAAGAGTTCCAGTACTGATCCCTGAGGGACTCCACTTGTCACCATCTGGACATTGAGACATTGACCTCAACTATTTGAGAGCAGCCATCTAGCCAATTCCTTATACACCAAGTGGTCCATCCATCAAATCCATGTCTTTCCAATTTAGAGACCAGGATGTGGTACAGGACAGTGTCAAACACTTTGCACAAGTCCAGATAGATGACATTAGTTGCTCTGCCCTTATCCACCAATGCTGTGACCCAATCATAAAAGCCACCAAATTATTCAGGCATGATTTGCCCTTGGTGAAGCCATGTTAGTTATCACCAATCACTTCCTCAATTTATGTGTGCCCTAGCAGAGTCTTCAGGAGGATCTGCTCCATTATTTCACTGGGCAGAGAGGTGAGACTGGCTGGCCTACAGTACCCCAGCTCCTCTCTATGTCCTTTTATGAAAATGAGGATTATGCTTCCCCATTTTCCACTCAGCAGGAACTTCACCACACACCACACCATCATGACTTCTCAAATATGATGAAAAGTGGCTTTGCAACTTCAACTACTCATTCCCTTATAACCTGCAGATGGCTCTCACCAGGTTCCATGGACTTGTGCATCTTCAGGTTCATTAGATGGTCTTGAACCTGGTCTTCTCTTACAGTAGGCAGATCTTCATTCTCCCAGTCTCTGTCCTTGCCTTCTGCACCTTGGACAGTGCAGGTCCTTCACTATGCAATGCTACGAGGTAGGCAGAACCAGTCCAGACATTGGAAAGGCTTCCTTCTCTAATCATACACATACCAGCATCATGCGTATCAGCAATTTCCCCATCAAAACCAGGGGAATCCTGAAGTGATACTACAATCAAATAAGAATGGTCTCTTATGTGACTGCAGAGTATCACCTGCTACCTTCTTTTAGATACTAACTTGTAAGAGAAAGCAAAAATATATTGAACTCTACAGAGGACAAATGTTGCACAGTTTATCAGGTAGATGATTTAAAGACTTAAATTGGGCTCTACTGAAAATAATTTTCATTGCAAAAATGTACCCAAGCGTTGCAAAAAACACCCCTTATTTTTCTCTCTTCATCCTGAAGTGTTTAAACAAATCTGTACTTTAAAATTATCCTTAGTATCAACTAATCATTCATGTAACTGAACTGAGACAGCTTTATTCAGTTTGGACAGGCACCGCTTGTGAAGTCAAACCTACTTGCTACCTTAACTGTCACTTGTTCTATGGAATTACACAGATTTGTGTGGTTCAGCCTTTCAAAGCTGTATTAAAACAAAAGCCAATTACTAAACCTCATTATCTAGAGTCATTTAAGACAATTAATGGCTTTTGTTCCAAATGCCAGATCAGCACAGTTCTCTCAAAGGAACAGGGTATGTTTTGCACTCTTCTTTCATGCAACACTCCGGGAGGTATCGGCTCCATTAAATCATCTTGATTTTGGTTCATTAGCTACCTAAAGAGTACTCTATAGGTTTGCCACAGCCATTAATTCCAATGCCCTCGACAACAAAAGCTAATCTATTCTAGAGAGAAATCATGCAAAGAGTTTTCACCACCAACTACTGGCATTCCACAAAAGAGAAAACATCCCATGAGTTCCCATTATCTGAGAACCTCTCTCAGAGGAGCTGTTCCCCTGCTAAGACAAAAAAAGGCTGTGGCAGTTTGAGCTAGATTTCTAGCTCAGACGTAGGGGAGAGGTGAACATTCTAGAGATAGGCCATATAATGGCAACAATGGATAAGTTAATATAATTTCATTGGAGCATCAAAAGCTTTATGTCTAGAAGCACAGCTTGTTCTTTCCTCTTGCTGGCTTCTGCTGCTTCAGCTGCGCCCGCTGCTAATCTTCCCCCACTGCTGTTTTGGCTGCTGCTGCTTTGCTGCTTCGCTACCGCTTGACCCCTTCCCCATCTTTGTTAAGGTTACTATTTTTCTTTAGTAGTTTATTTCTCTTATACTGTTATATTTAAATTATAGGAAACACAATTTCACCTTTTCCAGACTTACAAAAAAAATCCGTGTTGTGGTGAGTTTATTCAACCGGGGGAAGGATCCACCCTAACCCGGGACAAAGGCACAGAAACAAAGCACCCTTTGCTGCCTTGAGGCCTCTTTTTGTGCCTCCTTTTATTCCAGGCAGATTCTGATATGAGCACTAAACCTACACATAGGAGCAGTGTTACATGTCCCATCCCTGCTTGTGCATTGCATTCATAGACCTACAAAAGACAAATCACAAAAAAAAAACCCAAACATGCCACCAATGAAAAACAGTGAGAAAATATGTCTGAGATTTGCTTCTTGGCTAAAATGCTTGCTATTTTGCAGATATATTTAAAAATACCATTCTGGAGAAATGTTCTATTACAGTGTCCTGGGGAACCACAAATCCTGCCAGGATGGTTTACCCCTTGCTCTCCTGTTACAGGTCTGCGAGTAGATGAGCAAACAATGGAGGGTTTGGCCCCAGCAATGCCTTGAGGGGTAGGGGCTTAGCACCATGTGTCAGGTGTCGTCTGCTGCCCCTCAACATGCCTGCGTGGTCACAAAAAGCATAAAGCTTTGAATTCGTTGGCCAGAGCAATGATGCTAGTGCCACATGTTTGCAGGTTGCAGTAGCTCAGAAGTAGCAACTCAGTTCTTCTTTCCTTCCCTCTGCCTGGAATATTTTGTATTTTGCCCTGGGATCATTATAATGGGTTTTGCAAGCATCTTTGTACAGGAAACTTACTCAGGGACCAAAGTGTTGTGAGTACATGTGAGTTAATTAACATGTTAACTCATTAACATAGAGTTAATGCTAAGACTCTATAAACATGGTTAGAATTTTCCTGGTTTTGCATGCCTATTTTCCAAGTTCTGATTGATTAAACTGTTTAATTATGTTTTTATGAACATCCTTGGTGCAACTACTTCCTGTTGACTGAAAATCCAAATAAATTACTGAGTTGGTTAATATTATTAATAAAAATATCAAAATGAATATTTATAATTCATAACTGAATGTTAATTTCAAACACATACAGACATTTCTATTCTAGTCTGGATAGCCTCACGGTACATAGCACATCTATTTTAAGAGCCCCTAAGATGCTGATCTCTGCATTCTAGAAATTGCAAGGTGCTTCTTGGAATAGAAACTGGAAAACATTTTCATAATTAGAAACAGCAACCTCATGAAAAGTCTCTGGAGATCTGTAATAGCTAATATCATTACCCTATCATTGAAAACTCATCCATGCTTCCTACTTAAGAAAATCAATAGGGTGTTCATGCAGTTTTTTTCCTATGAGAAACTTCTACCTATGATAAATTTCCACGAGGCAGGGGATTTATTTTATTGATGGTCTAGATAATGTGTCACAAAAAGAAGGGAAAAATTAATTTTACATTGAGTGATTCATTATTCTTATGTATCTAATAATCAGCTTTTCCCTTCAAAGCATTCTTAAACTGAGTGACTCACATTTAATTGCATCAAATGGAAAAGAATACAAGTTAGAGAAATTTCTCCTCCATTTTTGGAGTATTCCAAAGAAAGCATAGCAGTGACAAGTGCTATATAATTTCCATTGTCTACCAGTCTCTTGAGACAGTTTCTTGGGTAGGAGAGCCCTGCAGAAGGACCATGGCAGGCTGGATGGGTGGGCAGAGGACAATGGGATGAGATTTAACAAGGCCAAGTGCAGGGTTCTACACTTTGGCCACAGCAACTCCAAGCAGTGCTACAGGCTGGGGACAGAGTGGCTGGAGAGCAGCCAGGCAGAAAGGGACCTGGGGGTACTGTTAGAGAGTAGCTGAAGATGAGCCAGCAGTGTGCCCAGGTGGCCAAGAGAGCCAATGGCATCCTGGCCTGTATCAGGAACAATGTGGCCAGTAAGACAAGGGAGGTTATTCTTCCCCTGTACTCAGCACTGGTCAGGCCACACCTTGAGTCCTGTGTCCAGTTCTGGGCCCCTCAATTCAAGAGAGATGTTGAGGTGCTGGAACATGTCCAGAGAAGAGCAACAAAGCTGGTGAGGGGCCTGGAACACAAACCCTATGAGGAGAGACTGAGGGAGCTGGGGGTGTTTAGCCTGGAGAAGAGGAGGCTCAGGGGGGACCTCATTGCTGTCTACAACTACCTGAAGGGACATTGTAGCCAGGTGGGGGTTGGCCTCTTCTCCCAGGCAACCACCAATAGAACAAGGGGACACAGTCTCAAGTTGTGCCAGGGAAAGTATAGGCTGGATGTTAGGAGGAAGTTCTTGCCAGAGAGAGTGATTGGCATTGGAATGGGCTGCCCAGGGAGGTGGTGGAGGCACCATCCCTGGAGGTGTTCAAGAAAAGACTGGATGAGGCACTTAGTGCCGTGGTCTAGTTGACTGGATAGGGCTGGGTGCTAGGTTGGACTGGATGATCTTGGAGGTCTCTTCCAACCTGGTTGATTCTATGACACCCAAAACTTACTAAACTGGAAAAGGCTCTGCAGTACTCATGAGACAGAACAACAACCCGCATTCAGGACCTGACTGATGAGGCGAGAAACTTTGAAGGAGATTTTTGCATAATAAAGATTTTCAGTAAAGTGAGCTCCAGAGAAAAAAACCCAACCAAATGCATGGCCAAATGGTGGGAGAGGCTGAGAAAGCACACCTGTCACACAGCCTTACAGACCTATAGCATGAAGTTACTTTTAAAACATGATCATCTTGTTGCTAGGGTGGTCCACCTGTCTCTACAGTCTCTCTACAGTGCAATTTCCTTGAGAGGTCTCATGTCCATAGTAGACAAAACTACATTGCCTGTGAGTTTAAAAACTGTTTTATTTTATGGGAAGACAAAAAAAATGCACTTAGACTCCTTAATAAACAGTAATGATGTTGTTTGATTTAGCTTTTTATGAAATCCCAGAAGAAAAGGCAGCACAAGACACCCACTGATTTCTTATTGAATATTTAATGGCTTTAATTCCAAAACATGAGTCATGGCTAACCTAGCTGAAAGCAACTGTGCAACAGCATTCCATACAACAGCCTCTGCCTTTGTTTTCCTTTCTCCTGTTTCAAATTACTGAATCTTTTCAGAGGTGAACCTCCTCATGAGGGTAAGAATGTGCTAGTTTGAAGCAGGGTAGAATGTTTTGGTGAGAAGAACTAGATTACAGGCTGTGAAAGGAAAACAATGGTGATGTCCACTTGCCTCAGAGTCTTGCTGAGGAGTTCTGGGAAGAAGAAATGAAAACATTAGATAACACTCTCGCCATTTTTTCTCTGACTCTTGCTTGGGCTGCTGACTGAGCTGCATCTCTCTAACACACCCTCCATTTGGGCTAACCCACCTTTGCTTCTTAACCTCTTGACAGAACCTCTATTCTTCTTTGGGACTGAGGTAAGGTTGAGAGGAGCAGGGAGAAGGTGCAGGGGTGGTTGAGAGCCCCTCCTGGGGACTCAGGTTTCTGGGAGGGGAGTTGTGTTTGTGTATTACCTTTTACCCTGTATATTTCTGTATATAACTGTATATACTGTAAATATCTGCTTGTGTATTGTGCCAGCTGTAAATAATAAGTTTCATTCATATTTCCAGAGCTGGCTGAGTCTAGTCTGGGTGATTTCTAAAAGTGTGGGTGGGCGGGGAACACCCAAACCATCACACAGAAGGACCACAGAAGGAGTAGGGCAGGTCTTGCAGGCAGAGCTAATGCTGGTGCCACATGGAATTGTCACTCCACCTGTGGCAGCAATTGGCTATTTGGAAACACTGCACAAACACGTGAATGCCAGCACTCTGTGTTACCCACCAACTACTGTCTGATTTCTTTTTCTCTAAGCCCAAGCAACAGATAGAAGTGAAAAATGAAAAACTAAATTAGCCTGGTAAATGAGAAGCCTGTATAGGAAATAACACCAGCACAGGCTTCCTGTAACTTGTCTTCTCAATCCTTTTGTTAACCCAGTCAGATACTGTATTTGCTCTAACTTGAAAATATAAAGTCTGGGTAATAGATTTAGCTGTGTTAGGAAATCCCATGTTTACATCCAGCCTGGAATCTCTGAAAATTGTGAAATAGCCAGGTGGCTATCAAGCAGCTGAAAAATACACCACCACATATTACTAAATAAAACAACAGCTGGACTGCAGATACCATCATGCAGAAAGCCACTTAGGAAAAAAAAAAATGTCTCCTTGTGATTAAAAGACTATGTCCTGACTTTCAAAGCACACTACCTGGTGAGAAAGATGCTAAGCTAAAAGGAGGACATACCAGAAGCACAGCTGACCAGCAATGCTGGATTTCCCTTTACTCCATTATGCATATCAGAGGCTCAAAACCATAGCCAGGTAATAGCTTAAGATCCTCTTTTCAGTTTTCCACTTTGCTTCTAACTTGAAGTATATGAACTCCAAGTTCCTCAAAAATCAGGCCATGATGTCTCACATCAAATGACTGCAATTAGAAACTGGTTTTGAAAGTTTGGTCAGGCAGGCAGTGAGTTACTGAGGTGAGATGAACCTCAGGAACTCAGCTTTCCATTCTCCAAGGGTGGGTATGACCTAGGCAAACCCAGTAACTGCTGCTGGTAATCATTTCTGAGTATGACTGAAAGCTACTACACCTTTGCACTCAGTGACCAGAGAAGACTGTGCTGCAAAAGCAGCCCATGAGAATGCGGTGGTTTTCTTGCATCTCCTTGTTCCTTTTCTGTTCCCTTTAGTTTATCTAGGATTAGCAACGATGGCTATGTTAATCCTCACATACCAATGGTTAATTATGGTAATCACTACGCCGGGACTGCTGTCATTTAAGTCGGTCTACTTGGAACAGCCCGGAAAAAATATCTTTGATGCTAAAATTTACCACACCTTCTCTTAACGCAGCAGCAAAAGTTTCTGCATTTTTCAGGAGTGGAATGCCAGCAAAAACATTCATCAGAGGACTTCACTCCCAGTTTTCCCTTCATATGTGGTTAGGAAGTAGCTTCCTGTCTGGCTCTTGAGGAAGAGCAATAGGAAAGTGATCTCCAAGCGTGCAACACATGAAGCTAATTCCTTTCTGAAAAGAAGCATCTGAAGGAGCAACTGCTTCAGCAGAAAAAAAAAAAAACAGAAGAAAACTTTGAGAATGGCAGAATACCAAAATCAGTACAGTGATAGATTCAACGCAGCTCCAATACAGAAAGCCCAAAGAGGGAACAAATTTTTTGTGGAAGACTACTTAACTTAATGCTTTTCAAAATGCTACTTGGCTCAGAAACACAGAGATTCGGAACCTGCTAAGTGTGCTTAAGTGCTTGGAACTGTGGCATTTAAATGACCAACAAAACCCTTAATGCTCATTATTCAAAGCACAAAATACCGCTGAGAGAAGGGCAGCTGACTTTTCTGGCTAGAAGTGCCCATTAGAGAGATGCACTTAGGGATATGTAATACTCCAGCAACACAGAATTTTCAGTAAAGTTTGGCTTCTGCTCCAAGCTTAATAGCTGGCTTGCCTCTACAAGTCTCAACACAGTGGTGTGGGACTTGGGTTTCCTGCCTGTGCTTTGGGAAGAGACCTAAGTCAAGTTTTGTATATCAAAGTGGATCAGTGCAAAGTTCTCTGCTATAGCTCCACTGCTGGTTTCTTCACTTGCATGTAGCACCTTCCTGAGAAGTCAAGTGCATTGCTCAGGCCTTCTCTAAGAGCTGTTTCTGGTACTATCATCCTCTCAACCAAAAAAGGTATTAGAGAAAACATCTGATTATACCCGAAGGTATTTAACTTAGAGCTTTCCAGCAGACCTGATCTCAGTCCAGTCTGTCCCAGGACAGCACAGTTAGTGTAAGCTATGGTGGTCCACGAACAGACCTGTCTGCTTTCATTATATAAGTGGAAGATGAAGTAGAGCTTAAGAGGGTATGTAAAGGTAATTACAACTAGATACTAGCACAGCTTTGCAGCTTTAAAAACTCCCTACAACACAAAAAATGAAGGGTATGTATAATCAACTGCATTGGGTTTGGGTCTCCCTGTATTTGGCTACCAGCTACCTATTTTCTTTGGTTACTTTGTACAAAGAAAAACAGATCCCCAAAGGAGGTTTCTCTGAGTTCCAGCAAATTAGTACCATTAAGAATGGGTTCCTTGAAAATCTCTTTTTCTTATTATGCCATTAATATTTCACATGGTGAAGAGCTACCACTGAGCAGAAAGATCCCTAACACTGAAAATAGGGATCAATCAGGGGAAGTAAGGAAAACTATCTGCACTTGAAAAGGCTCTTCTGCCTGAAGAAAACAGTGCAGTGCCTTGATATGTGCTCACCAGCAAAGCCTACTCCAGAATTGACACAAACAGCAGAAGCCAGACACAGGAGATGCCAATAGGTCTGCCAACTTGAAATGGTATCAAGAAATGTTATCATTTTGTAGCTGTATTAAAAAATTAATTTGGCCAAAATGCCATGGGGCAAGATTTATTTCTGCTTGAATGCATTGATGAAGAAATATTGACTTAAGCCTTTCACAGAAGTATTTGCCATTTTCTCAATGGAGTCTAACACTAAACCCAAGTATTTTACTGTTTCACAAAACCCAGTATTTTTTTGCTCCCATTAACAAGTCATAGAATATCATAGAATATCATAGAATCAACCAGGTTGGAAGAGACCTCTGTGATTGTCCAGTCTGATCTATCCCCCAACCCTATCCAGTCAACCAGACCATGACACTAAGTGTCTCATCCAGTCTTTTCTTGAACACCTCCAGGGATGGTGCCTCCACCACCTCCCTGGGCAGCCCATTCCAATGGGAAATCACTCCTAACATCCAGCCTATACTTCCCCCGGTACAACTTCAGACTGTGTCCCCTTGTTCTATTGCTGGTTGCCTGGGAGAAGAGACCAACCCCCACCTGGCTACAATGTCCATTCAGGTAGCTGTAGACAGCAATGAGGTCCCCCCTGAGCCTCCTCTTCTCCAGGCTAAACAACCCCAGCTCCCTCAGCCTCTCCTCATAGGGTTTGTGTTCCAGGCCCCTCACCAGCTTCATTGCCCTTCTCTGGACATGTTCCAGCACCTCAACATCTCTCTTGAATTGAGGGGCCCAGAACTGGACACAGCACTCAAGGTGAGGCCTGAGCAGTGCTGAGTACAGGGGAAGAATAACCTCTCTTGTCCTACTGGCCACACTGTTCCTGGTGCAGGCCAGGATGCCATTGGCTCTCTTGGCCACCTGGGCACACAAAGACCTTTACTTTTGACATTACATACATAAATGAAATCATTTACCTGGGAGTTATGAACATGGCTTTGTGGCAAAAAGTCACCTCTTAGATTGGAAATTATATAAGGGGTTCTTAGTCTTCTCCAAAGCAGGGATTTTCTTTTGCTGAGAAGCAAGACTCCTGAGGGGACTACTCCAAGTTCCTTGCTCATGAAGTGCACTCATAATTTGGGTAATTAACTAAATGCCACAGTGTCATTATCTTTTCCCTAAAGCTTCCCCCTCCCAACAAATTTCCCATGTTAATTTAATACTGCCAGATAAGTAAAACCTTTAGACATCAGTTAGTCTGAGACCAGAAATCCATGAGGCAGATGACTTGCAGTGTTTTTTTGCTGCATTTTAAGTATGTTGCTCTCCCCAGTTTTCCAAAACAAGGAAACATTTTTAACCCTATGCTTGATTGCTCCTATGAGGCAAAGCAAAAAAAAAGGCAGCAAGAAGATATTGTTTAGAAACACAAAGCTCTCTTTGCCCCATCTGCCAGTCCTGCTGCTGTCAATGCTTTTTAAGCTGAGACAAAATGCCAGTTGCATCAAGGATTGTTAGGAGAACTGAAGCACCACAAAATGCCACAGACATTTTTTCCATGCTGAAGTTTTGGGAAATGCAGACAAATACTACAGAGGAAGCAATATTAGGTGAGCATCACTGCATCACTGAGGCAAAGTTACAAATGAATACACAGCACAGAAATGAAAATGAGTATTTAAAGCACATCCTTTTGAGTTACAGTGTGCTGCTGCCTGAGTGTTTGAAAACAAGCTCCTGGGGAGTGCAAGGAGAGGCCTCTTCACTGAAGTGGCCCAGGATGTTCTCTGGGGCTGAAGAACCTCCCCAGCATGCAGAGCACATTGATACCAAGCAGCATAGCTTGCCTTCAGCTGGGCTGCAAAGATGAAACAGAATTTTTATCCTGCAGTTTCATACTTATGTCATACGGAACCAAGCAATTTATACCAAATCCTCATCAATAAGATCAGATAAGCAGAAAAAGGGAAGTGAAATCAAGAAATAAACAAGCCTGGGATTCTCTACTGACAATTATTAACTACTATTTTCTCTCTGTGTAAACTGCTGCCATTTTTATTCTGTTTTGCTCTGAAGAAACAATTTCTTTTTAACCACTGTTATACTCCTTTACTTGGAAATGTCTATCACTCCACATAGCTGACAGGGAAAGCACAGAGGCTCTGTCAGCAGATGAGCTCATTAGGATTTTTCACTCAGGGCCAGCATCAATGGAAACCAAAGTGCTCTCCATGAATAGGATTAGCTGAGATGGTTGCATGGCTCCAAAGGACTGAATCGTTTGTGCCTCCATCTCTTCAGTGGCACACCTGCAGTTTGTGAGCTCATTTCCTTACACTGGCCTCCAGCTCACAGGATCATATTTATTTTCTTTTTATGCTGCAGTAGTTTTAAAGCCTCTTTTTGTCTTCGTTTCTTTGATGTTCATCCTCTTGCTTCCACTGTAGTTACTTTGTCTTCAACTTGTACATTACACAGCATTTGGCTCAATTTAGTTTGACTTTGCAATGCCATTTGAAAAAAGCAGAGCATGCCTATCCTGTTCCATTCTATCCTCTCCTATCCACATGCATTGGGAATGGCCTTAGGAGAAGGAACTAGAGTGCAAAACTTCTGTGTATGTCTTTTCTGCCAGGAACAGGTTAACAGCACTCATTTACGAGTTCAGCAGAAGTTGCCAATTTTTTATACAATTCAACTGACTACCACAGGACAATTTATTTTTCCTCAGTAAATCATTTTGCAAAGCTTTCCCTAAAAGGACACTTCCCTGTAGTTCAGTGGAAAAGGCAGGGAAGAAATTCTGAAAAGGTGGTTAAAGAACAAGCAGATTTGAAGTGGGGATGACCAGGAAACACAACCACTTATTTAAAGGATAGTTCCTTTAACTTTGAAGGAAAATCACTGCTTTAAAGCAAAGGAAACTGAATCACTGCCATGACTCTATTGCAAGAATAAGGTCCACGTTGGTCTCTGGATCACCTGGTGGGCTGAAGTTGCGGAAGCTTGCGAAGGGCTGCCCATCCATGAGGATAGCTTGAGGAAGAAGCAGCACCTTGAGGCAGAACTGCCTCTGTACAACTGAGCCCCGCTTTGGAAGGGAGCCTCAAAAGACTGAAATCAGAAACTTTAAAAAGTTGTCACGTGCTGCTTGCCAAGCCCAAGTGAGAGACATCCCAGGCCCTCCCTGGACAAGGCTCTTTAATGAGAGTGATGCTGCCCAGGTGGCACAGCCAGTGAGGTGAGTGGCTTAGGATTACCTGGCCTGGTAATGAGACAGGATACAGTGCCCTGACTCTCAAACCCTGTGGAGGCAGAAACCTGACTTCACTTTCTGTTTGCTTTTCTCTGTCTTTTAAAAAGCATGTGCCTTTTTTAATCCCACTATTCCTAGATGTTCCAAGTGTGTGTTAAATGTCTGTGGCTACTATAATTCCCTACCCCATTCTGACAGATTCAGCCCCAGCAGTGCACTACCAGGGAACTGCAGAACCATGACACTCTTTATTCCAGTGCAGAAAAAAGAAAAGAGAGGTTAAAATCAGTTCAATGTCAATGGGTTCAGGGTCTAACTTCGATCCCTTATCATACACCACGCAGTATATTGCCCAGGGCACAGTGCATTTTGTGTGGGTTGGTGCTAGGGATAGAGGTGTAGCCGCAGGTATCAGTATTCACTGCTCAGGGCAAACACAATGGCACAATGAGAGTTCATGTCATCAATCACACATATTGCACCTTACATAATCTCATTTCTGACTCACAAGTCAAACACTATGATCTATTAAAACCCACCCTCTAATGTCAAAAAGTCTATTTTGTTAAAATATATATTAGAAAACTCAAAATTCAATTCTTGTGGGTTTTTTCCTTCTTTCTCCAGTTCTCTTTCCCCTTTCCTCCACTTCTGACTTTCATGTTATGCTGAGCCACAGATTCTGCAACTATTCTATGCTTAAGATGGACTCTAAGTAGTGGATTTCCAGACAGAAATTTAGTCTTCTATATCAAATTAATTGTAGCAGCAGCTTAGCAGCTAAGCAAGCATCACAGCATTTATTCATATCCATTAACTCATAGCACCAAGCATTTATCCATATTGTTATTTAAGGTAAAGAGTTTGATTTAATTTTGGTTGTTTGATTGCTCCAAAGCTGTTTGTTCCAGTAGTGAATCCTTCAGGAAAACTCTACACTCAGTAATATAAGCAAGTTATTGACTGCAGTTAATCAATGGTTTTTTTTTAAGCTCATGACCTTGGGCAGAATTTCCCCCTCTCTTTTTCTGAACTACAGAAAATAGGACACTTTACTGTCTTATTTAAAGGTAAAAGGATATTGTCAGCCTAAAACAATTTCTTAATAGGCACCTTTTTTTTGTTCATAGTGAACATAGAAAGATTGTGTTGTGAACTGATATTAAATGAAGAAGATGCCCTATCTTACTGATATGAAACTTTCCCCAATTTGTTTGTAGGTAAAGTCTTCTGGATTCATGTTTTCACCAAGATACTTTGTCTATTTTGTCCTTTTATGCAGAAACAAATGAAAAAAATCTTCCAACAAATTAGACTTATCTATTCTGACATATTGATTTCAATTCATATGTTCGAACATTTTGAAAGGCTGTAACAAATGAGGATCATAGGATCAGTCAGGGTTGGAAGGGACCACAAGGATCGTCTAGTTCCAACCCCTCCCTGCCATGGGCAGGGACCTCCTACCCTAGATCAGGCTGGCCAGAGCCCCATTCAGCCTGGCCTTACCACCAGGGATGGGGCCTCAGCCACCTCCCTGGGCAACCCATTCCAGACTCTCACCACTCTCATGCTAAAGAACTTCTTCCTCACGTCCAGCCTGAACCTACTCATCTCCAGCTTCGCTCCATTCCCCCTAGTCCTGTCACTCTCTGATATCCTTAAAAGTCCTTCCCCAGGTTTTTTGTAGGCCCCCTTCAGATACTGGAAGGCCATAATAAGGTCACCTCGGAGCCTCCTCTTCTCCAGACTGAACAGCTCCAACTCCTTCAGTCTGTCCTCACAGGAGAGGTGCTGCAGCCCTCTGATCATCCTAGTGGCCCAGGATAGTCATAATGTTCTAAAATGCTAATAAAAATCACCTTTTGTCTCCATGCTTAAAGCACCTACCAAACAGAAATTAAGACTCTTCCTAATCCTGCAAAAGTATCTTACCTAAGGGGCTGAGAGGTGCACCCTAAATCTCTGGTTCTCTTTACACTCATCCTGATGTTTTAAATTTAGATCTCTAATCTGGTCTGGAGTTACTTTCTAAGGCAGGATTAGCTGCAGCCACTCAAGTGCAGCATAATAATGGTGCTTTCTAACATAAAACTAATAGAGGAGTAACTTCTGGATGTCTATTAAAAGGGACTTTCTAATGAAGTCACATGAGCAGAAAAATATCCCTTTTACGGAAATCTGGGACTCCTGGGAATGGCCAGAGCACTCCAGTTATTGGTTTTCTGGTCACTCCACAATACAACATGAGATACTGATGAAAAAACAACACAGAATCATAGAATCAACCAGGTTGGAAGAGACCTCCAAGATCATCCAGTCCAACCTACCCCCAGATATGTTGCCTACGTCTGTGGTACATGGACCAGTGCTTGTCTATCATGAGACAGGACTAAAAGCATGTAGAGAAAGAAACAAACAGAACCCACCAGGTCTTGCCAACCAAAATCTCCCAGTGTTTGTCTAATTACTCATTTTGCTCATACTTAGCACATTTATAACCCTTTGCAATCCACCATCATATTTCCATATTTGGTACGCCATTTGGCTCCAGTGAAAAGGGCAAATACAGGAAATATCTAAACAGATCTAAATGGACTGAATGACATCTGATAAAAAATTAGTGATGTAGCTGCAATCTTTTCCACATAAGTTTGGGTCTCTTTTTGTATTTCCCACTATCTTTCCATGATATTACTAATTCTTCTGGACATCAACCTCATTTCTTTCTTGAAGTTATCACCACCAGAAAAGCTCTGCTACAACAACATGAAAGATAAGCAAAACTGGGTGTGCAAAAGAAAGCTTCTGTAACTCAAAAGGAAAACCAGCCAGAATTAGTACCACTACTTCTGCTTCACAAGGGCTTGCATGTCTGGAATCTCATTGTTTTTTTTCCAACTGCAACAACTGGTCTAAAGAGATTATCTCTTCTAACAAATGTACTTAGAACTCCAGTGTTCTTTCTATCATAGACCTCAAACTGCATTGCTAAACGGTGTGCATCAAGTCAGTATTTTAGAAAGAGAACCTTAGATACATAGAAGTACTTGCAAACAGTCAGTGGCTGATCTCAGGACAGAATCACAGGGCAAATCCATCTAACAACCTTAAAGTCAGGGGAATTTTTGCTGCCAGCATTAGTGGGCCCAGGATTTCTCCCTATCAGTCTGATGCTTCTGTTGTTTCCTTGGTAGGGTTAAGAGCTCCACAAAGATAAAAGATAAAGCCATTTTGCTAATTTTACCTCCAGATGGCTGTCATCCTTGTAGCAGTAAGCTCTGCAGGAGGATAATTATATGACTGTGGCAGAATGCACAGGTCTTGGATGATACCTCTTCCCTTGCACACAGGTTATCATTAACAGTCATACACATCGAACACAAGCAGGCATCATTCAGAACCTATTTCCTGGCAATAATGATCTTAGGAGCATGAAGAGAGTGAGATCTGACAGGCAAAAACCATGTTTCAGTATTTTGTGCATCTGCTCAGTTAATTCAATTTGGTATTAGTACATCCTGCTTCACAAAAAAGCTTTTATTAGTGAAATAGCTGTTAAGGAATAATAATTTGCTTGCTTGACTACTGTTCTCTGTATCACTGCCTTTTCTGGATGTCTGTCATGCTGCAGATGTTGGGAACAAGCCAGTCACTGCAGGGACTTTTCCAAAGAACCTTACTGAGACATGAAAACTCCTTGTATAAAGCAAGTCCTCTCATAACACCACAGGAAGACAATTTTCTGCTCCCTTTTGGGCACTTAATTTTTCCAGTATGATTGTTATACAGTTTTCTATAGGTTTTTAATATATGATTGATGTGTGAATGCAAGGCTGCATATGTTTCAGTGGAGGGAATGACAAAATTGGACAGTCACAGTTCCCTTCTTTCTTTGGGAACTTCTTTTATTTACGCCTTGGGAGGCAAATGAAAATTATCACAGTATCAAAGTATCACCAAGGTTGGAAGAGACCTCATAGATCATCAAGTCCAACCTGTTACCACAGAGCTCAAGGCTAGACCATGGCACCATCAGTGTTCACTATCTTCCTGAACACGGTCCAACCTAGTAGGGACAAGGCTCTCGTGATGCTGACTGTCTGTAGCATTGCTTTTGTGAAAGGAGGGCTGCTTAGCTCTTCATCTTACCCACAGGGATGAAACCTTCATCCTTCTTCAACTCTGACATTTGCTGCTGGTTAAAGGCAGTTGGTTAAAAATGAGTCCAGATGTTCCAGTCATTCATGTTTCTCAGAAGGACAGTAAGAAGCAAACACAGATCAAGATTTAAAAAAATATCTTTTAGATATTAGAAATTTAAATTAAGGCACTTCAGAAAGTTCTAATTTGAGGAACAGGGCACATCTACAGTAGGATCCTTTGGGAGATCTTAGATAAAGTGCATAATAATATGGAATATAAAAAATATCACTATGGTTCAGAAAAAAGCAGACAAATTTGCTCACAGTGGACATTTACTTGTAGAAAAGTAAGGAAAAGCCAAAACTCAACTATCATCTCTGATAATAACAGAATCTTTCAACATAAATTTAGCATGCATCTGAACAACACTGTAAAAGCAGGAGAGAACATGTAACTTTACAGCAAGGTGCATTACACAGCACCCTGAAAGACTGCTTACTACTTCAGAAACCCCATGTGGTGTCGTCCATGTGAACATATACATTTTCATCCAAGACAACAGCAAAACCTTATTAAACAGCCCAACAAACTTATTAATGCTAAGAAAAGTGTTGGTTTGGTGTTACTCCACCAGCTCAGTTGAAGTTTTCTTCACTGCACAATAGAATCATAAAATCATAGAATCAACCAGGTTGGAAGAGACCTCCAAGATCATCCAGTCCAACCTATCCCCCAGCTCTACCCAGTCAACTAGACCATGACACCGAGTGCCTCATCCAGGCTTTTCTTGAATACACACATGCCCTTCACAGGAAAAGTTTAGCTCCCTTTGTTAAGTGACAGATGCCTTCTGATTCAGTTTATCACTCAACGTTTTAAATTCAATTCCTATCTCCAGCTCTTCAGAGCTAAACATACTACTGTATCCAAGATCATAAAAGAACTCAGATAAAATGTCACATCCATATTTATTTGGAATGTTCTAAACTTTCACTCTTTTCAGGCATAATTAAAATTCATATTCTGCATATGCTTCTTCCCCCTGGAAAAATAATGATCTATCATTTTAAAAGCATCAAAGTATGTCTGTATGATTGGCATCTGAAATGTTTCATTAAATTTGAAAAGTTTATTTGAAGAGTGAGATCTATAATTCTGTTTAATGTAGGACTCCCTCTGTGCATTTTGTATGTGTTAACAGCAAGTATGCCTATGCTTTCCCTCTTTTTTGAGAGTAAATCTGTTTCTGGTATTAAAGAGCAATTACTTGAATCAAGTATAAATGACACTAGTTTTATATATAGATTTGATGTATGTAATATATATTATGCCATATATGTGAGCATGACATACATGAATTTGTATTTAATTGAGTTAATTAGTGTCTTTCTACTAGTTTCACAGAGATGGCTTAACCCCTGAATTGAGGTTTTGCTGTTTAGAAACCTCCCTGATCCAGCATCTAACTTCAAGACTCTCCAGCTCTCTGTTCTACAGCACGCCCATGGCAGCCTGCTCCAACACACCACTGGCCCAGAACATCACCCTTCAGATGGCCTGGATTTCTATATGTACTCATCAGCAGGCTGAGCACTAAAGAAGGAACAGGGTGTGTGTGTTCCCCTCTATATACAAGAGATTCAAAATGTTGCTCCACTCAAATCTGCATGTCTTGCTTACCAAGTGTCTTGCAGTCATTAGCTAAGTACAGTCCTACTAATTCCTTCATTCATTTAGTACTTCCTGTGGTGACAGTAATTACATTTCAGGGCTCGTTGGCTGGTAAAGTCAAATGACACAATATGAGAAGAAGATTAAAGCAAATTTTCAGCTCTAAATGTCAAATACATGAGAATGTTCTGTGAATTTGCACCAAATTGGATAGTCGTTCTTTATCCTGTTGTTAGCTACAAATAGAAATTGTGCTTTCTGTTCTATCCCTTTTCCTTATAGCTATTGGTTAAATTACTATGTTTTGGTCACTTACTGTATTAACAGTGGGAAAAGAAGTATGGCAGAACCTGAAGTAACATGTACAAACACAAACTAGATATTCAAAAGAGCTTTCTTTCAACAGCTCTGTAATATTTAATTAGTGTTTTATTAGTATTATTCAAAACTATTACTAGTAGCAATACCTTTCAATAATCATTAATAGTTACAATTATTATTTTGAGTACAGGAAGTACAGCTACCTACTTGGGATCAAAACCACCCATGCATCTTTAAGAGAACCGACAAGGTTTCCTGCATGTGTATGACAAGAATTCAATCACAAGATAGCCACATACATACCACACCTTGAGTACTGTGTTCAGTTCTGGGCCCCTCAGTTTAGGAGGGACATTGAGATGCTTGAATGTGTCCAGAGAAGAGTGACGAGGCTGGTGAGAGGCCTTGAGCACAGCCCTACGAGGAGAGGCTGAGGGAGCTGGGATTGTTCAGCCTGGAGAAGAGGAGGCTCAGGGGTGACCTTATTGCTGTCTACAACTACCTGAGGGGTGGTTGTAGCCAGAAGGAGGTTGCTCTCTTCTCTCAGGTGGCCAGCACCAGAACGAGGGGACACAGCCTCAAGCTACATCAGGGGAAATTTAGGCTGGAGGTGAGGAGAAAGTTCTTCACTGAGAGAGTCATTGGACACTTGAATGGGCTGCCCGGGGAGGTGGTGGAGTTGCCATCCCTGGAGCTGTTCAAGGCAGGATTGGACGTGGCACTTGGTGCCATGGTCTAGCCTTGAGCTCTGTGGTAAAGGGTTGAACTTGATGATCTGTGAGGTCTCTTTCAACCTTGGTGATACTGTGATACTGTGATTTGAATATATACAAAGTAAATATAAAAGTTTGTTTTATAGTTATAACTCAGTCTGGAAAGTGATGTATGTTTCCTGACAGTAGCTGGTTCTGGTTTTCCCCACCATGAGAGGAGGTGCAGTTACAGTTTAGTCTATAGGAGGCTGAGAGATAAGAATTTGTTTTGTATATGTAAATGCTGAAGGAATAGAAGCAGCATTATATTAATAAGTGACTTAGAAGACTTGTAGGGAAGGCACAGGCAGATGCTGCACTCAGTGTCTCCCCCCTTCTCCCAGTGCTGAGTGTAATTATAGACAGCAGCAAGAGATGTTGCCAATAAACTTAAAAGGAGAAAGGGAACTGGTAAGAATAGAAATGCAGTGTCACTCAGAAAAAAACAGCAGGAGGAAAACCTGGAAATACGATGACTTTCTTTCCCCCAAGGATAGCCTAGTAGCAGCACTGCCTACCTTCCACTGCAGCTAAACAGATGGTTGCAAGGGCTGTAATGGTACAAGGACCACAGAACATCCTGCAAAACCATAGAAGGAAGGAAACCAGTAGCATTGCTTAATAGTCTGCTTATTTTACAGTCAAGTGGATTGCCAAGCAACTAAGCTGTAACAAGTCCCATATTTAGGGGAAGAAATGTTTGTCTTCTGTCTGTCCCCACTTGCAAATGGCAAGTGGAGAGCATTTCTAAGCCAGATAACTCGAGTACAGTGTGTTCCCTGAGCCCATGCTGCTGAGCAGCCAGTGTTAATCACACAACAGTTGACAGGCACGCCTTGTCAGTCCAAGTTTATCACCATCGTTGTAACTTTCACTGTCTACTGCTCAAAATAAAATGACAAAAGACAAACAAACAAACCCAACAAAACCCACAAACCCAAACAAACCCCCCCCAAACAAACAAAACCCCCTCAAAAAAAGCAAACATCACATACCACAACCAAACAAAAAACCCAAAGCACCAAAAAACCTTGCAGTTGGTCAGAAATCTAAAACACTCACATGAGTGAATCTCTTTCAGATTACATAAGCAACCACACTGATGACAAAAAAAGCTTGATTTGGTTGTCTAACTATATGCCACTAAGGCTCCTTGAGGGTAGCTGGTACACTGACACGAGGCACAGACAAAATATTCCCAAGGATCTGCAGCTGGAGGCCAGGTAAAATATGTCCTTAGGCATCTGAAAAGGCTCTAGATGTCTCATTGAAGCAACTCATCTGAGACCCAAACAACTCATTCACATCTTGTGTTCTCCAGCTGCATCATCCAGCAAAAAAAAAATGGTTTAATATTGCTATTAAAACACACCTATATGAAAGTACATTTGGGAGCACATCTCAAACCATTTATGAAGCCTAAAAATGTAGTATACAATGTAGAATACAAGGAGATATTGAAGACTCTCATCCAAGAAAATAATCTTGTAAACACAATGCACAAGCCTGGAGAAAGATCTGGTTAGAGCAAACGACAGAAGATGCTTAGGATTCACACCTAAGACTCCATGTAGTCAGGTCCCTATTCCAGAGCATTCTGCTGCTGGAGAAGGACACTGCAGGAACAAAACAAGCCTACAGGTCATAGAAGTGAAGCAAACCTACCCCAGTCTGAGGTATCAATACCCACAGCATTATTTCAAGGATAAATCTATTTGGTCAGCCTTAGCACTACTAGCCCACAGGGGGAGATGTAATTATCTGAATGCTTTTATTGTCGTGTTAATGGCTTTGAAGAAGCATCCAACTACCTTTATTCAAGATACATATTTTTTTCCCTGGCTTACCTCTCTGACATTGAGATTTTTCAGGATTATAGAAAGAGAATAAAATTGAAAGTGTAATGAAAAACTATAATCTAAATGTACAAGTAGACTATTGTCACATTACTACCCAGATGAACTATTAAGGAATAAAAAAGAATGGTTAAAAAAACAATGACTTAGAACAATCATCCAATTTGGAAACTGATTCTTTTTGTAATTCACTGTTTTACTTCAAATACTAAGAACTTAAGGGCAAATCCACTGTTTTCCTTCAACATGAAATGATACTAAGAATCAAAGTAGAATTCAGTAATGGAAACATCTGCTGGCCTATTGGCAGCATAATGTGATTAGAATATGGCTAAAATGTCTTTGCTTGGGCAATGACTGCATTTAAAGTTGCTGGTTTCAGTTTCAAATTTACTCCTTTTCATAGTCTTGACTCAGTTCCTCTCTTTGTATCCAAACACAGAAGTTGACAGCAGAAATCCCCAGAACCCACAACTGAGAGCTGGCTTTCTGCCTGCAGGAGGACATAACATAAAAAGGTAACATACAGTTTATTACAGACAAGCTATATGTAACAAACATCGTGCACATTATGTAATTTTTTATGCATACAAGCAGAGTGAATACACATGACCCTATTATTTTACCCAGTATCTGTCACAAAACCAGAAAACACAAAAAGAGGAGTATAAAGAATGACAACATAAAATTCTATCACTGCTTTATAAAAGTGCTGGTCTGCAAGCACAGCAGCTAGCTGTCACTCACCACAAGCACATGCAGCTAAACAGTCTTTAAATAGTCTAGAGAAGACTGAGAGGGAACATAATAAATGGATATAAATATATGAGGGCTGGGTGTCAAGAAGGAAGGGATAGCCTCTTCTCACTTATGCCCTATGATAGGACAAGGGCCAATGGATGTAAACTACAGCACAGCAAGTTCCACCTCAGCATGAGCAAGAACATCTTTAAGAGTCACGGAGCACTGGAACAGGGATCCCAAAAAGATCACGGAGCCTCCCTCTCCAGAGACACCCTCCTGGGTGTGTTCCTGTGCAACCTGCACTAGATATATATGGTCCTGTTTTGGCAGGGCGGTTGACTCAATGATCTCTGGAGGCCCTTTCTAATCCCTAACATCCTGTGATTCTGTGAATTACAGACTGGAATTGTAAGAAGCATTGTACTGTGCTGAGATTTATTGTGGTAAAGCTGTGAAACTGTAGCTGAAGAGCCAAATTTCCTTCCTTACCTGTTAAACACAACTTCCATCAGTCCACTCAGAGACCAGAAAGCTCCACTAAGCAGAACACTTAACTGGCTTACAGGTCATAATGAAAAATTGCTTCTCAATATCAGACACTTAAAATAATCCACCCATTTTTGAGAAAATGTCCTGAATTATAACAGAGTGGCCATAGCAAGGGTTGGAGCCTGAGGACTACCAAACATATTTGTAGTGAACAAAACAAGTAACTGATGCATGAGATGCCCTGTGCATCACACTGAGATTGATCAGCCAAACCACATACAGTACTGGGAGTCAGTCACGAGCAACAAATAAAGAGACAGGTTAAAATATGACAGACTGCTCCAAGCCAAAGAACTAGAAGCCATGTCACAGATAATACCTATTTTCTTTAGATGTCTGTTTCCCTTGTCTGTGAGGATAGCTTCTTTTCATGTTAGTTATGTTTTGTACTGTTACAAGACTTTCTATTTAAAAAAAACAAACTTTTAGCTTCAGGACAGATTTATATCCAGTTTCAAAAATTCCTGTATGTGAATTGAAAATACACACTGAGGCACAGGAGGCTCCATGTGAACCTGAGGAAGAATTTTTTCACTGTGAGGGTGACAGAGCACTAGAACCAGCTGCCCAGGGAGATTATGGAGTCTTCATCTCTGAAGATATTCAAGAACCATCTGAATGCATTTCAGTGTGATCTGCTCTAGGTGACCCTGCTCTGGCCGGGGGGCTGGGCCAGATGATCTTTTGAGGTTCCTTTCAGCCCCTGACATTCTATGATATATATCTTTTGGCTACCTATTCTTTGGACATGCCGACTTGTTCATACCAGAGACCTAGCTAAGTCTTTTCAGTAGGTAGATCAACCTCTCTAAACCTGGTCTGTCCAACACAGACTGAGAAATGGCCTTTGTCAGATGTATTGAATCTTTTTATGCCCAGGCAACCTATCTGGCATGCTGTACAGGTTGTAACAGGAAGGGAAACGTTGTGATTTTTATAGCTGAGGTTTGTACAGACTAAGCTTCCAGGCAGAACAGCACTGACTACTGGAACTGATTATACAGCATATGAAGTAGTGGCATGTTCAGAGGTTTTTTTCCTCACTGTCATTGAGGCCTTGAGCAGCCTCAAGTTGAGAAGCATCGCTGACCACGGCAGGGAGGTTGGAGTACATGACCTCTAAGGTTCCTTCCAACCTAAGCTGTTCTGTGATCAACAGAGTTCTGAGAAATATGGAGGAAAATCAAGGTAGCTTGTTCAGTAAGTTCTCTATATACATGTTGTGAAAAAGCAAGATGGTTCAGACTAAAGGAAAAACTATCCAGCAGGAAAATCTCTGTGGGGCCACACTGGTGATGCCGAATAGGTGAATAGGCCTATGCTCAGAAGTGTGAGTTGTGAACAAAAGTGCCTGCAGAGCAGCTGGAAGCTGCAGGAGATCTCATCAATAAGCAGAGATTTCAGTTATTTTCTCTGAACCTAAAGCAAGCAATGGATTGAAAAGGATCTTACAGTACATGCAGCTGAAAAGAGGGGAGGGCATAAATGTACTCACTTGTTCATTAAAGAAAAAGAATGGGGAAAAAAAGATGCAAATTAAATGGAAATGCCTCATTTTCACTGGAGGTGCAAATAACCCCAGCAGCCCATTGGAAGGCACAGCTGGTACTCAGGCCCACTGCTACCGTCAAGGCTGAATAGCTTGCAAGATTAGGATTAAACCAGGCTCAAACACAACAGCATCAGGCAGTTTCTTCTCTCCCCTACTCTGGCTTGCAAGATTAGGATCAAGCCAGGCTCAAACACAACAGCATCAGGCAGTTTCTTCTCTCCCCTACTCCCACCCTAGGTCAGTTCTGCTCTTTCCTAACTACACCGTTAACTCACATCCCACTGTTAATTCAGCTTCTAATGGCAGACTGCACCGATCTGTGCACAAGATTACAGCTTGGGCTCCTGCCCATTTTGTAACAGCACAGATTGCTTCCCGTACTGAAGAGAGAACCATCTGGGAGGAAAAGAAAATGCTTGGCTACTTAATTGGTGCTTTCAGTAAGACAGACTACAGTCGAGATTGACAGACCTAGAAAGAAAATCACAAAAGCACCCGTTTAAAGTGAGGGAATTAAAAAGGATCCTGCATCCACTCTCCACTCTGAAAAGAAAATAAAGTAAGAAGTGTCAGTCTCCTCAACCCTGGATCACCTTGATCACTGCAGCATTGCTACCCCAGTCCTGGAGACAGTGCCCTATTTTCTCACCCCAGGTGGGACCAAGGTGGCTTGTTCATACAGCAGTCAAGTCAAGGGCCACACGACAACATCTAATATGGCAAATCATCTATCATTCACCATCTCATCTAGATATTGGAGTAAAGAGAGTCTGATGTCTTTTAATTTCTAAAATGGACTCACTCACTAGAATATACTTCAATAGCATTTCTAGTACTTTCCACCACTTCCATTTTACATCTTAGGGATCTATCTTGATTTATTCGTGGCAATGGCAGTAGACCTTCTTTAAGGAAAGGTGGACAGAATTAAGCATTCCACCATCAAACCTGTTTACATCTACCCCTCCTACTGCTTCTCTCATCCTCTCCCCTCTCTTACCCACATATATTCCAGCTGCCTATTCAGCATATGAGATTTTAGCTATCACAGTTTCCAGATCTCAAACAATTCAAGATTTCACTGTTCCAAGACCTTCCATGTTCATTCTCCCCTCTAACTCATCACACTCCCACAATTTTCTTGTTCCTCAAGAATGGAGTTGATCTTCTCCTTCATGTTTTCAAATGTTCCTCAGGTTTCCAACTGTTGTTGCTCTTCTTCAGCTTCTTTCAGACTCCATAGATCATCCACCTAGCATCTACTTGATTTTGCAACAGTTCACAAAATACAATTTGTGCTCAATTTCTGTTTTTGTTAACATCTCAAAACTTTTAAAATCAGCTCAAGGTTAGTACTTAGATCCAGAACAGACCATAAACAGTAGGCTGTTTATGGTCGGGGTAACTGACACTACAATTCCAGGTCAGGGTAATTAACACTATATAGCATCCATTTTCTTATCCTCTTCCAAATTTATACCATTACCTTTGCAGAAACATATCCAAAGGGCTGACTGCACAGCAGCAAGATCAAAGAAAGCAAAGATATTAATTTGTTATGCTTAGAAACTGTAGCTCATCTTCAGCAGATGTGAACTTCAAACCCTTTATTCAAAGGTATTTCATGCTTGTTAAGAAACCTGAGACCACAGTAAAAAAGATGATATTTCATTCTGAGTTTCTGAAAACTACAGGAATTGTTAGGAAACACTTTAAAAACAGAACCAATAAACCATGTTGACATTTTTACATGAGTATTAAAGTATCCTGAATGGCAAGGGCTCTTATTTCAATTAGCCTTGAATCTTCACCTTTTTAACTCTAGTTCTAGCTGCATAGGGTGTTTATTTTGTACCATCTTAACCAACCTTGTTGATTACACTTTTATTCAAGCCAAAGTGAACACACATGCAAAACTTGTAAGAGATCATGTACTACTTCTGAGAATAGTAATCACAAAAAAGACTGGATCTCATCAATCAGCCAAAGCCCTTAAGAACTCAGTACCCAGGTTTTCAACACCTACTTAGGACAAGTCTCTCATTGCTCAAGACCACCTCAACACGCTATTCCCAAGAAAAAGGCAACCAGCTGCAAATGGCCAACACTCAAACTCAACTGCAGTGACTTGTGCCTTAAGACAATTGCTGTTGACTTATTTTTGCACATGATCACCTTGCTGGTGTAAAATCACTTTCACAGAAGCAATTGGATAACATTTTAGTCCATGAAGACCATGTTTTGTCTTGGATTCATCTTAAGGCCCTAAAAAGAAATCAGTTTTATAAAGAAAAAAGGAAGCTACCTCTCCTTTTGCTCATAGATAGTGCTCTATTCAATGAAAGCAAATGAAATGTTGGAAAACAAGGTGACTTAAAAAAATATTCTAAAATACTGCTTGTCATATAATTATTCTCCCATTCATCAACCATTTATAGCTTAATGTCTCACACTGCTGTTCACATGTTTATTTTGACTAGATTTCATTCTGACTGTATTTACTGATAACTTTTGTGATTTGACTGGTCATCCTCATTTCCCTCTTCAAAATTATTTAATTGAATCAACTCTATGAGTTTGGATGCTAGAAAGCAGAAGAATGGCCCAACAACTATGATTCAAGTTTGAGATGTAGTAGTTGTGCATCTTTCTCTTTGCCAGGTATTTCTAAATTGAACTTCTGAAATAAGGACAGGACTAGCAGCCAGTTTTTAGCCAATTAAAAAAACATCAACACCAAAGCAATTAGTAATTTCCAGTAGCTGATTTTCAGAAATGAAATTGCAGTGTCTTAAAGCCAACTTGGCAGCATAATCTTCCCTTACTTGTACATATGGCAGTAAGTCAGCTGCAATGCAGGCTTGCCCATGTTGCCCGCAATACACCCCCACCCACTTCTGTCAGTATGTCTGCAGTGCTTCTGGAGATGAGAGGGCACTATGATTTCCAGATATATGTAAGCTTTTGGGCTCACACACAGAGGAACAACAAGAATTACTGCCTACCATGGTACTGAACTCCCTGGAGAGGAGCAGTAAGACCGTGGCTTCACATCAGCAGTGTGCTACATGGGGAGACAGCTTCAGGTTCTTCCTTCACCAGGAATAAAATGCTTTACTTTTGGTCAAATTGTTTTACAATCCTAGTAAAAACACTTTTTAAATTTATGTATGAATAAAAACTGGGAGGTTTTTTAACTCCTCCACCCACAGTTAGATTGTTCAAAAATCATAGACATCTCTTTCTTCCCAGTATAAACCAAACCAGATTTGAAGTACATACAAATTGGTGAACTGAAAGAGAAGAACTGAAAATGCAGCTGCTGCATACTGGCTACCAGACTGCTGCCTGCAGTGCCTACAGTGACTGTGCTCTACAGTCACCGTGCCTGCACAGACCATTCCAGATTAGAAAGTCACATTGCTTTGCTCCCTTAGGGAAACCTCTGTGTTTAAGGGGATACTATTAAGGATGGCAAGTCCTGACATGAGCCTTTTCTTCTTGTCTTTTTGCATAATTCTGTGTATTTATCTATACTTCATTTTATGGAAGAATTAATTGAACGTCATTATAGACACACAAAAAGACATAACCCAACTAAATGCCAGGCACGTAGTTCATTGAACTCCTGCAGTACAGGCACTGGTTTTAAATCTACAGCTTCATTCCTCTCTGACATGCAGCCAAGACCCGCAGAGATTCTAAGTCATTAGCATACATGCCATGCCCCAGAGCAACCAACTACTGTCTGTCTGCGTCCAGACAGTCACTGCAGGCTGTGACATGCAGGGCCCACAGCAATGCCACCTTCTACGGTTTGGAAGTATATCCTAGCATAGAGAGAACCTTAGCCATGAAAATATGTTTGTCTATGAAGACAACCCTAGAAAAAGTCCTGTGTAAGGGTCTTTGTGGGACTTCTCTCTGCCCTGAGGGATTACCAGTGCTTTATCCTGGGTAGGCAAATTAATCTCTAGGTCATCATAGCCATCATGTGAGCTGTGGCAACACCAGGCAGTAGCCTCACAACAGCATGGCAACTGCAAATGATTTTAACACACTTGAGAAATCTTTCAGCAATCTCCTTGTACTATCATAACATTCCATCTGAAGGCTCAGAAAGACATCACTAGCAGGTCACAGTCATAGAGTAATCTGCTGCCTCTTATTCTGCAAGAGGGTCTCTCTTCCATCCTTTTTGTTCAATGTTCATGCATTAGGCTGCTCACACTTAGAGGAACTTCCAGTCTTGAATGCAACCCCTATAGCTCAGACCTTGCTGCTTTTTATATGGCTGTTTACTTCCATCATTCGGAGCTTTTCTCCATCCATCTACACAGGCAGCCTTGTTACCACCCTCTTCACTCTGTACATAATAATAACAGCTTATCTGTAGCTATCAGTGTGGACCACGCAAGGAGCAGAGGACACATGGAGAATAGACAGGCTGATACACATTGTTGAGTCATAACAACACTTTCCCCAGCTTACTTAACCCTCTAGCAGACCTTTGCCTCCCTTCACTGCATAAAACATCTCCAAGGCTTTTTGGCTGGACTATTTGGGCTCCTGTCCTTGTGGATGACAAAGCACAGCATGGGATCTTCCCACATGCAATTTGTCATGTCTTTTTTACCAGCTAATTTAACATTTCTGATCTACTGTATTCTTTTTGGTAATCTAAATCAAAGCTTGAGATGATGGTTCAAGTGACTGATTACCTCTAGGCAAATTCAGTGGCACAATTTACTGCCACTGTGATGGTTCTAGATACCTTGCTAGTGCCAGTAACGAGTGTAGCTGACAAAAAGAAAAGGTTAGTGGTGCTCATATTTCCCACGTTCTGCTCTTTTCTTGAATGTTTAATAGACCTTCTTAGCATCTTTCAAGATTGCTAATTACAATGCCTTTGTTAAAAAGTATTTGTGACCAGCAGTATTTTCCTTGTGTTACATCAGCTCAGAGTGAGTGTGACTCGTGATTAGTATCAGTAAAGCAGTGATTTATGCAGTTCAGGTTCTGCTTGGGATGCTATCTTATTACAGAAGTTTTTCCTTTTTTTGTCGTAGAGAGCTTATGAGTGGAGTCGGTTGCCATTTTCTGAGCTCCATAAAGCTGTAATCTATATCTATCCCCTCAGAATTTGCATTCTAGTCAGGTCCTCATCATACAGTCCCTCAGTATTTAAAAAATGCAGCAAATCTGAAATTAAAAATATCTGATCTCATCATCCAAGAACTTCTACAATATGTAACCGAGTACATTTTCAATTTGCTGCGCTTGCACAACCACAACTTACCAACTTCAAGACCATATCCTCTTAAAATTCCTTGAGGCACCATAAGATGTGTACTTTGACACCCAGGCCAGTATGGCAGCAAACAGAAACACATGACAAGTTTCCAGGACTCATTCCTAATGGTAAAATGTAAGTTGGCATTTACTAAAGTGATGACATATGAAATCATATTATCACTACAGACTGCAAAATCACTGAGCTAAAGAGAGGTGTGTTAAACAAGACAGGCCAAGAGAAATCATCTCATAGCTTCTTAGGTTACAGACCTTTTGATCACAAGGCACATTCTTCCAAAGCTCACTCCTGCAACTCTTCTCTTCTTTGTTCAGTCAAACCTTTACAAAAGCTATTAAATGTGTAAAGTCCCCACAATAGCTATATACTTTCTGTAAGAAGCTCACCAGCTTTGTGCTGTTTTCATATTGGGCTCCTGCTTTTGACTGAAACACTATCTAGCATGCTTTCAGGGTCACCTGCACTGCAGGCAGAAAGATATTCCCAGCTACTGGATTTCTCAAAAAAGATCAAACACATCAAAGTTTAGTTTTGCATCACTGCCTTGTATAGCTTCATTGGAATTTCCCTTCTACCCATTTAGTGATGAAAATACTTGATAAACCTCAAGAGCCATTTCCAAATGAAATCTATAGAGAGCCCTAGGAACTTCTAGAATACTTTCCATCTAATGCTGGGAGGCAATGGCACATTTTGTGATCTAAGTAGATTATGGATTCACCTGCACTTCTAGTTTCTGACCATCTTAAGCAAAGCAAACTACTTTTCCTCTAAGCTAAAGCGGATGATGGGTAGCAAGTGTTTTGCTCTGTAGTTGTACAGCTTACTTCCCTAACACAGAGCCTCAGCATCTGTAGATTCAGATCAGATTCTGTAATCTGTCATTACAGATAGTAACCTTCATATGAAAGGGACTAAACAGCGATGTTACATCAGTATTTTCACTCAATAGGAAAGACATTCATTGATCTTGAAACCTGGAACACTATCTCCCAGAGTCCCACATGCTGTGTTTGTAGCATTTCACAGACCTTTTCCTGGTCCTTCAGGGATCAAGAAGGGTATTCTAGCTAAAACAGAGATTACTTTGATTGTTCTACAAATATTATGTTTTTGCTGAGCATATCCATTAATAATTCCCAAATTATATGAAACTCTACTGCTTCTACCACGGCTCGAATGATATGACAGGGTCCTCACTGCATCTACTGCATTTCCAATTTGGATGACATAATCCAAAGCAGCTCTAATAATCTTTCAGTCATCCTTGAGCATAAAGATTTATCTCTATTTCTGGTCCTGTAAATTAAACTGGTCAAAGTTGAAGCTAGCATTCATCTCACAGCATTTTGCAAATATGCAGATCCTGTCTTTCACTAGCTCTAACTTGGAGACTGGTTTTGCTTTGAGGGAGGAGCTGGATCCTTCAGTCTAAATTATTCTCTGATTTTTGTCTTAAATCTGAATGATCTTTTTCCACCTTTGACCGATCACAGATCTCTCCATTAATTATAGCTCATGCTTTTAGCTATGTCAAGGACCAACCAGTTTGACAATCTGGGGAAAAAAAAAACTACCTTATCCTCTGCATGCATCTTCAGACTTCTTCCCCATTCCAGAAGCTCATGTGCAGACACAGCTACACTGGAGACTAGCACTGTATTCAGTAACTTTAGATCAGATCTCTGCAATCTCTAAACCAATGAGACAGAAGATGTGATCCAGAAATGCAAGAGCCAAATTGTTGGACTGTCAAATGCAGCCAAACACAGCCTATAAGATATCTCTGTTCATTTTTTCCTTGTGAAGGAAGAACAGCCACAGTGCATTCAAACCTTCCTAAGAGATGTCTGCTTACAAACAGCTCAACACAGAGAATTCAAACTGCCATTCATGCTGTCTGAGAAAGTAAGCTGAGTTTCAAGCACCTGTCCACCTAAGCATGCATACAGGCAAGCCCTTGGAGACATCACTTCAGGCATCTCTCAAAGTAATACAGCCAAAGGGGTTTACAGAACCTAGAGAACCCTTTCATTTCATGCTTTTTAAAAATACTTTTATTTAAAACACAACAGTAGCACTCAGTAAATCCTTAAAATCTACAGTAAAGTAGGAGGTAAGACTACATTTTCCCCTCCAAATATCTTGAAGTTTCACTGCTGAATTTGTCAGATCTGTTATAGCTCCTACAATCTTAATCCCTTTCATAATGCAGGTTTACTCTGGCATTTGATGCTGCTGTAGGTGAGCCTCTTTTTGACCTGGTTCCAGTTGCTTTAGGAGGAACAGTGGGAACCTCAGCAACCCAATATATTGATTTGAAGTTACAGCTTTTGGTACGCTTCCTGTAAGTAATTTGACCTGCAGTTGCCTGAGAAACTAGTGTACCACTGTGAAGCTCTGGATGTCATCTGATGCCAGGTACTTGTACTTAATGTTATTACTGGTCTTGACAATTCAAGACCGAAGCAGGATATTTATGCTCAGAAAAGGAGCACTTTAGTCATCTGCTGATTCAGTGGAGCCAACTCCTGGCAAGGCTGCCATCCCACCAGAGTTTCAGTAGCCTTGTCTTGCTCTCCCTTGAGCCACCGCTCATTTAATCACCCTGTGAACCAGCCTGGGGAGCCGATATGCTCCAAGCTGTACCTGCAGAAGTGATCAGGTTTGGGCTGGCTCGCCTCTAGATGAGGGTGAGTACTGGTGCTGGGAAAAGGAGTATGCTGGCACATCAGCCAGGACGGCAGCACCTATGCAGATCAGATCATATCATCCATGCTCTCAATATCTGATGCTAAGAGCTCTCATTTCTCCACCACTGGCTGCTGTTCTTTTCTAGAGTTTATAAGGCTACTTTTCTGATACCACAAAATCAGTCACCTTGGTGTAACCTTTCATATTTATTGCATTCTTGAACAGAAGAAAGTTTGGGGAAAACCATGCCCATGAACAAAAGCACTTTCTGAACAGATAGAGCAGAAGACAATACAGTGAGTCTGGGACAAGCACAGAAGCCTTCCCTGGTGCACTTAAGCGGGTAAGGTTTTCCCTTCTCCACAGCATTTCCCAGCCTTCCTATAAAGAGCAGCCTTTCAGGCTTGTGACAGAGGAAAACTCCATTTACCCTTTGGGTTTGCATTTCTCCTGCCCTTTTGTCAGCTCTTTCTTGGTTCAAAATCTCCCCGCTTTTCAGAGTGCAGCTGATGATGTACCAGAGAGGGACCACTATGAACAACTCCCTGAACAGCCCGGCTTGAAAGAGCATCCCCCCCTTTTAACCATCACAGTTAAGAGTTACTGCTAGATTAAAATACCCTAACATGGACATACATGACTGTACTGAGAACACCACCCAGGAACTTCATGGCATGCACCTGGGTCATTTTCACAGCGTTGGGACAAGCAGTGTACACATCTGTGTGCAAGTCCCATCTCACAACTTCCTGCTGAGTTACTCTGTCTGGGGTATCTGAAGCACACACAGTACACACTCTCAGACACACAAAATGGCTCTCTGAGCACCACTTTGCTCACTCTGTGGGCTCTGAACTGCGTCCTGCTGCATTCCTTCCCATTACATAGATCTAGTAGAGCCATGTCACACTGACCTTCCTCATAACTTTTGAGCCCTATTGACTGTGGCTGCTCTCACATTTTGGTTTAACTTGTGCCTGTGTTGTCTGTCCTGTAGACCTGCAACCACTAAGATTACAAGTCAATCAAGAGACATTTACTGGTTATTTCCCCTAGGCTTGGGTTTATCTTTTCTTCCCTGAACTGCAGCATCTTTTTTCTAGGGCCCAGCTTGTCACTTGTTCAGAGCCCCCACTGCTTCCTTCCCCACTTCTGAAGGTGAAATAAAGTTTCAGCACCTCACTGAAATACTTCATTCTCAATTCAATGCTTTATCAAATCCAGTTTTATTTGCTCTCTACAGAATGGAAACAATTATGGTAAGCAGATAAATCTGTCAGGTCAGCCTCAGCACTGGCATGGGATGGAGAGCTGCCCCTCCCCATGCATACAGCCCCCTGACACCACCCCAGCAGCACGGCTGCAAGTGGATCAGCACAAAAGCACTGAAGATGAAGGGGCTGTGGTGCATACATCTCCATGGCAACTATGAAGAGGGCATGTGACCAATGGCCAACACTGGGCATGGCTGTACAGCAGCTGCCCTGCCACAGCACGGCCCTGCTCACGGACCCCACTCCACGGGGCCTTGGCACTGCACGCTCTGCCCTCGCCCATCACGGGCCCGGGTGCTAGCAGCTGTTTGCGCATCGCCTGCTGCCTTATCCCCCTTTACAGCCCAGCCTCGCCTGCTGTTTGTCTTTCCCTACATCCAGGAGGTGACAAGCAGATGCCTGTGTTTCTACAGTGGCCCTCAGAAAGCAAAAAAAAAGAACAACCAGGGCTGCTGAATGAGATTTGACATTTAAAATATTCTGATACGGAGTGAAAGAGTAAAGGTTCTAAAGCAGGATTTGCTTCTAACCGGTTTTCTGGGGGGGGAGGGGTTTGTTTGTTTGTTTGTTTGGGTTTTTTTGTGTGGGTTTTTTGGTTTTGTTTTTCTTTGGTTGGTTGGTTTTGTGGTTTGGGTTTTTTTGGGTTTGGGTTGGTTTTTTTTGGGGGTTTTGTTGTTTTTTTTTTTAATCAGAGAAAACAGAAATAAAAGCCTAAATGCTAAGTGTAAACAGCAGGATTAAGGGGAAAAAAAGTAATCAGCTCATTTCATGCTTTTTGGACAGCAACAGAAATAGCTTCTGTCATGTTTTCAAGGACCAGATGATGCTGATTTTGTTTTTTTCTAAATTTAATTTTATTTATTCTATATTCTAGCCAGAACAGTAACAGTTACAGAATAGTAACAGTTAGTCGCACTGTTCTCATTTGACAACTTGGGAATAGGAGGTACACAGGAATAGAGGTAAACCCCAAACCCCCTAGCTGTGACTGCATTTTGATTAATGTTGACACAATTTTCTGTCTTTGAAAGCAAACTCCTTGTTGTTCCAGAAGCAGTGTGGGCAGGGCTGGTTACACAAGGCTTGCCCTTGCTTCCACAGGCTGGCGTGCAGGGGACATTGCCAGTAATCTCACGCTCTTCCCGTGTGCCAGCACCCAACTGCAGTAGCAACAGGACAGCCAGTCCAACCTGAAGAGGAATTCCAGGGGCCTTAGTAGCCCCTTGGGTATGAGATCCAGGACTGAACAGAGGCACAGGGGAGAGGTTCTGAACAAAGATGAGGCCATCACTCTGGCTTCGGCTTTGTGAGTGCAGACCTGGGGAATGGCCACAGCCTCTGCTTGGATAGATGGCAAGTAGCCACGTTGAGTTTAACCTCTTCTTTAAAGGCAAATAATGCCACTGTGAAACAGGTAGTGGCTGCTAAGGAAGCTCCTGTCACCCTTTATAAATTGTGGGAACCATGGAAACAAAAGCAGCCACAGCTGCTGGTGATACAATCCAGTGACTAGCCAAAAGCCCAATGTGACAAACAAGCAATTTATTAACACACCTCACAAAATAAAGAGAGAACAACAAAACTGAGCAAGCCTGAATACTCTGACTTTCCAACTAGACAGCATGCACTTTCTGAAAAAATGGCAGGTACATCACTGATTTTCTCTCAAAGTATATTAATATGCACTTTGCAGAGGAAGATCCCATAGACACACAGACTGGAGCTTGCAGTCCTGACAGGGTATAAACAGATGCAGTTACAACCTTTGGCATCTCTCCTTAACGCTCCACTGACCCAGAGCTGCAAACATGTTTACAACCCTGCCTGAAAAATGCGTCCTCAAACAAAAGAAACCTAAAGGCAAATTTTGTTTTTACATTGCCTGACCTTGACCAGGTGTTGTGGCAGAGGAGAAGAGCTGACAAAGCCAGACAACGGGACCAATTAACCCTTTAAGAGCACGGGGGTTTGAAACTACAAGGATGTAATTATGAGGTATCTTTACACTCTTACTACTTCTCAGGAAGCAGCAAGATACAGAACAGGTCCCAGCCTAAAAACATGGAGACATTACACCATGCTGCACGTAGCAATTCTCTATAAAGGCCATTACTTCAAACAAGACACATTTTCAACATGCAGTACTATTTGTGCACAAAATACAGTCTAAAGCAACTCTACTTTTTCAGTCACCTGATAGTCACTGGATCAGACTGGTCTCCACACACTATCACCAGCAACATTATTTATATATAAACCTCCATCCTTCCTCCACAGCCAGATTTGCCAGGTAGGTAATTGTAGCTCCCGTTGAAGCAAAACTGACTTGCTTTCAACGGCAGCAGACTGCCACAGCTAAGATTTTTCAGCAGAAAGATGAAGAAACAACTAAATGATCCTATTATTTTGCATTTTTCACTGAATATTTAAGATTCCATTTAATTTAATTTTGGATTCTCTGGTTAGAGGAGGGGTTCTACATAAACCTCCTTTTACCCAGAAACAAAAAAGAAGCAAATGAGATAGTCCTTTCCTGCTGATCACATCACTCTATCCCAGCTCTTGCCAATCTAATGCTGCAGCATTCCCACTCCCCAAATGTATAATCCAAGTAGCATGCTCATTACAGTTTTTCCACCTCCCGATCATTGACAAGATGCAATCTTATCAATTAACAAATTCGAGCAAAACTGCCTTTTCTCCTCATCTTTCAGTGGCCTGAATTCAGGAGCACTGACAGCCCTGCGCTGCCTAGCTGACAGCATCGAGGATGCACCCACAGTTCGGAGGTAGATGCTTCCCCTCCGGCATCTTTCCTCCCTTTGTAAACACGCTAAGATAGCAGCTTTTCGCCAGCGACCTATAGCTAAGGGAATGCAAGCGCAGTGGGTACAGTGAGGATAAAACAAGCCCTATTCTCAAAACACAAAAGATGCAAGTGGGATGCATTTACTTACATGAAGATTCAGTGCCAAACATGGCTGGCCCCAGATGCTGCTATTTTAAAAAGAAAAGGAGAAAAAGAGTGGAAGACAGAGGGAGTGTATGAGAGCAGGGATGAGACTGCTACACAGCAGGGGTCATGAAGGCAGACAATGCAGTCCCGGCTATCCAAGCTGCCAGATCCTTCCTCTCCTCTCCCCTTCTCTGCTCCACACCGCAGTCAGCTTTTCCTTGCAACCGCAGCAAAGGTCCTTTTTCAAGCAGCAAGAAACAGGAGCTTCTGTTTTAAATCCAAAAGAGAAAGGCAGGCCAGCGTCCTTTCCGTGATAGCGACGGCACAAATAGGTAGCAGCCAGCAGATACTGCAATCCCCAGCTCTGCTCTCCGTAAGACAATAGCAGAGCTTATGCATACACTGGATGACGTCAGGACACTGCAAAGACTGACTGCTGCTAACCCAGAGACTCGGAGGGGCTTGAACAGAGCACAGCATTTCAAATGGGAATTCCTTTGTCGCAAAAAGCAGAAGACAAAGAACGAGACATATATTCCCCTCTGTGACAATAACCCACACACACACCTGGGGCTGTAATGCTACGAGGAAAATACCTGCCTTGAATTCACACTCCTCAGCTGCATGAGATGTAAAGTGTATCTGTGCAAATAGATTAGATTTCAGGAGCAAATCTCCTAGTAAATGCCACCTATGCCATTTTCATTAAAGAATAACAATGAGTTTTAATCACTAACTCTCATTTCTCCTTCAGAAAAGAACTAAAATTCTGGGTCACTCTACACTTTGGACATAATTTTCACATCAATGTGCTAGCCAACTGTCTTGTTTATTTAAATCTATTATCAGAACACACTGTAGCAATGCTCTAATCCTAGTAAGTCACACTTCTAAATGAAAACCCCAAACCACACTGATCTCAGGGATAAAAAGGCATCCTAGCAACCAAAGGAATATTTTCTTTATTTCTGCTTTATTCTTCTGATCCATCTAGATCTAGTATTTCTTAGCCTTTGCAAGTGCATTTAGCTTATTTTTTCTGATGCTCAGTAACTTTAAAACATTCAAATGTAGAAATAAAACCCTGAAACTGGCTCCTTCCAGTCCTCCAACAGACAAAAGGAATTTGCCTGGCTTGTGCTGAGAAGAGCAGTCAAGCAGTAAGCTGATGGTCAGAAGCTACCAGATATTTGGGGTCACCTACAGGAATGGCTGTCCAGTGGGGGCAAAAAGGAGAACACTTTTGGTTAAGTATCACTGAACAAGTATTTGCAGTTCACAGGATGGCAAAGACAGAACAGCTTTGCTAGTGGCTAAGAAAGAGATAGATGCCAAGTCCAGTAAGTTAAGCACCTAAAACTACTACTCTGACTTCTAAGCTCCATGTGCTAAGGAGGTTTGTGCTGTTTGCAGAATACGTGTTACAACCACACAGTGCAAGATGGAAAAACAAGCAATGCTGAAGGCTGGCAGGACCTGCCACACAAGGATTTCAGTGTGCTTAAGTCACTAGGGAAACATGCAGGTGCTGGCTGGGGTCACTGCTACCCTAAGAACAGAATGGAAAGCAACATATGGGTCAGAGGCACAGTGGTCCCCTCTCTGCTCCTGGGAATGGGGAACACAGTCCCAAGCTCATAGAATGTACATGCCCACCAACATCCATATGGACCCTCGACAACCCTGGCCCACAGGTGCTGTGAGGAAGGAGAGAGATCAAGAGGGTGTATAGTGTCTGATCTCCTTGTCTTTCCTGTCCTGGTTGAGAAGAGGTCCTCCCTGGCAACCTCTGCTGGCGCAAAACACTCTTCAATCATTTCCCTGCTTTCCAGCTGACATGTTGAACAGCCTCTTTGTGTTCTGCACCTAACAGGAGAATATTTAGGGCTTCCAGGCTTCTGGGAGCATTTCTGTGTGCTCCATCTCTGGAACAAAGCCACAGAAGAGGCCATACCCTCAGGTGAAATATCTCACAACATGTTAACAGGCAACTTTTATTCTCTTCATCAGCATATGGGACATCAGTGCACAGCAACTCAATCGACCTTTGCACAATGACTAACCAGGTGCCTTCACATCTGCACTTAAACACTTAAATTAATGGCATGTCTGTTCAATTGTAATATATATTTGCAGTCATGTGCATGGATGTTTAGCACCAAGGAGACACATACATCATGTTTTTTTCCCATAATGTTGTAATGGCACCAACCTCCTGACAAAGACCACAGTTTTGCTATTCACAGAACTGAACTAGTTATTTTGACTATTTGGAGCTGGTAATATCTCCTTCAGTCAAAACAGCTTGACAAGAATTTGTAGTGCATGGAGCAAAGCAAGAATTCTGTCTTGGCTCTCCAGCTGCCAAGGCAAGTTCACAGAACTGTGTCTATTGTATCCTAGTAAGTTTCCCAGTATCTTTAAACACAGATCTCTGGAACACAAACCCTAGTACAATAGCTGAAGAAAATGTTTTGCTCTGATGAGCAGATCTGAACTCCCCAAAGCACCGTTTCCAAGGAAGATTCAAAACTTCAGGGCTTTCCAATGATATCCTTAAAGGTGCCACAGGGGCCAGGCTCTCTGCCAAGTTTTCATTACACTGATGCACCTAGGCAGCAAAAAAAGCCTGAACACCTCATGCAGTATCTGTGGAAGGGCTTCATAATGATCTATTTAATTAACATTACCCTTGTGGAAGGTGACTAGTAACAAGCCATTGAAAGACTTTCTCTGAAATTATTTGAAGTTTACCTAAAACAATTCACAAAGTGACTTACATAAAGTATTAAAATCTGGTCTTCTGATGTAAGACCATACACTCTTTGACATCAGAATGACAACTTTCTGTTTCCTAATATGACTGTTGCTTTTAGTTTATTTTGAAAAAAGGGCCAAAAAATGTAATCTCTTCCTATGATAAAGTTTCTCTCTGCTGCAGCAGTGAAGATAATGTAAATTAGCGCACAGGGAGCATCAAATGAAATCTCCTGCAAGTGTCAGCATTGCTGTGATTTACTTACAACATACAGAGGACATTGTTCAAGAGTCAGACTAATTTAAAATGTAACTTCCATATATTTCTCCACAGGCCAGCAAGAACTATTTAAAGCAGCAAATGCATACATTATTCAAAGCTCTCTCCTATACATTCGCATTGTGAAACAGGGATGTGCTTGCCAACCATCGTCACTCTTGCAGCAAATATACTTTATTCCTCAATTTTTCACTGCAGAAAAACATACACACTTTGTAAGGACAAGTGTCTAAATCCTAAAGCATAGTTTTGAGTTTTAATAAAGAAGTTGGATACCACAATGTTACGTTCTGTAAATTTCTGCTTTGTAACCATTCCTCTCAAGAAAAACAGTGCAAGCAAAAAATGTGAGCTACCAAGACAGGCAGATTTGTAGATATGCCTTATGCTCATCTGCTAAACCACAAAGCCTTATTTTCTCTTGGAACTAGGACAACATTTCATTTTGAGCTTAACTTCCTTTTTCCACAGAAGAAACACTGGGAATTTGAAAGAAATCCACCCCACCTGTGAGGTACTCCTGTCGTACTGCCCTAAGCAGCTCATCTCAACAGGGGAGATATCTCTCGTTTCCTTCTGGGGCAGGAGAACTGGTCCCACACCTTTCACTCTTCAGTGTGAAAGTCAAAGATAATCTCAACTGTTGTCAGCAACAGGTAATGATTTTTACTGAATTAGATGAACTCAACTTTACTTTCCCAAGTCTTAGAATCTCATAGAATCTCACAGAATCAACCAGGTTGGAAGAGACCTACAAGATCATCCAGTCCAACCTAGCACCCAGCCCTAGCCAGTCAACTAGACCATGGCACTAAGTGCCTCAGCCAGGTTTTTCTTCAACACCTCCAGGGACGGTGCCTCCACCACCTCCCTGGGCAGCCCATTCCAATGCCAATCACTCTCTCTGGCAAGAACTTCCCCCTAACATCCAGCCTATACTTCTCCAGGCACAAATTGAGACTGTGTCCCCTTGTTCTATTGCTGGTTGCCTGGGAGAAGAGGCCACCCCCCACCTGGCTACAACCTCCCTTCAGGTAGTTGTAGCCAGCAATGAGGTCACCCCTGAGCCTCCTCTTCTCTTCTCTCCTGCAAGTTTTGTAATACTTTTCAAAAAGGAAGCTTTTTTTTTTTGTTAAATGAACTTTTAAAATATTTGAAAAATTAATGCATTCAAGGTGCTACTGGAGTTTCTCAGTGAGTGTGCAGTTCATCTATGCCACTTGCCAACCCCTAAAAGGAATTCATTCTGCCTCCAGGAACATTAGCTAGCTGCCTTCTAAAAACCCACTGAGAAGTCCAGTCACCCATGCTATGAGGATCTCCAGCTTTTGAAGGTTTTGTTTGCTCTGGCAACTGCTGCCATACTAATTACTGATCAACATGACACCAACAATATACTGCAAGGTGATTCTTTTAGGCCCTTTGACTTTATGCTGTCTCTGGCCTTGTTTTGCTCAAGTTCACTGGCCTTTTACCAAACATCTGACAGCACAATTGCATAGCGATGGTACAACTTCAGTTTCTCATCTCACAGGACCATGTATTCAAGGTGCAAACCAATCAACCAACCAAATCAGATGGCCTGTGCTGATGCTATGATGCTGAGTCTCCAAAACAGAGGGGTGAATGATTACTCATTTGTGGAGCATTCTTCTAATACCTCCCTCCTGAAATGAAGCTTATGTCTCAGAAATGGCACCTTTAGAGCTGTGACAACAGGAAGAGGAAGCACTGCCAGCTGGGGAGGGGGAGGACAGCTCTGATAAGTACTTCCTGGCAGGAAAGTGGGAAGTAGAGCAGGAGTCCCATGGGGTCTACCAGTTTGGATTACACTGCAGTCAGAACCAAGGAGAGCCAATAAAACCATGTTCCACTGGAAGGAAACAATTTAAGTGCTTCATTTATGTAAACAGCAGCACATTCCCACCAGCAGCGGGGCTGGGCAGCAGGGAGAAGAGCATTCCAGGCTGCAAAGCAGCCCCAGACATGGAGAAAAAGGGACTGCCCAGACAGACAGTAGAAAATATCCCTGAGTATCTAATCTGCCTGAAATCCTAAGCAATATAGTATCTCTTTCTCCCCTGGTAGCAGTCCCTGGACTCTCCTTGACTATGTGAGGTTTAGTAACAGGAAGCAACAGAACAGAAAGCTATTCCCATTGCCTACAAAAGCTGATAGAGGATAACTTCTCCATTTTCAGCAACCACTTTCCTTCTAATACTGTAAAACTGGAAGGTAATTCAGTATTCTTCCAATCCGTCACAATTATGATTTGCATTAATGACATCTGATCTAATGCCAAAATGTCATGATTAGGACTAAGTTTTCATTCTTGAAAGAGGAAGATCAAATTTAAATTACTTCTTAGTCCAAGCAGACACAGTAAGGATGTTAATTTTTTTTTTAATTTTATTTTGTATCATCAGGGTTGGAAGAGACCTCACAGATCATCAAGACCAACCCTTTACCACAGAGCTCAAGGCCAGACCATGGCACCAAGTGCCACGTCCAATCCTGCCTTGAACAGCCCCAGGGACGGCGACTCCACCACCTCCCTGGGCAGCCCATTCCAGTGTCCAATGACTCTCTCAGGGAAGAACTTTCTCCTCACCTCCAGCCTAAATTTCCCCCGGCGCAGCTTGAGGCTGTGTCCTCTTGTTCTGGTGCTGGCCACCTGAGAGAAGAGAGCAACCTCCTCCTGGCCACAACCACCCCTCAGGTAGTTGTAGACAGCGATAAGGTCACCCCTGAGCCTCCTCTTCTCCAGGCTAACCAATCCCAGCTCCCTCAGCCTCTCCTCGTAGGGCTTGCGCTCGAGGTCTCTCACCAGCCTCGTCGCCCTTCTCTGGATACGCTCAAGCATCTGACATAAATAGCAATGATTTCATCACACATACAGGAAAAAGTAAGAAGGACTTCTAAGCCTATGAGGGAATACGCACAAAACAATGTAAGAAGGTATCTGAGTAATTCAGTTATTCATATGAACATGCTCTATCTGTTCCTGCTTGGTTACTCTGGAACCTGTCAGACAGGGATAGAAGAAATAAACTTATCCCATGTACCATGTGACAGCTAAGCTAGAAGAGGAAGAGACAACTTACGAAGGTCCCTGCTGGATGATTGATGTGCTCAGCACACTCCCTAGCAGACCTAAAAGTATCCATAACACAGAATTGTAGAATCAACCAGGTTGGAAGAGACCTCCAAGATCATCCAGTCCAACCTAGCACCCAGCTCTAGACAGTCAACTAGACCATGGCACTAAGTGCCTCATCCAGGCTTTTGTTGAACACCTCCAGGGACGGTGCCTCCACCACCTCCCTGGGCAGCCCATTCCAATGGCAAACATAATCATGGGAAAAACTTCCATTGAGAATTTTATTTTCCTACATGGACACTCATGTGCACAATAGTCTATGAGCTGATACTGCAGTTCATATACATACAACACAGTTGTGGAGAGAGTTTCCAAGTCCACTGGAAACTGATTCATTAGTTCTGCCAGACAAAGCTACAGTTGTCTCAGGATTTCAATTTTCCCACAAGCAAAAAAAAGAAATCTCACATGGGTTAGCATAAGGATCGAATGTACAGTGAAGAGGAAGCCCACACCAAAGCACTTAAGCATAGTACCACTGGCTTTTTAGAAGAAGTAGGCTCTTAAACTTGACAGACACCTTGGAAATGCTCTCCTAAACAAAGCACTAGAAAAAAAAATGTTAGACATTTAGTCATTGTAAAAGTAGGTTTATGTACATAGTTAGAGAGGGGAAAAAAATGGTTGGAAAGAGTGATGGCATCTGCCTTCCTCATGGAAGAGTCAGCTGCATCAACATCCTTCCCACCAGGCACCAGTCACAAAGGAAAGCTGCAAGACCAACTCAGTGTGGGAACTCAGGATGTGCTGCAGACCTTACTGGTTCACAGAGTTCCTCTGCCAGCAAATTACAGTGCTACCAAAACAGACAGGCTTCAATAACTACATCTTACCCCTTCTGCCTGGTCATGGTCAATGTCTGAACACCATGATAGAAACATGAGCCCAGACAGGTGTGACAGTAAGCAGCACTAGCAACTTCGCAACAACTAAATGGTCAGATCAGACATTAACACTATTCAAGTTTCTGAGAAACTAGTTGTGGGCCTCTCCTCACACAGATCACACTGCCCAGGGCCAGGATGTTGGTATGCCCCATTCCTGGCCTCTGCCTTGAAGAGGTGGGTGGTGGTGCCTGCAGAGCTGCTGTATCCCAGCAGCATGAGGAGAGCATGGAAGCACAGAGATTGCAGCTCCTAATGTCCACAGCATCCCAGGAAAGTCCTGGTCAGCATAATGTTTTAGTGGTGGTTCAGCAGCTGCCAACTCGAGCAGTACCTACTTCTCTCTACTACACAGAGAGTATGCACAGAATCAGGCTTGAGCAGCTGAGAGAAAGAGATCTACATATGCATGGAGGTGCCTCCTGTGTGCCTGGGTGTTTAAGGGAAGGACAGGAAAAGACGACCGTATTGAGGTCAGTGGCACCATACCTTCCTGAAGGAAGGAAAAATAGGTCCCTGCACTCCAAACCTACCTTGAATTGTGAACAACACTCTCTAAATTCCTCCTGAATAGGTCTGAGACTTCAGCATGATCAAGTCACCTCATGGGCAAGTATTCAGCTGAGAGACACCCTTTTGCACTCTGCAGCTGCACAGACCTCCACTACAGCAGTGATTTTTTGATACTCGGAAGCACTGTGACACTTCCCTGCCTTCAGTTTCATGAAAGATGTATGGGCTTGTGTCCAGTACTAAATGGCACACCGATTTTATCAACTTCATCAGCCCAGACAAGGAAGGTCATGCCAAGCAGCAGTGCAGATAAACAAAGTGGATAAAATCAGCAGGTGTCACCTGACCAAATAGTAAGTCTCCCCTGTCATCTGAGAGATTCCTCCTCACTAACAAACTGAAACATGGAGCCTAATTCCTCTCTTCATGTTGAAGGTTTTCTGGCCCTTCTGACATACCTTATGTGGCATTAAGTGAACCAATCATCAGTGGTCAAATCAGACTGAAGAAGCTTAGCTTGTAGTAAAGCCTACATATGTGGCTCCACTTGGCCTGCAGCATAGGCAGATCACCTCCCAGCACCCCTCACTGATGCTTCATGGAACTCGTCAGCCTTCAGATGGCTACAGGCTCTGCTTAGCACTATTCGTTGTCAGTCTTATTCACTTTAGTCTCTGTCCTTGTTTACACTAAAGACAAGTAGTGTTTGACAGCACTTACCCTTCACAGAAGATGATTTGGTGGTTGGCCAAAATGGGACCTCAAGCACAGATGATTAATGCTGGTTCCACAACTGTGGCCATGCTACAAGATCTCTGAAGGGGGTAAAGCTCTTGGGCCCTTTAAATAACTTGTACAAATAATTCCATCTATCTTGATGAAAATTCTCCAGAAAATGTATTCCAAAACAAGTAACAGAGACTGTTGTGTCTTTCTCCAGCTCACAGCAAACATAAATGGACACAGTGCCCTGGAACAATGTGGTTCAGTATGGCTCCTTCCCTGACCTTGCCCCACAAATCATCTCTATTTTATAAATTGGCTTCATTACTTTTCTTGTTGGTAATTGTATGTTTGACTAAAATTGATGCAACACACTGTAGGTAGGGAAAAGCAAAGGGTTAAGTACTTTAGTAAGAAAAGGGTATGTGATATCAACTATCCTACCATAAACAGTCCACCCTGGCATGCAGTGTCAGATCACTGGGAAAGACCTCAGCAGAAAATCCCTCTGTATCTTAATCATGTGCTCAACATGCTCCTAATTCTGTTCATGCAGAGAGTTAAGACTCTTCTGGACCACTGCTTTCATTGTATGCAATGATATTTTTTCATACTGGAGCAATTATTTGTACAGAATATGTTCTGTGAAAAAAATAAACACAGTTCAATCAACTTCAGCCCTGTATTACAGATGCAAAGGAAAGCAACACTTGAATTTGTATTTCATCAGCAAACTAACCCTCCACAACCTTTTCACTGTCATCTGCTAGCTCAGATTAACATCAGTTTAGTTTCTTTTGCTTTGAAATAAAATATTTTTTTAAAAAGCACTTGTTGAAATGTGACCAACAGGTCCTTCAATAAGGGTCTGTGCTGATGCAGGCAGTGGACAGACACAGTGCATGCTCACTATGGAAGGCAAAAGGGAACTGGAACGCTGTACTTGCAGTCACCACTGTCACGGTTCAGCTCTGCCAAAGTGCAGTAGATTTACTTGCACTAAGGTACAGAGGCAGATGATGTCTCCAGCAGAGGAGCTTTCTGAAGGGGTCATTACCTGGTTAGAAAGCTGCAGTTATTTTCTTTTAAATAGTTTTTTGGGGGGCCTTGTTTTCTTTTATCAACATTGCCTATTTGAAACACAGGGCTTCACTAGTTTATAACAGACAAGGACTATGTCTTCACCAGTAAACACAAAGCAAAACCAAATCAAAACAAAACCTACAAAACCAGATGATGCATAGTGTGGACAGTTGCCCTGCATGAAGTCATGGTGAAGTAACCATATGCAGGACCTCTGAGGAAGGTCAAACAGAGCCAAACAGTCCTGTCCACAAATCCTTACACAAGCCAAAATCCAAGTTAGATGAATTGAGTATAGCAAGGTGGCTACTTGTTCCACCTACTTGGACACAGCCAAGCTCAGGTCCCAGCCCTCCTTTTCCCAGACCTGCTGTACACTTCCTGACTCAAAGTCCTCTTGCACAAGTGTTTGTCCTTCCCTTTGCAGAAGTAGTTCTTCCTAAAGCATAGCAAAGTCCCTCCTTTTCTCAAGCCCAAAGATAAACCTTCCCCTCTCTTCTGCCTTGCTCCATATCCACTGCTTTAAGCCTCTTCTAAATCACCACACAGAAGACTGTAAGGGAGCCCAAGCCCCCTGCTCAAGAAGAGTCAGATTGCTTGTGGTCACATTCACATGGGTTTTGCATGTCTCCAGGGATGGAAAGTCCACAGCCTCTCTGGGCAAGCTGCTCCAGCATGCAACTATCCTCAGAGCAAACCAGTGTTTTCTCAAGCTTGGACAAAGTTTCCTGTGATCCAGCATGTGAACCAATGGTTGCAGCTGCCCTGCAACTGGGCCCTACTGGGAATGCAGTCTGTGTAACCAGTCTATCTAAAAGATAGGTCTCTTCCAACCTGGTTGATTCTATGATTCTGTGATCTCAGACTCCCAATTGAAATACTCTTCCATCTCAGTCAAGGGTCTCTTGGATAAAATTAGGAGATAACAATGTGGACAACTAATTCAAAATAATGGTGCTTAGAACAAGCTGATATTTGTTGGATACTGTTCTCCAAATAGGCAGAACTCAGCCTCTGGATAAAACAGCCTTTAGGTATCAATATACAAATTACACAGATATATAAATCTTTAAAAGAGCACATTTATTATGGGAAACATAACTTGATTCTTTTTGCCTTCCTTTTTCTAAAATCAGAATTTCAATGCTTTTTTCACATAGCTTTAGAATTAACCTCAACTTGAGGCCTCAGCGTCTGAGTATTTATCACATTTCTGCAACTGTCCAAGACAATTGACAGAAAAGAAGTACTCTGTACACCACTGCATTTGTGCTAAAAAGACATGTACTGTAATCAGCAAATTTTAAGAAGCAAGGAGCCTGGATCTGAAAGCACAACATTGAACCTCCTCCGAATGCAGAGCTGCTGAAGCATAAATACGTATCTCTAAGAGGAACATTTTATAATGAAAACTTTAACAAAGAATCCATGACTTTTGCCAAATTGAGACAACAACAATACTAATGATTAGACTGAGCTACATTTACAAGAATCATAGAATCAACCAGGTTGGAAGACATCTCCAAGATCATCTAGTCCAACCTAGCACCCAGCCCTAGCCAGTCAACTAGACCATGGCACTGAGTGCCTCATCCAGCATATGATGAATAGATTTTAATACAGTAAAACTTGTGAAAAGCCACAGAAAATAGGGTTTTTGCTTTCTCCCATTTGGCATGTTTGGAAAAAAACACAAATTGCAATAGTAAGTGGGCTCTTCTGCAGGCCTAATAGTGCAGAAGTAACTCTTTCAACTGCAGTCTAGGAGGGAAAAAACAAACCCTGCTGTGATGACATGATTAAACATCCTCATGTCATCAAGCCCAATGAAACATTGTGACAGGAAGTCCTGAAGCTTCTACAGATAAAGGAAAATCATTAGAATCTTTCATTGCCCAAACTAAGGACTTTTCTGTAGTGCACTTTAGGGTGTTGCACAGTAAATGGGCTAGACAGTAGTTCAGAAACTAGTAACTGTTTCTGTCATTAAAATAATCAGACAACTGACAAACTTACTTGCCTTTGTTGTGAAATAGTTGAAAGTTTCTGAATTTCCTTGGTATGAAGCATTGTTGACCTCAGAGAAAAGCAAAATCTTCTTAATTGAGTCTTCAGGGTGTTCTTTTCTTACAATTGGTAAATGAATTATTATATTTTTAGTAATGAACAAAGCTTTTCACCCCTGAAGATGCATCATTTTAGCATAGGGTGAATATTGAAAATGCAGTTGTTTAACTTTCTTTCACAATCAGATAAATCCATACATCCTCTGGCAATACCACTGCACAATTTTGTTGTATCTGCAGCAGCCAACTACATGTTTCTTCATTTTTCTGCACTGGAAGTTCACAAAGCTGTGACTTTAGAGGCCATTAGAGCTGGTTTATGATCCCCTTAAGTAAGATGCAATTGTGCCCCAGCACTGCTGCTCCCACCTCAGAAGCTATGTGAAGCCATGTGCTCACTGAACCTGTGTGAGGTCACACACTTTAAACTCATCTTTCAGTACTCATTCTCCTGAACAGCCTGTGGGGAAATCAGGCTGGGAATGGACGTGGGCAAGCAAACCACAGGGAAGAGTACAGAGCAAGACCAGTTGCCCACCTGTAGAAAGCTGTTCAACAGAGCACAGTCATCACTGACCCATAGCCATCTCTACCAGCTTTACTGATCTGTGAGATCAGAGGGTTCCCACTACCTGGGATGCTATTAGTGATGCAAATGTTGTGGCCATGATCAAGCTCACTAAAAATAAGCCTTTGGTCACCTACAGACCAGCAGATCTAACATATTGTCCTACCCTCTCAACAGACAGAACTTAGCCTTTGGCTAAAACAGCCTTTAGATAGCAAAAGACTGTACATAAAAGCTACTCTTTCTAAAAGGGCACATTTCTTATGGGAAATACAAACCATCTTTTTTTTCCATTTTAGTGATGGTCGAAGAAATCTGTGAATGACATCTGAAAACAAATGCAAGGTTTTCTAGACTTAAAGACATTGCTTAAATGGGAACAGGTATTGTATTTTAAATGGCATGAGCTAGTTTTGCATAAGGCAATTCAGGGGAATGAAGCAGTCACATAAAGATGGATCCAGTGCAGTCTCTGAACTCCCACTGTGGTGGGAGAGCTCACTGGGCATCCTTCACTCATTTTATCTCTTTCACACTTATCTATTTATTGCATAGTCAGTTGTCTCCAAGCTGACAGCAGGGTCTTAGGACGGATTCAGCCCTTTCGATGTCTCACATAATTGCTTCTACCCTCAAAAACAAATAATTTATTTTCTGCTTACTCACCACAGCTCTCGAGACCTTTTTCTACAATGCAAACCTGGCAGGAAATGTCGACAGCAAAATGCAATACGCCCCCCAGTCCCTCCCCGACCTTCAGACCCTCCAACTCTGTGCACTGTGTTCTCAAAGAGCTCCTATACAGCTTTTATCTAAACACTTCAGACTCTCTCAGAAGGAGCTAGGTTCTCAAATTTCAAATCTGTGCCCTCTGCACAGTACTTGGCTGTGCTTCTGCAGTAACAAGTATTAGCTCTCTGGTGTCACACACACTTGCCCTTTACAGATGTGACTGAAGCCTCACAGAAGTCTTCTGCCTTGTGCTCCTTTTCCTCTCATTTCTAGTCCAGACACCACCACCTTCTGATAAAGGCACTAGCGAGCACCGGAGGAACTGTGGACAAACATTCAAGACTGCCAGAGTTCAGAGATTCCTCATCGATCACCATCACTCACTCCACCCCCAAAAAAAACACTTACATCATGAGCCTCCTTGCATGCCTCAGAGCCTACCTCCACTGCCCTAGCCTAGACTTGGCTATCCTTTTTTTTTTTTTTCCAAACTCCTAAGTTTAGTTTGGCTGAGAGCTAATAAAGAAAACAAACAAGCAACAAACAAAAGTACCCACAAGTTCTTTTTATGAAAATACACCTTCACGGGACTCAAGACAGCAAAAGTCTTGCCTGAGAGGTAAAAGGCTAATGAAAGCACTCTGCAAGCAATTGTCTAGTGTCATCACACCAGTGCAATACAGAAAACTTTCCAACAAATAGCAAAGAACCCAGGCTCAGTATCACTGGATTGCTGTGCAGCAGTAATAGACACAACAGAGTGGGGTCACTACCCAGGTTAGCCAACGCTTTCACTGCTACTGGGACATTCTTGTATTTGCAGCTTGAACATGCCTGTTTGCAGAGATGAACAAGTCAGGATAGACTGAGTTTTGAGCACAACAGAAGAGTACCAGGAGATGGGAGAAAGTTAAGAGAGTAATATGGCAGGGAGCATCACTTGCCCTTTGTGCAGTCAGGGCTGCCTGACCCACATCCTGTGACCAAGGAGAGCATCAAGAAACCTCCTCCAAATCAGTAGGGCCAGCAGAGAAATTTTCCCACAGTAAGGATCACATTCATTGCTCTGTGCCAGGAACAATATTGCATTGCAATGTCCCCAGGATTCCAGCAGGCAGAAGGAAAAACACCCAACTTTAGCCATGAGCGTACTCTGAGAATCAGATCAAATGATGAAAGGCAATGCTCTTTTGGCTGCACTACAGCATGGCAGATTCTCTACATGTTAAATACATGGCCAAGCACAGCGATATAAAGTTAAGTGAAGAACAAAAACTAGATCTTAAAAAACTTTTAAATTCTAATGATTAAACAACCAAATTTGAAGTTATCTGTAAATTCAACATAGAATCATAGAATCAACCAGCTTGGAAGAGACCTCCAAGATCATCCAGTTCAACCTAGCACCCAGCCCTGGCCAATCAACTAGACCATGGCACCAAGTGCCTCATCCAGTCTTCTCTTGAACACCTCCAGAGACGGTGACTCCACCACCTCTCCAGGCAGCCCATTCCAATGGCAAATCACTCTGTCTGGGAAGAACTTCCTCCTAACATCCAGCCTGTACTTCTCCCGGCACAACTTGAGACTGTGTCCCTTTGTTCTATTGCTGGTTGCCTGAGAGAAGAGACCAACCCTCACCTGGCTACAACCTCCCTTTAAGTAGTTGTAGACAGCAATGAGGTCACCTGTGAGCCTCCTCTTCTCCAGGCTAAACAACCCCAGCTCCCTCAGCCTCTCCTCATAGGGTTTGTGTTCCAGGCCCTTCACAGAAAGCTGAAAAAGGACAGAAACTCTCAAGGATTAGACAAAATAAAATAAAACTTAAAAAGAAAACCAAACACATGCATTGAGAAAGAACTTGAAGTGTTTCCTTTACCAGTAAAATCTCAGTGATTTCTCAGTTGGAAGAGAATATGGCAAGGGGCATGTGGACAACATGAGCTTGACTATCTTAAAAAACAACCCTAATGTTTCTAAATAATTCTTCAGAGTTCTTTAAGTTTCCCAAATATGTGGCACAGGTTGTGTCCTCCTAAGAATTAGACATTTCTTCTTATCTATAATGGTCACTTATTTTTTTCTTCCTACACATTTTTCAAGTAATCTTTCCCTGAATTTATATGTGAAGAGGATTTCAGAGCTACCCTGTCTTTATTTCAGTCTGGGAATATTCTATACTTTCTCACAATCCTTAAAGCAGGAAAGCCGCAGCCAGCGCAGAGAGGAAAGCATAAATTACACTATGACAGGTTTATAAGACTAATTCTAACAAACATCTTCTCAGTAGCCTCTTATTCACTGTCTCCCCAGAAAAGCAAGGAAAGATTTATCCTGCTGGCAGCCTTTTCAATCGTATCAATGTATTTCATGAAGCACATGCATTTCAATGACACTCTGTCAGGGAAGCTCATAAAAGCTTGTAAACAGGATGAACAAGGAGGACCCCTCAGAGCCCCCTGTAAAGCAGGGTAAGACAGATATGAGACTGGATGCTATTTGATGAGATGTACTCAATCTACTTTTTTTTTCCCCACTTCACATCACTGAATTTGGCTTTAGTAAAAGCTTCTTCCCTAACAAGACCATGCTCTGGCCAGTACAATTGACTCAGAGCCAGGCAAGATAGATGTGAAGCCAAGATGAAGCCACCAGAACCCCAGCTCAGCTCAGTCCACTTCCCCCAAGGCACCTCGTGTTTTCTTGCATTGTTTCACAATGGTTTGAATGTGCAGAAAGCCCAAAACACCACTCAGAGTTTATTTCATTTCAGTAGAACCTTGACACATCTTAGTTTTATCTTATCTACGGTCATAATTTTTTTATTTAAAAACCAACCAACCAAACAAACAAAACAAAAACCTCACCAAACAAAAAAAACAACCCAACTGAAAACCAATCACCCATATCACAGAGAGAAAGCAATTATGGCCCTGAAAGCAGCCATGTCCAATGTAATCAACATCAGCTATAATATGCCAGTAATTCTTTCATGATTATTTACCATCCTGTTCTGTTTCTTTAAAAGCCATTTAAAAATTACCTACATGGAATTAAACATCTGTTGGTCTGTGTCACTGCAAGTCTTGGAAAACCAAAGTATCTTTTCCAAAAGTTAAATTAATAATATCTTTAGTCAAGTACCACTGGCTTTCCTAAAACATCATGTCACCTTTAAAAATAGTATTTAGATGTGTGATGTTGTGGAAGAGAATGTAGAACTTCATTTTGGAGACAATAACCAATCCAGTAACTCACCTGGTAGGAGATACACTTGTAAGTGAGCCAGCTCAAGTCAGCTGTCCTGATCAACTCAGACCTGGGCTGAGGATTCTGGCTCAGCAAAACCAGGACCACTGCCTTTTCCCAACCCTTCTGCACTTTTACTTTTCAGCTCAAGCATGGGCTATCTGACCCCATCTCCCACCTTTTGTTGTGAAACTGAAACATGCTCAACATTTTCCCCCTCAATACACAATTTATTTTTATACACATGTCTAAGAACTCAGCATAATATGTTTCAAAACAAGTATCTTAGTCATAATTTCCATAATATTTCAACTCTTTCATAGGAAATATGATTCAGAATGCCACCAGAAAAAAACCCAAGTGGTTTTCTATTAGAAAGTGTCCACAGCTCTTTATTTCAAATCTCATCAATAATAGAAAAAAATGCAGTAATAAAAAATCTGGATAAAGACTGACTCTTTGCAGTAGCATTAATCACCAACTGGAGATCTGTCTCAATGGTATACCACATTCCAGTGGCACATAGCTGGCCAGTTACTGAAATCACATTGGCCATGTTAAGAGCATGACAGACCTTCTCAGTCTTCAAATAAATAAAATTTAATATATAATAGGAGATAATACAGGTCTAAAGCTAGATAGCCTTCTTTAAACAAATTACCATTGATCCTGACTGGCTCCAAACCCCAAATCTCAGTAGTCCTTCCTGCCTCTCTTGATTTTTGTCCATTAGGGTAAAAGGCAGAGGCCTTCCTATGGGATCTCTATGTTTTTCAAAGGCATTTATCTTGCTGTCCATGCAGTTCACTGAGCAGAAGTCTACTTCAGCACACAAATGTTGTTAGTTTCTAATTGCACATGAAGACTTTTTAAAGTTAGGGGCCTCGCTGGCAGAAAACAACTGCTGCTATTGTATGGAAAAACTGTTGAGCCCATAACTTGCTGTACCAGAAAATCTCTTCAGGCCACGGCTCTTCATGAAATACCACATCTATGCTCAGACAGAAATGCTGTGAATCACAATACAAGTTAAACTATCAATAGCTTCCATACACCATAATGGAATTCCTAAGTTTACGTGGGGATATTTCACACATGTAACAAACACACCTAAAAGTTCCTGAGCTCCTCACTTACTAGTAAATAAAGAAAACAGTAACAGTGATTCCTTAAGTTTCTGATACTGGTTAATGCTGAAGATGAAATCCCACTAACAAACCAACAGCAGAAAGAAGATGAATATCTGGTAAAAATCTGATAACCTAAAATTGAGCCCCACACACTCATTTGAGAGAGAGAAGCAGGATTTTTCAAGCACGCCATTTGGAAATCTTTTCCAGGACCGTGCACTCTTCCAAGGCTATAAAAGAAGTAGCAAGTAGTGTATAAATTGTCTTTACTACTGGCTTTAGAGAACAGTAGTAATGGAAAAAATCAATAAATGTCTACATTATAAACAGTCAAGATCTTGTTATGGGTGAAACGTTCCTCCGTATGACTTTACAACATCAAGCTTTCAACATCCACAATTATCTATAAGTTCCCAACACTGCAAAGTGCTTTGGTGCCTTTTCATAAAGTTTTCCCAAAGAGGCAGACTTAGGATCACAGAACCATATACTGAGTTGGAAGACACCTTTAAAGATCATCTAGTCCAACCTCCCTGGATAGGCAAAAATATCTTTCATTTGTTCAGGTTGCTCAAAGCCCCATCCAACCCGACCTTGAACAAGAAGGCATCCACAGCTTCTCAGGCAACTCATTCTAGAGCTTCAGCACCCTCATTGTAAAAAATTACTTCCACATGACCAGTCTAAACCTACTCTCTTTCAAGACAAAACCTTTGCCCCTCATTCTGTCACTACAGGTCCTGGTAAAGAAGCCTGTCCTCATACTCCTTATAAGCCACAGCCTATGGTTACTCTTGTCTGCCAGCTCAGCCTGACTCTCCTAGTGACACAGACACTGTCTCTTTGGTTCGCCCCAGAGGGCACCTAACACTGACTCACATCCAGTTTTCAGTGCTCTCCAGTTCACCCAAGGAGCATCAAATGGAAAGGGGTGCCTGAAGATTTAACCATCCATAGTGCTCTGGAGGAACCACCAAAGCAAGACAAACTAAATCTGACAGCACTTTTCACAAATAATGTTTTCCACTAGCTGCCAAGAGCTGTAAAATTAAAGGTTCTGGTCAGTCAATGCCCTTCTGCTTCCATTTACAGTTAAGAATGAAAAAGCTTGACCATAATTTTCCATACTCTCCTCAGCCTGTTCCAATTTGGGGACAGAATTCAGTCTAGTCAAAAATATTTTTAAACAATGTGGTTTATTTATAATTGGAAAAGTGATTTCAGTAATCAGCAAAATTACTAGAAGCTGCTAAATTTAAAACACAGTGACTGCATTTTCTTCTGTCTCCACACAGCACAACAGACTGAACAGAAAGTCTGAGAGCTGCTTGTACACAGCTCAACAGAATCCTCTCCCTCCATGAAGAGCTGCAGCCAAAGCCAGAAAAAACACACCCAAAAAGCAAAAAATCCCAAACCAGACAAATGGATGCAATGTTAGGATATACTCTCTTTTATATATTGTGGTTCACCTGAACATCATCAGTACTAGCACTCTATCCAAAAAAGATTACTGTAGAGAGACATATAGCAGCACAATCAAAATTGTAAGATTAAACTTCTTTAGGTCACATAAGAGTTAAAAGAGAAGAGATATTGTAGGTATATGCAGAATAAAGAAGCAGAACTGCCAAAAGGCAGGGGTTCAATAAAATAAGGGATGGCCTGGGAACAGGGATTTACAACATAAATTATAAATTCATTGTAAAGTTATAAATAAATTGATACGTAAGTTACTAGCAATGATCATTACAAAAATGCAATATTGAAGTCATGAACTAGCAAAACTCTTAAGTCAGACTTGTAAGACTATCCGGAAGGGTAACAAAAGGAAAGTCAACTGGCAAACTCAGGTGTGACAGCAAATTAGAGATGAAAGAGAGGTGGATTACAACTGGCATCTATGCATTAAAAGCCATTTTACACTGCCTGCTGCATCTGCATCTGGTATTGTATGTTCTCAATAAGAAAAACACCATACAAAAGAAAAAGAACAAACCAGTCCCCACCTCCCCCAGAACAACCTTAGAAATACCCTCAATGACTCCTCTACAGAGGTTTCTACATTCTGTGTAGTTTCTGGAGCACAGCCTGTGAACACATGCACAAAACCTGCTCTGCTGCTCAAAAGTATCAGGAATACATTAAAGCCTCTGCTGTACCGATAACAGGAAACTGGTTTATGATTTCCAGACTAACCTGAAGAAGCTTTCAGCATACATTATATTAAGTTTGAACTGCAGACTGTCTTGTCTTCCCAAGTAAGCACTGCAATCCATCACGCTTACTCCAGCTATGTGACACTCTGCAAAAGTAAAAGCAAGACTAAAGCTGTGGTCTGACAGGTATTTCTGGCTGCAGATCAGGAGTGAAATGATTTTTCATTGTGAATGGTTGTTGTCTCCACTCTGACTACCCCAAAAAGTCTGCCAGCATACCAGCACAAAAAGCTGATACACATGTCATCTCTGCCTTAGGGACAGAGGTCACAACCACAACCAAGCAAAATCACTGTAAGGAAAACTGAGATCAGAATGTCTTGCCACATCTGTCCAGATGTATACTTCCTTTTGCAGCACAAGTGGGCAACAGCAGTGAAACACTTTCCTCAGAGGCTTCAAAGTGCATTGGTTTTGCACTGAATGAAATCTAACAATGATTCAGTTGGCTTTTACTCTCCTTATTCCCAGGTTAGGACTAGAGAGCAGCCAGAGATTCATTTGCCTTTGGAGTAAAAACTTTAAGATTTTGCCTTCACTAAGATTTTACAGCAGTATTGCAAATGTGTTAATTCTATTATGAGGAAGAAAGCAGGAAAAAAATCACAGTTCTGGTAATGAAGATACTGCTTCTTGCTAATGCCAGTTGCTGGCTTGCTGAGCATCATTTCCCATTCTCCCAATACAACGCATTGGACTTGTGTCTAACCAGAGGAAATTAACTTTGATAGCTATTAAACCCCATTCTTTCCACCTATTTATTTACAACTAAAAGGCCTTTCCCAGGAAAACAGAGAACCTAATTCCAAGCATGAGTAGCAGAAATGAAAATAAAAGCTAGTAAAGATGTAATACTTCTTACACTATTTGCAATAGCTCCTTAAGGGTTTCACAGAGGATGCAACTATAGAAGGGAAAGCTGTTATAGTCTCATCCTACACATGCAACTAGAAGCTAAAAGCTTTTCACATCAATTTGGTTTAGAAATCATAAAAAGCAAGGGACACAGATTTTTAATTCTTTCCATGTCATTGTCTGTGGTCCTTCATGTGCTGCAAATTTGGGAAAGGGTTATGTGACATGGACGAATCAAGGGGAAAAAAAGTAAATACAACTAGAGGAAGAGTATGTGAAAAAGTTATTACTCATTCAAGAACTGGAGAGTAAAGGAGAACTTGATACTAAAATGATATTGGTTAACACTTCAGAAATATATTAATAAATCAGGCATCATTTGCCCTTTCCTTTACAAATGAAGAATTGTTTTTAATGAACAATCAGCAGTCAGCCTTACTCATATTCGTGTTCGTTTATATGTCCATGTTACAATTGGACAAATTCAGCTCCTAAAAAGTATTTCCATAGAAAAGCATTTATGATGTAAACTTCTAACTCTTCTGGACTTCTCAGTGCTGTTCTGCATTAGAAGACACAGTAAACTAAGGAAGGGTCAAGGGCTTGTCTACCAAAGCAGCTGCTCCTTGAGTCACTCCCCTTCCAATCATTTTATAACATGTTGTGCTAGTTTGAAGCAAGCTAGAATGTTTTGGTGAGAAGAACTAGATTATAGGCTGTGAAAGGAAAACAATGGTGATGTCTACTCCCCTCAGAGTCTTGATGAAGAAGAAACGAAAACATTAGATAACACTATGCCTTGGGCTTCTGACTGAGCTACATCTCTCTAACACACCCTCCACTCACCTTTGCTTCTTAACCTCTTGGCTGAACCTCTATTCTTCCTTAGGACTGGGGTAAGGTTGAGAGGGGCAGGGGTGGTTGAGAGCCCCTCCTGGGGACTCAGGTTTCTGGAAGGGGAGTTGTGTTTCTGTATTACCTTTTACCTTGTATATTTCTGTATATATCTGTATATACTGTAAATATCTGCTTGTATATTGTGCTAGCTGTAAATGTAAGCTTCATTTATATTCCCAGAGCCAGATGAGTCTAGTCTGGGTGATTTCTAAAAGTGCGGGGGGCAGGGAACACCCAAACCATTACACATGTTAAATGTGAGAAAGGACAAGGCTGATGATATAGATGTTATGCAAAGATTTAGGAGATGACTCACCGGAACAGAAAACTAATCTTGACACTCAGTGCAAGCTGCTGCTAGCCACACACATTTTTTTCTTGTATTCTCTCTTTGAAATCTGAAATCCTAGTTAAGCTGCTGTCTTGATAGACACTAGTGAATATTTTTTTTTTCATTTATGAATATCTGTCATAAAAACACATTGCAGCTGAGACAGCTATTACTAAAAGATTTTTACAGGGGAAAAAATTAATTATTTGAATAGCTTCTACTGAATATGTCTCATTATTAGTTTCCTTAGCTGAGGTCATGGCAGCCCACAGAAAAAAAACACAAAGCAGCTGGAGAACAAAATGAATGAACAGAACTAGAGATGAGTGGATTTGGTTTATAACAGAACAGTGATTTATAGAACAATCTGCTACGTGATTCTTTTAGCAAGACAGACATCAGCATCAAAGGAAAGTAATGATTTCTTCCCTGATAAAAAATGTCGAATGCTAAAAATGACCATTTTTGGAGACTTGCAACAGTGCCCATAAGTTCAAGTGTCTGAATGGATCAGCTGTATTTGGGTAGAATAAAAAAAAACCCACCACTTTTGTTTGTGCATATACAAAATCAACAACAAAAGATGTCTGAATGTACACACGAATGGTCAGACAATGATATGTACCTCACAACAACCTAAGAGGAGACAAACCTTCAGAAATGAAGCTTATGTTGCTGTTTGCACAGAATAAGCTAGCAAGAGTCAGGCACACATCAGCGTCACAAGAAGGCAGCCTGAGTCATGGCCCAGGGAAGGGCAGCACATGCAGAAATGCTCTGCACCAGCCTTCACAGATGGCCTTTTGGTGCGGGCTAGGCTGTGCCACAGGAGGGCAGCCAGTGGGACAGGTCACACTTGGTGTTTGAAACGATGCTCCTCAAACACTGCAGGCTGCCAGTGTAGCAGGATAAGACGGTGTGAATTTTGGTGCATCAAAAATTACACTCTCTGTAAACATACTTTGTGGCTTTAACAGTTGGGCAGTGGGTTGAGCAAAGGCAGGCAAGCCCGTTAGCAGTTTCCTCCTCCTCCGTATCTCAGTGTAACTACTGCTTAAAGCCTGCAGTCTGCAGGAGCACTGGCACACAGATGCAGCACCCATCACACTCACAGTCTATCTTATTTCGTGGTAATCACTTGAGGAAGACATAGAGGAGACTTTGGTCAGTTGCTCTTTGGGTCCTGCATTGTCCATTTTGTGTCCTCCTTAAAATAACGTAGCTTTATGGCAGTCACCATTGCTCCTTTCATTTAGCGTAGCCCAGGTCTCATTAATCTCATCTTTTATCTGACCTTGCAAAAAAGCAACCTAGAGGAACACCTCACAAGCAAACTTCTCAAGGTCAAGGGTGGGACTTGACTTTGCCTCACAACTACCTCATCTGTAAAACAGCCCTACAATTGTATTTCCTGCTGTGCCAGTTTGGGCGATAAGCTACCCAGGACTGGAGGACAGAAATGACTCTTACCCTTTTCCAGGAGTGAGAATGAGGACACTGCACACTGATTGGAAGTTTAAAGAGAGATTCTATTTACAGGAGCATATATGCAAAAGGCAATCAGGTAAAATAATAACAAAACCCACTAGGCCCAAACTGGCCTTCTAGAACCCTCCACCCCTTCCACCCTCATTTGGCCTGAGGGTAGGCCGAAAGTGCCCCCGTCTGGGGCCTACAAGGCCTCAGTGCTCTGCCCAGGGAGGTGGTGGAGGCACCGTCCCTGGAGGTGTTCAAGAAAAGCCTGGCTGAGGCACTTAGTGCCATGGTCTAGTTGACTGGATAGAGCTGGGGGATAGGTTGGACTGGATGATCTTGGAGGTCTCTTCCAGCCTGGTTGATTCTATGATTCTATGAGGCAGCTCAATTCCATGCCAGCCATCTCCCCCACGAACCATGAGATAAGAACCCATGCTGTTCCCAGAGAGAAGTGAAGGGAGGAAAGGCAGGGAGGAGAAGGGGAAGAGATCAGTCAGGCACACACCCGAATATGGAACAGAATAACAGTACTACGATATCCTGGGACAAGCAGGTCCACCCCTCTGGGACGGGCTCCTGTCCCCATGTTTTTGTTAAAGGAGATCCAGGATCCCCCAAACTACCACACTTACCTCTCGTGTGACCGTGGTCACTGTAACACTCCCTGTGTGAGGACAACTCGATGCCACGTAAAGGCTCTCCGCTTGTGTGTGAATGAGCTCAGTCACGCACACCGCTCCGCGGCGCGGGGTTGTGCCTGTGTGCGCACGCCTCTGCCACCAGAAGCTGGCTGTGCCCCTCCGCTAGGTCCCTGGCGCAGTCAGGCATTAGCTCTTTTCAGACTACCTTTCCCACAGGCCACAGCCACTTCTCCTTCTCCGTGGATCCCTCCTGTGTCTTTAACAGGATGCCCTCTAGTGCATAAACCGCACACGAACTTTTTCACCTCTGCCCACACTACTGAGTACCAAATGCAAAACGTGCTTCAGCTGCATAGGCAGGGCATGATGCAGGCCTGGCACTCTCAAGCGCTAAGGAAAGGACTAGAAGCAAAGACAAGGGGAAGAAAATACCTCCCAACTAACAGCATAGAACAGAAGTCTAATCTTACTGTTCCCATCTGAACAGCAACCACAAGGAAACGGAGGCAACTCTAATGAAAGCACACCAGCTTCTAGTTAGTTTTCTGCACGATAAACATCTGCTGAACCAAAACTGTAATTTTATCCCCTTCATAAACAAATTCAACTAATTCCTCCTACTAAACTTAAACTGCAACATGCCCAACAGTGATGTTAATGGCCTCTGTAAATAATAAGAAGTTTATTTTGTTCACTATAAATTAAGAACAGAATTCAAACTTCAGACCATTCCCCATCTACTGCCGTGCAGTGCTGGCAATCCTCTGACCAGAAGAATGTGCATTTTAAGAGCAATGCTGAGTGCCTAAGTTAGCCAATGTTCATCTCGCTGAACTACAGCACCCAAAGAGAGCAAATATTGCAAACAATTTTGTTTTAAGTGGCATGTATTTTTGTTTATTATCATTTTATGTTGTTGTCACATCTCTCATTAATATCTGCTTTTATAACAAAAAGCAAATGCAATGGCTACGATGCACAGGAGAGAATTATACTAACCTACAAGTAAAAGGGTTCTGTTCCATTACAGACCCACATATGTCATTGTTTATCAGATATTCAGTGCTTTTCTCTGAGCAAAGTACTTTCTGGTTTATTATTACGCTTGTTAGGAAGAGTATATAAATAAGTAGACATTAATAAGTAAACAAGTGGCTGACTAAAGCATCTAAGTGATGAAATACCACAGGTGCTTCCGAAAACATTGCCCTGTAGATGTAATTCCAAGCTGCATGTTTAAAATACATACCCCAAATAAGACAATGTTATAAACTAGAAGGGAAGATACTTTTAATAACAATCTATTCTCACCTTAAAGACCAAAGGTAGATAAAAAGCTAAGGAAGGAGGGGCAAAACAAGAACACAGAGCCCTTAGTCTATTCTCACCTTAAAGACCAAAGGTAGATAAAAAGCTAAGGAAGGAGGGGCAAAACAAGAACACAGAGCCCTTAGTTAAAAGGCAGGCTCAGGTACTGCTGGTGAAGGCACAGGTATGTGGCACTGCTTCCACACACAAAAACTCATCCATAGAACTGCTTTGATGCTTCTCTGTCACATTAGATTAGAGAAGAAAAGGCAACACAAAATTAAACAAGAGAGATTCTGGTTGGTAGGCCTTTAGTTATTCATTTACTGTTTATTATTGATTTTTGTGCTGGTGCACAAGGATCACATGGGTGTGCCTGGGAAACAGGATGACTGCAGTTTATGGAGGGCTGTGTGTATAAAGCAGCTCAATGGTCAAAGAAGCTCTCTGTTGGATTCTCTCTGTGCATGTTTTTTTTTAACTGTTGTGGTTTGGTTTTTTTTAAACTAAGAAAGTCCCCAATGTTCACCTTGAGCTAAACCACAAACTGTTCTGTAGCTCTATAGGTCTACTGCAAAGATGCAAAGGGGCCATACCTAGAAATGGAAGCATTGAGGTGTTGGGTAAGCCCCACAGCAGCTGCTGCCCACCCAGTGAACCAAGCTGGGTCAGCATTTACAGCTACTGAGCCACCTTACAACCAACCAGCAGCTGGTCTCATCTGCACCACCAAAATGGCCCCTAACAGCCCTGTAGTAAAGTTGATAGTACAGCAGTATACAAACACATGCACTTCTACCATCCAGTAACTCCATCACATCTAAGTAAGAAGCACAGAATGTTAGGAGGTGGAAGGGACCTTTGAAAATCACTGAGTCCAACCCCCTACCAAAGCCACCCTCAAGGTAAAGAAGTTGCTTCTCATGTTTAGATGGAACTTCCAATGTTCATGTTTATGCCCCTTACCTCTTGTCCTGTCACTGGAGACCACTGAGAAGAGCCTGGTCCCATCTTCCTGACACCCAACCCTTAGATATTTATAAACATTAATATGATTGCCCCTCGGCCTCCTCTTCTCCAAGCTAAACAGACCCATCTCTCTCAGCCTTTCCTTGTACAATAGATGTTCCAAGTTCCCTAACCATCTTAGCAGCTCTGCACTGGACTCTCCCAGTAGTTCCTGTATTACTTAGATCACCTAAAGGAAAGTAGTAACTGATGCTGACTAGTCCTGCACGTTGCTCAACCATACCCCAACTGACAGAGTTTTTGTAGAGCTGTGTATTTATAGACCTTGACCCTCAAGCACAAGATGGACAGTACTATAAAATTACTAAGAAGCCTAAATAAAAGCAACTGCCTAATAAAGATGTTGCTCCATTATCAATCATTACCAGCTTGAATGTGGCTTGAAGAAAAATAGGGAGTTTTATATGTATCTGAGTTTTAGAAGACAGGAGAATAGGACCTGAAGCACTCAAAACTTTCATCTGAGTGACTTGCTAATTACTGGGTTTGACTCACATTGTATAAGATTTGTCATGTCAGAAAGATTTAAATACCTTGTAAAATTGAAAACTTACCTTGCAACTTCAAGACCCCAAAACAATGTCTGGGAAGGTGGCTAATTTTAAAATTCTTTAAACATAAAAGCACCCAAGAAACATCACAGTTTAGATTTAGATATGCCAGATTTGGTTTTTTTTTAGCACAGATTACTCATTAAATATCTCTATTTAATGCTGTCTCTTCTTGCACTGCTATCAGCTCTCAGTTTCTTGATACCTGTGACAATACAAATACAGGAAGGCAGCAAATGTGCAAACTTATTTCTGGAGAAATGTGCAAACTTGTTTGCTAGAGAATGTTTGGAAGTCATTCACCCTGAATACTCTCTCTTACCAGGACCTAACGTCGAACACCTTTCAGAGCAACACAGCTGCTTCATTAATTGGTGGGAGTGTTGATGACTGCTTCGAGAACAGAAATGCAACACAGGTTTTTCCCAATCAAAAGTTAAACCCTAGTTCTACTTCACAGACACCAATCTATCAGCTAGGGCTTTAAAATAAAGCAACATCATCCCTGCACAAGTAAGATCCAGAAGACCTGTGATGTACCAAGATTACCCTCTGCTTTGTCGAGGGCAGAATGGCACAGAAATTAAATTGTATCTGCTAAAAGCCAGGCTGAGTTATTATCTTAAGAGTTTCATAAAACCACTTAATATATATCAGAATGAACCAAGTAAACCAGTAAGATTTCTTCAACAAAACAAATAATGGAACAGCGGGTTAAGATTCCATAGTCCCCAAAATAAAGTGAGCACTTAGTTCACTTTTGAATGGGAACAAAACATTGAATGCAGGGGAAAAAATAGTAAAAATTCATACAAAAAGTACTGTGGCAAAAGAAACAGACATAATTCAAAGCACTTAACACAAATCATGTTACTGAAAGAAATGGCATTCAAAAAATCAAGCCAAACATCAGTACAGTTTTAATAAACTGGTGACACTCACTAAACTATGACAGAATACCCCATTTCTACATTTAATATGCTACTGCACTACTGACAAAGCAGTACTATCTGAAACTCCATCATTTTAAAGATAGCAATAACTCAAGCAACACAGCTAAATAAAAAATTGGATAAAATGCAAAATGAATAAATCATGCCAGACCAACCAGATGTGTCCCTTTATTAAAAACAGCCAGTTTTCTAGCCAAGAAAAAACTTGCTTTAAACTACCTGAATTTCAGTAGAGTATTTGACAGTGCCATAGGAAGTCAGTTAAGCCAGATGTAGGGAAGAGAGGAAATAGCAGGGATGGAGAAATCTGCAGCTTGCCTAGGAACACTGAGATGAAGTGAACCCATGGAGCTCTCTGAACCTTACTGAGTATTTTCATTACCAAAGCCAGAATGCTGCAGGAGACAGCTGGTATGAGCTGCCAGTGAAGCTGGATGAAAATTAATGGTGCAAAGGGCTAGAGACCAGCAGGGGTTTCTGCTCACAGCTGGTCAGCTGGCATGACAGGTCCTCACCTGCTATAGGACCACACACTCCTATGATCCACCAAGGAGATAGTGACATAAAAAAGGCAAATTTAACCATATGACTACACAGCAAAATATTTCCAGTGGAAGGCAAGAAAGATTAATTACACCATGTAAGGCATTTAACAAAGCCTTACCTAGGCATACAGTGTACAGCACTGGTTACCCAATTATGAAACTGACAGAAAACCGAAAGCGGAGTGCTACTAGTGAAATCAAGGCCATCCAGTTATTTCAGGGAGAGCAGGCTAGGAGAGCCTAACGGCCTTAACCTTACAAGCAGAGGACAAGGAGGGAAAATCCCACGTGAGGGCACTGGCAACAAGTCTTTGCAGCAGTGATGCAGTTTATGAAGGTAAGGGAGAGAGCTGCTGGGAGCACAAATGCATTTGAGCTGACTAAGACCAGAGCTTCTAATCATCACAGTTACCAAGTTCCAGGGGAAAAAATCTTCAGTATTGTGGCTTATGGAAAGAGAATAAAATATGACTGAGGACTGGAGTCAGAGACACGAGAGAGAGAGACCCATTCACCTTTCTCTCACCTGCTTCTCACAGGAGGCAGAGGACACTAGGACTTCAAGGGTAAAATCCTGGCTGTTGCAGAGCCAGTGACAAAATGCACTTAACCCTCTGTCACCAGGTCTAGAGAAACTCTGCAGAAGTCCTGGAGCTAATGAGAGCTCCTTATGGCTTCTGTTCCCCTCCAAGACTTCACAGCTGTAGGGGCTGGTACCAACACAGCTGTGATCACCACTTTGAAATCATAGACTCTTCACAAGGATTTCTAGGGGGAAACTGAAATTAGGAAAATGTAGAACAGTACATATTCCTAGGGAGATTCTCTTGTGCTTCTATCACTAATCAGCTTGGCTGTAGCATACTGCTGCCACATGAAGTTGACTTCTGCTTGAGAAGTGGCTTGAGTTGCACTCAAGGATTCTGTGTCCTCTTGGCCCCCTGCACAGAGTATGACAGGCCAACTGCATGCCTTCTCCTGATGGGATCTGGTTTAACCTTCTCTTTGAAAAACAAGAAAATTACTAGTCTGGGACTCTAAGCCAAGATTTGTGTAAACCATACCAGCTGGGTACATTGCTATCAAATTTACTTTGTAATTAAAAATAGCAAGAGAAATTTCACATGGAAGATTAAGTTCGTTAGTGGATCATATAACCTTGCTCCAGACAAAGCCACACTGTAAACAATTTTCAGTCCTCAGCATAAAGCATAAAGGTAGTACCACCACAACATTTAGCTGAAGATCAACATCTAACATTCTCATGTTACAAGCACATTTTCTTGAGAAAGGAATAGTAGCATTACAAAATAAAACGATGATGATAACATTTCTTGTGCTTTAAATCTGATCTCTGCGTGTCTTACCACTGAGCACAAGACCTAACATATCAATCCAGCAGACTTGACATTTAATAAACCAAGTTTATTTCTAGAAAATGAGCTGGAAATTGAATCTCATGGTTGCAGTTGGCACACACTGCATAAAAGGAAATCTTACAATGACTGAGTTTCATTTTTACTCCATAGTTTTCATCCTTCTAATTGGTATATTTAAGTGCACTTAATCACTTAAGTATTGAATCTACCACAATTATAAATCTCCAGTTTAGAGTTCACAATAATAAATCTTTGTCTTCCCACAGCAGCTGGCAAGATTTGATTTGGACTTTGAATTTAGGTCCTTTCCTCAGGCTTAACAGTAACAACTTGTTTGTTCTGCCTGCTGAAAGCATGACATTAACTCATGCCTTTAAATGCATTATCATTGCTTAAGCTTTAGTGTTCTCAGTGCTAGAATTGCTTGCCCTTCTGCAGTGCCCAACTGAAAATACACCAAAAAATCCAATTAGCCTGGGCTGGGAGTTTACAAAGCAACTTTCACTCATTAGTATTTACATGGCACTACAGATCCACATGACACTACACAGACACCAGGACGAGCTGGAGTTTATAACAATCTTTCAGTAGATGCTTACAGTGCCACAAAGTGCTAATTTTAAAACTGGTGGAAGAGGCCTTCACACACCTCCTACAAAAGCCAACAGAGGAGTAACATCCCCAGAACATCCTCACGGTCTGGCCAAAGGACCAAACCAGGCTTTGTCTTAAATTCTTTGACAAATGCCCTAAATAAGTTTCTAAAGTAACTAAGAATTGTAAAACTTAGATGTGGCCATCAAATCACAAGAGGGAAAACTGCCTTTGAACTGGAGAGACTGGGGTCTCTATTCACAGTTTGGCTACAGGCTTCCTGCAGCACCTTGGTGAATTATTTAGGCCCTGGTTGTTAAGAATTCATGCATATTGACTTTGCAATAACCCCCTGGATCCATACTTGCAGAATAAAACCATGCCATTACAGATTTGCAGGATCAGGGTCTCATTTCCCTGTGCTTGTAAAGTTCAACATAACTCAGCTGTATTTGGGATACTAACAGATACCCAGAGTAGGGCATTGTTTTGTTAAAACCAACTATCCTTGCTATAAGAAATACAGATTCTGACTTGTTGCAACTGCTCACAGAAAATCTGCACCTGACCATCACATTTTCTGATGGCAATGTTAATTTCTGTAGATTTTATCCCAGAAGAAATTGCTTAGTCATCCAACATAAGTCATCACTTAAGTGGTTTTAGTTGCTTTACCACTTGCCAACAAGACAACCCTCCCTTAAGCACAGTGCTTGCCAACTGACTGAGAGCTACACACAGAAACCTTGGACGTGGTGGGGATGTTGGTCTGGCACATGCACAGAAGTTCTGGCACATTCAGGGACTATTGGAGCCTCTGTGTTTGCACAACATACCTGCACACTGTCAGCAATTGCTTCCAGATGGTGACGGTTTGGGTTTTTTTTTAAATCTCAGCATGATAATGTTTTCACTTGTCAGCTCTACTGTTTATCACAGGCCATTAGATTTCACTCCCAGTTCCCCCATCATTGAGCTTGGCAAGCCTCATCACACTAACAGTCTTAATACCACAATAGCTAAAGCTTTACAGGCGCAGCATTGCTTGCGATAGCAGTTGGGTCCAAATTCACACCTTCAAAAGCCTCCTTTAAAAACATACTTCACATGTGAATTCCTCTGAATTCAGCTGGCAGTCACCCATTTTTGTAAGGTTTGAATCCTCTGCATTGAAGGCTACTTCTTACTGTACAGTTTACAGCACCAGCAACCACTTCCCAATCCTTAGTTTCAAAGTGAGAGCACTGCATGTAGCACATCTCACAGCAAGGCTGCTTCTTCACACCACAGATGACTTGGTCCCAATTCTGCCAAGTGTCATACCTGCAGTTTAACTCCTATCTTTCTATATGTCTGTCAACTACTTAAAGCCCTTGCTCCTCATTCAACATCTAAAGCAAGTTACTTCTGTAGCTTCTCTGTGACTAAATAGTTTGAGTTTCCTTAAGCTATCAATGTAGTTTTGCTAAACCTTGTCTAGTTTTTCTCTGAGATGATGCAGTTTTCAGAACCCATTTTAAAAGACAGGCACATCACTCTCCCAGAAATCCCTGTTTTAGCTAGCACCATTGCTCTGCGAGGTGTTGCTTTCAAGGCAGGCATCATGTCCATCTGTCTTTCACTTAATATAGAGCTTTGACACAGAGGAAAGTAGATTTCTCTCTTGTCAGAGATCATTTAGCACTTCTTCCTTCTTTCACAACTGCAAGTTATATGATTTACATTTTTGTATTTGCTTTGCTTACAAAATAACCACACACAAAAAACTAATTTTATTATTTTTTTTAGAATCATTGGCATCTCCAACAAGTAAGACCTAAGACCTTTGTGAACAACCAGGCTTAGGTTTCTTTGGGTTAACTTCACCTGAGCACTCAGCGGATGCTTTGGGAAAATCCTACTACATGTATGTGGTTTTAGGAGCACTTTTGAAGACTTTCATCAGCACATAAAGGACATCAGACTTCAGTTAGAAGCTGGCAGCACAACCCACGGTTTGCATATCAGCCAGTGTAACAGTAACCTCACTCAAGATCTTATCAAGTATTATTTTGAAGGCTCTGGCTTACACATTTCCCCTGAAATACTGGCTGAAAATCTTTCAGAGCTTTTACACTACAAAAGCCACTTTCTTAAAGAACTATTTCCTGAAAACGTTGCAATTGTTACAAACTTGGCTCAGTCTTCTCCGTTTGATGCTGACTCAAAATTAAGCCACCAGTATAGGAAGGACATCGATCTGATGGAGCAGGTCCAGAGAAGGGCCACAAAAATGATCAGGGGGGTTGAAGCACCTCTGCTATGAGGACAAGCTGAGGAAGCTGGGCTTGTTCAGCCTGGAGAAGAGGAGGCTCTGAGGAGACCTAATCAGCACTTTCCGGTACCTTAAGGTGGCCTACAAGAAAGATGGAGAGAGAGATTGTTTACAAAAGCCTGTGGTGACAGGACAATGGTGTCATGGTAGGTCTGAATAGGGCTGACATCATGCTAAGACTGCACATGACAAGACATCCTGCCTACACCTGAAAGTCTCCTGCCAAGACGGGAAGTCCTGGAGATACACAGATCGTCCAGAGGAGCCAAGAGATAAGGTCAGAGATTGTCTGCCTCCTTTTCCCAGCCTGGGAAGCCTGGGAAGAATCAGAAGCCTCAGCAGTTGACAAGACAGTAACAGATTTCCCTGAAAGCATTTGGGTACTGTCTGAAGCTGTAGCTAGCCCTGCGAGTCGAGAAATAGTATTTTGTGAGTAAACACTTAAAGCCTCTTGTAATTCACCACTGCCTTCTGCCATAAGCAGAAAGGAACTTCATGAGGCCACCTAGTGGACAAGTGGTATACTGACCGCAGGAACCTTCTCTTCCAGTTCTATTAATGTTTATATATTTTGCAAGTTATTTCTAGATGTAGTTATTCCTCTGTATATTGTTTCCATGACAATGCAAAGAACTCATTATTATTAAAAATTAGTGGTCAGGGGTGGTGAGAGTTTTGAATATCAAAATTAATAAACTATACTAATTTTGAAAGTATCATCTTGCAATGAATTAATACCCCTCCATAACAAAAGGGGCAATGGCTTAAAACTAGAGAAGAGCAAATTTAGATTGGATGTTAAGAACAAGTGGCAGAACACTAGAACAGGCTACCCAGAGAGGTAGTTGGGGCCCATTCCCTGGAGACACTCAAGGTGAGTGTGATGGTTTGGGTGTTCCACACCCCCCCACACTTTTGAAATCACCCTGACTAGACTCAGACGGCTCTGGAAATATGAATGAAGCTATTTATTTACAGCTAGCACAATATACAAGCAGATATTCACAGTATATACAGTTATAGACAGAAATATACAAGGTAAAAGGTAATACAGAAGCACAACTCCCCTCCCAGAAACCTGAGTCCCCAGGAGGGGCTCTCAACCACCCCTGCCCCTCTCAACCTTACCCCAGTCCCAAGGAAGAATAGAGGTTTGGCCAGAAGTTAAGAAGCAAAGTGGGTTAGCCCAAATGGAGGGTGAGGTTAGAGAGATGCAGCCCAGCCAGTAGCCCCAGTGAGAGTGATGGGGAGAGTGTTATCAAATGTGGACATTCCTGCTGACTGAGGGATAGGTTAGACTAGATGACCTTTGGAGGTCTCTTCCAGCCAGGACCATTCTATGATTCTACAAAAAGATCAAACTTGTGAAGAAATGCCAACATTCATAGGAAACAAGTATCATTGTATGCTGCATCCATCAGAAATAGATCTAAGAAGGTTTGTTAGAGCTTTTCCCCCCACAAGGATCTTTTAATCTATAAAGACTTCTGTCAAAAGTAACACACTATTTTCATGCACATCATATTCTTTTCCACACAAATTAAAGGGAGAGTTTCCAAGTGAGCCACGCTGACTAGACACTTGCTTAAAATGGCTTAAACCTGTAATGTAATTACCTGTACAGTAATGTCTCCAATATTAGCCCATGTCCTTGTAACACCCAAATTTTTGCAGAGCTCAAAAAAGTCAGACCAAAGAAGCCTTGAACATCCAAACCTTGTCTGGAAGACCAGCAGCCACTACAAATGTTTCATGGTGCTGCAAATGACGCAGCTGAAGATAGAGGTGAACAGTAAAAATAAATACTATTGATTTTAATTCCATTAGAACTGCAAAAAACAAGATCAGTATTTAGGAAAGACTTCATTTATATTCTGAGAAGCGCACAAATTAAGACAATCGACCTGGGTTCGGTGAGCAAACTATCCCCATAGAACAGATTCTGTGAAATCCACGTGCAGAATTAATGCTGACCTTGACAGATGTGGCCATCTTTAAGCAGTCAAGTTCACAGTAGAACAAAAAATAACTAAAATCTGCCCTGCACTTGCAGGGTTAGTTAAGAGTTTCTCCATCTCCTATGGTGGCATCAAAGTTTTGCTCTAGGTTTTCCATGGCCATGTCACTGCACTCACTTCCATAGCTCCCACAGCAGATGCCTACCGGGAAATGATCACAACGATGGCAAATGACTTTGAAGCAGCTACCAGTAAGTTCATAAACATAACCATCCTAGAGTTCTTCCCAAAAGAAAGAAGCTGTTTGCTCATTTTTATTCTGATTGAAACGTCTTGGCCTTAGTCAGGTTAATATTTTCCAGTTCCCAGAATTAATTTCCACAGCTTAAATTTATGAAGGGGAACAATATCTCCTGGCTGCACTGTCAAGATATTATCTCATCAAACACACTGCTACAGGCATGGTGGCTATAGCAATGGAGCACACCGTGCAGGCACTGGCAGCCATGCTCACTGGTTCAAGGAGGAAAAGTCCCCATGCCTTCTGCCCTAAGCTTGGTTTATTGCTGTAGCTCTGTGCACCCACAGCTCCAGATGGCTAAATATCATCAGCAGAATAAAAAAGTGACCAGTAGTGAAATCTTAACAGCTGAATGTTTTCTGTTGCTACTTCAGTTTGAGATCATGGGAATGATAAGTTATTTATTTCCCACATTACAGCCTACTGCTGCGCAGTGTAGATCTGCAAGGTCAGGAAACCCAAAAAAGGGAAGATCAGAAAGATAAGATGAGCTTCTCCATCAGGGAGGTGATTGTCCCCTTGTAACCAGTGCTGGTGAGGCCGCACCCTGAGTATCATGTTCAGTTTTGGGCTCCTCAATGCAAGACAGATGTTGAGGTGCTGGAGCGAGTGCAGAGGAAGGCAATGAAGCTGGTAGAGGAGGCTGAGAGGAGACCTCATCACTCTCTACAACTACCTGAAAGGACATTGTGGAGAGGTTGGTGCTGGTCCCAGAGGTAATTAGTGATAGAACAAGAGGGCATGGCCTCAAGCTGCAACTGGGTAGGTTTAGACTGGACATTAGGAAACATTTTTTTCCCAGAAAGAGTGGTCATGGATTGGAATAGGTTGCCCAGGGAGGTGGTTGAGTCACCAGTCCTGGGTGTGTTTAAAAGCCATTTGGACGCCTGGGGATATGGTTTGGAGTGAACCTTGTAGAGTAGGGTTCTTGGTTGGACTTTGTGATCCTGAGGGTCTTCTTCAATCTGAACATTTCTGTGTGTGATTCTGTGCTTTCTGAGATTCCTTGACTGCAGGCAGCACCTTAAGGCAGCAGAGCCCAAATCTGAAAGACAGATTCCGTCTCGTACAGTATTGCCCATAGAATCACACCCAGCTTTCCTGCATGGTTAAATAGGAGATGGGAGTGGTCCAAGTGTTCTACTTACTGAAGCCTGTGCAATGTGTGCAATACACACATCAGTGAATGCATATGAGATTGACCAGATCACCATAGCATCTGGCTGCCTAAAAACCTCTCTGTTTTGCATCTTCAGAGAGACTCTTGGATGAAGAGGGAATGTTATTATCCTAATTCTAATTTTACAGGAAACAGAGAAGACATTTTGAACATGTCTGCTCCATCCTCCTGCCCATGCATGCACAAGCTCTTGACTGTGAGTGAGTAATCTGGTGTTGGCCAGTGCTGCAAGCATTGTTGCACATCAGGCTCCTTCTTCCTCCCTCCAGATGGCTGGCACCATGCACAATGTCTCAGGCTTCAAGAGAAGCCTATTACGTGGTGACAAATCCCACGTTAATTAGAAACCCAGGTAACTATTTCAGTAGGAACGTCATTGTAACAAAAAACCCAACACCATAATGAAGAAAAGCACTGTGTTTCTCAGGACACAACCTTGTCACAACCACCATCTCCTCACCAAAGTGATGTGGCCTTCCTCCTCCACCTGCAGCTCTCCTGTGTTGACTTGAGGGCCAAGCAGGACAACATCACATGCTGTACGTGTGGCCTTGCACTGGTACAGCTGAAGCAAGGATGTCCTGCTGAAAGCTAATGATATTCTACAGACACTGACAAAGCTAGATTCAACCCAGAGCTCACACCTGTATATTTATTATTCACTATTTTAGAAAATCAGTTTTATTTATTTCCCTACCCTGAGCAACCCAAAGGTTTCCTCCTGTGAATGCCTCATCACAAGCGAGTTGCACATTATGCTCTGATTATTAAATCTGTCCTCCTGTTCCACTTTGAAAGGGATAAATAATCAGAAACTGTTCCTGGGACTCTTTCCTTCTTAGGATATGACTAGACTGCCAAACTGTTGTGTCAGGAAAAACAAGCAGGGGGTTAACATTTTTAGAAGAGGTGTGTTCAGATTAATGTAGCATTCAAAAATCATGCAAGTGGCAACTTGGGAGGAAAATGCAGCATGCTATATAAAATGCTGCTTACTTTAATTATTTTGAATGAGATGATAACATCTCTTTCCTCGGCTACTTATTCTGTGTTTAATGTTTTAGCCTGGCATATGAAGTCTGTCTTGCTTCCTGGCTAATGGTATGGTACAGTATAATAGTGCAACTAGTCCTATTCATAAAGGGGTTTATTATTTGATTTTCACATTAAGCTTCAACAAAATGCAACAACAACAATAAAACCAAAACATGAAACAGCACAATCAGATTTAACGCTAATGATCTTTAAAGCCCCTTCCAATCCAAATCACCTTGTGATTCTATGATTAATATTTTTATCTGACAGACTTTATTTCCCTTTGATTCTATCACAGCAATGCACTCCACTGGGAATACTGAAATAAGCCCTTAAGTGTGAGGACTTTCAAATCTTGAAGGCCAGTGAAACACACAGCACTCCCAAAGCTACCAAATGCTCAGGGCATGCCTACCTGTACAACATCAAAAGAGAGGGGAAAAAAGGTCCCATGCTTACTAAAATTGACCTCTAAAAGTGACCACAGGACTATGTAGTGAAACCATCAGTAACTGCTCTGACAGCTGCCACAGCATAGCCCACTGCCCAGGTCATCACTGGAAAACAACTGAAAGCTGTGTGAACACTACTGACTCAGATTTTGCCACCTGATCTGAAGATTTTCAGACATAGGAAACTCTCTGTTCCTTTAACAGCTGATACATGGGTCGTTAAAAATTAATGCCTCATTATGACTAAGTTGAGTTTGTCCTCTGCTTACAGTCATCAATTCCTAGTACTCTTTTCATGTAAAAGCCCATTTACCTCTTCCCCAAGACAATACCTTACTGTAACCTAGGCACCTCTCAGGCAAAATCCCTTAGCATGACGTTTCTCTTCAGTCCTTAAATATTTTTTCCACTATCTTCTCCAACTTTGCAACTTTGTTTTGAAAATATTGACATCATGTATGTAAAACTAAAAGCACACAGCGGCACAAACTACCAGTCCCTCTGGCAGGCACCCTCCCTTACGTGCCATTGACAGTCCTTCATATCACAGCAGCCTGCTGCGGACTCAGGTTAAGGTGTTTGATCTAAATATTTAATACCATTTAAACTCACTGTTTTGTGAGGTGTACATACCTGCAGAACTGCGTTTCTCCTGCTGGCTGGCTAAGTTTGCATCTGGTGATACTGAAAACCAGTTTGTTTGACCTCAACTCACCAACAGATCCAGCTTGTTCTGGGAAAATGCCCAGTCATTGTTCTTAATCACCTGCTTAGTTCTTTACATCACACAGAGGTTTTAGCAGCAACATTTAGACTTTTATTTTCACATCACTGAGATATATTTGATTAGTGTCATATCTGGGGCCAGTTGCTATGGTACTTTATGAGCAATCTTAAACTAATGACGGTATCCTACTGATTAGGAGAAAAAAAATCCACAACAAATCAGATTAATTTTAATTCGTTTGCAAAAGCTCTGAAAACCAAACCAAGCCAAACCAAACCAGTCTCACATTATTGTAGTGCTAATTTTTTAATGAATCAATTTAGGAACAGATGATGCATAAAGGCCACATTGTGCCTACCATTCCGCCCTGACAACTCATTTTCAGCATTCACTCTGGGACTTACGGGTAACTCCTTCAGTCTTTTTAACCTTCTCAATGCTTAAGACACAGCTATGAAAATCTCTCCCATTTACAGACACCAGATTGTCATTTAACTCGAATTTTGGGGCATTTCAATGAAAACCAACATGACTCAGCTGAAGATGGCTGGAGTAACATTTCAAATGAAAAAGCGCATCAAAGATTAGTTTGGTCAAACTCAGGACAAGAAATCAGAGGAGTTTCACTAGATCTCAAATGGGTGCCTGCAATTTTTTTCCAGTACTGAAAATGATAATATAAACCCTTCTGGTATTTTTGCTGACAACCATGGTCTGCAGTGTTTACCTGGGACATAAGCATTAAATAATTAAGATTCAGCAACAAGAATTACATCCTGGTCACACAGAATCACAGAATCAAGCAGGTTGGAAGAGACCTCCAAGATCATCCAGTCCAACCTAGCACCCAGCCCTAGCCAATCAGCTAGACCATGGCACTAAGTGCCCCATCCAGTCTTTTCTTGAACACCCCCAGGGATGGTGCCTCCACCACCTCTCTGGGCAGCCCATTCCAATGGGAGATCACTCTCTCTGTGAAGAACTTCTTCCTAATATCCAGCCTATACCTACCCTGGCACAACTTGAGACTGTGTCCCCTTGTTCTATTGCTGGTTGCCTGGGAGAAGAGGCCACCCCCCACCTGGCTACAATGCCCTTTCAGGTAGTTGTAGACAGTAATAAGATCACCCCTGAGCCTCCTCTTCTCCAGGCTAAACAGGCCCAGCTCCCTCAACCTCTCCTCATAGGATTTGTGGTCTAAACACTCTGCAGCAATGTAAAACAAAAACAAGCATTAAATAATTAAGATTCAGCAACAAGAATTACATCCTGGTCTAAACACTATGCAGCAATGTAAAACAAAAACAAAAAACTTGTTTAAAGGTATATGGAGAAAATCTGACCAAAACTGTGTTTAGAAGTAATTTCTAAACACAAAAAGTGAAAATTGCATTATGTTGAATTTCCTTTTTTTTTTTTTTTTTTTTAATTCTTCTTCTATGCTGGATTAGCCAAAGGTTTATCAAATGGGGACAGGCCAGAAACATGAGCAAAGAGCACTCAGATAACATTTAGCTTGCCATCAGCAGTGATGTTGCATGGGTTACATCTCATCTGCCCCCAAAGCAAATAGCCCTTTCCAGTGTACGTGTGTGTAAATTGTAGGATCGTGGTAGATAGGAAGGAAAAGTAAGCAATTTCAAGATAAAGACATAACTGCCCAGCTCAGACTGCCTAACGCAGTGCTGGTTCAGTATAATCCTTGTGGTATGCTACTTCTGTGAGTCCTAACAGTCAAAGCAAAGTCCATTGCAATGGTGATAATCTTCTGGCAAACTTGTACGTTTACAACTTATTACCATGTAGAAGAATACGCTGATATCTGAGTTTTATCAGAAAGGGGATCAATGTTTTAATCTCATTTAAAAAACACAAAAGGAAAAGCCTGAGTATAATATAAACTGTACAGGGAAAAAAGTATTAATTATATTCTGTATACTCCCCACACACAAGCATAATAACCACTGTCCTTTTTTACCCTTCACAGAAACCAAGGCTTTGCACAAATACAGTTTTCCCTTGGAATCTCTCAAACACACATATGCCACCTGACACCATCTGCTGCTAAGAAAGCGTCCAGAATGAATGAACTGCACAGCAACCGAAGATGGGTCTATATTTACATACTTACTCAGCCGACATCAAAGATAAGCTTGTTATGGAAATGAATTGAGACCAGGTGTATACAAGATGCAAACTAATTTTCATTGCTCGTGTGTTAGGCTTGCGAATTGAACAAGCTGCTCAGGCCTCTCTGGAATTCTCAGCTCATCTCAAAAGTACAGAGCAAGTATGATGTTGTTGGGGGGAAACCGCCGTTCTGCTATTAATCTTTTACACAGCAAAACCAGTATGAATAGCTAAAGCCACTACGTGGAAATCAAACACGGAATTTTTCTTATTCTCAAAGCGCCTGTCAGTCAAAACTCAGTATACGCTGACTGCTTTAGTGAAACTCAGTGTGAAACCCAACTCCAGGAAACAGCGAGCTCCAGCCAGGGCATGGCCACAGTATGCTCTATACTCCTCAAGTAATCTTGACTTCTTTTCCTCCTCACAGCATTAAAGACGGCAAAGAGAAGCTTCTCTAGAGCCGCTACAGTCCTTACGTCCCAACAGGCTGAAGCAGGAACGCTGCCACAAGGACCAAGCATCTTTAGAAGGCGAAGCAAGCAGGGAGAGAGTGATAAACCACCAGCAGCTGATCTCTCCGCACACCGCCAAGCAGCCTCTGGGTGACGCTGGGATTTCTACAGCCTGCTACAGCCAGCGCAACTACTTTAAGCCTCCCAGAACCTGGAGGAAAGTCTCCTTCAAGCCCTCCCTGAGCTAGCTGGACCAAGCCAAAAGTCAGCCACAAGGTAACATTACTCACTCCAGCCCCTTACAAAATCCCACTTGTAACAGTATGCAGGGAGCTGCGGCGAAGACGGCAAATGCCCACGGAAGCTTGGCTGCCTCCCACCACTCCGGGCGGCCCCGCGGGCGGCCTGCCGTCCCCGTTCCCTTTCCCTGGGGGGCGGCCGCCGGGGGAAGGGGCCAGGAGGCTCCCTGAGGGGGAAAAGCACGGCGGGAACGATCGCTCCTTACCTGTGGTTAAATTGTCATTGATCTTCAGGGGCACCCTTAAGATGTAGACCAGGAAGAGCATGATGAAGAACCACAGCGTCCAGAGATACGTCCAAGACCAGACGATGCAAGACTTCAGCTGCTCCAAAAACCCTGTCCCAGCTTCAGCCATGTTTTTGGAGGAGGGAAGAAAAAAAAAGGGCAAAAAAAAAAAAAAAGGCAACGAGCAAAAACCCAACCCGAGCCCTGCTCTCTGCTGCCACAACCTCTCAGCGTGCATTTGTGGGATGATTCACGCCTCCTGGAGCCGGCTCCCCCCGGCCGGCCGCACGCACCGCCCGCCGCCAGGCGCGGCCCAGCGCGGCGCTGCCAGGGCCCGCGGGGCACTCGCCCTTCTCCCCGCCCACTCGCCTGCTCTTCCCGCGGTCGTCGGAGACGGCCCCGGGTGAGGGCTGGGCCGCTGAAATGGACACTCCGCAGCTGCGACGGGTCCCCAAACCCAGCTTGGTGGGTGAGGGCCGTGCTGCGGTGGCAGCTGCAGCCCTCCTCCGGGCGGGCTTGGCACCCCGACTGCACGCCGCTCCCTGCGCTGGCAGCGGCCGCATGATGAAATGCGGGGAAACGGCGAGAGGCTGAGGAGAAGCGCGGGGCGGGGGGGGGGGGGGGGGGGGGGTTGGGGAGGGGAAGGAGGCTGTGCAACTTTTTCTCGTCTTTGCGATCTCGAAAGCATTTCAGACAGTATTTTCACCACGCAACAGGGCTTTACGCCTGAAAAGGGCTCGCGTAGGATGGCCTTTTGCAGTCGACTCGCGTAAGCGTCTTGCTAGGATAACACGGCGGGCGCAAACGCGGGGTGTTGCCGGCGTACACAATGCCCGGCAGAGTCCTGAACGGTGAAGCTTCCCTCCACCCCCAGAAGATACTGTGTGGCACAAGATGCGTCTCATTAAAACAGGGTCGATAAAGGACTACCTTCTAGCCATGATACTGTGTGGCACAAGATGCGTCTCATTAAAACAGGGTCGATAAAGGACTACCTTCTAGCCATAAAATTGCACTTTTTGGCGACACGTTTGTCCCATGAGTCTCTCGATGAAGTATTTAAGTCTTCAGGTAACAAGGTTTGTCAACAGAAATGACGAAACGTCAGAGGCCAACTAACATAACTGATCTCACCTGTCTTGGATGTTACACAGGCTACAGCCAGCAAGTCTTCACCGACCACGTATCGCAGGTTGTTTGGATCTCTCTCCTTTGTTTCCAGAGTCTCTACTGAGTAGGATGATATTTCCAGCATTTTAAGAATCAAACACTAAATTCTTTAGCAGTGCCAAACGAGCAAAAAAAAGCTTGGAGAATTTTTCCAAGTGGCAATAGCCACTTTCAATCCCAGGAAAAAGTTGTCATGGAGAAAAACATAGTAGCTTTCCCATAATGTTTACAATACCTAAAGATATTAAACCAAAATAAAACTGTAGTTGCCTAAATTGTTATCTTCTCATAACAAAAGCAAAGGCACCAAATTCTCTGTTCCAGACTATGCTACAGGAGAGGGAGCTGGATGGGGAACACCCTCTGTGGCTTGCGCATTAGATGGTGACAGGATCTTCTGATTAAGGAACTGAGGGGTCTCTGTATCAGAATTTTGGTGTAAGACTGGAAAAAGTTTTCCTGGCTAATCACAAAACTTATAAAATTAGAATTATGGATTAACTACAAAAAGGTAACTTAGAATTTAATTACATACCAAAGAAAACTACATTTCAAATATTTCACAGTATCACCAAGGCTGGAAGAGACCTCACAGATCGTCAAGTCCAACCCTTTAACACAGAGCTCAAGGCTAGACCATGGCACCAAGTGCCACATCCAATCCTGCCTTGAACAGCTCCAGGGACAGCAACTCCACCACCTCCCCGGGCAGCCCATTCCAGTAGCCAATGACTCTCTCAGTGAAGAACTTTCTCCTCACCTCCAGCCTAAATTTCCCCTGGCGTAGCTTGAGGCTGTGTCCTCTTGTTCTATTGCTGGTTGCCTGGGAGAAGAGACCAACCCCCACCTGGCTACAATGTCCCTTCAGGTAGTTCTAGAGAGCAATGAGGTCACCCCTGAGCCTCCTCTTCTCCAGGCTAAACAACCCCAGCTCCCTCAGCCTCTCCTCATAGGGCTGTGCTCAAGGCCTCTCTCATAGAATCATGGAATCAACCAGGTTGGAAGAGACCTCCAAGATCACCCAGTCCAACCTAGCACCCAGCCCTAACCAATCAACTAGACCATGGCACTAAGTGCCTCATGTAATAAAGGTGAGAAATACTGAACACACTAGTCACATCTGAAAGAAGTCAACATTATTCCATCGTGTGGTAATTTATAAATCAAAAGATTCATCTCATGGCTTCTTAGGTATTCTTAGTAAATCCAAACCACTGGGCAATTTCTTTCACTTTTACAAACTGCTCTACATGTTTTAGTTATATAATACAAGCAATACTATTCTGAAAATTAACTGTGAATCAGTTTCTTTTATGGATGGAAGAGAGATGGTTTATGGACCTTAAAAAAAAATCACTTTATTTATAAACACCTTTTCCTTTTCACTGTGTTAGCAGCTTTTTACTGAAAGGCTATAGTGGACTGTGTTACTTTCTACAGCTATGCTTTCTTTATGCACCTTTATTAATAGAAGACCAAAATGCTGTGAACTGTGCCCACTTAAAAAATGGTAATTCATTTTATGCCTTTCTTCCTTTAAGCTCTGCTTCTTCTTCCCCTGGAATACAGCAGTTATTAATGCCTTGCAGTAACTTTATGCATTTAATTTCTGGATCTCTAATGTTTTTACAGTGAGCATAAAGTATTTAAAAGCCAGGCTGCCAACAGAGTCTGACACTTCAAGCTCCCTGTAGCACACTTGAATGGATTTCCCATTTGGAATAATAACAACAACAATAAAGATAATAAAGATTATAAAGTATGAAGAGGAATTTCCCACTGGGGTATCTTGGATCACGACAAGCTGGTGCATTCATGACAGATCATTATTCCTGTTGTCCCTATTAAAGAAGCACCTGTGCAGAAGGATCAAGAGCACAAGTCTTAGGAGTGGCTGAGGGAGCTGGGCTTGTTTAGCCTACAGAAAAGGAGGCTCAGGGGAGACCTTGATCTCTGCACCTACCCGAAAGGAGGCTCTAGCAAAGTGGGTGTCAGTCTCTTCTCTCAAGTAGCAAGTGATAGGAAAGAAGAAACAACCTCAAGTTGCATTAGGTGAAGTTTAGCTTGGACATTAGGAAAAAAATCTTCACCAAAAGGGTTGTTAAGCATTGGAACATGCTGCCCTGGGAAGTGTGAGAGTCGCTATCCCAGGAGGTATTTTAAAAGACCCATAAATGTAGAGCTTAGGGACATGGTTCTGCGATGAACTTGGCTGTGCTAGACTAGCGTTTAGAACGGGAGATCTTTCCAACCTAAACAATTCTATGATTCAAGACAAGTTCACAGTTCAGCCTCTGTTTCACACAAATTATCTCAGCTCTGTTCAAAAGGAATGCCAAGCGTGAATACAAAACCTTAAACATGCATTTCACAAATCAAAGCAATAAACTGTTCAGTACAGTGAATAGATTGGATTTTATTAAGTGTCATCTGGCCCCAGGCACTTATTTGTTAAGTCAAGATATGACAGAATACAGAATACAGAATTTGCAATGATATATCATATCATAGAATATCATAGAATCAACCAGGTTGGAAGAGACCTCCAAGATCATCCAGGCCAACCTAGCACCCAGCCCTATCCAGCCAACTAGACCATGGCACTAAGTGCCTCATCCAGGCTTTTCTTGAACATCCCCAGGGATGGTGCCTCCACCACCTCCCTGGGCAGCCCATTCCAATGCCAATCACTCTCTCTGGAAAATCCTAACATCCAGCCTATACTTCTCCCAGCACAACTTGAGACTGTGTCCCCTTGTTCTATTGCTGGTTGCCTGGGAGAAGAGACCAACCCCCACCTGGCTACAATGTCCCTTCAGGTAGTTCTAGAGAGCAATGAGGTCACCCCTGAGCCTCCTCTTCTCCAGGCTAAACAACCCCAGCTCCCTCAGCCTCTCCTCATAGGGTTTGTGTCCCAGGCCCTTCACCAGCCTTGTTGCCCTTCTCTGGACATGTTCCAGCACCTCAACATCTCTCTTGAATTGAGGGGCCCAGTCTAGTTTTAAATTCTGCCTGCCTGATCTTTTTAAGCACTAAGATCCAAAGTACTTCAAAAAGCATTTGTTATGTTGTTTTGTTTAAAAAAAAACCCACGCTTTAAATTATCATCTGCCTGCCTATTTCAGAGATCAGTACCTTCTTCTAGACCCACAATGTACAATCCCATTGGAGCCTGGCTTTCAAATGAGATTGCATCAGATTTCTTGGCAGCGAGGAGACAGCCAGGCACAGTTGTTGAGGACATTCAGAAAGGGCACCGACAAGACCTACATCAGCTCCAGACATCTGTGAGTGCTGGGAAACGTTCAAATATTCTAAGCAACCAGACACTCCCTTGACCTTCAGCTGATGCCTGGTTAACATTTGAATCCAGCTAAGCAGCACCATGTCCAACACCTTTTAATCTACATCCAAATTAAATAACAATATAGACACATGCATGCACATGTATATATCTACACGTGTATCTATACACACCTACACACATATGTATGTAGTACACCTACTAAACAGATGCATATCAAACAGTATCAGAGATGAACTGGAGATGGCAGTCTAAACTGGAGTCAGTGACAGTGAGCAGGAGCCTGACAATACCAGTGAAAGCGCTGTAACAGAGTTCATGGAATCCCTTATCCAGCACTTTTTGGACATACCAAAGTCTCAATGAAATGGCTTAAATACATGTAAAAAAATCTGATTTCAGCTGAAGCACACAGCCCTTAAATTTTTTTCTTTTCATTCTTTCTTAGCATATTTTCTGTTCTCCAGACTGTGACTATCTTTTAATGAAAATATAAATTAAGCAAAGATATTTCAGAAGTATGCAACTTCAGACTTTTAAGCAGCATGTCCAGGCTGAAGTTTCTGTTTGCTATTGTAGAAGTGAGATGTTATGGTATTACAGGAACGTTCTTCAGCTTAGAGGAAGACAGGAATATTTAAAAATATGCCACTATGACTAATGAGGAAAGGTCAAATAAACATTCACATGCCTTAAGCATCACTTGTCGAAAAACTTTCTTCTGGATTACTTTCAAAGCAGTACGAAGGTGGGAAGACAAGGATGAAGTTCTGCCCGTTTCATTGTTTCAGAAAGCAGGGGAGCAGTTTGAGGAAGCTGAATCTCCAGATTCCCCATGATCTCTTTAAGCTGGAGGAGGATGGAGCAATGACAAGAAAGCAAATTCCTCTAAACTCTGTCAGAGTCCCTCTGCCAGAAAACAGAGATCTAGAATGTGCCTGGGCAGTTGTAAGAGAGGGAGAAAACACCACTTCAAAGTGGAAAGAAAATCAATATGCAAGCTGCTGTAATTGCAAGACAAGTCACAAAAACTGGGTTAGAACTACCTCAGTTAAGAATCAGATATTAATGTACAGACAAGGCAAGAAAAGATGTTCAACTTGGAACAGTGCTTCAATATTTTCAGGTAGTGTTTGAAATGGGCTGCTTGGGGAGGTGGTGGAGTTGCCGTCCCTGGAGCTGTTCAAGACAAGATTGGATGTGTCACTTGGTGCCATGGTCTAGCCTTGAGCTCTGTGGTAAAGGGTTGGACTTGATGATCTATGAGGTCTCTTCCAACCTTGGGGATACTGTGTGATACTGTGAAATAAATATTAACCAGAAAAAAAACCCAAGAAAACAAACAAAGAAACAACCCAAACCAACTCCCTGACCTTGTGTTCTTTTGCTTTTTTCTTTTCCTTAGCAAATTTCCTTTGTCCCTAAAAATGAGACAGGAATTCCACTGTGACTATCAGCACACCAAATACACTTATTTGCTAAAGCACATTGAAATATAGTTCTTTGTTTTTAAAGCCCATGGTGATATCCCTCAGTAGCACAGAGATACTTGTGTGGAGTAGATGGACACACACATTCACTGAGGCATTCTATGAAGATCCTTTATAAAAATCAGGTGGTGGACTGAGACACATCAGTATTTGTACAAAGTGCTACGTGCTTAGGATTCATAAAGGAATCATGTGAGCTGTGAGGTTGGCTCCTGGTCAGAAAAGAGCTCTTGGCAAGTCAGAGTCTGGCATCTGCAACCACACATGTTCTGTGCATCACAGGAGGCAAACAAGGCAGTGGGGGAAATGGGGAGGCAGAGACAGATGGTGCAAAGCCTGGAGGAAACCAGTGCTGTTTTCTTCCTTCCCTCTTTAGGTTGAGGAGCAGGACAGGAGTTCAGCTCCCCACATCCATGCCTTGGACTGAAGCCAAACAAATTTGCCCCCCCCCCCCGCCCTTTTTTTTTGAAGATAAATTTGGTGGTGCAGATGTTTGGTATCTTGTATTTTTTTCCCTTAAGAAATAAAGGTATTAACAGTGGTCTTAAATTTACTGAGCATTGATACTAACTGAATAATCAGACCTTTTTAAGAAGAGAAGGTCTCAATTCCTATGCTCTGAAATCTGCAATTATCTGAGCGTAGCTAATTTGTCCCTTACTATTTGTCAATACAGCATTTTTACCACTTCTGTATAGGTAGAAACTCAGAAATCCACTGACAGTTCTATTTTACTTAATCTCCAGAAACTCAGATGAAGGAAATTGAGCAGTCACAGTGCTGAATCATTCACAGACAATTATTGTTGCTTGAGGCTGGCAGCTATTATCAAACATAAGAACAGCTCTGACTGTAGGCAAATAGGGATTGAGCAAGCAGCACATCTGCCATGGAAGAAAGTAGCATGCAAATGGCACACAACTGCCTCATATAGAATCACAGAATCATAGAATCAACCAGGTTGGAAGAGACCTCCAAGATCATCCAGTCCAACCTATCCCCCAGCCCTATCCAGTCAACTAGACCATGGCAATATGACAGCAACATCTGGCTCCAGAGCCAAATCTTGTTAAACCTTTGCAAAATCAGGTACCAAAATACCTTATGGCCTTCCCTGAAACAAGTCTTTCCTCCTGGGCCTGCTTGTCCTGCCCCTTCACATCCATCCAGTCCATCATAGTTGATAAAACCTCTCCGTGCAGATGATGGAGCCTCCATCTTCTTTCCCTCTCCACAGACAAGGTCTCTATGAGCTCGTCTTTACATTTGGGCCATAGAACAATTGTCTGCCCTACATGTTAGCTTCATCACATCCTTCTTTCTGCTCTTCAGTCTCTTTAGTTTGCTGATTTGTCTCCCTTCTGCACCCAGAATTCAAATTTCACATCCAGTTCCTTTCTCAGAGCATCCTTTTATCCAGTCCATCCTGTCTCTCTTTCATTTTAGTAATGATGCAGTTACTATTCCAGGTTTACCTCATTATACTTAGGTTACAATATTGTGGAAAAAGGAGGAATGTTCTGAGAACATGTGTGCAATAACCTCTAAACAGAACTGGGTAACACAACCCTGATGTAATCTCTTAAGAAGAGAGTTCTGAAAAGGAAAAACAATGATGCCCATTTCTTGACTAAAAGTGGCCCAGCTGCAAAAGTGATGTTTCAGAGTAAGCCTGGCCTAAGACTTCAGCTATCCACTCTGTAAATACTCATGATGAAGCCTATGGGCAGTGCTTCTCACTTCTAAGGTGGTTGGGGAATGCGGCCCTTGTCTATAAAACTTTTTTGGTTCAGTTAACAAGAACTGCCAAATCCTGCAGCTTCTCTCAGGCCCTGCATGGGCAGGAGATAGGTCCAGGAAAGAAATAATGCCACTTGCAATGGTTTAGCCCAAGGACTAACTGCCCCATTCTTCCCCCACTCTCTCTCCCATGTCCTCTCTCCTCACCAGGATATAAAGGGAGAGAAAAAAACCCAAAACACAGGCAGCTGATTTACACGGAATGTTTTACTCTCCTCTATAAAGGTAACAGTTACACTAGTACATAGAGAGAACAGAAGGAAAAGGGAAAGGAATACCCATCTGAATCCTTTAACAGGCAAAAATCAGCTGCCTACTCGAGGACCAAAAAACCCAGCCTGACCTGCTTGCTCCTTCCAGGGAAGTAAAAGCACAGCTGTAAATGCTCTAGTTATAAATTCATGATTCTGATAGTGGGGAATACACATATTATGTGGTTCAAACCATTACACTGCTAGTATAGACACCTGAAATGCCCTACATCCTAAAACAAAGCTTGGTGTTAATTGCTGGTGCCAACTTCATACCTTCCCTTGAAGTGGAATGCTCTCATTTGTTTCAAGAACCACATACCAAGAAGAAGTTTCATTGATTTCACAGAATGCCTTCCTTCTCTTAATAGTAATCTGAATAGCTCCTATTGCTTTTCTTCTGCATTACTCAAATAGAATCTGTGCTCTAGCCAAACTCAGACCTAGGTCACTTCTACAATATAGATATGCTTTTAGGTAACTTTTTTTTATTTCAGCCTCTCTCCAATTGTGAGGAACACAGAGTAAAGTGATGAGGTCCCACCTTGTCTGAGAAGACTCTCTTCTCCTGCCTCCTGATGTTAAGTCCAAAGTAAAATGACTTTCCCTACCTGAGGGGTGGTTGTGGCCAGGAAGAGGTTGCTCTCTTCTCTCAGGTGGCCAGCGCCAGAACGAGAAGACACAGCCTCAGGCTGCGCCAGGGGAAATTTAGGCTCGAGGTGAGGAGAAAGTTCTTCACTGAGAGAGTCATTGGACACTGGAATGGGCTGCCCGGGGAGGTGGTGGAGTCGCCGTCCCTGGGGCACTTCAAGGCAAGGTTGGACGTGGCACTTGGTGCCATGGTCTAGCCTTGAGCTCTGTGGTAAAGGGTTGGACTTGATGATCTGTGAGGTCTCTTCCAACCCTGATGATACTGTGATACTGTGATAACTGCTGCTAGCTTATAACTCACTATTATAAGAATACAGCTCTGAATTTACTGCACAACTACTTAGACAGCGTTAGTTGAGACCAATACACGTAAGAGCAAGGTGGGTGACTGCAGTCCCAGGAAACACTGTACATTTCATACATACCCCCATCAGCTTGTTGAGAACAAAGTGTGTTTGTACTCAAGCACCAGATGATTTCTGCAGTCTGACCACTCAGCACATATCCCTGGCCCCTTTTACTACCTTGTATTGAAATCCTACGATAGATAATTATTCATTCTCTAATGGTTCCTTTCATGACACTTGCCACAACAGCAACGAGTATTTTATACAAACTTCTTCCATCTCTTGCAAGCAGAAAGCTGTGATGGAGAAGAAGCAAGACTAAATATAGTCACTAATATGGGATAATCTTGTGCTTCGCTGACTACTCACCACATCACGCATGTTGAACTCCAGCCTCACACCAGTCAGAAGCTGCAGCAGACTCACAGCAAAGGAGGATTGGAAGAAACACTAAATGGAGACAAAATTCTCCTAAATCCCAGCAGTTGCTGCTATGTGAGAAAAAAGGTGGCGGCTCTACAGCTGTAGGGTAAGAAGAGTGCTGCAACAGCTAAAAGACACCAAAGTCAGAGCATGAAGGCAAATTTCACTTTTTGTAATGTCTACCTTAATACAGTTAACACTGAAGCCTGACAAGAACTTAGGAGAGGAAGGAGAATATTTATCATTAGGAATTTCTTTCTGAGTGTACAAATCTCTGCCTTGCCACATTGTAGAATAAAAAACAAGATAAGCTTTTGTTTTCCTGTTCAAGGAGTTTAAGGTTTCCCACATTGCTATTGTTCAGAAACCTTCCAATTGAATACCTGGGCTTCTTTAACAGCTGTTTTTTGACCAGTCATGTTTTTGCTACTTTGTTCCTCTTTTTACAACGTAGTGAAAGACTTACAAAGCCTACCAATTTTATAGCATCTGAGAACTGGCTTAATAATGCAAGCATCATGTAAAATGAAAGGAGGAAGAAGCTTTTTTCTTCTTGCTACTTAGTTTAAAACTGCTAATGGCTGTGAAAGCCCAGATTTCTACTCCAGTTGCTTGCACAGATATTAACCTGTCAAGCATCTGTTCTTCATCTGAATATCAATTTTGTAATTAACTTCCTTTTCCAACCCTCTTTTTGCAATTTCCAAATTACATGGAAGTTACTATGGCACAGCTAGACCAATGGGAGAAAGAGCTGCTATACAAATAACATCTCCAGGAATTTTCACTGTAGTAAGACAGACTCTGCTAGGATAGGAGAAACAGCTCAAGCATCACTTGAAGCACACTTGCCATTTTTAAGGTACAGGTCCAGGAACAGCACGTGCACCCAGACAGGTGGGCGGCAGAGGCACTGTGCACTGAAGACTTCTGTTGCAAGTACTCTGCAAGCCTCCATCACAATTGTGTTCCTGGAATGAAGATTTGAATTAACTGACCCTTTCCCAGATCTGCAGCACCAGGATCCCACTCTTCAGTCTAAACAGACTTGGCCCCTTTCTTTCCTCAGGAAAACTGTAATAGATCACGTTCTCGCACCTCTTACAATCTTACTGACACGACCTGCATTGTAACTGGATGTACTACCAAACCTGGGACTCTTAATGCAGATGGTGTCTTCTAGCACCTTCCCAGCACAGCAAGAACTTAAACATTTCTGCCTTTAGGGATCTAACTTTTAGTACCCAGCTACTGGAACAGAAGGCAAACACCATCATCCAGCAGCCAAGAAAGGCAGTACACTGGGCAGGAAGGCAGCTCAAGCAGACAGAAGAAAAGCATTTTAAATCCCTGCAGCCCAAGAGAACAAAATATATTTTTGTTGTACTCAAGAGCTTGGAGCTGGGATTTCTTTCAGTTAGCTTCATAAAGCTATTTGCAAATAACTTTTATCTGCAAAAGAGAAGATATAACTAGCTAAAAAATCTTGGCTAAGAACATATCCTCTGAGGAGACAAAGTCTCTTCTTCACTTCATGAGACCCAAAACTCTCTTCTGTACATCTGAGAAATGTAGGCTGGGTTCCAGATGTACCATGAGTGGTAACTTGCCCTAGCGGCATGCTGCTATTTGCCCAACCCTTTGAAGACATTTTCAATTGATAAGACAGAGATCACAAGCATGTTTTGCTGAACTGCTCCTCACAATGCTGCTTATCTTGCATTGTGTATGCAGTATACACTTGATGTAGAACAATGTTAATCAGCACATTTAAATACAAAACTGAAATGAATTTTTACAGCATACGATTATTAACTTGTGGTGGTGTCCCCCTAAACCAGCCAAACACTTAAAAACATTTACAAACACTATAAGCTGGAAGTTGTTTCAAATCTTATTTCAAGCTACAGCCAGTCAAGCCAAAGTCCCTATGTGCTCTTCTTAACGTTTGAGTAAACCTAATGGATTTGCTCTTGCACAACCTTATTTATTTGCAAAGAAAAGTCTAAATGTGTTTACAAAATATGTGCTTTAAGGCAAGCATTACTACTGTCACCTTCTTCATGCTGTGCAATACCCATTATGGGTAAGCTGACTTAAGAAGCAGAAGAAAACATTACTAATAAAATCTACCAAATTCATTTTCACAGAATGAATAAAGTATATATGCACAGTTCCATTCTTTCAGCTGTGGGGGAAAAAAAATTACCTTTTTTTGTTTGAATCTGATGCAAATTTTCCCCCTTAAAAAAAAAAAAAAAAAAAAGAGTTCAGGGTTGACACTGTCACACAAAAATTGACACTTCAAGGTTATGAACAAACTAAGTTTAATCTATGCCTAGTTTACAGTTGCATCAGAGGAAGCAGAGTTTGATTCTTTCCAAAAAATGAATGCAGCAGAAGCTACTTCCATGTCAGCAAGGAATTCAGTATGATGGGAGTGAATCCATAAAATCAAACAGCTGATGTTTGGCCTCTATGTGTAGAGTCTGCTAATCTGAAGGCCAGGTTTAGTCTGACCCTCCAGATATCCTCAACACATAGGAGGTTTCAAGTTGCCCGAAAGAAACGACTGCCACAGACTCGCATCATCGTTAGGAGTTTATTTGGTGCACACTGAGCCCAGTTCCCAGGTCAGAGTTCTCCAAAAGGAAATGAACTCAAGAGCGGCAAAAAACGTTTTGTCAGCCGAACCAGCATGCAGCAAGTGTGAATCAGAAAGGCATTTTACTCCTTAAGCACATAAATGACATCAGTGCAGCTGGAGTCATCTCCTAAGGAGACCACATCTATTAGGACATTCAGTCTCACACAATACTTCTGTGGGCTGAATGACCAGAGTATCATTTACCAACAAACTGTTGCAGTGTTCCAAACTGAACTAGCCAGCAGAACTGTCCTCAGTGTGCACAGCACAATTATCTTCAAAGTCAGTTCAGAAAGAACAATTGCTTAATTGCAGATGCTAAAAATTCCTTCATATAAAAGGGCACTAAGATGCATAAAATTCAATACACTTCATAAATGCAAGCATGTTACAAGTCCATATCATGAGCCATGTCTAGTACATCAACACTCCACAATACAAAGCACAGCTTTAATTGAAAAATGTAATATAAACAAGTAGTAATTCACATTAAGACAATTGCCACAGCAAAATTTCTCAGACAAAGTGCTTTACCCTACATGAAATACCCTAAAGCCTACCAAGCAAACTCTGAAGTTCTCAAACTTAAAAGGGGTGGGGGAAGAAACAAAAGGAGTGTAAGTGACATCCAGTAATTTGAGAGCAATCTAGATGTGCCATGTGCCTCAGCTGATACTCGGATCAGCTTCATCTGGGGAGTCACTACCCCTAAGTAGGATACAGCACAACATTACAAAAAAGTAACTGAATAAATTTACTTATGAATTGCTTTATCGAAGCTCTAACTTATCCACTTTGATGTTTGAGGTGTAAGATTATCTCACAGACTAAAACTTAACACAACAGGAAAAATACAAGTAATACAAATCTACTTATGTCACTCTACTGGTGGAACTGAACCTGTGGGATGCTATTCTTTGAAGATAAGGAATTCAGACTATCAAGGGACTGAATAAATGGAGAGGAGACAGTAATAAGAGTACTTTGCAGTAAAATACCTCTTTATTAGGAATATATTTAAAACTAGCTTTCTATTTCAGGTAAGAAAAATAACATTCTGACTTTCAGCCAGTGCTGACTGGTCATATGCAATATTCTAACAGGTAAAACAGTTATTTGCATGTCATTGCCCATTAACAGTTCTCCTAACTGTCCATTCCATGCCTTTTATCTTGCTCTTAAGTATGCTGAAGCAATTCTTCAGCCAAGGTTTGTATCTAAATCTTAGTTCTGAGACTGACAGACTGACTTGACAGTGACTCAGCATCTGTTATTAGCTCACAAACAGCATTCATAAGCCTTCTTTTAAAGAACACCACGGCTCACTAGCTGGTCTACAAAGACAATTAAAAGGGCAACTCTCCAGAAGACCGTGGTAGAAAAAAATCTCACTCTTCTACTCTACAGTTTAAAACTGTAAAGTAGTAGCAATTTCCACAAACTTCAGTTAATTCTATACCCCTTTATAAGACAGCACAAGAACAGAACACAGGGATATTGCTATTATAATTCCAACAGTAAACAACTTTGTGTGCACATTTTTATACTCAGTACAAGTCTAGCCTTTTGCTATGCTGTAACTTACCAGTTTAGGGCAATTAATTGGATCATGCTGTAAACAGATACAAAACCTTTGTGTAAGCTTTCCTGGTATAGAAGCATGCATAAATACCTGCCTTCTAAAGAAGGAGAAAAATAATAATAAAACCCCCAACTGTTTCATTTCCCATCAGGTGCATGTAATTAGGCAGTATATTTTAAAACAGGTTTTCATCCACTTAAAAATGAAGTCCATGCATTTCATAGAAGTGTTATACAACATTTGTAATAAGTCTGTATTTTTAGGTACCTGATGTCCATTTTCAACAAGAGATCTATCAGATCGGGAAAGTACTCTCCAGACAACTGCATTACTTTTGGTCCTGTAATTTCTTCCATCCTCTGCAGCCAATACGAAGTTAAAGGATACCTGTTTTAAGTAGACTTCTATATGTGGATGTTTCTTAAATGCAGATGGAAACAAAGGACACTGGTAATACAACAGCCTGCAAATAAACTGAGAATAGCCAATAGGCTACAAATTTGTGGCTGTTTTAAGGAGGATTAAAAAAAAATATATATGTAGAACCACCAAAACCAGGCTGCAACAGGAAGCAATCTGATACTCAAATAAATAGAAAATTTGCATTTTAATGTCACATTGAATTTTAGTACATTTCAATCCAAGAAAACAAAAAAATAAACCAACAGACACAGTAATGAGTACAGGATTATATATTACAATATGCCTTGTTATAATACATTTGTGGCTTTGCGATAAAAAAAAACCCTTAAGGGCAGATGGAGTTTGAGCTCATTTAATTGTCAGGGGCAAAGCATTAAATGCATTTCTAAAATAGGTATTTTTATTTAATTGCCAACTCTTAAAACAGCATAGACCTTGGCCTTCCCTTTTTGTTTGTTTTTTTTTTTGGTTAACATGGAGCCAGCTAAATAAGTGTTCTGAAAGTTTTAAACAAAAGAGAAAATGCTTTTCCCAATTTTGCATATAAGGAAAGGACAGATGATTTCAAAACCAGCACCTATGGCTAACTCCATGTCAACACTGACCTAGAACTGCACATTACTGATTCCCAGCAAATTCTAGAAGCTGTCCATTTCACATGAAAACATGAGAAAGGGTTACCATATGCAAAAATATTTTCTGAAACAGTTCTTAACACGTAATTGGAAAACTAAAGGCATGGTCTTTCCATTATTGAAAAAGAAAGTTACAACAGAAACACTAAAGTAAGATATTCAGCTATACTGAAGTTACAATCCTCTGAAAATAAAAGAAGAAAAGGGAAAAAAAGTCAAATTAGCTAAGCTTTGTGCTCTAACCAAACTACTTACAGTGATTTCCAATGGCAAAAGCCCATGCTGACTGGGTGATCTGACAGTTCCAAATACTCTTTATAATAATTTTTATTTGTATACAAGGACACTAAAATGATCCAGTCATGCAATGTTCACTTTAAGCATTCTGCATCTCTTTTCCAATCTTATAGCTAAGGATCTTGTTCCAGTCAATCTTGGTGCGGGTAACTGGCAATTGTCGACGTAAGGCCTTGAAAGTAGTGTCTGACATAGTCTGATAATTCTCACTGATAGCAGTCTGTTAAAGTCATACAAAACAAAGACACATGAAGAACAGAACTAGGATGTTACATAAAAAAAGTTATTGAGTAGTCTGCTACCTCTTAAAACGCTCAATAAAAATATGCCAGATTAAAATATATTTTATGAAGGAAAGCTGTTAAGATTCATACTATGTGAACAAAATTAGTCAAACAGATGCAGTAAACCTGGCCACTGCCTAAGTGATTCACCAAACCACAGTGTGGTTAAGTCACCAGCATGAACGAAGTGTCGATTTGAGTTAGCTTAGACATCATTATTTCAGACACTGGAGTCCTCCACTGTTTCTTCTGCAGGGATGTTAGTCAGTCCACAATATTGCATCAATATGATGCCTATGATACTTGGTAAATATGTATTAAAGACCTTTTCTATAAAAAACTGACAGAACACACTGTCTGAAATTTACCTTATGTTCAAGAACTAAATTAATGTGAATCCACTTTTGCAGAAGACATTAAAAAGTTACACTTTTCTAACTTTAAAATGACTAACAGAAATGTATCATGCTTGCGGTCCATATTTAGAAAGTAGCCTCTAAACAGAACCTGTACAAAACAAATACCCTTAAGGAATACACTAATGCTGAGATCGAAATTGCTGATATTTGATCACACTAGGGATTGCTCTGCTCTCAACCAAAAAATTTCTAATGTAATGTTAAGTAGGTGGGTGCAATCACCACAAAGTATGGAAATGGAGGATAGAGTTAATAGCAGCATCCAATATATTTGTATGTGCATGAAACTGCATTCTCTTAGTATCAAAAGCTTGCTAATTATAGCTAGCTTTGTTGAGGATATGGCAACATTATGAATGGAACTAATGACATTGTTTCCAACATACCTGATACTCATTTTCTGCAGCCTCCACGATTTTTATAAATTCCTTTGCTGTCTGGGCTTCATTCTAAAAAAAAACCAAACCAATGTTTTAATTAAGTCAGATGTAGAGCATGATTCTAAGACCAGTAAGAAAATGTGTTTTTCCTGTAATTATACAGAGTGATGTCAGGTAGACTCCATGAGAACACACTGCCATTTAGTGCCCAAACCAAAACTGAACAAAGCATTCATCCAAAGGGCATATGTTGCATTATGATTATATTTGTATTTCACTATTTTAAAAAAATAGAAATATTCAAAAGCAACAATCTTAAAGATCACCATGGAACTCAAAAATATTTTGATTAAAAATTGTATGGTTCTTGCGCTAGTTTGAGGCTAGCTAGAATGTTTTGGTGAGAAGAACTAGATCATAGGCTGGGAAAGGAAAACAATGGTGATGTCTACTCCCCTCAGAGTCTTGATGAAGAAGAAACGAAAACATTAGATAACACTCTTGCCATTTTCACTCACTTTCTGGCTGGGCTTCTGACTGAGCTACATCTCTCTAACCTCACCTTTCACTCACCTTTGCTTCTTAACCTCTTGGCTGAACCTCTATTCTTCTTTAGGACTGGGGTAAGGTTGAGAGGCGCAGGGGTGGTTGAGAGCCCCTCCTGGAGACTCAGGTTTCTGGGAGGGCAGTTGTGTTTCTGTATTATTTTTTACCTTGTATATTTCTGTATATAATTGTATGTATTGTAAATATCTGCTTGTATATTGTGCTGCTGTAAATAAATAGCTTCATTCATACTCCCAGAGCCAGCAGAGACTAGTCTGGGTAATTTCTAAATTGTGGGGGGGTGAGGAACACCCAAACCATCACAGTTCTGTTAAAAGACATATGGAACAGAACAGCATTTGAAAATAAGACAATGCACACACAAGTCTCTAAAAACATGCAAAGTCTGGATATCATAGAATCAACCAGGTTGGAAGAGACCTCCAAGATCATCCAGTCCAACCTATCACCCAGCCCCATCCAGTCAACCAGACCATGGCACTAAGTGCCTCAGCCAGGCTTTTCTTGAAGACCCCCAGGGACGGTGCCTCCACCACCTCCCTGGGCAGCCCATTCCAATGCCAATCACTCTCTCTGTGAAGAACTTCTTCCTAATATCCAGCCTATACCTACCCTGGCACAACTTGAGACTGTGTCCCCTTGTTCTCTTGCTGGTTGCCTGGGAGAAGAGACCACCCCCCACCTGGCTACAATGTCCCTTCAGGTAGTTGTAGACAGTAATAAGATCACCCCTGAGCCTCCTCTTCTCCAGGCTAAACAGGCCCAGCTCCCTCAACCTCTCCTCATAGGATTTGTGCTCCAGGCCCCTCACCAGCTTTGTTGCCCTTCTCTGGACATGTTCCAGCACCTCAACATCCTTCTTGAATTGAGGGGCCCAGAACTGGACACAGTACTCATTATCAATGTTAAATCTCCAGTACAAATTCAGGAAAACTTAAAGAACAACAGCTAATACAGAAGTGTGTGAAATATGAGCTAGTGCTTCAGCTTAGTCTCCAGATTCAGAATGTTTAGAGATGAACAAATTTGTTTGGGTTTTTTGCTCATATTTCTTGGCTTTGGTCCTCATTCTTAAGTATGCAACTGTGTATTTGTTTTAAAAATAAACCCCAACATATTTAGCTAAAGTGCTTGAAAGAAGTCTTAAGAAGAATGTGAGGGTTCATGAATTTCAAAACTTCCAACTTGGTGTTGGAGACATTTCTAAGGGTGCTTTTGCAGAAGCTGTTCAAAGTTCCAAGTGCTCTTGCCCCATGTGATCCCTTGTTCCTACAAAGGCAAAGACCAAGAGAAAGATGGCAGCTTTGACTAGTGTGTTCAAACTGGAACTGAACGTAGCAGCTGTGAAAGCGCTCCAGAATACCACAAAGAAATGAAGGAGAAGGTGGAGACCAAGTAGAACAAATGAAAGGGGTCTGACTTTTGCATGAACCAAGGCAATTATTTCAAAGGCTGTGTTAATGAAAGGAAAAATTGAGGGGTATGAAGTCTTAATTAGCTCAGAGAGAAATTTAAGATAAGAAAGTACTTGCATAACTCTAACAACAAGAGAATTCTCCAGGGATTTTTTTCAGTTGTGTCCATGGATGGTACAAAATTGCCTCTCTACCAAGCAACAAAAAAAGGGAGTTTTTTGGACTCCCTTTGCTCTACCTACCATTCCTTCTTTGTGAAACAAAAACGTCCATAGCTTCTGACCCTTACAAAGCTCAAAGGCAAGGCTAAAAATTGGTAGCCAGCAGCATGTTTTCTTCTGTTCTAGCAGGAAGTAGAGAAGTGATGTAGAAGATGTTTTTCTACTCTCTAGTCTTCTGCTGCTTTACTAGATTTCAGAACAGCATTACGTTTCTTTCCAATAGAAAGTGAAGCAAAAGCTATTGAAAGGAGAACTTCTTCCACATCTTTCCTGAAGCAACTCTTAGTTGAATTAAAGACTAAACAGATCCCTTCACTCTGGGGCTCACAATCTGCAGTAGGCAAAAGGAGCACTATTTCCAAAGTAGGAGTTCATGTTGCAACATTACTAACTCTTATAACGATACATCTGGTACTATTTGCAAACAATGTTTGTTTTTACCTCTGCTCCTCATTACTGTAACAATCCACTTGGAAAGAAGTTGGAAAAAATGATTTTAACATAAAGTGTGTTATGGTTCTCAAGCTGAAGCATCTGTGAAAAAGCTTTTTGTACAGAAAAGCAAGAGGCTGATGGCACTAGTTACAGAGAGCAAAGAAACACAGGGTGAATACCCACTACTGCTTCTTAAGCGGTGGCATTTGTTACTACTTCCAGCATACTGGTCTTCTCCTAGTAAGCAAAGGAGGCAGTCTCCTAGACACCAAACTACTTAAGTGGGTTATTATAAATTATATCCCCTTCATATTAAAAAAAAAAGTTATATGGGTCCCATGGGTGACCAAAGTTTAAACACAACAGAAATGCAGAATGACTGATTAAACTAATTTAAGCTTTATAATGAAAGCAAATTTAGCTTATATAAGTTGCATGGAAGCAGATGTTTAAAACAAATTAAAAAGCAGTAACTACATGCTAGGTGAAAATGGTACATATTACATATAAAACATTTATACATTAGAACATTAATTCCCATTCATGCAGAAAACAAACTCCAAACTCAGGAGCTTTAAGTTTGCCTCTCGTTTTAAATTAAGAAGTCATTTCAATATACACATTAAGGTCTTTAAAGCTCACTTACAGACACTGTTAGAGAATCCTGTATATCTTTATGGCTCACCAGCTGTACGTTACCATCTTCATAATAGTGAACCTACAGAAATTAAAGAACCTCGCATTAAATGTTACACACCAAAAACATACAGGAAACACAAAGTGTTGCAATATTTATAATAACAAACCTAAACAAACCAAATAAAATGCTGCAGAAAAACAAAGCAAATCGGAAAAGCAAAATGCTGTGCAAGTTAAATGCTGTTCAGGAGGAATAGCAGAGAAGCTACTCTGGGAACATTTTTGTTATGTGCCTTAAGTAGTACTTCACGCAAAGAAGCTCAGGTTTTGATTAGCATCACGATGAAGACAACACACTATTTGCAAGACCTTATTAGAACCAGTGAAACTATATTTGAGAATAGTTTTGGCAAGGCTTCAGGATACCAAGAAGTCATTCTTCTGCTTCACTCAAAAAGTTGGGACACTGCGACATCAAGCTTCCCGTTCTAGATATGCTTGGTTTTGATATTTTCCTCTATTAGATGTGACTCATAACCAAAGCTGGCATCAGTCTAGACAAAGGTGCTTTTTGGGACAAACACTGCCAAGGTTAGACAGCAAAGGATGAACTCTCTTTACTCTTGAAGTGTTTTACCTACAGAACAACTTCCTCCTGCAAAATAATCAAGGAGGAAACCAAAACCTCTACATCAAAACTAACTTTAGTACTTTTAAATTCCATGGGGAAGGATCTGAAAAGATTCAGTTTCTGATAAAACTGCTTGAAAACTTAAAAAATAGGAAGAATAAAGTTATACATAATCATTCTAATTAAATATCATATGCAATACAGAAGTGTTATGCAGCTTGGGACATTCAAAAAGGCATCTTTAAAGATGTTTTACATTTTTTATAGAAGTCAGAACAGCTGATGTTATGAAACATTTGTATCTCACCCTATTATGCAAGGTACCATTTTAATTTGGAGATTAATGCACAATACTGTAATTTCACATAGATTATGGTCATGTGTGCAAGAGACCCTCAAGTTTATAAAATGCAATATATAAAATATGACATAAAGACAGATATTAACATTTAAGAAAAAAATTGGTTTCCTGTATGAGAAAACCATTACTTCCTATGATTCATCTTACATTATTAATTTGCTTGTTGTCCAGTACTTGTTTTCCAATAAACTTATTTTCAAATCAAACATTCCTAGGTGAAACTTCTGACAACCTTTTTAAATATAGCTCTTCCAAGACAGATGAGAAGTGCTTACTCAGTGCAAAACTCTTGAGATGTCCCAAAGAAACAGCAGAACTGAGAGAAATACAAATTTCCCCCTTTTCTGTCACAATCCACTACAGAGGGTCAAAATCTCCCCTGTGCTCTGAGGCCAACATCAGCACAAACATCTTATCTGTCTCACCGAGTCACATTCTTGGCAAACACTTAGGCCTAAAACCTTAACACAAATGAGAAGTGAAATCTAAGTCTGGGATGTGTTATCTTACACAAAATATGAGAAGCAACTGTTCTGTACTATACCTCACTGCTGACATCCTTACAGAATGCTAGGTCTGGGCTCAGAAGGCTACAAGAAGGATGGTGTTTTATGAACAGAACCTCTTGAAAAGATTAACTAAAGAGGGATGAGAATAACAAATTATCTAAGAGATAAAATTAGTAACCAATACATGCACAATTGGAGCACATCAGGCACCACAGGGATTTTAATTTTAGTAAAAGGTAAAAACCATAAACAATACAGTAAAAGGTACAAAAAACCCCAAATAAAAACATGACAAAAAACCCCAAACTGTTGCAGTTCTCCCTTTACATATAATTAAAACTTAATCAAGCAATGGAAGAGATTAAGACAGTTGAGAATCTCCTATATTAGAATTTGTGGAAATGACCTTAAAAATATTGAAGATAGCTGAAGCAGTAGGTGATGCTGGAAATTTCCCCTAACTTAATCATCATAATCTATCATAACAACTTTACCAGAAACAGGCTGTATTGCTGTCAAAGATTCAGTACTCTGAAATTTCACTTATGTGAGGTCATATTCTTGATTATTTTGCTCCCAAATACACTGCAGAAATTGTGCACAATTCCTAAAAATGTAAAGCTCAGTTCAAAATGCCTTGGTGAAACTAGTTCCTATATGAGCAGAAGATGTAAGACTGCATCACTCCCCAGAACATAGATTTTAATTAATGTAAAGAACTATTTCATTAATTATGTGAAATAAAAGACAAAAATCAACTGGTGTCCAACTCAAGATGCTAAATAAAACCTAAGTTCCCTATTCAGGCTATCTTCTAGGCTACTTGGTTAACCTTCCCCAGAATTAGGTAGATTGCCTGTTCTGGAAAATCTTTTAAGACATTTAGCCAAAAGTGCATTCCGTGGAGAAAAAGCTTGCTTTTCTGCAAGCTGGATTTAAGTGAGTTTACTTGGATTTACAAAGTTCTGAGATGCCTAGAAGTTACTTAAGGCCCTTACCATGACTGCCTTAATCTGACAACATAACGTCCAAGTGTTGATGGTCATTCCAGCTGTTACTGAATTTGCCCTAGAATGGGAAATCAGATTCAGACCCCCAGCTTGGGTGGATCTGAACACACTTACACATCCTAAAATAATTATGGCTAGAAAAACATTTCATTGTATCTGCCTTCTGAAGTCAAGTCTCAGAGTAGTAAGGAAGTGCAAAACTCGTAGGGGTGTGAAAAGAGCAGGAAAAGGGAACTTGACTCTACATCTTGTAAAAATATAATAAAGTACCATGCTCAAAGCCAGACTGCACTACGTTTCTAGCTCCTGATCACAGAACTGTTTTTAAAAATTCTATGTGTACACATTCCAGGGAACCAACCCAGGAAATTAAAAGTCCCTCTGTCCACCACATGATACCCAGACTTCCTCTGGTCTCAAGACTTCTTGCATTCCTGCTTGGATTCCTGAGTGCCCAATAGTCAACAGGAAGGGCAAATTTTGAATGAAGATTCAAAAATTTCAGATGGTGGAATAACTGAAGCTAAAGTTTTCCATCTTTCTGAACAATAGGGAGGGTAACATGGAAAAACCCTGCTATTAGCAACTAAAAAGAAAAAAAAAAATCTACTTCAGCAGGGACCTACCCTCAGGAAAGGCTTGTATCGCTGCCAGTTCAAGAGACAGGGAATCAGAAACCTCAGTGAAGCACAGGTAAAGGCACATGCCGAGCTGAGGTGAATACACCTTCTGAAACTTTCTGCATTAAACACGTATTTTTTCATAAGAATTAGCTAAGTATGTGGTTAAGTCACTAACATGGAGTTGAATGGGCATCTCTGCTTTGCTTATTTAGTCCCAAATTCTCTTATAATACTTAATACATTGATCCATAGTCTCCCTTCATAAGAACTGCAGACTTTACTGATCATGCCACAGTTTGAGATAAGCATACCTGAATTTTCAAGATGCCAGCCACTTGAGTGGTTGAAGGGGTGATTGTAAACTTCCATTCTGACCTCCAACGGCCATTCCTTAAAAAAAAGCAAACCAGAAATTAGATGTCACCCCACTGGTTAAAAAAAAACAACCCAAAGTACAATTGGTAGTCAAAGGACAACAGAGAATTAAGTATGATGTGCAACTACACACGCACAACTTTTTCCTGAAAGATCTGGCCCCATAATACATCAAGAAGAGAATGGTCCCTCAAGATACTTAAACTCAGCTCTGGTTGATGACCAAAAGTATTTGTCAGTAAGAACCTTTTAACAATGACATTTTATTTCTGAAAATACCTAAACCCTCCAACGTTCAGTCCCTCCTTAGGTATACATGGGCAATATTCTGTTTCTGGGACCCACACGACTTGCCAAAGTCACACTTCACACATTTCAAGCTGTGAAACTCGAGTGCAAGACTTTCCACTATGCTGAACTGTAACTAGGCCTTGCAGCTCCTCTAGCATTTCCATTCCAGGATAACTATTTCCTTCTAGCTTTCTTCCACAAACGCAGTATCTTTGCCAACTTGCTTAAAAAGGTAGTTTCAAACAACTGGGAAACAGTACAGGGAGACTGTAGTCTCACCTCACTTCTTTCATGCAGACTAGTTAATGAGGTTAGTGGATTAGAAGATTAGTACATCAGAGCTCCATTAAGAATGCACTGCACCTGTCTCTTGATTCCTCCTTTGTTTCACTTAAGGAAACAAAGCTGATACTATGAGTTTCAACCCTACTAATGCTAGGTGTAATTCTGGTATATTCAACAAGGGGAGAGAAAGAGATAAATACTTTTAAGTTAACAGTCACTAATAGATCTATATTAATGCATTGCAGATACTAACATTTTTAAAACCAACGGTTATTATTTCAGGCAACATCCAAATTACAGATTATGACTGAAAATTCAGACTAAGGCAAATAAGAAGCTTATTGGCATCATTAAGAGAAGTGAAATGATCACCTGACATAGTGACACTGACATTACTGGTATCTTATACACCAACCCATTAATTATAAGAATGCTTACACGCTGAACTACATTTTAGGTACAATATTATTTTTTAAATGCATGGAATTCAATGACTAATTATCAGATTTGTCTGCTTCTTAATCACTTTGTGGTCCATGAAGTTAAGAACACCGCAATGTTTCCACTGTGGGATTATCTTTTTTGTCCTTAAGATGCTATTCCAATAAAAAGAGTTCAAGTTCAGAGAGATCATTCTGTAGGAAATCTTTTCAAGTTAAAAACATGTCATAGGATGGTAATGGAGTCAGTATCCCTGGAAGCATGGAAAAAAAACAAATATGTGGACACTGCATTTGAGGACATGGTTTAATGGCCATGGAGGCATTAGGTTGATAACTGGACTTGCATCTTAAGAGATCTTTTTCAACTAAAATGATTCTATGATTACTTTCTTCACATCTGCTAACTTTGGCTGTTTTAAAAGAAATTAATTGTTCTTCCTTCTTTCACATCCTACTATGTTGACGGTATTTCAGTAAATGACAGAACATGTTTCTTTGGCATGTATTGGTTTTCTAATGTCAAATAAACTTGCTTTCATGGTGGGTTGCCACAAAAAAATTATTGGCTGTGGCTTGGGTTGTGTATCCTGACATACAGGTGGATACTCGAGGAGCCTAGGTAATTTTTAATCCATTCCTCTATTCCCACATCTCCCACACCAACACATATTTATTAAAACATGCTAAGAATGGGAATAAAAGCCCTGTAAACTTCATAGAAACATGGTCAATATTTACCCACAGATGTCCAACCACGATTTTATTAAAAAAAACTTTTAAAAAAGATTGTTTTATATCTGTTCCTCTTCTTTAAATACTGTAATATTAAAGTAAATGTTTGGAATACCAAAATTTATTAATACTTCTGATTTTAAAAGAAAAAACAGTATTATTTCAAGTTACTTTTAATATTGATTTAAAACACACTGACTAGCCAAGGTAAAGCCATTAGGAGAAATTATTTATTAACTGTACCAGTGCAATTAAAATCTGTGGAACAATATACTGGGCAAACAATTTAACCTATACAGGCATATTGCTGTGCATATGTAATATTCACCTTCAGCATCATAAACCAAAGATTTCTGCACTGCCATGGGATTACTTGTTATAACTGCAAGCAGATGCAAAATAGCAAATTAAATAATAATGAAATACATTTCTTCAGACAACTGCACATATTAGCTAACTTTAGGAGATACTTCCTTAACCCAATCCCAGCACTGTGATATTTGTCTCAATTCTGCCCAGTCCCTCGCAAAGAGCTAACCAAGTTCAGTCCATACTGTGGAAAAAATCCTTCAACCAACATAGAAAAAAAAACAAACAAGCTGCAGCTTAGAAGACGTAATTTTATTCAAGATCACCTTTATCTACCTCAGCTAAAAATTAACAATTAATCTTTGGTCACATCCTTTTGCTAAGGCATGCAAACTAGAAGGATTTGTTCTTATTTCATCAGTTACAAAGGAAGCAACACAAGCACAAGCAACTGTCTCAGGGAACAGAGACATGGGTACTGGTACCAATGTGATGAACTGCATAAGGTGTTTTACAAAGTTCAAAGTTCCACAAAGGAGCTGTATATGTGCAGTCTGCCATTTTACTTGTTGCAAAGGAAAGTTTTGGCAGAAGAACTTGAGGTGGGCTAGAAGGAGAAAAGTCACGTGCAAGCTCCTTCTTTGAACAAAGAATTATCAATGTAATGGTACTACTGCAGAAACTCAGTTTGCTGTATTTTACTGTATTTGTACCCATGCAGAAACTTACCAAAAATTTTTTGCTTGGAACTGATGGCTTTCTATGCATGCAATAATGGTCTGCTGTCCATCAATTGTTTTACCATACACCTAAATTAGAAATGAAACAAAAGAGGGAAAAAAATATCAACCATGAACAAGAATTAAGGTTACAGATGCTGTCTTGCTCAAACTGTTTACAGGAATCCAGTAATAGTATCGTTACATTAATATTTACTGTTTTAGTCAGTATGGTTCTTATTTAGTACATGAAACATTAAACTGTACATTACAATGCAGAAAAGTTTAAGATCAGAAAATACGAAGTTCAGGCATCACACATCGCAACTGAAATTTTACAGGCTGCAAACTCACTTTTAAGCTTACAGCAGTGACTTCTGTGACAATATGCATTACCAACTGGGTTTCAGATACAATTAAATGATACTTTTGGCATTTACAGACTAGCAAAAAAGGTGATTACAAGGCTGAGTTTGGTCCTCTGTTTTGCTTTATCCCTAAAATCAAATACTACTAAAAATCACCTCAACGAACATGCAATCTAATCTGGTCTGCTTTACAAAAGCTGCAACTCATCTGGCTGCCTGGGAATCCAATTCAACTCAATGTTTTTCCTGGTTAAACTTTCCTTCAGGTTATACAAAGCACAAGACAGTAATCATTCAATCAGTTTGCTGAATCTCAGTCACATGGCCCCTAACAGAAAATGAGTGCTATTGTAGCATGAGAGGTTTTACTTTACGAAGTTGTTCAAGCCTGCTGATTCCAGTGGTAAAAGTATAGCACTTTGATATAGAAGAGATGAAAAGAGTTTGCTTTACTGACAGTTTTTTTTCAGTAAACCAATACAAGACAGATTTTTTTTTCAATTTTTGAGTACTTAGCAAGGTAGCCACAATCAACAGAATGAGCCTGCAGTAGCCTAAAGAAGATCTTAACACTTCAGAAAATTTAAATAAAAATTCTTCAGAACTGAGAGGTAAGTCTTCATTATGACCTGCAACAACCACCTACTAGTAATCCAAGAGCTGAAATGTTGAACTTCTGAAGCCTTCCCTCTTTTCTCTGTATGAACTAAACAGGACTAAACTCTTTACAGTTGAAACTGCTTATTTTCTTGGTTTACAAACAATTCCTATCCATAGGTTTACAGTTCCTATCCATAGGTTTACAAACAGTTTCTATCCATAGTGGTACATATCATAGAATCAAACAGGTAGGAAGAGACCTCCAAGATCATCCAGTCCAACCTAGCACCCAGCCCTAGCCAATCGACTAGACCATGGCACTAAGTGCCTCAGCCAGGCTTTTCTTGAACACCTCCTGGGACAGTGACTCCACCTGGGCAGCCCATTCCAATGGCAAATCTCTCTCTGTGAAGAACTTCCTCCTAATATCAAGCCTATACCTCCCCTGGCTCAACTTGAGACTGTGTCCTCTTGTTCTGTTTCTGGTTGCCTGGGAGAAGAGACCGACCACCACCTGGCTACAACCTCCCTTCAAGGTAGTTCTAGACAGCAAGGAGTGGTTATAAAATTCAAAACTTACTGTGCAGACACCATTTGGGTAGTGTTCTTTCACATACGCTTTCATTGCTATTTCAACTGAATTTCTCCAAGATTCTATAGCATTTTCAACTTCATGGGGTCTAGGATCAGTAGCCTCCTTTCTTAAGTGATCAAATTTAAATGAAATCTTGTTCTTGGGATCCAAAAATTTTCCATTTCCCAAATCACCGTGTTCTGTTATCAAAACCTAGATAATATAACTTCAGTTAGTAACATTTGCTACTGAATAAACAGAAAAAAAATACACCATGCCAAATTGAATTATATTGTACACTTAGTTGGTGCTTACTCATATCCAAAGACTTACATTTTAAACAAAATAATGCAGATGGCAAGAGAGGATGAGGCCAACATGACACACTGATTAAAAAAATTTAAAAATCCTGCATCTTACCCTCTTACCACAACAAACAATGCAATGTAGGAATTGATGTCTTCAAATAAAGATGGAACAAAATGTTTCTACAGCTTTAAATAAGCTCTAACAGAATACCAGCCAAAAACACAGACTGAAATGGCTCTTTAGGTGCTCTAAATGAGTAATATACAGAATTGGTACTATTGGAGGGTGACCATCTCTGTATTTTGGCATGGAAGATTAATTTCTTTTAATTTCCTTGCTAAGATATGCTCCAATACTAGAAAATCCTTAACAGTTTAAGGAACATTGAAAGTACTTTATTGTATCTGTACCTGTTCATCGTAACCGTCAATTTTTACTGGAGTAAACTGGTCCAAATTGTACTGTGCAAACGCACTACAAAACAAAAACAAACAAAAAAACCACCAAAAGTTTGTATCAAGAACTTTATAGTTTTAAGACATTTAAATAATAGCTTATTAGCTATTTCAATAATCTGAACAAAGATACATCAAAAAGTGACACCGATGCTTCACTATTCAGCATGGCGAAGTCCTTGGAATCACCTTTGTTTATTCAGTGCTTGTATTACAGATTCCAGTCATCATTACATAATGATTCATGCTCAAAAGCAAATCTGACGCAGACAAACATTTAAGCTTTGCAGTAACTCAGAGAAACTAGAGGAGCATATAAAGTTTAAACTGCACAGTGATCCAATCTACTGAAACAGACATCTCCATTCTTACAGATGAAACAAAACTTGGCATAAAATACAGCAGGCATAGTGTTTTGATGTAAAAGCAGGGTCTAAGGAAGCCATATTTTACAGGTGTTAATAACATAACTAAGAAAAGAGAAAATGAAATCCTAAAAGGTGAAGACTAGTTCCAAAATCCAAGTCATCCCTTTCCAAAACAGTTGCTCTCATCAGATCTTTGCCAAGAATTTAATCTTGACCAAAGATGCATAACACACATAATGATATTTTACTTGTAAGCACACACTTTTTTTTAAACAAATCACTTCCTGACAGTGAAAGTCATACAGAAAAACATCTTGTTCTTATGCAACTGAACGTGTGGCAACTGGTACTTACTGGGCTGCTCCTTCCCTGAGAAGATTGTCATTATTAAGCAGCAACCGAACATCTGAAAGGAGATATTTGCAACATAAACATACAGTTAACTTGTAAACTTGTTCTAGTCACATAACAAATGTCAACACACTACACCACATACACTGCATGAAGATTACTAGGTAGGAAGTTTATCACTTCATGTTTCATTATGATAACTGAACAAAGTGAGACAAGTCGTACAGAAATGGATGCCTTCCAACACAACCTGGTAAGCAAATATAAGCCATATTCTATAGGCTGCGTGACGGCGCTAGGCATCTGTCAAATCAGTTCTTAAGAGTAGCTCTGAATTAGAACAGCACCGGATTTAAATTAGTTCACTTTTAAGATGTAAACTACCAAATCCCTCATACATTATGTACAGTAGTGATTACTGTATTTTGCCAATGCTGATATGGTATGTCTTGTATTTTCCTTTTCACAGCCTTACCATTTTCACTCTTGTTCCTTAATGACATTTAGTAGTCAGAGCACAATATATTGCAATACCATTTTTACCATCACACAAGAAACCAATGAATATAAAGTCAATACTCTCCTCAAAATTACTTTGCATTTACTGTGCAGTAAATTGTTATTTATGTACTGAACATACTTTTCTGCTATTTTATCTACAGATTGTTAACAGATGTCTTACTGTAACATCTTAAACTCTTCTAAAAAGTATCACTTAAGTGAAAAAAAAAAAACAGAATATATTTTGAGTATTTTTCTTTAAAAAAAAAAACTAAAAAAAAAACAAAGAAAGAACTTCACCCCAAATCAAAACAACACTGCCCACTCTCCACCATGAAAAAAAAAAAAACAACAACAAGCCCACCACAAATTCAAAATTCTCCACACCAAACCAAACAGGCAAACCCCCAATTTACAGAATTGGAATTTAAAGATTCCTCTCTAAGACATCAGTCTGAATCTCACTGAACACCAGTCACACATTCATGATCAAGTTTTATGTGTTCTCAAACATATTGTACTCTATTACTGTGAAGGTAGTTCCAACTATGAAACATCTTAGTTATAAAGCTTACAGAAATGGTGCTATAAGAAACTACTAACTTTTGAGGAGCTGGGTTAAATGAGCAGCTCAACAACAGTTCATTTTACAAATAAGGTACAAGCCAAGTTTAAGTAGTAATTTGTTCCCAGTTTAAGTGAAAAATGAGGTAATTCTAAAAACACTGTCTTTAACAAATTTAACCTCTTTCCAGCCTAACACTGACTAGAAGTTTAGTATACTAAACTTCTTTCCTTAAAAAGCATCAGAGATTTTTCTAAGATACAGCTGAAAAACATACACTTTCTTATATACATGTATGCCTATGTATCTTGATTCAAGACAAACACAGCAATTTTAAAGTAAAAATAACACCTAAGGTAAAATTCAGGCAACAATAGTTGAAAGCAGCTGATTTCAAGTTTCCTCTCACTCTACCAATACACTCAGTAAAATGAAGTGTGCCTGGAATTTAAGGGTTAATTATGTTTGGAGAAGATTAATATTCTTTTCACAACTGTTGTGAAGTAGTAGTCATTTGTATATTCAAGATCAAATATTTAAAATTATATATTCTTTCTTTTAAAACAGAGACCATTTTCATTTCAGCTAGTTCAATTTTCTGTTGAAAAATGTAATTGACTATTGAAGACTGAAAAAGGAGAGTACATGCATCCTCCAAATGAAAACCTAAGCAACTTCTAATTAATGACTGATTAAAACCAGGAAGAAATCTCATTCTCACAAAGTGGTACTTCCCTCCTTTTACATTTAAACACCAAGCTGTCTTGTGACTGCAAAGCTTATTATGCCAAGCTACAATGCAGCTCTTACACCAAGTGAGCTGCTAAAACAAGCAAAACAAAATTCATGAGAGCAATCAGCAACACAATTTTGGAAACAGACACCTTAAGTAAATGGACAGAGCAGAGAGATAACTCACCATTGAACACCTCATTGAATTCCCCAGGAGGCGCATGAATTATGAATTTCGCTGCTATGCGCACCTTAAATACAAAAACAAGTGTGATTGCATACCTCATATTCATCTCTATTCAAACCAATGATGCGTTGTATAGTTTAATAGCCAAACATGAAATTGCACAATATATTTGCTCATACTATTTAAACTACTTTGTATTTGGTTAAAAAAGAATATTAGAAAGTTCTACCTCTTCAAATGCAATGGAAGCACAGCAACTGAGTTCTTGTTATTATTGGCGAAAAGGAAAGACTGATATAATGAGATCAACATCATAATCTCAATCTATGTAAATTTTCAGTCCATGGATGTATGGGAACTCATACACATTCCAAGAAAGACAAAAACTGTAATACACACTTGACCTTCAAAGCCTCTCCTCTAAATTTACTACACATCCAATAATGTTAATATTTCCAAAAGGCCCACAGCTAGGTAGTAATCATAGAATTACAGAATGGCCTGGTTGGAAGGGACTTCCAAAGGTCATCTAGTCCAATGCCCCTGCAGGGAGCAGGGACATCCTCCATTAGATCAGGTTGCCCAGATCCCTGCTAAGCCTGACCTTGAAGATTCATCTCAAAGGATGTGGCCTCAACTACCCCCCTGCCCCGGTAACCTGTTTCAGTGTTCCACTACCCTTATGATAAAGAACTTCCTCCTAACAGCCAACTTAAATCTATTCTTCTCTAATTTAAAACCAATAGGTTACATAAAGTTTAAAAAAACACTTGCATGGAAACTAAAGCAAGTAATTTCACTGCATCTGCTTCTGTAAGGCCTCTTAGTAGCATGGTATCAGCAGGTAGAAAAAGGCATATTTTAATGCAAGTACTCAAGCAATTTGCTTCAGCCACGACTTCTTGCAGACAAAACACAGTCAATACTTTCACTAAAAGTATGTGTACCTGCCTGGGCTTTCTCCCTCCTGCTTACACAAACACTTGGAGAACTGCAGAGAGCAAAATTAGAAAGGACATTTTTTCCTTTTTTCCCTGAACGGTTCCCTGAACTAATCTGCTACACAGCTGCAGTAAGCTATGCTTATGAAATGAACATAAAAATGTTTGGGTTTTGGTTTGCTTGGAGTTTGCTATCTGTTTGGTGGGGGGGTTTCTGGTGTGTGGTGGTGTTTTGTGTGTAGTTCTCTGGAGCAAGGTTGTTGGCTTGTTTTTTTTTCCTTCAGTGTGAACCAAACTTAAAACTTCTCAGCTATCAACTACTACCTACCTTGCTCAGACTTGTTTTCATTCATTCTTCTTTCTCTCTTAAACTGCTAAGGGTCGGTTTCCTGACTTACACTGATAAGAATTCCTATCCTACACACTTTACAGTTATCTAGGCTCAGGAGACATTTAAATCTGCCTTGTACTCTTGATACGATGTTACTATCCTAATACAGAATACTACCAGAACCATAGGTCCCATTTCTAACACCTTCAGTTATGCTTCTGCGGAAGCCTCCTGTTTGAAATGAAAGTGTCTGAGAACCACACAGTCCATTAACAAGTACTTACAAATAACCAATGAATGCTTTACACTTACACATTTATATGTACTTGAAGTTACAAAGGAACTGTCTGAGCATGCTAGAGCTCTTGAACTCACTTGTAAATAGCTTCTACAGTTGAGGGTAGCACTACAGCCTATGCCCAAGTTTCACATAGTGGTCTCACAGAGAGGTAGCTCAAGCTTAAGAGTGCCCTGAGAGATTGCTTAGCTGCCTCACTGACAGTGCACAAGCATCAATGAATTCTCCTGAATAAGCAGCCCTTGCGACTTGCTAACAGCACACCGCTGCTTAGTGCTGGAAATAGACAAGCTGTCAGTTCCCAAGTCCCTAAACTGAATGCTACATTTTGGGTTACAGTCTTTATCTGCTGGCTCAAATAGCTACACCAGAACTCCTCTTTCCACATAAACATAAATTTGCATTATCCTGAGATATCCGGAGGGCTTACTCTTCTCAAGAGACATAGAGAGGCAAGAGCATCTTCTTCTATGGCAGTTCACTAAAGCACTTGCTCAGGTAAGAAAGTGTGACTTGGACTGTCTTTTTTGACCCAAAAGGACGTAAGCTCATCTTTATTATCTAGATGGCTCCAATGATCAACCAGCACACTTTTCCTGACTATGGACATATTTAATACTTCTGCTGAAGTCAGGGTACTCTGTATAAAGTGCACACTGCCCAACACTCAAAGAAATTTAAATGATATTAAATAGCAAATCTGCAGTAATATTAACATGCACATGAAGGAGAAGGGCCAGATAGGCATCAAAGCTCTATTACCAGGACATTTTATCAAATGACCAATTAACAGAGTCTGGGCTCAGATTGGCATTTAAGCCTCACACACAAGACCAGGTATCCAGTCGTGCTTTCACCATGACTATCAGGCTGACTGGATCAAAGTTCAACAAAGGGACAGACAATATTTCCTGTTCCTTGACTTCAGGATATACGAGGACTGCTTACCCTTGCCAAGGCTGGGTTAGCTGTGGAACCAAAGAAACAAGACTTACAGACATTTTGAGCTCTGAAATAAAAAGTTCACCAGTTTTGGCCTAGGCAGCAACTAAATGAGCAAAATGAAGCAAAATTTGGGTGCCCAAACTGCACACAAAGTGACCACATACTTTAAACTGGTAGTATCTCAAAGGTGAGAAATCAATTGCAATAAAACTGAAACATTACCTCATTTTCAGCTGTTTGGGTAATTAAATACTGGGTTTGCATCAATTTTTGCTATCAAAAATAATTATTCAGATTAGCTACAGTATGAGTAATGTTAATAAGCATTTGATAGGAACAGATGTTCCCTCAAGACAGACTAACCTAAACATTAATTTTAATTAAAATTTTACTAGTAAATTCAGTTCCACTGTAAGATCTTTTCCAGTATCACAATTCATCAATGTGTTTGTCTTTCCTGTAAAAAGTTACAATCATGCAAATTCACAATGAACATCTTATTGAGAAGTGTAAGTAAATTCTTAGAGAAGCAACAAAACGAATGTGTCTTCAGAAGCCGAGTCTGTCAGCTAACACATTGTTTTGCTAACCTGCCTTTGTGAAGCCCATCTAAAACAATCCAATTTTCTCCAATAGTTAAACCAAATTATCTGTAGAGATGACAATCTGAAAACACATTTCTCCAAATCATACATACAAGAACCTCATATTAAAGAATTAAATGCAGTAGTCTCACTTACTAAAAAGCACTTAGGCCTTCTTTACTGTCTGTGAGTTTTTCCACAAATACATACTCTAAAGGAGGCTGATGCTTTCCAAAGCCAGAATAATATTGAAGGATACATACATACTCTGTTTATGAGCTTCAATGAGATGAAGATATCCCCCTTCATCAGTAAAAAGCCAATGGCTCAGCTATCATGTGAAGAAGCATAATTTAAACTAAGGGATAGTCCATATAAAATATGGTGTTTATGGCTTCTTTTTTTAATAAAAAGCACATATAGCAAGAGATACATTTGTAGTATGAAGTAACAAGCAAAAACCTAAACACAGCATAGTCCAATTGAAATAGTATTTTATTTTTGATGAAAACTGTTTAAGGAAACACATCGATCACATGCATTAGGTGAAACCAATGCTGATTGAAACTTAAAAGATGATTAGGACAGAACAAATCAAAATATAAACAAAGTATTTTTAAAATTCTAAATTACTTTATATGTAGTACAAGGACTTTATGTATCAGCAAGCCACAAAAAACTAGGTTACAGCTAGGTATTCCTCTAGAAAATGCAAAGCCAAGAATGAGAGTTTCTGCACTTCCTGCTCTAGTTGCTCCTAAAACACCATCTAAAGTTTAAGACAGTGATTTATTGATGTAACTTCCAAAATTATGCCTTACAGACACTGTTTCCAGTTAAATATCCTCAAAGCAGCTTGCAAGAAACTATAAACTTCAGAGTTCACTAACATGGAACATCTGATCATCAACAGTTCACACAAATCAGGTCTTGCAAACAGCTTTTACCACAAACCTATGTAAAGAATTGCATATTTACTGAAGCAAACCACATTTTTGCAAAATGAGACTTCATGCAGGTTTAAGCATTGATCCCCCATTGCAGCTGTTCTCTTTATATGATTTTCACATATACCCAAGTCATACTCCTGCTTAAAAGTTAGTCTGGTATCAGTATGTAAGAGAGTGAAATACACTTTCTCAATTCACGTGAGGCCAAATGCTACCTATCATATCAGTTATAAGCTTTTAATTTTTGTAAACTACTTCAATTAAAGTAAAAATTCAGATAGAGAAAGTTAGCAAAAGAAGAGAAAGAAGATTCAATTAAAGAGCAAACCAAGCGGTCTATCAACAACTGACAACACCAGGTTACTACAGTATCTGCAGTTTTCAGATTACATAAGCACAGAGGTAGCAGTGTACAGAATGTTGTCAGTTATGTTAAATCTGCCTTGTTTTCATACTTCTGCTTTTATTTCACAGAATCACAGAATGCATGGGGTTGGAATTTCTCTCAAGGGGTAACATCCATCAGATACACTTAGAAATCCTACCACTCTACCTTTTCCAGTCTAAGACATCTTAGAAGTTACATGCAGAGATGTCAAATGCACCCCCAAACCACTCTTCCTGCTCCTGGCACATTGTAACTTAAAAAGTCCAACCTTCTGTGCTGCACATGCCTATATATGGTCATGAATGTGTGTTTGCAAAGCGCAGGGACTCCCACAACACCAAACCACTGTCCGCTCTGCTAAGATATGCTCATTTCTGATAATCAGCTAGGGGATCTCTAACAATAATATGGACATTAACACAAGCTAGCTTTTCTCCCTCTCTTCTCTTTCTCCTTTTCAGTTTTACTGAAATATAGCTGTACTTGCCAGGAACCCTGACAGTCCACTCCTTCAGTCAGCAACCATGCCGCACAAGAAAAACAAGCCGATAAGAAAGACATTGTGAAACCACATACTTCGCCCTTATTCTTTCTTACACATCACTTATTTCAAGCTCAGTTGTGAACTCCTTGATGCAGAGAGACCCATCTTTCCTCTATGTTTCTAAAAAATAAGTCAACTCTAAAAATTAAACAGCGATGTGGATATTAAAAATATTTTTAAACATAAAATCTACATGAAAATATGGAGGAGTGACAGAAGACGTTCACAATACATTTGCACTCAAAAATGATTTTGCTGCTAATTACAAGAAAAAACAAACAAACAAACAAAAACCCCAACCCAAAAACCAACCAACAAAAAAACACCAAACCACAAAAAAACCCAAACCCACACCAACCCCCCAAAACAAACACACACAAAAGCAGCAAATCTTCTACTGGTTACTTTTACCAGTGATTACAAAAAGTGTTACACCAGGAGCAAGGCACTGTACATGATGCATTTATATTCTGGATTCCTGAGACTATTTTTGCTTCCTTCAGAAGCAAACCAAAATCCCTACTCAGAGGAACCTATGTTTGGCAAAAAAGTCGACACTGCATTTGGAAGAAGGGAGCTCTTTGGTTCTGCTCTAAGAACACAGAGCTGAGAGTCTTGTGTCTAGAGTAATTCCTTCTTGTCATAGTTCTTGTTGGCTCAGGAAAGCTTTCTTCAGGCAGCTAAGCGAATGGCTTTGTCTTGACCCACTGAGCTCTACTTACAGGTAGCTACAGGTGTTCTGACAATTAGCCTGTAGTTGCTGAAATATTAACAGTTAAACTGATTCAAACAAGATAAACTCCTATTCTCTCAAGACTCTCTAATTCACACTCACAATAACATGAAAGTAATTCTAATATCTTGCTCATACTACCTGGAGTGATATTGGATAAAAGACTTCTCTAGTTTTACTGAGTTCTGAGTTTGACTCAAACTCACAGTTTGAGAGCAGCCAAGTTGATATTTTTCAATATGCAGCTTTACCTTCTAATCAACAAGAAAACTGACATCTACCACGCAAAACTGATTTTAAATTGATACATATCAGACATCAAGGAATACACTCCAATGTTTGATCATTTACAAGATGCAATGCCTGACAACGTGTCAAACATCAACATAGTTTTTGAGTTTGCAAACCTTCAATGTTTAAGAAAAAATGTATCTATCTTCTCCTGTGGACTTGGTATTACTGGCTCAAAATACTTACTAATTCTTAGGTTAGATACTTTCAGGATTTCACACCAGCAACTGCAACGTATCTTTTATAATAAAACAGGAGTTAGAGGTATTTCCTAAGCAGTACAAACTGACCTAATACTGTGTTGCTGCTGCCACCAAAAGAACTGACCTCCCTGCCTTCTCCTAAACAACCCTGTGATCCGCTTTTACAAGCTCCTTTGTATCCCAAATGCTCACTCAGAGAAAGAAATTGATCTAGTTAATAGCTTTAGAAGGTGGCAAGAACATAGCTACGAAATCACTTACCAAGACAGCTTTAAATAATTATTGCTTCTTGCTGCTAACAGTTCAGTGAGGTGAATAACCCATCAAATGGTATGACAAGCACTGAGAACATATACATGAGAAAGGGACTATCACATCAGCAGCAAACTGGCTTCTCAACATCTCATGAAATCTCTCCCATGACTATGAGTAGAATTTCAAATAGTGAAAATGCATCCCAAAATAATGCCATATTTCACATAAATATGGAGCAAAGGCAGTAACTCTGGAAGAAAAAAAAAAAGAATATAAAAAGTAATGTTGCAACTGCTTTCCTATCAAACTCAACTGAAAAACGTGTAGTACTCAATTCACTTCTGCTTCTGGAAGAGGAAGAAAACACTGCAAAAATGTGGTTCTGTGGCACAGGAAAGGAGGGGCACATTCCATGCCCATGGCTTTGACTGAACAGATATTTCCTTCATAACAAAGCCTGAAGCTGTGTTGCATCTGTCGAACACGTGTTTTCCTCAATTATTTTTAATATACAAGTATTTAAGAGTACATAACAGTACTAGCACTTAATAGTGGTGCAAAAAGTAAAACACAGCATGAGGTATTCTAACTCCATTCCTTCTACATGAAGAATTAACTTGGATAATGAAATTTATCTTCACAAAAACAACCATTTTGAAAGATGCCAATTGTAATGCCCCCAGCAGCGTATATTATAAATTATATATTATAAAAGTTTCCATATTAAATCACTTTATATATCAAATATTAAGACACAAAATCTGAAAAACAAATATCAGTCTTCTGAAAGTTATTGTATCAAGTACAGGTAACAAAGAGGAATGTGTTTCTTGAGCAATACACAGGGCTAACTAGAAAAAAATAGAGAAGATAAACTTCCCCATGTTAGTTTACACTTTTGTTGCTCCTGACTACATCTAACTGGACATGTTTTTATGTCACACACTTGCCATATTTTAATTAAGAGACATATTAAAAGAATTGTACTCAAGTTAGTGAAAAAAGTTTTGTTCACAGATGTTAAAGGATCAAGATCCACCTGAAACTTCAGCTTCAGCTATCACCACCAATTACTAAAAGCTCTGAATTGAAAATATTTGCTTGTAATTATAATACAGACAGTAGAACACACTATATCATTTTTCCTCACATCTGTATTTCTCTGAAAGTCTCAGCAGTTGGCTGGAAAACAAGCTGAGAAAAATCACAAGCATACAAAAGTGATTCTAGAATTACTGACAGTGCTACAAGTCCCAGATTTGTCAACCAAAACATTTTTCTTGCAGAGTCTTCACTGAGAGTTTTTATTTTTAATGTAGGAGTCCTTTTTCAGAGTACACACATGAAAGCTTTCAAAGACTCAGGAAAAAGAATAATAAGAACATCTCACGTCTTACAACTTGGACAAGAGTTGTATTCATTCATCTCCAAAGGACTTTCTGAGGAAAAAAAAAACAAACAAAAAAACAAACCCAAACCACAAACAGGACTGGGCCAGGCCAGGCAGAAGAGGGGAAATAAACAAAAAAGAAAGATAAATAGGAGGTGTGTTGAATAAATTAGCATTAAGTTCCAGTCTCAAGAGACTATACATTGGATGCTTTAAAATATCAGTATCCCAAACAGTGTAATTCTCTGGTACTTCCTATTTCATTGTAGGGTTAAACTCCAGCATATGTAATCAACTCAAGCAATAAATATTGTTTTAGGAAGCATGCTACAGGCTAGCACTTCCTTCACGAAACAGAAATCTCACAGAATTTGACAAAGCTCTAATGCAGTCATTGTTCTGATATAAATTTGAGTAAATCTTATCTGTAAAACCTCTAGAAGCTGAGCAATTGCATATGCATCACACAGACAACAGATAATAAGCATTAAAAAAAAACCACAGTAATATCTCAGTACCCTTGCAAAAGTCATTAATTGGAAACTGAAATAGTAGTACATTTTTCCATTCAGCAAAAAGCAAAACCATGGATTTTTGTTTCAGAAGTAAAAGGGCTAAGAAATGGCTAAAAAGGACTTCACAAAGAAATTAGACAGCATCACCTCCCACATACAGTATGAAGATGATCCATCAGCCCAACACACATGCGCTTCAGTTATCAAAATGAGACCCCTCTTTCTCAGCAGTTTTCACTGAATGGTATCTACCATAAACTAGAAAGCACGCACATAGTTCATATTTGCCAAGCAGTCTTCTAACACAAATCCTAAATGCTTAAAGCAATCCTTTCTACTACTCCAAGATCATTATCTATAACTAGATAGTCCAAGGACATCAAGCCTAGATTCAAAGCAGTGACAAGAGAAAAAGAATAATACCAGAGCTTGCTTTTACTAAAAGTCAGAAAATAAGGTGCCATTTTAACTGTACACCTCCTCCTCCCAGTTTTGGTGTATTAACATTCTCTCTCAAAGTTACCTATTAGTTCAAAAGACTTAATGCCTTCTGCTAACTTAAGTAATTACTGAAAATATTTTACATTTCAGAAGCATTTTACTTAAGGATAGAAAACTAATTTCAGTATGCTGAAAATTCTGCTTTCATGCAGCATGAGCAGCTAAGCTCCTTTACATCCGTGGAAGCGAGTACTATATGGTACTACCCAAGAAAAATACACTTATTTGTTAAATAATACGTTTAAAATTCTTATCCTACTTTTTGTTGTCTGCCAAAACTGAAATCTTCCAAAGATGATACGCTATAGCAGAACTGTAGATTGATTAATGTGTTGGAGGGCAATAGAACCTTATCTGTTAGATCATGAGTTACTGTCTCTGGTTTCATTACAGGATCTGACAATAATTTGTTCTATTACTCTTCTCTATTTCTTAGTTCTACTTCCTTCTCTTACCTACTTAAACTATGTGGTTTTCGCACTAGCAAATTTATGCAAAAGTTCTGCAAGCACATGAACAGCACCAACAGGGTTTCTGATGGTTCTGAGGTGCCACTGCATTAGAAACACACTATGACATGGTTAAAGTAGTAACTAACAAAAAGTACCTAACTTCTTCAAACTACTAATAACAGAAGAATGTATGAACTATAGTTTTATAAATCACTGATCCTACATTTAGAGTAACAGCTTTCATTTCTATTTGTCATCGAGCTTCAGGTACTTATTTATAACTTGTCTAAAATGCAATTTTGCATCGTATAGTAACTTTATTCAGAAGTGTACAGAGAGAAGACACGTGATACTGGATGCAAGGTGCAACAATTAAACATTAGAAAATGGTCTGACCACAGATGTAGTCTGCCATTGCAACACATCACCCAGAGAGCCTGTGCAGTCTCCATCCTTGGACACACCCTAAATGCAAAGTGCAAGTAAGTCCTCAATCAACCTGATCTAAGCTGGCCCACTTTGACTAAACAGCATTCAAGATACCACAGAAAGTTTCTCCCAGCCTGTACAACTCTACAACTACACAAAGTTATTATTTCCAGTGGTACATACAGTATATGATCATTTTTCCAGTGTTGAACACTTTTGTAATTTCCCAAAAAGATTAATATTCCTGTTCTGTCCTTTAATCTTAAGGGTATTAATGCATTAAAAAACAAAACAAAACAAAAAAAGGTTTATGCCTAATTCAAGACCACACACTGTATCTCAGGGTGTACATACAAATCTTAAATCTTGGAAGGAGTGCTATATTCAGAACTGCACATCAGTCTGAGACACCCCCTCAGCTTCCTCACTGTTAAAGAATTCCTTCAGAATGTTACTGAAATGTAATAATTGAGTTTAACCTCACCTTTGTAAAAACAATTCCTTGCATACAACTTCTAACACATTTTACTTGTGGAAAAAAATTAACTTGCACAGCTTTGATAAGGCAGTAAATTAAGCAGAAAGTATTCTTGAACAGCAACCAAGTTATTTCATATTTAAGTATTAAAGGTTTTTCAATCTTTTCCTGGAACCTGCTACAGCACTTACAGTTTCATTCAGAATTTAAGTATAAACAAGAGCCAGGGAGCTCACATGGTCCTCTTGCTAGACACCTTAGCAAAGCTGCACTTTAAAATACAAAACAAAAGCATACACTGATCTAATATTAAGGACACTGTCTAACATCAAGGATCTTCTCAAAATTTTATCTTAAAATTACTACACAGAGTACAGTGCAATTATACTCAGAAAAGGCTATTCAAACCCTGCTTCTACTCATCCATTGTCTTCAGTTCTCATTCTAGGTAATTCCAAGTCAGAATTTGAGATCCTTCCAAATGAACAGATAGGATATATTTTTAACAAGTTTTCATAAAAACTCCTGCTAACGCTTCCAAAGAAATTTCAGGGAAAAGGTTCATATTTGCTTTAAGGAAACACTTAAACCTGAACCTCCCACATTGGTGGGCTTGTATGTGCAAGTGCAATCTGCTGCCAATATACTGAGCTTAAAGACAAAGTTACAAAAATGAAAGAATGCACACTGCTGGCATAGGCATTTCATCTCACAGCACTGACTGAAGAAACAAATTTTCCTTAAACAGTCTGATGAAGGTAAACTGCAGACTTTTGCTGGCGTAAGAGAGACACTTTTGTTACTTAAATGTGTATGTTTTGACAGCAAATTTAAGTTATGAGTATACCAAACGCACAAGGAAATACCTGGAAGCAATATTTGTTCATTTTCACAAATAAGACTAGTTCTTCATCAGAAGAAAGGTTCTGCTCTAACTACAAAAAGCTGACCTACTGTTAAACCCCACCTTCCTTAACTACTGAGATATAACCTTACTGAAAGAGGTGTGGTTCCTTTTTGTAAAACCATGTTTGACAATTCCCATATTTACATGCCTGGCATTTTAAGAACAGCAAGAGCCAACTTTGCATTTAAAAAAATTTCTAAGATTCTATGATTTTCCCCTTTCCAATACAGCTATTTAACTTTGTAGCGAAAATGCTTCATGTTTAAGAAACCCTAAATGTCTACAATAAACACATCTGAGTCATCAAAAATGGACTGAACACTAATTTTATAATTGTAGCTTTTATGTCCACATTAGTATGCTCCTTTAAAACACTTTAAAATATGTTTACTAGTTTGACACAGCCACAGGAAGGAAAAGAATTTCCACAGAAACTGGAATAAAATTAAAATGAAAAAAAAGTGTTTACTGGAGTTTTAACAAAACTGTATCAAATAAGTTTTAAATGCAAAAGCTGTTTGACCAGCTTAAGTGATGATGGTTTTCCCACAGGAAGGGCACAGAAGTAGTGAGTTCCCATCGTTATCACTCAGGAGTCCAGGGTTTCAAGATTTCCACCTCTCACTTCTCATTTTTATTTATAGACTGAAGCAAACATATTTGTCCTCACATGCACTATCATAAGTGAAAGATGAGCATGTCTTCAAAAAAATCTCATATTAAAATGTGAAGACTAAGTTCAAAACCAGTTAAGCAATCTTGCATACTGAAATTATGTTCTTTGTCATCTGGCTCTGCCCCTTCCTTCATTTTAGAGCTTCTTTACCTGAACTCTGTGCTTTGCATCTATTCCAATTCATGCCTTTTCTGTACTGTCAACTTTGCCAAACACTGTGAATTTTAAACGTGAATTACATAAGAGCTAAACACAGCCATCTTAAAATGACTGCCAGATATCAACACAAAGGTATAGCTGCTACAAATGGGATTATTTACTGCCTTTGCAACTGTTATATCTATTGGCTATACATGAAGATAGACAGGAATCAGAGATCTTTCTGAACTTACTGAATCACTACATCAATTGATTTCCTATTTACTTACATTTTTACAGCATTATTAGGAGTCTGGTATGAAAAACTTGTATTATTTTGTCCCCTTTCTTGAATTTCACCATTTATGACCAGTGTTCTAATTATGCCTCTATTGAAATAATCTGCAAAACTATACCACCAAGATCATCTGCATCAATGTTCAATACTTAGTTCTATATCACAGGAGGAAAAAGTATATAGAAGAGTCATGCAATTCATTCTCTGAGAAAACAAATGTTTGTCTGTCTGCCTCTACTACAACATTTATTCTTAGTCTCAACTGGATGGGTGAGAAGGGCACGCTTCTCAAATGCTATCCACCCAACTTTCTTTTTTAGCTCAGTAAAATGGAGTGTTTGAGATAACATTTTTATTGTTAAATGATAGCACAACTTAAATGTAGTAAAGTTATAGTTTAATGCACCACAAGCACTGTCTGGAGATTTTCCTGCTTTTCCAAGAATTTGCAGTGTTATCCATCTTTGCTTTACTAGGCAATAAAATATACTGCCAGGCTTGGAAAATTCCATACATACAAGACAATCAATTTTATATGAGACTGAAGAAGATAAAGGAATCCATTTAAATTTACAATGGAAGAGTGCAGATTCTATTCACTTACACTAAGGCAAGAAGAGTCTCTCTAGACAGTCTGCATCCATTTCAGGAGGAAAAAAAATAATCTGTTACCAATTGACAGGACAAGAGGCAACAGGCACAGAATGAGATACAGGAAGTGCTGCACGAGCATAGAGAAGTGTTTTTTTTACTGTAAGGGTGACCAAGCACTGGCACAGGTTGCCCTCAGACGTTATGCAGTAGGTTTTGGAATTCTCCAAGAATGAGTATCTGCATAGTCCTGGGCAGCCTGCTTTAGATGACACTGCTTAACGGAGGAGTTGGACAAAACAACCTCCAGAGGTTCATTCCAAACTTGAGCGTTCAGAGATGCCAAGATAACCTGGTAACACATACACTCTAGGAAGAACGTGATGGATTAGAACTACTTGTATTTGCTGTAAGAGGCTAAAAGAATCACAGACCATCACTTATACTTCTTGGACGCATTACTACTTGTACCAGCAGACAGGAGGCACTTCAATGTGAATTAAGTAGAACAGGACGCAGTCTTAAGGCCTTTTTGGGGAAAAAAAAGTGAGATCTTGGTGCTATGCACCTCTTGACGTGCCAGTGCATCTCTAACTCTGAAATACGGTCCTGTTAACCTCAAACGTGCAGAAAACCTGCCTTATGGCCACTACTTTGACATTTCAGCTATTTTTTAGTTTCAAAGAAGTCTGAAATAATGTTGAGGTCTCCCACATTTAAGTAATCCATCAGCTTCCACAGACTTAAAACGTTTTTAAAGTAAAAAATGGATGATACCATGCATTACATAGAGGCATGAGCACCAGCACCATGTACACTAACCACCACACCCTAGCTCTAAAACAGCCAGCTGCCATGAAGCTGGGTCCATAAGAGTAAGACAAGGTGCACTGATAACTGAGGTCTTACATCATGCTCCTTGACAGATTTTTATGGGAAAAAACTGTCTTAAATATAAGAAGTTTTCAACTACCCCAAAACGAGATTACTTACATTTCCTTAACAGAGCTCCTCTGTCCCTTGACCTTACACTTCCCCAGTTGCTGCCTCCACTAACAGGAACTAAAAAACGGTTCCTCATCCCCTCATTCACCTCCACTCTTAAATCTCCCCTATCCCATTCCCCCCTTGAGCCTGCAGGTGTGAAAGGAGAGACGATGGCCAAGGCCGGCCCGCCTCCGGAGCCAGGGCCATGAAACAGAGTTCCTCTGTGAAGAGGGCAGAGCCGGTGCTCCACAGCCAGCCGGTTAGCACAGGCAAGACGCCGCGCAAAAGGGAAGTGGAGGTGGGGGAAGGGAAGAGATGAGTCCCTCCGTGTCTTTTCTACCTCTGCCGACCGTCCTCCGTTCACTGTTCTCCCTGCCACACAGCGGGTGGGGCGGCGGCACCAGCGGCTGTGTCTGCCGCCTCGGAGGCGGCCGGGAGCCGGCAGAACAGCCACCGCCTCCACCGGACACTGAACCCTGCCCCGCGTTGGACCCGCACCGTACAAGGCGTAAGGGGACATATGCCGGGGCCGGCCCGGCGGCCTGGTCAGCCTCACTGCTGGCCTCCCAGCCGACCCTCATCCCGCCCCCTGACTGACAGGCCTGGCCGCGGGGCGACGGTAGAAATACGAACCACAGGGGGAGGGTCGAGCTCGCCCCACCACCTCCCGGTTCAAAAGGCCGGAGGGCAAAATTTCGACCCGGCATGGAGCAACATCCTCACCCACCCCTACCTTCTCCTCGTCAGACAACTGCTCCTCCAGGTCCGCCATCTTCCCGTCTGGCTCCGGCCGCCGCCTCCGCCTCCTCCCTCCCAGGCAGGAAGGGCGGGGCCCCGCGCCAGCGGCGAGGCTGCGCGGGAGGGGGCTCCGGCGCAGGGGCGGTTACCAGGGCCGCGGAGGCTAGCGGCGGGCGGGCAGCGAGGGCGGGCGGGCAGCGAGGGCTGGCGGGCGGGCGGGCAGCGAGGGCTGGCGGGCGGGCCGTGGGTGTTTCGTCTGTTTCCGTGCTCGTGGGGTGGTTCTCGCTGCGCTTTCTCGGAAGAAGCGGGTACCCAGCCGGTAGCAAGGCGTCGCGGCTGAGGGAGCCGGAGCGTAAGGCTGCAGGACCTGCTGCGCCCCACACGGCATCTCGGAGACGAACATCAGGGGCTCCCATCTCTGTTTTAATAACAAGCTGAATCATAAGTAAGACCGATGGAAATTTGGTCAGACCGAGCCAAAATTTGCCAGGTACCGGACGTTACTCTGGCAGTCAGCTCAGTGCGGGTTAGTGGGTGCGGGTGCCGGGGAGCAGCGGGGCTGAGCGTTCGAGTGGGCGTGGGTGCCGGCGGGGTTGCCTGGAGAACCGGCAGCGTGCTAAAAGAGATTTTGGCGAGGTTGATTTGATGCCACCGAGAAACTGGAGAAATAGATTATACTGGAGTATTTGTGCTGTAGAAGGTCAGATGTGGAAAAGGACGATGGTCAACGGGAGGAAACAGGAAAATAAATAGACTACACATTTTTTAGCACAGGGATAAGAAAATGTGAAGAGTGTCTTCCAGCGCCGTGACACTGCAGGCACACACAGGGGCATTTGAGATGATGGCTTGCAAGGATTGCCTGGAAGAAGACATGATAGAAATTTTGAGGAAAGCTGAAAACAGAGGAAAGAAAAAAAAATTGTGTATCTCAAACATTGTGTGTTTGAGGCCAGTGCAATTCTATATCATCTCCCAACAGTGACCCAGGGGCAGATGTGCAGGGAGTGGTGAAGGAACAAAGCACTAGTGTTGGTATTCCTTGGAAGTGCTTCCTTGCTTTCAGCCAGCAGTGGTGCAGAAAATGGTTGTCCTCCTCAGTGACTTCAGTCTAATGAGGATTATTGATTTATTATTCAACAGTCAAGCAGATAATGGGAAGGTTTGGGTTTTTTGGAGTAGCAAAGTTGGAGAACATAAGTAGGAGAAGATGCTTTGATAATGACCTGTTCTGGCAACTGTGAGACAGTTGCAAACATCTATTGGAGGTAAAAAACTGCAAAGACCTAAAAAGAAACCAAAAGAGAAGTCAGATGACCTTTTCAAGAAACTCCTTCTGTACCTTGACCAGGAGTAGAAAGAATGTAAGAAATATTTGTGTTAGTCAAGTAGAGTGTTTGTGGAATGGTGGGATAAGGCCTGAATAAAAATGGGCATCTGTAGGCTTCATCCCATTAATAAAGTTGCCAGTTTCCTGAGCAATGCAGGAGCAAGGGCAGCTTGAGAGAGCAGAATAAAGACCTTTGTTCCCCATTCTAAAGAAGGGCAACCCTAAAGGGTTATGAAGTAAATCCAAATGTTATGTTGTTTGTAAAGCATACATCTTTCAATTTCCTGTGTATTAGTATTAGTAAAATATATGACAGTTTTCAGAGAAATTATATGATTAGTATAATGAAATCAGTGAGTATATTGTTATGTGGTGTTCAAATTGGTAGTTAGACCTTGTTCTTAAGTTGCTGGTATATTATGCCAGAGTCACCACTGCCTGTTTCAAAGTCAGAGAATTTATAGAAGAATCATAGAATGTCAGAGGCTGGAAGGGACCTCAAAAGATCATCTGGTCCAGCCCCCCTGCCAGAGCAGGATCACTTAGAGCAGATCACACTGGAACACATCCAGATGGTTCTTGAATATATCCAGAGAGGAAGACTCCACAACCACCCTGGGTAGCCAGTTCCAGTGCTCTGTCACCCTCACAGTGAAAAAAATCTTTCTCAGTTTCACATGGAACTTCCTGTGCCTCAACTTCCACCCCTTGTCCCTTGTCTTGTCACTGAGAAGAGGCTGGCTCCATCCTCCTGGCACTCGCCCCTTACGTATTTATAAACATGAACAAGATCACTCCTTAGTCATCTCCTCTCCAAGCTAAAAAGCCCCATCTCCCTCAGTCTCTCCTCATAAGGAAAAGATTCAGCTTCCTTAATAATTTTTGTTATGTATCTGAGCAATGACTGAAGTAGACATTATGATTGTTTTCTTTTCACAGCCTATAATCTGTTCCAGTTGGCCGCAAACCAGCACAATGAACAAAGAATGAAACGGGGTAAGGTCAGCATAGTGAATGTACAAATTGGACAATGTGATTGATTCAAGAAATCTTTAAAATGTCTGTAGCCTTGGAGAATAAAGATAATGGACAGCTTATTCATATCAGGAATGAAATAAAAGACAACCAGTGCAGAGTGATGAAGCATAGAGTAGAAAGGATGCATGATTGTTTGGTTTTGTAACATCTCACATGTATTATTTGGACTTACTCTAAAAGGTAATGGCTCAGGGGAAGCATTGCACAGCATTCAGTTTCACACAACAGGTGTCTTAAAAGTAACTGGCCAAGGAGATCTGTGAAATGCTTCTGTTATTTTTTAACATGCCATGGGATTTGCTAGCTAGAGGATGTTGCCAAGGATGTTTCTTTCTTTAATATGTATTAAGAGGATAGTTCAAAAAGGTAGCTCTTAACCAGATGAACACAAATGGTTTTCTCATAAGTTAATATTTATCTACCTGTTGGATGTACCATGTTCACACCAGGCTTTTCCTTGAAGTTCCCTGAAATTAGCATGATGAAGTGAATGATTCAGAGGAGGACTGTGTAGTCATCATAAATAATAATGAGAACCATCTACATACTACCGTGGCAGGTGCTTTACTATGTGACCTTAGGACTTAATGGGAAATGAATAATCACACAGAAATAAATACTATTCTTCCTTGTGACACACTGTTTTGGACTACTTGTATGTCTTTTCAGGAGGGTTTGGGGGAGGGGATTTAAAGAACAACTTAAAATAATCCTGAAGATACAGAACAGATTTCAGGATGTGAGGCTGAAGGATGTCAAGATTAAGAAGTGATTTGGGAAACAGCAGTGATACCTGAGATATTTTGACATTTATATGAAACTTATCTGAAGTCATATATTTTTAACTGGCTCTTTGAAAATGAGTAGAGCCATTTTCCAGCCAGTGAATTTCATGCTGTAAAATTCATCCACATTAGTGATCTTTTTCATGTGCCAGTGTCTCTACACATTGATCAAAGGTTAATTTGCACTGCAATCACATGCAGAACAGCAACACATCCTATTGCTGACTAGCTAGCTCATATCTTAATAGATGTCTGGTCCTGCGACATGAAGCTCAGCATGGACTACAAGGTCTGCCTGATGAGCAGTGTGTGATTTGCTGATGCAATGAGAGAAAACCAACCAAATAATAAAAAGACAGGTAGACCACTGACATACCTTGCTGTTTTGCTGTTTCTGTCATTTCTGTGCTGGTTCTGAATGGGCAGACATTGGGAAGCATTGGGAAGAAAGATAACATTCCAAACCAAAGGATGGCCTTCCTGCAGGATTGCCAAAATAGTTCGAGAGAAGTGCAGTTACTGTCCTCAGGCCATAGAGACAGAGGGTGAGGAGGCATGGAACACAGGGGTTAGCACAACACACTTCTGTCATTCTACACGGGCCCCAGAGACTGACATAAACAATACAGATCGTTGACATTTGACCTATTGCATTTGTTCAGAGGGTAAACTCATGAGAGGAAAACTTGGTGCCTCTTGTATAGTCAGGAGGATGTACTGCTCGGTCTCCTAGGACAAAGGTGTACTCTTATCAGACTCTGAAACCCACTCAGATGGTGCTCCTTGCAATCAGACAGGAGTTCCCAGAAAGGCGTGGTGGTCTGTGTCTGTGACACTTCTGTGAGAAGTGTCTCCCTACATCCCAATACTTTCTGGTATAAATCCTCACTTTCCCACATATTCCCTAGGGCATGTGGCACACTCTGCTTACTGAGATTCCCAAATAGCTGTCTGATTTTAGGGCCTTGGGAAATGCTTTACAACTTGTGCCTGTGTTTTGGGAGAGATAGTGTTTGCAAACCTCTAAACTGGCCTGAAAATGAACCTGAAAATAGGTTTGTTCTAGAGAAATTGAATGTTGAATCCTTGCAGTATTGTTGGAAGGGAAGCTGTGACAGGAAGATAACTGTAATAAAGTGTGACTGTAGAGCAAACCAGAGATTGAGTTTTCTTCTCAGATAACACATAATGTTTAAGGCCAATAAAAGACATTAAAGAGAATGACTCAGTGGTACTTCACCTACTGTGGATGTCCCATTTAGAGCTGTAGAACAGGGCAGGCTGTAAGGGACTGTGAAAGATATCTAGTCTGATCTTTCATGGAATCAATCATAGAATCAGCCAGGTTGGAAGACACCTCCAACATCACCCAGTCCAACCAAGCACCCAGCCCTAGCCAATCAACTACACCATGACACTAAGTGCCTCAGCCAGTCTTTTCTTGAATGGCAACTCCACCACCTCCCTGGGCAGCCCATTCCAATGCCAATCACTCTCTCTGTGAAGAACTTCCTCCTAACATCCAGCCTATACTTCCCCTGGCACAACTTGAGTCTGCGTCCCCTTGTTCTATTGCTGGTTGCCTGGGAGAAGAGACTGACCCCCACCTAGCTATAACCTCCCTCCAGGTAGTTGTAGACAGCAATGAGGTCACCCCTGAGCCTCCTCTTCTCCAGGATAAACGACCCCAGCTCCCTCAGCCTCTCCTCATAGGGTTTATGCTCCAGGCCCCCCAACAGCTTTGTCGCCCTCCTCTGGACACATTCCAGTATTACAACATCTCTTGAATTGAGGAGCCCAGAACTGGACACAGCACTCAAGGTGTGGCCTGACCAGTGTTGAGTACAGGGGAAGAATAACCTCCCTTGTCCTACTGTCCACACTGTTCCTGATGCAGGCCAGGATGCTTTTGGCTCTCCTGGCCACAAGGGAAGCACAAGTGAGATTATCTAGTGCCCTGTTCATTGACATCTTGAAAACACCCAATGATAAGGACTCTACCACATTTCTGGGGAGGCTGTTCTAGTTTATGACTGTTCTTACTGTAAAAAAAAATCTTTTTTTCTACCAATATTTTTGTTCATACCTTAGAATTTACTGTCTGTCGATTTCTTTGCTCATCAAGTTCATAGTCTTGCCTACTGCAGCATTTTTTAAGGTTGTCCTCATGTTCTTTATGCTTCACCACTGTAATATTTTGACAAGGTTTATTAATTTTGCTTTATGTTTTTCATAGAGAGAATACATGTCTGAGACAATATTTAAATGAGAAACTCAACATTTAGAGTGGATATTTTGGTTCAATTTTAGGGACCTTTATTACCATGTTCAGTTTAGAAGTTTAAGTGCCTGTTAGGATTGCCTTCAGATCTTACGCAAGCTTGCTCCATGACATAGAATCATAGAATCAACGAGGTTGGAAGAGATCTTGAAGATCATCCAGTCCAACCCACCACCCAGCCCTATCCAGTCAACCAGACCATGGCACCGAGTGCCTCATCCAGTCTTTTCTTGAACACCTCCAGGGATGATGCCTCCACCACCTCCCTGGGCAGCCCATTCCAATGCCAATCACTCTCTCTGTGAAGAACTTCCTCCAAACATCCAGCCTCTACCTACCCTGGCACAACTTGAGACTGTGTCCCCTTGTTCTATTGCTGGTTGCCTGGGAGAAGAGGCCACCCCCCACCTGGCTTCTGGTAGCTGCAGACAGCAATGAGGTCACCCCTGAGCCTACTCTTCTACTCATCCTACTCTCTTTCTATTCTTGGGAGTTTTCTTGGCTTCTTTCACCATCCCATCCTCTCCAAGAACAGCCAGCTATAGATCTTACCCTATGCAATTCAAACTCAAATTCTTGCATTTGCCCTTCTTTTGACATGTAGCTATGTTTTAGGAATTGAGTACCCACGTTGTTTGTTAGATTTATCTTAAAGCACAGACCAGCAGTTTACTTCACTGGTTAAAAAAAGATTGAGGTGCTTCAAAGCAGATATAACATTTCAAGAACTAAGAGTGGGATTATTTGTTTGTGATACAGAATTTTTATTCAGGTGGAGTTCTTTTCTTCACCTGCTCTTTGACTTCTGGCCTGTATTGTTTGATAAAGTTGTCAGACTTCCAAGATTAAAAAAAGTACTGCCAAGCAAAGAGGATCAGTGACTGCTTGTAAAACATCTTTCATTACGGAGTATCTTCTCTCAATACTAATTTATTTGATTCTGATACAATGTAAGGACCTGGCAAAGTAAAAGTGCATTCTGAAAGTATTCCTGAAGTGGCATGATGGATTGCCAGAGCTGAGCAATTTCAGAGGTTTAAATTACAGCACCAGAATTTTCAGGAAAACCAGGGTAATAAGAAAAGTTTTTCTCCAGTGTTGTTTATAGTATCTGTGTAAAAGCTGGTAACTTAAACATTAATCTGTGCTACAGATCATGTTGTTGATAAATACTGTGTTAAGAAATGATATCATAGCCATGTGCTGTGACAGTGCTTTGGAGAGAAGAGTTTTAACATGTTTATTTTGCACCCTATTTTTCACAGATAAATAAACTAGCTCTAGACAGGTATGCTAAAGATTTTCAAGGAGAACATTTATGAATTGCAAGGGTTTCAAAGAATAGTCAAGGACTGAAAAAGGTGAGCAATCCTACCCTAGTTAGTTTATCAGCAAAAAGAGTAATCATTTGTGAGTGCTTATTGGTAGACAAAAATGTTGTTAAAAAGATGTTTTGGTGTATTAGTATATTACAGGACTCCTAGCCAGAAGTTAAAACAGGACAAGTTCAGGCTAAATATAAAAGTAATACATGAATGTAGTATTATTTGTCCAGTTGGCTACTGGAATAATTTAACACTGGCAGCACTAGCACCAGCAATTTTAAAGAATGAATTATTTCCTAAATGACATTTTCTACAGTTCAGTAAGGAACTGAATCTCGTGGCCTGTGTTGCAGAAAAAGGCAACCAGGAAGATCCTGAAGTGATTCTCCTAGGTGTTGTGTGGCATGATTCTCTGAGCCTTTTTCCTGTTCAGCAACTGGTAAAAGAGAAACTCAAATGAGAATGGAAGTGTCCCTTTGGAAGAGCCAAAGAAGAAAGAGTTGGAGCTTAATGAACAGGATTCAGTGAAAGTGGAGTACTGAAGGGAATTTGGCTTTTAAAGGAGAATGAAGTAGCTCCCTGGGAGTTACTGAGGTTAGAGTGGATATTAATGTAACAGGAAGACCAGGGTCAAATAATAGACCTGTAAAAAGGTTTAGTAGAGTATTTGAAATGGATTATTTGGGGATTATTTTTGATACTTATAGACACCTGCATCTGAGCTGATGACCCTCAGCTCCCATTACATCAGCAGACAGATATGAGCACTAGAAGAGTGAGATTCATCTGACCTAGTTAAATAGTCTTTCTTAGAATAAGATCATTGCCTGTAATTAGGTGGCCCTGCTGTCTGTATGTTAGGTGCCTGTGTTATGGCAGCCAAATGCCCTTTCAGCATTAGAAAATCAAAAGGGCAAGAGGGTGATGGACCAAGAAAGGGGAAGGAGGGCTAAGGCAATAACAAAAAGGACAGTTGAAGTTACAAGGCTAAGGGAAGGGAGAAAGGACATGTAACCCAGCATTGCTCTGTAAATCACACAGAGGAAAAGGACTTTGTACCAAGAGGACTATATATGGTACTGCCTTTATTGCAGCTCCTACTCAAACATCACACATGCCGTGTCAGTAGATATTGATAATACAGAGATGGAGCAGTATTAGGATTAGCAAAGGTAGAGGACAGTCTGGAGATTAGGAAGTGAGAGAGTCAAAGGTTCTGCACTCCATAATGGCTGAAGAGGATCTTCAGAAAACTCTGTGCCTTGCAACAGCTCTGAGGCTTCTCCAGCCTGAACTACTCTATCTCTTCTTCGCTGTGCATAATTTATTCCCTTTTCCTCAGAACCAATACAGGATGGGAAGAGAAGAAAGACTAGGTATCACAGTATCACCAAGGTTGGAAGAGACCTCACAGATCATCAAGTCCAACCCTTTACCACAGAGCTCAAGGCTAGACCATGGCACAAAGTGCCATTTCCAATCCTGCCTTGAACAGCTCCAGGGACGGCGACTCCACCACCTCCCTGGGTAGCCCATTCCAGTGTCCAATGACTCTTATTATAGCTTAGGTTAGATTTTTCTAAGGATGACAGATCTGCTGTGAAAGGACAATACATCAAGTTCAACTACATTCAACATTTCACAAACCCAGAGAAAATCAAACAGATCTCTTTATGAGATTGCATTCTTTCAGAATCTTTCGAGGTAGCACTATAATGGCAAAATTTCTAAGTATTTCCAACACAGAAATTTTACCATTATAGGTAAAATTTTACCATTATAGGTAAAAGAAGCAATGGTGCTAGGAGAACGCACATGAAACTGAGGAAAGCAAAGGAGCTAGAGCACTGCTCTCCAGCCCATTAACTTGCTACAGAAGTAAAGCATTAACTCACAGAAACAGCAGCCATGTGAGTTTGAAAAGCTCCATGAGAAAACACAAAAATCCCTTTCCTTCCCTCTCACTGAGACTGGTTCCTGTTTATATCTTTAGTTACTAATTTCCTTAAAAAGGAAAGTGTAGTCTCCTAGTTGGATTTATTTACTTTCATTTTAAAGGAGACATTGTTTGGCAATTTTAGTTTTCAATAGGAAATGGCAAATGTGCTGTTTAGTTTAATGAAGTTAAGATTCACTGAAGGAGTCCAAATTCCTTTTTCTTTTACTCTCTGTGGAAGTGGATGTCTTATAAAGATAAAATCTCAGTAAAGGTAAACCATGCAAGCCAATGTAACTGAAGGGCTGAGAATTTCTGTGGCTGTGTAGACAAAAATGCCTCACAGACAGTGCTATTTCATGATGCATAACAGTGACTTGGATCTTTAGTTTTTGATCTTGTGTCAGAAATAGTGGGAAGAGGAGTTAAGATTTTGAAACAAAGCAACTCTGATAGTTTGCCCCCTGCATGATGCACAAATTAGTATAGAATCATAGAATGGTTTAGGTTGGAAGGGACCTTCTCAATGGTAATACTTGGGACTTCATTCATAATTTATGAACAGGTTACCTGCCTGGTGAATGTGGGGCAGGCTGTGGATGTAGTCTACCTGGTCTGCAGCAAAGCCTTTGACGCCATCTGCCACAACAAGCTCCTGGCAAAGCTGACAGCTTGTGGCTTGGACAGATTCACTCTGATATGGGTCAAGAAGTGGCTGGAGGGCCAGGCCCAGAGAGTGGTGGTGAATGGTGCCACATCCAGTTGGCAGCTGGCAATAGTGGTGTGCCCTGAGGATCAGTGCTGGGCACAGTCCTGTCCAATATCTTTATTGATGATCTGGACGAGGGGATTGAGTCCAGCATCAGTGAGTTTGCAGATGACACCAAGCTAGGAGCAGGTGTTGATCTGTTGGAGGGTAGGAGAGCCCTGCAGAGGGACCTGAACAGGCTGGATGGGTGGGCAGAGGCCAATGGGATGAGATTTAACAAAGCCAAGTGCAGGGTTCTACACTTAGGCCACAACAACCCCAAGTAGTGCTACAGGCTGGGGACAGAGTGGCTGGAGAGCAGCCAGGCAGAAAGGGACCTGGGGGTGATGGTAGATAGTAGGCTGAAGATGAGCCAGCAGTGTGCCCAGGTGGCCAAGAGAGCCAATGGCATCCTGGCCTGCATCAGGAACAGTGTGGCCAGTAGGACAAGGGAGGTTATTCTGCCCCTGTACTCAGCACTGGTCAGGCCACACCTTGAGTGCTGTGTCCAGTTCTGGGCTCCTCAATTCAAGAGAGATGTTGAGGTGCTGGAAGGTGTCCACAGGAGGGCGACAAAGCTGGTGAGGGGCCTGGAGCATAAACCCTATGAGGAGAGGCTGAGGGAGCTGGGGGTGTTTAGCCTGGAGAAGGGGAGGCTCAGGGGTGACCTCAGAAGGGAGGTTGTAGCCAGGTGGGAGGTGGCCTCTTCTCCCAGGCAACCAGCAACAGAACAAGGAGACACAGTCTCAAGTTGTGCCGGGGGAAAGTACAGGCTGGATGTTAGGAGGAAGTTCTTCCCAGAGAGAGTGATTGGCATTGGAATGGGCTGCCCAGGGAGGTGGTGGAGGCACCGTCCCTGGATGTGTTCAAGAAAAGCCTGGCTGAGGCACTTAGTGCCATGGTCTAGTTGACTGGATAGGGCTGGGTGCTAGGTTGGATTGGATGAGCTTGGAGGTCTCTTCCAGCCTGTTCGATTCTATGACTCTCTGACGTGTTTGGGTGTTTTCCCAGTGCTCTCCTGTCAGCGCTGAGGAGGAGCTGCCCCGCGTGCGGCGGTGGCTGTGCGCTGCTCTCTGAGGAGCCGTGCGCTAGATGGCGCTGTTGGCTCGGCTTTGCCGCCGGCCGCTCCTATGAGCCGCCTCTGGAAAACAAACAGGCTGTTCGGACAGAGGGGCAGCGCGCCTTGTTCCGGGCTGCTGCTTTTATGTTTGTAGTCGTGTAATCAATATGTTGGAAGGGTAATTAATTTTTAACTTAAAGCCAATTGTGGATCAAATGCCAGTAGAGTTACTGGGTGGAGACAGTTTAATTTCTTTTGAAGCAATGATACTGATTAGCTGTAAAGGGTTTACAGTGAGCTGGAGATCCGGAAGACCTTCTGCTTTGGTGTTAACTTTAAAGTAACATTATTTCTGTGATGCAGATTAATGAGCTGAGACATAATTCTGATACAGTTCCTCTCATGTACTCCCTATATTTTGTCCTGTCAATTCCTATTTCAAAGCAGCTTTACTTGCTTTGAGTGTTCTGTTTCTATCAAAGGAGCGGTACAAAGTCAGCATTACATTGATCAAACTCTCTTTCTGCTTTTTATCCCTTTTCTCTCATTATCTGCCTTCAGGGACTCTGGAGGGCCCACAGCTAAGGATGAGATGTGACCCTCTGTACCCCAGCGTATAGGATACTGCAAGAGGTTGCCAGGGTTTTGAAATCTCCCCAGTCCATTCCTGTGGGGCACGGTGGTGTCTTGGCCTCCCTTTCTTTCTCCCATCTAGGGCATCTGTCAGTGTTCCTTACTTGGAGATACTTGCTAGCTCGGTACTTTCAGTGCTTTCAGCTCATCTCCTTGATGCTTCCTTGTCCTCTGAGCTGACCTTTCTTGATCTCTTTCATCTTCTTCCTTGCATCTGTTCTTCAACAGTCAAACAAATTAGAATCTCAATGTTCAGATCTTCATCTGAGTCTTACAACTTTAACATGTTCTTCCTGCTCCTTTCTGACAACCAATAAATGGGCCATTTTCATGGATAGGCTATTGATCACTTCTCCAGGTGCCTGGATTCTTTCTGATCCAGCGTCTGTGCTTTCCATTACATTAAAATTTCACAACAAGCTCTGGCTATCCATCCACGGGTAAGTCTCAGAGCCCGTATGCTGTCTTCATCTTCCTTGATCTCTTGGCCAACTTTTGATACTTTGATCATCCAATTTTATTTCATGCCAAGTAAAACCATGAGCACTTCTCATGAGCACTTCTGTTTAGTCTGACATTGAAAAAATAAGGTCAATTAAATTAACAAATATCTCCCTTTCTCTGAAAGAAAAACCCTACAGCCTCCTGTATTTTTGGGCTTAAAGTCTTAACTGAATTTAACAATTTCTTTCCTTTTGAGTAAATCTTATCAGTTAATGGGACTGTCTTACTGAGCTGTGCTGTAAACATCTCTGATTTCTGCTGGGACCAACAATAGCCCTCAGTATGGATGGGCAGAAGCCATCAGCTGTTGAGACTCATCAGATTTTTAACCTTTTCAGGAAGACAGGCATCATAAGTAGAATAATGATCAGCAGAGGCTGGGATCCACATCATTGCATTTTCTATCAGTAATTAATATTGTGACTAATAAAAGCAAGACTGCAGTTACTGCCGCAGACTGCTCTGTAGACTATAGCCTACAGTCGTTTGCAAGATATTAGGTTAAGATCATGAAATGTATTAGTTTTGAGACAAAGTAGAGATGGACATTTACAACATGCAAGAAGACTGAAACGCCAATTTTCATAACCACAACAAATGGAAAGAGAAATTGGTGCTGTCGTTCGGACTGTCCTTTCTGCAGGGTGCCTTTTTTCTCCAGCGATCTTAGCCGCAGTGCTTCCGAGGGGTGCTTTGTCAATCCCGACCATTAGAGGAGGCGATGGGGTGGTTTAGTAACGCGTGGCAGTGTATTTACAGTAGAGGGAGCTGACGATCAATGAGTATGTGCGTGAGCTTTTACTGCCGAGCCAGGCTTTGTGCAGCGTGAGCCATGCCCAGTGCTCTCTCGTGTGTAAGCACTGGTGAAGAAACAACTTCTTCTGTCATTAGTTTGAGGGGTGATACCTCAGCATCCCTCACCCACCAGCTACAGCCGCGGCAGAGCTCTCTGGCAGGGCAAGTGGTCTCAGAGAACAATTGTTAAGCATCTCTTGGGGCCCCTGGGCATTTTCCCGTCTGTCGCGTTTGCCATGAGGGAGAGTCTGGCAATAGTCAGCATAACATTGCAAACACGGAGCCTCAGCACACCTCCTCCCTCACCTACCGAAGCCTGTCGTTTCCATCTTTCCAAAGATCGTAACCTCGTATTCCACCACAAACAGTGTCTCTTTTGTGCTCTTAGCTTTGTTCTGCTCCCTGGGTTTGGCTTGGTTTCTGCCTGACCCATCTCATGGAAAAGTGCTCAAGAAATTCCTTGATCTACAGCACTCTTTTTAGAAGCCAGAGATCTCTAGTTCTCTTCCACTGCCTGCCTGGATTGTGAAAGTTACTCAATCGATCAAAATTAGTTAAAATAGAGACAAGGTGTGAAACAACAGAATACATATGCATTCAAAAACATGAAGAGCTATGGCTCTTATAAGTGAATTTTGCTTGGTAATCAGGCTAAGGAATTGAAGGGTTTGGGTTCCAATTATCTCGAGTTTCTGCTTCCTGCTTTGCTGTAGCTCTTTGGCTGAAAGCTTTCACCCTGGTGAGGCATCTTTCTTGACTGCAATGGTTCAGCTAAGGTAACCACAGAAGAATTAGTTGAGGAAGGGATATTGTCCTGAGACAAATGTGGGATATATAATTAAAAAAGTCAGCATGCAAGGAGTTGCAGACCCATCTAACTTGTGTAACCAGAAAGATCCTCAATCAAGTTATTCATTTGTTCTGTTAGCACCTACAAGCATAGTTTTCAACAACCATAGTTCTCAACAACCATAGTTCTCAATCTACATGTAATGTGCTGCAGTGCTTTGCTTTTCCAGACAACTTGCATTATATCACTGGCTTTCTTTAGCCATGAGCAACAGAGCTGCTAATCTAATCACTTTATGAAACAGTATCACAGTATCATCAGGGTTGGAAGAGACCTCACAGATCACCAAGTCCAACCCTTTACCACAGAGCTCAAGGCTAGACCATGGCACCAAGTGCCACGTCCAATCCTGCCTTGAACAGCTCCAGGGATGGCGACTCCACCACCTCCCCGGGCAGCCCATTCCAGTGTCCAATGACTCTCTCAGTGAAGAACTTTCTCCTCACCTCAAGCCTAAATCTCCCCTGGCACAGCTTGAGGCTGTGTCCTCTTGTTCTGGTGCTGGCCACCTGAGAGAAGAGAGCAACCTCCTCCTGGCCACAACCACCCCTCAGGTAGTTGTAGACAGCAATAAGATCACCCCTGAGCCTCCTCTTCTCCAGTCATTCTCCATTTTGAGAGTACCGAGTTCCTCTTCGTCAAGAAGAAAGTCAGAATGTTTGGAAAAGAAAGGATATGAAAGAGGCTTTTAAAAATACTTTTTACCTTTGAAAATGAAAGATTAAGATGGGACATATTCTCTTAATTTTAAATAAAAAATAAGTAACAGTTGCTTGTTGGGTGTGCAACCAGTGCTGGGGCAAAAAGAAGAGGGGGTGGTTCCTGTGCTGCATCAAGGAAGACTTAGAAAACAAATCAAGGAGGATTTTAGTACTATACAAATAATGGAAGCCTGAAATCCTTGTAGCTTGTACAGGTGGTTTTTTTTGTTTTTTTTTTTTGAAAGAAAATGTTAGGCAAATGTTTGCCAAGGCAGCCTGGATGCATTCATCCTTCTTAGTGGCATGGGATGGACCAAATGATCTCCTAACATTTCTTCCAGCACTGTATTTCTATGCAAGTGCTTTGAAATTTACCGATGAAAAGCACTCTCTTCAAACTGCATAGTAGCATTTGTTATACTTCTTAGTGTAGCTACAAAGGAAAATTCTCATCTCTAAAACTGGTTCTTTCTGCTCTTTCTCTTTCAGCTTTCCTTCTCAGGCCTTGGCACAAGGCATAATCACATCAGGCTGAAAACGTCACTAGTTGTTTAAACAGGCGAGTGTTTGATTAGAACCATCAAGAAAGGAAATAAGGATGATTTTACAATGGAATTCCTTTACATGAGGAATTCCTTTACATTAGGAATACTCCCAATGTTTCAGTATTTCCTAATAAGCAAGCTATTTTGCTATTCATTTCTTTAATCAGTCCTCCTCAGAATGATTATTGAGCCCTGTATGCTGGGGCCCCTGTTACTGGACAATACCTTCATGTTGGACAATGTACTGATTTTATCTTAGCTGTTCACAGATGGATTTGCCTCTTTTTCAACAGCCTTTTATCAGTTTTTGCTTGATTTGCTGTATAAATTATTGTAGGCTAAGGAACATCTCTCATGCTCTCCAAGTATAGCTTGTCATTGTGTTACTGTCTCTGTCCTAAAGAACACCCATTCCACAGCATAAACTTTTGAAAGTTGTGAACACCTTTCACATAAAGCAAAATACAACATTGGCATTGCAAAACCTAGACAAACCAAAGCAGCAGCCCTCCTCATTCAAATGTCCTATACCTGACTGATGCAGCTTGCCTCTCAGTTGTGCTTTGCCACTAAACAGACGTTCCCTTGCAACTGTGCAAGTCTGACACTTTATCCTTAGGTGCTTGAAACTTGCAATACATCTGTGAAGCAAAAAAAAAAACAAACTCTGGGATACATTTTGGATCTTGAAGGAATAAAATGCTTCAAATGAATGGCTGCTTTCCAGAGAAAGCTCTTCCAGCTTTCAGGAATGGTCCTTGTAAAATCTGACCTAGCAGTAGTATGTAAGGGGGAGATGGGGGCAGTGATACTAAACATGTAGAAAATAGCATTGGGTACCTTGAGTACTGGAATCCTTTGATTTCACTGCAGCCTAATATACTGATTGTGGCTCAATGCATGGACGATGGACAAAGTTTCTGTATTCTTGCTGAAGTGGTAAAGGAAGCTGCTGTTTTTTCCACTGCAATGAGACTTTGTTAGCCTAAATTCAGATTGAAAATACATGAGTGTTGCTTCTATACATTGTACTTTATGAATGAGTCTGTTTTATAATGTCTGCTTGGCAGACCAGTGTGTAAGTACAGTATGACAAATACAATCCAAACCAAGCATTTCATTAAGGACATCTGTTACTGGCTTTCAGTATGGGCTGTTAACCTTCATGGACACCAGGTTTCCCAGCAATGAAGATACTGTTGTCGCAGCATTTAACGTTTTATGTTGCCAAATATAGGGCTACATAAATTTTAATGCAGTTGGGGTAGGTACAGTAGGGAATTTGGAAGGGAGTGCATGGGAAAAGTGCCCTATTAATACTGCTTTGTTCACCACAGCCACACGCTTTTGTCTATATTGATCACCACCAGCCAGGTATTATCTTCCGATTCAGGATTGTTGGTAGAAAAAATATTGGGTAGATATTTGCACACAGAATCTCTATATTCTGGTGTCTTCTGCTAGTGTGAAGATACTAAAGACAAGAAAAAGGGTGAAGCATTTGGTAAATTGCTTCTGGTGGACAAAACCATCAAGTACTGCAGAAAACTCCAGTTTCTGCCAAATAATCCAGAACTGGTGTCCTTAGTCTCCTCCCTAGAGAACTCAACTTTGAGAAGACACAAAACCTATTTCAAGATTCCCAGAATTTCTAATAGAATTCTCTGCATATATCCAAATAGGCTGGGAGATAAATTTTGAAGACATTTACTGTCCCAGACATATGACATAGGCTTAAATGTAGTTTAAAATAACTTACTTTGTATTTTGGTGGTGATCTTAAAACCGTGCTGCTGTAACATAACATCAAGATATCTAGAAAACATATTTTGTCCTTGTTGTTGTAGATGTACAAATATTTTGGAGGATATTTTCAAGTAAACTTAATATTCCTGAGAAGAAGTAGAAATTGTCATAACATAGATGCCCTTTACTTATCTTTACTTTCATACTGCAGTCCCCAAGTTTAGGCTTGTCAATGAGGTGCATTTGTTTTTATCACTTCAATGACATGATTCAGTGTTTACAGAGACTGCATGAGCCTGAGAAGCTTTTACCCTCTTTCTCTCTGATTCATTGCTGGTGTTCAAGAGTTCTGACAACAGCTGCAACAATTTGGTGTGCAGAGATGTGGGTGGGATATGAGAAATCTGGAATATTTTTGCAATTGTTGAGCCATTGGCCTTTGAGGGAAATGCTTGAATGATGGCTCTTGTGGCCAGGTGGCAGGTATCTTGGGCATGGCAAGTAATTGAACAGAGAAGCTAATTTCAATAAATACATTCCCAGCAACTGAAAATGAATTAAAAAGCCATTCTATGCAAAATACAAAAGTTACATGGTGAGAGTGTTGTTGACTTCTGAAGATGGTTATCCTTCCTGTAGCAGAAATCTTTTCTAAGAAAGAGCTTTTCTTAAACAAACCATTAGTTGGTTGCAACTCACTTCTTGTTATGTCCCACTTGCTGTCTAGGGTGTTGTCATATCAAACTATGTCTTTGTCATCACATTATCACAGTATCACCAGGGTTGGAAGAGACCTCACAGCTCATCAAGTCCAACCCTTTACCACAGAGCTCAAGGCTAGACCATGGCACCAAGTGCCACGTCCAATCCTGCCTTGAACAGCTCCAGGGACGGCGACTCCACCACCTCCCCGGGCAGCCCATTCCAGTGTCCAATGACTCTCTCAGTGAAGAACTTTCTCCTCACCTCCAGCCTAAATTTCCCCTGGCGTAGCTTGAGGCTGTGTCCTCTCGTTCTGGTGCTGGCCACCTGAGAGAAGAGAGCAACCTCCTCCTGGCCACAACCACCCCTCAGGTATTTGCAGACAGCAATAAGGTCACCCCTGAGCCTCCTCTTCTCCAGGCTAAACAATCCCAGCTCCCTCAGCCTCTCCTCGTAGGGCTATGCTCAAGGCCTCTCCCCAGCCTCGTCGCCCATCTCTGGACACGCTCAAGCATCTCAATGTCCCTCCTAAACTGGGGTCCCAGAACTGAACACAGTACTCAAGGTGTGGTCTAACCAGTGCAGAGTACAGGTGCAGAATGACCTCCCTGCTCCTGCTGACCACACCATTCTTGATGCAGGCCAGGATGCCATTGGCCCTCTTGGCCACCTGGGCACACTGCTGGCTCATGTTCAGGCCATGAATTCTGCACCATGAGCTCCAACAGGCTGCAGCTCCACTGTCTTCCTTAGCTGTCTGCATTATTTTTTCTGGGCCACACAAAAGATAGAGAACATATCCCCATTGTCTGGAGGCCTTTTTTTTTCTGTTGTAATTACAGCTCAAACTGTATTTTTAGCATTTGTGTTTAGTTTGTCACATGGCAGAGTGTGCCAACTGCCCCAGTAAGCTGCTGCCTCATTGTAGCTGAGGTGTCCGTGTTTGGTCATAAACCCTAAAGTTTTTTGGCAATAACACTTTTGACATCCAAAAGGAGGATAATCAGCTCTCATTTGTACCAGAGAGGGGTTCAATGTGCTCTTGGTGATTAGAACTCGGACAAGTGCTACTACATAGCCTTTCTAAAGATGCACAGGGACTGAGAGGCTTGAACGAGGATGACTTCCTTGTTAAATTGTCATAACAAATGTCAGAAGATGTTTGGCAGATACTAACAAACATAACAGTACTAGATGGTGGCAAAGTACTTACCATTGAGAGAGAAAAGTGCATGGAAGCTAGATTTAACAAATCACTTTTCTTTGGCGTTCTATCTTGGACTGTACAGAGAAAATCTGGCTATGCTCCTTAGTTGAACTTGAGAGCTTCATATGTCAGTCTGTTGCCTTGAGACTTTCTGTGACAACTCCAGATCTGTAGAGGAAGGGATGAGGTGGAAGCAGAGAGACATCTGAACATGCTTCTCCCTTCTCCCATAACCCCAAATAAGGTAACTGAAGAACTAAAAGTCCAGCCTGGTCTGCAGGTGAGTGTTGTGTTTAAGTCTGGTTTGTCTGGACTGCACCTGATTGCCATTCATCCAGGAGGGTTGACCCTGGCAAGGATTTACCCTTTGGCTGAGGGTCTCTCCCCAGGCATGGTGAGTCACAGGGAGGCTGCTGGATCTGGAAAGGAAAGCACCAAATTTTATAGTAACACAAGCCAGGAAAGCAGTATTTTGTACAACACAGAAACCTTTTCTGTCTATCCCCCAGGAGGTCATGGAGTAGCTAGAAGTGCTTGACCTTAATCAGAGAAAAAGTCTTTCTGCATCCTCATTGGAAATGATTATACCTGGATCATAAGCAGGTGGATATGGGGATTTCATAAGGCAAACACAGGTTTAATGTCAGAGCACGCAGTTCCAGTTCTGGGATGAGACTGGTGTCTGCTGAGTCCATTAAGTTGCTTTGAATTCTTTGAGCTGTCTGTGAGATCAGAGCTTCTTGTAACTGTTTTTACTAATTAGCTTAGTAAAATCCTAAGATTTCCTGTTTCTTTCTTCAATGCTCGGAATACTCAGTTCATGACCTATCTGTTAAAAGTAATGGAAATTGGAATTCCTTAGGAACAGATGTCTTCTTTAGTGATCAAGAGGCACAATTAGGATTTGTCTTTCATTTATCTGCTAGGAACTCTGCCTGTGACACAGTGTTATGGCTGAATTCCAGAAATGGAATTTCTGAAGGGAGAGTTTCAAGTTTAGGTTTAAAAATATTTTGATGCTCTTCCGCAGATGCTCATCTGTACTGCTTCTGACACTGTATTAAACATTGTAACACACCTTTCCTCTTCATTTGTTTGCATGAGGCATCTAGGTCCATTCTTTGTGACTCAATTTGAACAGCAGACGTGGGAAATTAGCAATGAGAAAAGCCTTAGCAACCCAACGGCAGAGGAGGCCAGTGCCATTCTGGAGTGTTTTAGAAGGGCTGTGGTAGCTTGAGAGAGGTTCTCCTCCTCCTCTACTCTACCCTGATGAGGTCGCATCTGGAATACTGTGTCCAGTTCTGGGTCACTCACTTCAAGAAGGGCAGGGAACTGCTTGAAAGAGTCCAGAATAGAACCACATAAAATGATTAAGGAAGTGGAACATCTTCCTTCCAAGGACAAACTGAGGGAGTTGGGGCTCTCTAGCTTGCAGGAGACTGAGGGGTGACCTCACTCACGTTTATAAATATGTAAAAGGGTGAGTGCCAAGAGGATGGAGTCAGGATCTTCCCAGTGATGCCCAATGACAGGACAAGGGGCACTGGGTGGAAGTTGAAGCATAGAAGTTCCGTGGAAGTACAAGGAAATTTTTTTTTCACTGTGAGGGTGACAGAACACCGGAACAGGATGCCCAGGGGGGTTGTGGAGTCTTCTTCTCTGAAGATATTCATCCAATCCCTGGATGCATTCCTGTGTGACCTGGTATAGGCGATCCTGCTCTGGCAGGGGAGTTGGTCTAGATGATCTTTTGAGGTCCCTTCCAGCCACTAACATTCTGTGATTCTGTGACTTTGATCAGCTTAACAGTCAATTCTGAACCATAACTACACAGCACTTGGAAAGTAAAATATTACAATCATTCATTTTACTAACATGTTTATTAGATTGTAACAACAACTATAAACAGAAGTACCATTCAGCTCTTTGCAGAGATATGAACTAACATCAAATCTTTACCAGAATCACGTATTCTTACAGGTGTCCCAGACACAACATTAACTTTATTAAGCAAAAGTTCATAAATAGTAAAAATGTCTCTGTCTCACATTGCAGCGTTCCTCAGGCATGTATGTACAAGTTTGGAGTATCTCCTCCAAATCTGTGTCGTAACTTTCTTTAGCTGTTTTAACAACTACAGAGATGATATTTTTTTCTGCCTGCAGCAAAGCCTTTTGTCTTGGAGCAATCTACAATTAGTATTGCTCTCAGCAGACATTAAAGTTCATTTCTGAAATGAAAGTGGTGATGAAACACAATACAATATTATCTGCTCATAGTTTGCCTACACACTCTGCCGTCGTTATAAATCTTTCAGTTATAACAGTGTATCTCCCTTACATCCGTTCCTTGTCTGCTACCTCTCTCTTTGAAGATCTTAAAATGGCTGGCTTGCAGCAAGGGAGATATTACAGTGAGGGTGGAGTGTGTTTACAGTCAGTTCTTTGCCTTTTGAATATCTACACAGCATTTTTTAAAGGTTGCTACGATTTATGATTCATGTACGATGAGATAGGTTTTCTGAAATGTTCACAGTGCAGTATTTTGTGGCCTAACCAAACTTTGTCAATGTCATTAAAAATAAACTTCTTCTTTTTCCTTTTTTTTTTAATATAAAAATAGAATACTTTATGTGTTTACACCAACAAACCCGACTCTATCCTATACTAAACAAGCTATACAGTAGTATGCACAGAATTCCACAGGAACAGAAATGACATGTGATGCTTGCCCTAAAGCTATAGTACTCTTCCCTAATTAATGAAACTTCTATTTACTCTCTCTTTTCAAAATGGTTTCTCTGCTCCTAATTTAGAAATAAAAGTAGGTATCATCATTGGTTGGGTTGTGTGATCCAAGAAGAGACGGGGCGGGAGGCAACGCTGTTTCTTCTTTTGATCAGTCTTCTCAGCTCTTGAGGGCTGGCACAGAGAAGTTATCAACACTCCTGTTATGGCAGTGTCTTTTTAGGTCAGAGCTGGCTGCAATGCCTCTGCTCTTTACTCATCTTTGGCAGCAGCTCCACCCAAGGGTAGGTGGCAGAGCTTCAGCTACTCACAGTGTGACTCACCACACAGCAGCACCCGAGGGTTGCCAGCCTGCCTGTCTCCTCTTCCTCTCTAGAATAATGATGTCCCTATTACTACATCTCGGGGATTGGCCTGACATTTAGTATGGATGCCTTCAAATTTTTCTTGTCAGAGAGTGGTTAATTCTTTACCGAAAGGAGGCTTTGCGTTTTTCAGTGAGAGATCTGTCAACATAAGCTGTTTGACTCGAAGTGGTTGAATGCTGGAATGAAGTTGACATAAGGCATGCTTTATGCTAGATGATTTTCCTTTCAGTTTATGTACCGTCTGACTACACCAGAGCTGGCAAGGCTGACATTTTACTGCACATCGTTTTTTGATGTTGATTTCTGTTAAGATATTCACCATGAGGCTGGCTCTTTTGGCTGCCTGTGTTTTAAGAAACTCCAAAGTTTGGGCTGTGCGGGATGAAAACACCTTTCGAACTCCTTAACTCTCTCATCATTTCTCTTAGCCTTTTCTGTGGAAACCATTTCTGCACTGCTCATTTACCTAAAGTACATGAAACAGTAACAGCCCTTCCAGCTGTACAGATTAGTATTCTACTTTCTCCTTCATGGCAGTAATGATGAATCTTCGTTCTTGCGTCTGAGCCCACATTAATGAGAGCTATTGGGAATCAGCTCTGGATGGTAGCACACAATGCTATTGGTGCAGTTCTCCAAATAGCTGGTAATTGAAGTGATGGTTTATAGAATCCCACTGCCTTAAACAACGTGATATTACATCCTTGTACTAGTGCAACTCGGGCAACAACATAAACATGTGCAACAGTGTTCTCACAAAGACCTGGCAGTAAAAAGTAGTGGACAGAACATTTTGCTTTTTGTTCATACAACTACAAATGGATTTTCCTCTATTCCAGACATACCCGTCATGTGTCGACATCCATATCTGTGTTGTCTTGTGATGATAAAAGAGAAGGATAGGGAGCAATGCACTTGACGTTGACATAAGTAGCATTGACGTGCACGTAGTGTTCTCCAATAAAAGTGGAGAAGATTGTTGATATTTTTGAAACAAGTTCAGAAAATGCTGGACGCATCTCAGGCTTCGGGTGCCAGCACTTCAACATGACTTCATACCTGCCATTCAAATAAAAGAAGTGTTTAATTATGAAATCATGGAAAAAAAGGGAAAAAAAAACCCAACCCAAAAAACCAAACACTCCACCCTCCGTCCTCCCACAGCCTCACTTACTATAGTATCAGAATCAGCCCAGGCAACCAGCCATAGAACAAGGGGACACAGTCTCATGTTGTGCCAGGGTAGGTATAGGCTGGATATTAGGAGGAAGTTCTTCACAGAGAGGGTGATTTGCCATTGGAATGGGCTGCCCAGGGAGGTGGTGGAGGCACCGTCCCTGGAGGTCTTCAAGAAGAGACTGGATGAGGCACTTAGTGCCATGGTCTGGTTGATTGGTTAGGGCTGGGGGCTAGGTTGGACTGGGTGATCTTGGAGGTCTCTTCCAACCTGGTTGATTCTATGATTCTATGGTCTAGTTGACTGGATAGGGCTGGGGGATAGGTTGGACTGGATGATCTTGGAGGTCTCTTCCAACCTGGTTGATTCTATGATTCTATGATAAGGCTTTGCAAACTACTTACAGTGGGTCGGGACAGTATTCAGGTTGTAGCAGCCTCCTTCCTTGTAATAAGTAAACAGTTATATCAAAAGAATTTACATCAGGATAAGGTGGTGCCCCTCTTGTCATAAGTTCCCATAACAACACGCCAAAGGACCACTAAGAAAGCAAAGCAATAAATGATAAGTTATATGGTTGGAGGGCTTTACATTCCAGTTTTAGAAGATGGTTTGACAGATTTAAGCATTCAAATGCACAGATTTTTTTTCCCCTGAAAAGTTATTTTACTGCGCTCATCTTTCTTTTAAGTGGGCTAATAAATGCTGTAGGGACTTGAGAAGCCACTTAAATTAGAGCCAGGGAAACTCAACTAAGTAAATTAAAAAAAAAAGCCTATAGGCTTTCTACTTAGATGGTGCAAATTGGCAGACCTCTGCTGAGGTTAATGGAGCTCTGCCAATTTACATGAGTTGTTGATCTGACTAACCCTGTGTAAATACATACTGAAGAGAATATATGTGGTGAAGATTCCATACATCAGAGGATAATTTGAATCTGGATTGAAAGGAGAGCTAAAACACAAAGTGATCCAGCCAACTAATGACTTCATCTTTATGATTTTTTTTCTTCACAAAGGGGTGAAGAACACTTGAGGTTGCTGTAGGCAGTCAGTAAGTATTTATAAAGCAAATAATGTCTTTTTGAGAACTATTCAATTTTACAAGTCTCAGAGTTAACCTGTTTTGTCAAGCTTTCCAGAACCCCTCCTGTATCAGGGTTTGGCTCCAACTTGGAATGTCCTTAGTTTCCCTTGGAGTGAAATTAAACTCCTTAGTCTTTCCTAAGCAGTAACAGATAATCAGGTCAACAGCTTGTTGCTCTTTGTTTGGGACAAATACCTTTTCTGGATGTAGAAACAGTTTATTATTCTTATGGGAACTAAAGTTAGATTTAAATGTAGGTGTTGGGTTGGAGTTAATCCATTCATTAAATACTGGAGAGACACCTCAGGCAATATAGGAGAAGTTAAGAGGTGATAGAAGTATGTTTGTACATTACCACATCTGACTTTGTTGTGAACTTCTGAGTTTGTAAACTTTCTAAAGCCATCCATTTCACTGGCAGTTTAGCTCCTGTTTTATTGTGCACACTGTAGTACTCTTTATCATAGACATCTCTAGCAAGACCAAAATCAGCAACCTTGACAGTGAATTTTTCATCCAGCCTAGAGAAATGACAAAAAAAGTATTATCTGCAACTGAGCAGGCAAGGTTTGTAGTGATGGTGGATTATAATGAGTGCCTTGCACCTTTGAGCCTGTGACTCTGGAAGGCAGTACTCTATCTCAGATCTATTAGCTAATGTAACAGTGAAACAAAAAGTGCAGCAAAGTATATTTGACATCCATTTAACAGAATGAATAAACTCAGGAAATTACTGATATTGTTTTGATAACATAATTTGAATTACAATTCTTTTGAAACAATTGCTCTGTATAAAAAGAGTTTTGCTAATAGCCTATGCATCCTGATTGCATGCTGTGTCATTCCTTCCACAGCTGTTTCTTCTTCCATATCCTTAGAAATCTCTCAATTTAATTTCCAAGTCAGGACATCACCTATCTCAGTTTTGATAAGGAACAACCCATCATCATCTCAGTGACTGCCTGTTATAATAACGTAGTCCTGTAAGTAAGGATGTGTTTGGTGTCTGTACTAAGGAAGAAGGATGTCATGAGGAAAGTTCTGCTGGGTTGACAGCTCAGCTACACCAGGTCTTCTTAGTTTTGCTTCTCCTAAGACTGGCATTTGTCCTGGTAAGTGGTGTCACTGTCAGAAAACACATAGTGTGTGGCTGTTGGCTTGCTTAAGCCTATATTGTGTGTGCAGACCTAATCACAGCAACCACCTGCTCTTTTGGGCAATCCTCTCTCTCATTCGGTCTCCACGTATGTGGAGTTTTCCTGTCTTGAATTTATGAGGATTCTGTCTGGGTAACTCTGGTCCGTTGAAGTCCCTCTAAATGGCACATGATCATCTCTTGTATTTACTGATGTGATAACTAAACCAGTGCTGATGGAGTAGGAGGGAACCCTGATGGGTCACCGGTGGACAGTTTATGCCATAGTAGCTTTCTGCACTTTTTCTAGGACAGTGGAATAGAGTCAAGAGTCCATGGGGACTGTATTTTGATTCTGGTTTCCTTTCTGATAGACGCTGCAGTTGTAGCATTCTGAGTGCTGGACTGCAGGGACTGCTGGGGAATGCGGGTCTTCAGCTCTACGTAGTCCTCTCCTGTAGCAGCAGCTCTCCAGGCTTTGAAGCCATACAAAAGCAGCCATTCATTTGGCAATGTCAGACATCCTGGTAGCTGTTCCCTCCTCACCCAAGTAGCCCAGAGGGAATGTCTTGTTGCCACTGTTTGGACTTTGATTAAACGAACCAGGGCTTTTATCCAGTGACCCAGTTCCTTTCTTCTTAGGAATACTGAAAATCATTTTGCTTATAAATTTTTACCTCCCTTAAAAAAACCAGCAGCTGTAAGAAAATGCTCTTTTTCAGAAGCTGCCTAAGTGTGCACCCTTGGAAAGAAAAGAAAAGGAATCTAATGTCACAAGTGGATAAACTTCTTGCAGACAGAGTTCCAGATTAAAATGTGCTGAAAATAAACTCTAATGATTAATCTTGCACCTCATTACTTCACAACATAGGTGATGAATCAGCATAATAGTATTGGCAGCTCCTGTATCAGCGAGTCTTTGTGTGAATTTGACTGTCTGGCTATCCAGACACTAGGAAGATTCTTCGCATGCTCTGGTTTTTGAATGTTAATTTGTGTGTGCAATTGAGCCAAAGTAGGCTCATGCACACCTAATGAAAAATTACTGTCAAGAGGTCTCACTGGTATTTGTGGTCCTGTTTTTCTCACCAAGTTCCCCTGTGTCCTTCTCCCTTCTGCTAGGTGCGGCAGCAGAGACATGCTGCTTCTGAAGAGGCTGGGTGGAAGCACAGCAAGTTGAGACAACAGCAGTTTAGCTTCCCTTAGGAGATGCCTTTTAAATTCTCTAACCAATGATTTTGAGAGGCTACACTTTCACCTCAGCTTTTCTTATTTCCCACACTCAAAAAAAGCTTATGTGTAAAAAGCAAGTCCTTAGCAAGCTGAGTAGCTCATTAGTATGCAGGACAAACATCAGTATAATTATGGAACAATGAAAAACACACCCTGTTTTGACCAAAAAAAGCAGAATCCTGGAAACTTTCCCTTACACAGACAAGTGTGATACTGTGGCTGCAAATAGATGTTTCTACTTACATACAATTTCTTGCTGCCAAGTCTCTGTGAACAAACTTTTTGCTTGCAAGGTATTTCATCCCTTTTGCGACCTGAAGGCCAAATCCAATTAAATCTTTTACTGTTGGGTTCTGTAAAATACAAACATTTACATGATACAATGAATGCAGAAGTACAAGGAGCAGGCTGGTTTATGCTGTGACTTTCAGGTTTTGCCAGACCTATCATACCACCAGAATGTGTTGCTTGTGGTAAAACTGGTGTAAGTTTAGGTCAGGTTCTTACCTCCAGTGAGGAAGCACACTTGAAGAAATCAACAAAATGCTGTCAGACTCCAGCAGAGTGGAGTTTTCAGTATGAGCAGTGACCTGGGCTGGAAAGGTGTGCTGAACCCCCAGCATTACAACTGACACACAAAACTTGAGAACTTAAGAGTAATAACGTGCTACTCAGTAGAAGGTTCTAACTATGAGCTTGAGGCTAAGCAGCTGAAATGACCAAGAAAGGAAAGTGTCTGATGTGTGGCAAAATAAATTGCAAGCTGTCATCAGCACAAAGCCATTTGTTCCCATGGCAAATGAGACCTTTGCAGTTACCAGAGGAAAATATTCCACAAAGGTTTACAAAGTGAGACCTTATTGAAAAAGTTAAATATTTTCATAAGTATATTTGTGCTTATATGTAAGTCTTTTACCCAACAGTATGACTTGTTATGTGCTAGTAAGGCCCTACAGATTTTTGTGTTGTTGACATTGCTCTATGGCATCCTCTTCTGCGGAACAATCTTGTTCAGCTGTGGTCATTCTTATTCCAGGCAGGAGCACCGTTCACAGACATGGGCCCTGTTGCTTGTAGAATGAAGAAAACTCAAAATGGAGAAGGTCCTTACCTCAGAAGTCTTAACTCCCCCAACAATTGTCAGATGCATTGTTTTCAAGAACTGTACTGGCTGTTGTCAATTACCATAGAGGGAGGGGCAAAGTCCTATTGGTTCACTTTACATTGTCCCAGCACTGTGAAATGAGTGAAATGCTGCAGCATAAAGTGGGCATGCACTACCTGAGGCAAGATGCGTGGTCTGATACTTGAGACAAGGCAGTGAGGCACACTTTTAGCCCAGAGAAGAGGAGGCTCAGGGGAGACCTTACTGCTCTCTACAGCTGCCTGAAGAGAGGTTGTAGCCAGGTGGGGGTCAGTCTCTTCCCCTAGGCAATGAGTGACAGCCTAAGAAGACACAGTCCCAAGTTGTGCCAGGGCAGGTTTAGGCTGGATGTTATGAAGAAATTCTTCACAGAGAGAGTGATTTGCCATTGGAATGGGCTGCCCAGGGAGGTGATGGAGTCACCATCCATGGAAGTGTTTGAAACAAGGTTGGATGAGGCACTTAGTGCCATGGTTTAATTAATTAGGAGGTGTTAGGTGATAGATTGGACTCGATGAACTCAAAGGTCTTTTCCAACCTGGTTAATTCTGTGATTTGAGAAATCTGTAGTCTTTCAATGGAAATAGGGAAAGTCTCTGATAATAGAGTACTTGTAGTTTGCATAACAATTGCTGTTTTCTTTCTCAAGATAAGAGAAAAAATATTGATAATAACAGGACTGTGACACTAGCTGGACACGAAGATTCCATACCTGAGAGCTGGAAGAGCAGATGGTGACGACTGGCACAACTGTGCTGAAGTCAACAGAGATATGCTGGTTTAAACCAGCAGATGGCTGGGCCCCTTTGCTTAGGTCTCATAAATGCACTTGTTTACAAAAGAGGCTTGTGGATGGGAAATGAGAAATACTTATTGCTGGTAATTTCTGGGAAACATTCTAGAGAGGAATTTGAGAGGGAAGGGAAGGAGTGGCAGCACTGTAATCAGGCTTGGTGGCAGCCTAAGCAAGTACTAAAGGTTAAGGTGTAGTAGCAGCAGCAAGTTATAGATGTAATGTAATTATCAGACCTTATAACCTGTGGTATTGGAGAAGGGTATGGCTATTATTTGATAGACCTCACCATGTACTTACATGAGTCTCATTCCTGATGAAGTTTCGAAGATCTCCGTGTTTCATGTATGGAAGAATGACTAAAGGGGATCCTTCATTGGGTAAACAGATTCCCAGGAGAGACAGAACATTGGGATGAGTGAAATCTTTCATGATTATTCCTTCTTTCAGAAACTGAGCTACTTCTTCTAGGTCTGTAATCCCTGAGAAATCCAGTAGTAAGATCAGTTAATTAAAAGAAACCTAAACAAATTACAATTACTTTTGGTATATTAGTCAGTGTCATTGCACAACAAAGTGATAGTGAGAAGCAAGAAACATGATCCCCACCACCCACATTACAATTAGGTTATGTGCAGTGGTTTTCTTACAATGACCAAACCCAACTTGTTGGCAATTTTCATTCCGTTTCTCCCTTCCTTGTTATGAATTATGTAGAATTGAATAACAACACTTGATTAAACCCTTTAATAAATGTTTTTATACTCTCTTCCTGTTTTTCCAGTAGCTTTGCCTACTTTTTTAGGATTTAACTTCCATACTCAAACCTCCAGTAATAAGTAGAATAAAAACTGACACTGTCTTGCCCTCATTTTCTTGAGTCCTTTTCTTTGTAGAGGAAATAAATGGGAATTTCTCTTGATACACAAATACATATCAATGCCTTGTGGTAATCTGAAGTCACTGGAATTGCTCCAGAGACACATCTGATCCAGCTGCAACTAAGAGTCATTATTTGTGAAAGTACCCTTCACTGTAATTAATGAGTTCACCCTGGTTATCTTTAGAATGATGATAATGTCTCACTATTAAACATGTAACTCACTATTTAGTGACTTCACGGCACAGTGAATTTTCCTGCTGTCATTATCCAGTAGTGTCCCATGGTACACACACCCAAAATGTCCTGTGTGAAAAAAAGGAGCAAGATTAGCTTTAATAAGCAAAATTAACTTTTTGGTATTTTCCACTGGGTGTCAGTTACACTTTAGGAAAATAACCACACTTAATTTCTGTCCAGTTCCCAATACTTGTAAAGGATACTTCATAACTAACACATAAGCCCACCATTACATAAAATGAAACTGCAGCATAACTGACATCTCTTCATATGGATGGAGAGTGTAAATAGTGGCAAGACCAGTGCCATGATGCTTCACAGTGTGCACAAAAGTCATGTCAGCCCGTTCCCACTATACTCTCTTGTGACATACACGTCAAAGGAGGGCACTGGAAGGCACAAGGGAGAAGTTAGGAGTTGACATGACCAGTGGCTCTCAGTGGTTTGTAAGCCTATGCTAAATGGTTTACTGGATGCATCTTCAGGGGAAAGTTGCATACAGTCTCTCAGGTCTTGATATTCCATGGCAAATGTTGAGAGTTGTATGTGGTGTCATGAATGTTTTGGGAGTTGCTTTACTGATCGTAGACTGACCAAATAATTAGGCAGTGGCCTATGGTCTCTGTTATAGATCAGTTCTGAGTGCAAAATATCACTAAAAGATGGTGAGCAAATTCTGTCTGAGCAGTGAAATAAACTGCCAGGAACACAGAAAATCTTCATGAGCCAATGCTTTCCTGACAAGCAAATGGGGTAGTCGACAGAAACCTAGCATGAGGAAACCTGCTGTGAGAAGTCAGGTTGACCTGCTTGGGAGACAAAGACCTCTGTGCTCCAGGCACACACATTGATTTATCCAAATCAGATTATGTACATGTAATGGTGGTTTTCCTTCACAGATGTGCTATTGACTGGACCCTTAAAAAACACTACTATTTGCAGTTAGAAAGCAAAATAGGTTTTTGTCAAGCGTGAGTACTGCGGAGAACAAGACTATCTGATTAACTCTACTAGATTCCAGTGGTAAGTGCTGGTCAGAGTCCAGCTGGCTTTGCTTTTGGCTCAAAGTAAAATTAATACGAAGTTTCTTTTATAAAAGCAACTAAAATCCCATCAGACCACAGATTGTTTGGAGCCCGGGCACAAATCCTAAAGCTTGGATCGGGTGTGTCTAAAATATTTTGGGGTTTGGCCCATTTATAGTTCGGAAGAGAAAATTAAAAATGGTTAATTTTGCTGGTGTCATTCTTGATATTTTTCATCCTTAAAGAAAGGGAAACTACTTGGATTTCTCTGAAACAAGAAAGGCCCACTCCTGCTATAGGAATGATGGACTGGGCTACATGGAAGGGAAACACACTGACTGTAGGATTTGTGGGTGTTTTCCTGCAAGAAGAGGCATTAGGAATATCATTTATAGCCAAATCTTTATCAGTGTTCTGATACTCAGTAAGAAATCTCTCATGTATGATCTGCAGAGGTACTGAAAATCCAATTTTTACTTGGGTCACTAATAGATACTCGATAGAATAGAGTTTAATAAATGCCCTTAACAGAAATACTGGCTTGGGCTATGAAAGGAGGGCACCTACTTATGGGGGTGAAGAGGAAGAGGAGTGATGGGAGACATTCAGAATAGGTGACTTGCTATATCAGGAAGAAAATAAGGGGAAGTGAATCAGGAGCTATGCATTACTGCAACCAGCAATAGAACAAGGGGACACAGTCTCAACTTGTGCCAGGGTAGGTATAGGCTGGATATTAGGAAGAAGTTCTTCACAGAGAGAGTGATTGGCATTGGAATGGGCTGCCCAGGGAGATGGTGGAGGCACTGTCCCTGGGGGTCTTCAAGAAAAGACTGGATGAGGCATTTAGTGCCACGGTCTAGTTGATTGGATAGGGCAGGGTGCTAGGTTGGACTGGCTGATCTTGGAGGTCTCTTCCAACTTGGTTGATTCTATGATTCTATGACAGGGAACTGAGAGCCTTTGGTAGGGGGAAACAAACAGCGAGCTATTCAGAGCTGGGAAAAGTTTGCAGAGGGTACAGGGTTGTGTGCATTTCTCCTGGCCTGTAGGGATATCTACTGAATGCACTAGTGACAGCAGGAGTTTTCAGCGCTGTGTAGCCATCGTGCCTGCTCTCAGGCTCCGAGTTTACGGTTGCAGGTGTCCCTGCTTCGGCACCCCCTGCCGTTAAGCCATTTGCCTTAGGGCCGTGCCCCTGCTGCAGCCTCACTTCTGTACCACAGCTTCATGGATCAGAAGCTCTGGCTGAGCTTTTCTGTAGGTTGGAAAATGGTGAGTGAACTAGCAAGCCTCTGAGTTCAAAGGAGCCCCATTAATTGGCAGGTTACTTCCTTCCTCTGGTGCCTTCTCCAACTGATCAAATACACAATCCTTCATTTGGCTTCAGAGGAGAGCCCCTTGGTCTCCCCCCTTTATTTGGTGCATGGGATGCAGTGCTGTAAGAAGTAAAAAGCTTGAAAACGCTCTGTGTAGACACCTTATTCAGAACGGTTCATAATGAACAGATGTGCAAAAAGAGCAGCAGTTTGCAAGGTAAGAGTTGCAATACTCACCTCTTCCTATTACTTCACTGAAGTGCACAATCAGACTGTCAGCACCAATAACCACATGCTGCACTTCTTTGAGCAGTTCAGGATTTAAGGCACTGATGTCAATGTGGACATTAGTTTGGAGAAGAGGACTGGCTAAATCTGAGTCTCCGCTAGACAGAATCGGGGAGAGGTCAGAGTGCGGGTACTGGGCAGGTCTGCATGATCCATTCTGAGACATGCTTGGAAACTGATCTGCAAGATGAACAGAAACTGTTACAGTACTTGCAGACTTCTGGGAAAATGAAGAATTTTATTCCACCACTAAACAAGGTTTGAGTTTATCAGTTTGGAACTGGCTTGGCTTTGCAGGAGTTTTGGTCACAAAGGGGAAATGAAAATATGCATTGCTAACCTGCCAAACTACAGGAAAACCATGTCACTAGAAACTTAGGCTTGTCTCAGCTCTACTGCTATGAAAGTAGATGGCAAAACTTCTGCTCTTCTGAAGAGATGGAATGAAGCCTTGCTGCTTCTTGCCAAGTGGTGGATTATAACATTTCTAGTAACTGGAAGTAACGAGAATAAATTCTGAAAATGACAGTGATACAGGAGGAAGAAGTAGTGAAGAATTGAAAACATCAAACCTTTCATTACTGTCATGTTCTAATTTGGTAGGGAACTCTACATTTCATGAAGGTTTCCAAACTGCTGGTGACTAGCTATATTTATCCAATGGTAAATATTCAACCAGGGAAATGCCTAGAGGTGATTCATATCCTGTAACTGCTGAAGATAATACAGTTGGTGCTACTCATGAAAATAACATGAGCCAGATGATTTAAAATAGCAGAAATTAAAATGTTTCAGTCAGTCAGGGATCATTTATTTGAGAAAACTATTTTTGTCAACAGGGATTTTAAATTGTTTTTGTTTAGAAGTTTTTTTTGTGTATTTTTTTTTTTGGTAAGAAAATCAATTAACTAAGTTTAATTTACACTAATTTCAGTTTGGAAGGATTCCAGTGGAGTCAATGAGCAAAATTTAGCCCAGGGTCAAAAACAAATAAATTAAAAAAAAGAGAATAAATGTAACAACAGAAATTACCAGATATCACAGAGCATAAAAAACATAAGAGATGTTGTACAGACATGCTTTATATAAGCATAAAAACTGGGAAATTTTTATGTAATGCCAGTCTTACTCATAGTGCTGAGAAAAACTCAGTGCTACCTACTTTCCCAAGAAGCAAAAATACAGACTCTCGACATGTGCAAAGCCACATTTATGTTACTGAAGGCAAATACCTATTTAATAATCTGAGCAAAATACTCTGGCCATGGCTGCAAGAGAATTTGTACAGCTGCTAGATGTAAATCTGCATGGTTTCTAAAGTTCATCTCATTTTACTCTTTGACAGTAATTGATGTAAACATTCCTTGAGGAACATTAATGAACACACCTTCTTCCTGGGTGTGCTCTTGCCTGTGCTTTGCCAGTGCACAGTGGTCCCTGGAGCACTGCAGGTTTACCTTCCATGAAGGATCTTTGCTTCCTTATGTCTTGTGTACCACTTTCCCTTCTAACCTCTGGAACAGGCTTTCCTTTTCCTTTGGGAATGCTTCAATCAAGAAACTTCCTGTGCAAGCTGGCGGCAGCAATTAAAGAATCATAAAGGAAGCTAGGAATGGGCCTGGCTTTCATACAGCTCCACGACTAGGGATTACAAAGGTGGAATAAGGATTTGGGGTGATTTATGTTAAGTTATATATAGCAGCACCAGAAATAGTACAAGGCTAACAAATAGCTGTGATATCTCAAATATCATAATATGGTAACTCCTAATACTAAAAGACTCTTCAATGGTGATCACAGAATCTTCACATGTCCTAAAGGACATGTACAGCTTAAAGTGATATGGTAGATGTAGTAGAATACTCTTCTGGAGAATACCCACTCTAAAATGGTGTTTAAGGCACAAAAATGTATTCAGCATAAGCTCATTCTTCTCTATTGCCCACAGTCCTGAAAATGAACAGCATGTTTTCTAAGACTGGCATATCAGCCCACTTGGAATTCCACTCATTTTGTCACAGCTCTCACATCCCATTGCTTCATTTTTAAAATCAGCATTTCTGTATCATACACAATGTGACATTTTATAGGAGGGGCATGACCAGACAAATCTTCCTGGGCTGACAGAACTGATATATAATGACTGTTTGAAGTTACTGAGACACTCTAAACCTACAACCGCTCAATGCTATCCTTAAAAACACTTTTTTTTTTTGAGAGAGAGGCTGAGAGAGATGTGATGGACCTCAAGATAACACAATATCACAACATCCCCCAGCTCTTAATAAATTGTGTGGCATAATTACAGAGAGCCTTATGTATTTCTCCAGCCTGAATAAAAAGAAAAATCCTTTGCACTTTAATCTGGGGAAGTATCTGAGAAGTTCACATCGAATAGCAAGCCTGTGGACACGTGAAAGTCCCAAACAATGCAGACACAGAGAAACCAATGAGAAGCTGAAATTTAGATATTGATCTGAAGACATATCCAAAGCAAGATGTATAAAATACTACCTGTGCAGCTTTATAATAGAGGCATACCTTCTAGAAAAGTTGATCTGTAGTCTACAGATTCGCTTGAAACCATTTCTGTTGTTGGACTTACACTCCTTGCACTCACCAGCCTGTCCAGGTGAGGAGTGTGCACTCTGCCATCATAGCGCACTAGTTCACTTCCCAAATCTGAAGCAGGAAGAGAAAGAAGTGTTAGAAAACTCTCATGACTGCTACCTGCCAACATACATTTAGATTTTTACTTCTATTTAGCTGTTATGTTTTGCTGGGAAGGGAGTTGGGTTGTTGCTGAGGCAGATGTGTGCAGGACCTGAACTCGAGCTATTCAAACAGCACAAGATTTACTGTAACTTGTGTGACAGCCTTGCTCTTGGCCACACTGGAAGATCAAAGAGACTTTGAAGCTTCTGAGGCTATTTTCATGGTCCCACTGTAGTACTGCATCTGAACACTACCTGGTTATACACTAGCTCCCTGCACCCTCTCTCTGTCTGTAGTGTAGTGGTTCCCACTGGAAGGAAACACAGACATGGTGGCCAGAGAGGATGCACTCTCTGACCAAATCCCTGAATTGGGTGAGCAGGAGACCACATTGCAGTGCTTTGTGTCTTGCATGACTTAGGCATGTCTGGGAGGACTAAAAGGCAAGTGAATGAAGCTGAAGTATTTGTGATTCCATGCATGTAATTTACTCATCCTCTCTTTCAAGGCTGACTGAGGAAGAATTTTCCAAATAGCGTCCAGTTCCTCTGGAATTCTCTCTTTTAGAAACAGTGTGGCCCTTCACCCACCTGAGGCAAGTGCCAAGGACTGAAATGCAATTAAACATTGGAGGACTTGATTGTGAAACCTTTGCTGGCAGGTTACAACAGGGCATCGCATGGCAGATAAGCAAAACAAGCGAGGTTTTAAAATCTAAGACATAATAATGGAATTATTTGATAGAATGGACTATGATAGACCTTTAATTTGTTTATTCTTCCTTCTCCAGAGGAAAAACACCACAAAGATAAAAATTAACACTGATGTTGAAACAACTCCAGCAATTAGGCCTGTGAAATTTTGATCTTGCCGGATCAGCACTTTTCCGATCACTGTTGACAGAACTTCTTGTTTCCACTGGAAAAAAACAAAACAGAAAGAAAAAAAAGTATGATAATTTTAAGACAAGTAAGAATGAGATGATTAGTACTAAGGTAAATAGTGTGGTGATTTTAAGGCAAGTAAGAAGTAGATTATTGGTTCTAAAGTATGAGCTGCTATGTCCCATGTGCATTAAATCTTGATTTTGTGATGCTGTGCTGTGATAAGACACTGGGAGTGGAGGAATTGTGATGTGGCTGTATGTAAAAGCAGATCTATGCTTTTATAATCCAATACACACCCTCAAGAGCTCTGGTAGTGACACAGCTATGTGTGTGCTACACCACACATACAGCACGCCCTCACACACACTCCAGATAGCAGGGTTCCAGTGCTACCAGATGTTAACTCAAAATGCTGAATTCATACTTTTACTCAAATGTCTGGGCTTATGGATACATGGGCTGAGATGTTTGTTAAAAAAACAAAAAAAAACCCCAACCCAAATGTCTTTAATATGTGTCCTTCTGGCATAGATGTGCTGTAACATCAAACTCTCTTGCTGTTGACAGCGTGCCTGCATTTTAGCTCCTTGCCAGCTTCCAGCTTCTTGGTAGTTTAAAGAGGCAAAACAGAACAAAACAAACAAACAAAAAACCCCAACCCCAAAAATCAACGACCAAACAGACACCAAGCAGCTAACAAGGAAAAACTGGTTTAGGTCACGTGGCACTAGCTCAGTCAGTTGGAATGCATTTGGCCATCTTTTCTCTTCCTCCTGTGGAATTCATTCCTCTGGGTACTGTAATGATGGATTTGCCCGTCAAAAGAGAAAATGTTCTTCTTCGCTGGGCAGACTGCAATTTCTGAGGCACCTTGCCAGTAAATAAGCAGAAACCTTATTTAACCCCTTTATGTTGTGTTCTTTTCCATGCATGAAATACATGCCATGCATATCTGTTCCCTAGAAGTTGAGGAAATATTGCATAGCAGAACTGATTGCATGCAGTGCCAGTCCCAGTTGCGTGGGTAAAAATGTGAACAGCTACAGGCTGTAGCATGTGCACAGGTACTACATGTACATGTAACAAGGCTTTCAGAGGTCTGGGAAGTGGATGCACTAATAGGAGAGCTGCATCTGATTTTTTAGTTTGCCTGATAGAGCTAAGAAATTTAACTTGTACTTTTCAAAATAAATTAATATTAAAATTAATTAGCATTTCACAGAATCACAGAAACATCCAGGTTGGAAAAGACCCTCAGGATCACCAAGTCCAACCTAAAACCCTACTCTACAAGAGTCACCTTAAACCATAGCCCTACCCTAAGCACTACAACCAAATGACCCTTAAACACATACAGGGTGGGTGACTCCACCACCTCCCTGGGCAGCTCATTCCAGTGCCTGACCACTCGCTCTGTGAAAAAACTTTTTCCTAATGTCCAGTCCAAACCTACCCAGCCTTGAGGCCATTGCCCCTTGTTCTGTCTCCAGTTACCTGTGAGAAGAGACCAGCAGCAGCCTCTCCACAGTGTCCCTTTGGGTAGCTGCAGACAGCAGTGAGGTCTCCCCACAGCCTCCTCATTTTCAACCTGACCATCCCCAGCTCCCTCAGTCGCTCCTCACAAGAGTCATCCTCCAGGCCCTTCAGCAGCTTTGTCACCCTCCTTTGGACACACTCCAGCACCTCCACATCTCTCCTATACTCTGGTGCCCAAAACTAACACAATACTCCAGGTGTGGCCTCACTAAAGCTGAGTACAAAGGGACAGTCACCTCCCTGCTCCTGCTGGACACAGCATTTTAAATACAAATCAGGATGCCATTGGCCTTCTTGGCTGCCTGGGCACACTGCTGGCTCATATGCAGCTGCCTGTCTGTTACAATCTGCAGGTTCCTTTCTGCCAGGCAGCTCTCCAGCCACACTGCCCCAGGCCTGTAGCGTTGCTTGGGGTTGTTGTGACCCAGGTGGCATTTGGTCTTGTTGAAACTCATCTCATTAAAGCTGGCCCATTGATCTAGCCTATCCATGTCCCTCTGAAGAGCCTTTCTAACCTCATTCAAATCAACACTGCCACCTAACTTGGTGTCATCTGCAAACTTACTGCTGGCACTCTCTATGCCCGAATCAAGGTCATCAATAAAGATGTTAAAAAGAAGTGGTCCCGACACAGATCCCTGAGGAACACCACTAGTGACTGGACACCAACTGGATTTAACTCCCTTGACCACCACTCTCTGGGCCCTCCTGCTCAGCCAGTGCTTTATCCAGGAGACAGTGTGCTCATCCAAGCCATGAGCAGCCAATTTGTCTACAAGAATGTATCAAAGGCTTTTCAAAAGTCTAGGAATAAAACATAAACAGCCTTTCCCTCATCCAGCAGCCATAATAATAAAGCAAATTTTTACTCCTTGCTTAGCTTACGGTCTGACATGGCCCAGGATCCTACTGAGATGAATGCCATAAAGACAGAAAAAAGTAGATGGTGCATGCTCCAAGCAGCTTACACAGGCTTTGATCCTAATCACACTTACATGACTAGCAAAGTCTCCACTGTTTTTAATGAATCAGAGTCCATGATTGGCAAATTTCATAGTTTAAAGGAAGACTTATTCCACAGTGATTTTTAAAAAAATCTTTAAATATATATGAAAATTCTGAAAGAGCTGTGTCTTATTCTATGAATCAGTAGGTCAAAACTGTCTACAATTTTCATTTGCAGTAGAACGCTGAACGACTCTAGGTAGATCACCTTTAGAACCACAGTGAAACTCAAACATTTGTGGTGTTTGCTTCTAACAAGGAGAATTGACATGAAATTATAAAAAGCAGACAAAAAACTTATTTGGAAGGTATCTGTTCCCCTTGACTGCAGCTGAATATTTTGCTGAAAATAGGGTTTGTGAGCTCCAAAGTTAACCTACTCCATCATAGCTTCCTGTTCTTCCCCAGGTTTTCTCTTGTGCTTGGATGAATAACTATAATTTTATTTCTCTGCTTAGTTTAGATTCTACTTTGTGCCTAAGGCTCCAGAAAGTCTCTGTGCAAGCAGGTAATGACAACCATGATGAGAATATTTCTTTTCAGATAGTCAATACTATTTGAATTTCCATCCTAAACAAACAGGAATAGAAATATCTTTGTAAACACAGTCTTAGGATTAAGTTTAAACATTATAGGTTCAATAGTGATATTGGGAATGACAATAAAACAGGAATAGAAATATCTTTGTAAACACAGTCTTAGGATTAAGTTTAAACATTATAGGTTCAATAGTGATATTGGGAATGACAATAAAACAGGAATAGAAATACAAACAAGCAGGAATAGAAATATCTTTGTAAACACAGTCTTAGGATTAAGTTTAAACATTATAGGTTCAGTAGTGATATTGGGAATGACAATAAAACAGGAATAGAAATACAAACAAGCAGGAATAGAAATATCTTTGTAAACACAGTCTTAGGATTAAGTTTAAACATTATAGGTTCAGTAGTGATATTGGGAATGACAATAAAACAGGATTAGAAGTACAAACAAACAGGAATAGAAATATCTTTGTAAACACAGTCTTCTTAGGATTAAGTTTAAACATTATAGGTTCAATAGTGATATTGGGAATGACAATAAAACAGGAATAGAAATATCTTTGTAAACACAGTCTTAGGATTAAGTTTAAACATTATAGGTTCAATAATGATATTGGGAATGACAATAAAACAGGAATAGAAATACAAACAAACGGGAATAGAAATATCTTTGTAAACACAGTCTTCTTAGGATTAAGTTTAAACATTATAGGTTCAATAGTGATATTTGGAATGACAATAAAAATGGCATTAATATATCATGTGTGGTGTAGGTGCCTTACCTCTATATTTAACTCACTGTTGGATTTCAGGAGATCACTGGGAACCGTACACAGAATTGATTCTGACTGCAGGAGAAGGTTTTCACAGCTTTTGTTTCCGACTTTTAGCACCTCTCCTTTAACAGCTTCTGAATCAATATAATTTCCCTTGGAAAAAAAAATCAATTTCATATTAGACAATCATCTCATAAAAGTTAAGGAATCCTTTTATTACTTTGGAAAATGTTTTTAATGGAAAAACAATTGTGAAATAAATGACTAATGCAAATTTACTTTCCCTGTCGATATGCATGTATTGGGTTTTATCATGTAAATAAGAGTTTGACAGACAGGCCAGAGGGAGATGATAAAGTCCATGGATAATATCTGCTGTCACTAATATTCACACAGCCCACATAGACTTCTAAAAATGTCCAGGGGATAAATCTTGTGGGTCCTGTTTAGAGTTGTGCATAATTTACACAAGAAAGGATGCATTATGGTGACTCTGTTGCTTGTACAAAATTGCATTATATTACCCACAAAATAAAGGCATTTCAAGCATTTTGTTTTGCAAGTGGTTATGGTAGCAGAAGTGAAGCTTTCAGAAATAACTAATTAATTATAATAACAAAAAAAAAAAGCACAGATCTGTTAAAATCACATTATGCAGACAAAAAAAAAAACAACCAACCATTGTTACAGATGACAGCATACAAAGTGTGCTCCCTACTCAGAAAACCCACTTTTACATCTTGGACTCACGTGGAATATTATTCCTTTTGGAATTGTGATAGTAGTGTCCAAAGGTCAAGTTCAGGATCAGCAGTGCCTCAGTATTTAAGAAGTTGCCCTATCCTGTGTACAGCCCATCTTAAGATGAAAGAGCAGTCATATTAAGTGTGACTAAAAAGGGAGGATGAGGAGTAACAATAGTGCAGGCTATTTATGTTGGCTGGATATGGGAGTTTTTCACAAGGAGGGAGGAAGGCACCATGGCTGACACTAATATGAGACTTTGTATACCCCCATTCTGAGGGATTCTGAGAAGTATCTCACTTTGTAATATGGTTTTGGTCTGTTGCAGAATCAGGATGAACCTTGGTTAGAAAATTAATAACCATATAGGAAAGCTAGCTTAATGTTCTGTTTTGACTGGCAAAGTTATATCCCAGGTAAGTGGTTTTTACTGCTGGCCAAAATAGGTCTGTCTAGCACTCTATCTTCTGTCTACTTTGGAGCCATCCTGTTTGCTGTTAATTAAGTAAATATTCAATGAACATGTGACTGATTGCTTATTGGTATGGAGACTTGCTGCAGATAGTGAGTCATTCCTGTTCAGGTCTTTCATAGAATGATGTGTTTTCCATCTTGAGGATAAATACATTATCTTGGAAAGTGTGGACAAATGGCCTCTTTTTCTTCTACATCAAATCTTACCATTTTTTTCCTCCACCAAAACTGACACTTATCCAAAGGGAAAATAAAAAAAAAGCATACTGATAAGGTGGTCCTTATCCAGTTACAAAATAAGCTTTTACTTATTACCATTATGTTATCAACAATATATTATAGTTTCAAATATATTCAGTATAGTATCTCAATATATAAGAGCTTCAAAACTCTTTGAGCAGTGGTTTTGCTCTTCTCAGAACCACTTCTCAGAATGTGCCTATGCTTGTAAGAAAAGGAGGACACTGGCTCCTGTGAGAGCTGGGAAACAGTATTTCCTATTTTAAAATGTGTATTACCCCCTTCTTGCTGAGCAATGCCTTTGCATGCAAGCTGGAAAAACTTGTTGCTGGAATGAGTAGCTGTTGCAAACAAGTCTGACAGATCGAGCACTTCACAAGTGTAGAGAGATGGGAATAACCTGGATGAAAATTTAGAAGCAGTAGAAAGACTACAAACCAAGACATGAAAATGTTGAGACTGGTATCAGAAGAATTTTTGAGGTTCCTCATCACAGCAGGTTGACTTAGGAAGAATGAGAGGTTACTGCACCTACAGAAATTCCACTTCACCTTGCACAGAAATAATTGCACTCTCATGGACTAGACACTGAGAGAAACATCATTTTCTATGCAATTTATAGAGTGACCTATGAAAAGACAAGAAGAGCTCCTTAAGATTATCTCATAAAGAATGTGTTGCACTGGTCTAGGAATAGAGCAGGCAACTTATTAAGCCTTGTCCTACTCTGAATTTTAGGACAAATGTGCCAGCGGGCAGCCAAGATCTCAGCTGTGCCATGTGAAATGACAATTGTGCTACTTATTTCTCTAGTGGAAGATTTGTATTTATAAATACACTTTTAGTCACCTAGCAGCCAGTTCCTAGGCCTCCTCTGGAAGCATGCACAGAGTTCCTGCACCAGCTTGGTGCACAAACACAAACCAGACCAGGCCAGAGCTCTGGGCAGATTGAGGTGAGAAGCTGTTTCTTTCTCACTTTGTTGTTTTTTTTTTCACAGCTGGGGCATACTGGGATGTCAGCAGGCCAGCTTGCAGGTCTGGGTCAATGGCTCCTGCAGGAGGCATCAACTGAACTCTGTCACAGTATCACACAGTATCACAGTATCACCAAGGTTGGAAGAGACCTCATAGATCATCAAGTCCAACCTGTTACCACAGAGCTCAAGGCTAGACCATGGCACCAAGTGTCACGTCCAATCCTGCCTTGAACAGTTCCAGAGACGGCGACTCCACCATCTCCCTGGGCAGCCCATTCCAGTGTCCAATGACTCTCTCAGTGAAGAACTTTCTCCTCCTCAGCAGACTCAGGTTTTGGTCACCCCAACAGTGCTCCTGCTCTGAGAGGCTGCCATGCTGGCAGGACATGGAAGCACTTCTGAAGTGGTGTCTTCATGGTGCTGAAGGAAAGAAGTGCTTCAAGCCACTCTGCCATGACCCCTCTGACTGGAACATGGTGGGCAATGAGAGACTTCAAAGAGCCACATACTTGGCAGAGGAAGACAGTGATGATGTGGGACCTTAAGAGGCTTGGTAGTGTGGAAGACAAAAGGGCTGGCACTGAAAACAAGAAAGGCTGGCATTCCTGGCACACAGCGCCCTGACTGTGTTGTAGATAGAGGACTTAACATTTCCTTGTGTGTAACATTTTCTTACAAGAACATCTTATAGTCATCGGGGGAAACCAAACAGAACCTTTCAATTGGTACCCACTGTCATTTGATGAAAGCCAAATGTCACACTGGATTAGTCTGACTGAAAAACTTCTGATAAAAGTTCCCTCCTCCCCTCTGAAACTAATTAAGAAAAAGATAAAAGAACTTTGGTTTGGTAGAACAGACTGTTCACTGAAGCAAGCTGCCATTTAATTTCATGCTGAGTTTGCTTAATTACCACACAAAATATGACCATGAGGCATGTAAACTTGTGTGTATCTTTGAATGTGGGTATGGGGCGAGAGGAAAGTGTTGCCAATATGGCTTGTAATGATCTTTTGGCTCCCGACTATAGTTGCTGAAAGTCGCCTCGCTGTTTTGATAGAAGCATCCCAGTATAACTAATTCTATTTAGAGGGAGATGTTAAACTGGTGCTTGTTCATCTTTTGTTCTAGGAGACCAGCGTTCACAATGTTATTCTCCAGCTGGTTGCCAGGAAATAACAACAGCATTAGATTTAGGTAGACATCTACTTTGGATGCCATGACTACAGGGGACATCAGTATGACAGAATTGTGACATTGGTCAGTTGTCAGTGGAACAGTCCTCAGCCAGCCTTTCTCATGTGAATGGATTCTTCCCAGAACTCAGTAGCACTTGGGACTTCTCCTTAAAGAGAATAAAAGGTCTGTAAGTAAAAGGATGAGGAGATTAAAAAACATAACTATTTTTTTAATCTTAGTCCCTGGGAATATTTTGGAGCAAGTCCTCACGGAAGCTTTTCCAGGCAGAGGAAGGAGAAGTACACAATTGGGACTAGACAGCATAGGTTCCTAATAGCAGATTTTGCCTGAACAGTCTGACTGCCTTCTATGAAGAGATGACTGATTCTCTAGATGAAGAGTGATCACTGGACAATGTTTATCTTGATTTTAGCAAGGTTTTCAAGGGGATGATAGGACTGGATGGATGGTCACAGAAAGAGTGATCAGTGGAATGGGCTGCCCTGGGATGTGGCTGAGTCATCAATCCTGGATGTGTTTAAAAGTCATTTGGATGTGGTGCTTGGGGATATGGTTTAGGGGTGAACCTTGTAGAGTAGGGTTATCACAGTTTGGTGACCCTGAAGGTCTTTTCCTACCTGAATGTTTCTGTGATTGAGGTGGGTGGAAAACAGACTAGCCATCAGCATAAAGGTTAGAAGTGGCATTACTCAATGGCTGGTACTGGGACCAGTTCTGCTTAAAATCTTTATCAACAACCTGAACAGTATTCTTTCAGATTATATCAGATTTAGGAGCATGACTGAAATACTGGAGGACACAATCACTCCCCAGAGTGACTCTGTGGGAGGAATGAGCCAGCAGGAAGCTCATACATTCAACAAGAATGGATGCAAAGTCCTGCACCTAGGTTGGAATAATCCCATGCACTAGGGCAGGCCGGCAACAGCAGCATAGGAAGACAGTTACAGAAAAGGACTTGTAGTCCTCATGGACCACGAGGTGAAGTGAGACAACAGTGTGCCTCTGTAGTGACAAAAGCTCAAGGCATATTTTAGCAGCAGCAAAGCCAGTACTTGTGAGACCACATCTGGAGAATTGTGTCAAATTTTGAACCTGGCAGATGAGAGAGATCCTGACAAATGGGATAAATACAGCAGAGGGCCACTGAGCTAGGAAGGGAGCTAAGGCCCAGGATACACAATGCGAGGCTAGGGGAGATGAGTGCTTTAAAGCTGTAAAATCCCTATTCTTGGAGATCTTCAGAAACCATCTAGGCAAGGCCATAGGCAACCTGACCTATTTTTTCACTTAGCTCTGCTCTGAGCAAGGGGGTTAGACTACAAAGACCGTTGATATGCATGACCCGGAAAATACTGGAAAACACTGCTGTTACTGCACAGAAGCACTGAGCCATGCAGCAGCTATATATTCCCAGCTCTCTGTCTTTCCAGTGTTTTTCTATAACCAAGAGGAGAATTGCTCTGCATTGAGGAAGTGATGATTGTATAGCTACAAGCTTCAAGCAGAAAAACTGGGGGGAAAAAAATCAGATTGATTGTTCTTTGTGTTTTTCCCAAGACGCCTTGTGGAGACAGATCAATGTCAAGAGTTTGACTGGAACCCAGCATGGCTGACAGAGGCTCTGAAGTAACTTTCTCTGATTTTCTGCAGCTCAGATGCTGTCCCCTGGACCATTTGGAGTTAAAGACCTCCCTCAGGGTTTCAAAATGTCATGACTGCCATAGAGGAAAAGACTTTTGGCTTCCAGAGCTACGGAGGAGCTACGCAAAGAGCTGACCACAGCACTAAGATAGGTTCTCTTCCATAAAGCATTTTTAGGGATTGTATTCTATATAAATTATAGCTATTCTATATAAATCTCATGTACATAATAATACATTGCCATAATAATTCATTTCAAAGTAGCAATACTTGTATTTATACTCTTTCTCTTTGATACTCTAACTCAGAAAAGCACTAGATATCAAGGAACTGGACTGCCACAAAAGGCATTTAACTTCCTCTACAACATTGTAGTAGAGAGCAGCCAGTGCCTGTAAGGGCCTCACATTCCTAAGAGATGTTTCTCAGTGCCGTGTAGGCTATTCTCAGTGCTCTTTGTAGAGGCACTCAGCATCAACTTTGCATTTTTCATGGATCCATAAATATTTAGGCTACAGTGGTGACTGATCCTCATGAGTGATTTTGTGTGTAGGCCAGTTTCCCTCAGCTCTAGAGAGCCAGAGCTGCTTGTTCACTTTCTAAAGACAACTCCATGTCTTTTGTAAGAAAGGACACAAAACCATGTGACAGTTGAGAGCTGAGACTTGCACAAAGACCACACGCTTCAGGTTCTGGGCTGATGGCCACGCTTAATCCTGAACTGGTGACGCAATTCATCACAATCAGAAGCTGTTGCAGTGCAGTCCTCCCACAAGGGCAAGAAAAGCCTCTTGCCCACCCCTACGCACTTGATACCAGCAAGCAACCTGGTATACATCTTTGTTTTCAACTCTGCATCTTTTAATTTGTGACAGCTGGGGGCTTGGGTGAACGCAGTACTGAACACGCTGCTCTCTCTGCCTTTGCCTCCTTGGGGCTTCCTTTATTTCATCAAAACGTCTGTTCCACGCTACATTGCTGATGTGCACTTGTGAATAATTGAAAAACTTAGATCAAGATTTCTTACCTTAATTTCCAGAATATTTTGGTTGCCTCTTGAGATGAACACCGGCTTTTCAAAATGCTTAAACACAGGATTATTTACGTAGTCGAAATCAAAGTACAAAGAACTGACACCATCAAAAACAAAGAACACTTTGGTTACAAAGGGGGGTTGCAGATTGAAGGCTTTGAGTGAAGGAGTTGTACAGCAGATTATCTCTGAGCTGGAGCGGTGGGTACACGCCTATAAGAAAGAAAGAAAGAAAGAAAGAAAGAGGTAATTGCTGTAAGTACGTGCATAGGAAGTCACTGATGAATGCAACTGCTCTTAACAATACACATATATTGAAAAAACAAACACCAGGAGCCTCGTTCTTCTTTAACCAAAGCAAAACCCTGATCGGTGCTAGGCAGCGTTCAGTTGGAGCTGGGAGAAAAGCATAAAAACTTCATGTCAATGGTGTTTGCACTCTTGTTGAGGAAATGTTCAAATAAACAAGCTTCCTGACCCGATTGTTCACAGCATTTTTAAAGTAAATATTTTGCAGATAATTAATGGAAAATTATTTCCAAAGCCAAGCACCATCAGGAGGCTAGCCTGATGTACTGAGCAGCCATAATTCAGCTTACTCAGACTGTGTCAGAGTCACTGCCACACAGATTTCTCTTCCTTTTTTCCTGCTAAAGCAAGAGCAAGGGACTAGAGGAGAAGGTAAAAACAGGGGCAATGAATCTGACTGAAAGGGCAGAAAACAGAAGCAAAGCACTCTTTACCCACGGTGTAGCTAAGTCGCTGTGTTTCCAGAAAGGTACTAGGGGCTCTGTGAAATGCATTGAAGCTGAAGCCACTGTGAGACTCTGGGCCACAAAAACTCAGAGTATCTTCCTTCTGAAAATGTATGATTAAGGCCATAGTTGTGCAGAATGAGGTGCTTAGATACCCAAGTGCCATGCATGTCCCTCCTGGGTATGTTTACTGTGGGATGTGCCTCACACTCTATCTCAAACCAGCAGAAGTAAGATGTTTGTCCCTCACTGTAGCACAGAAGGTGCCTGATGGTGGGAATGAAGCCACACTTGATCCTCACTTTGTCATTCCTCACGAAGGCCTGCTCTGGAAGTGGTTCCTGGGCAGGGGGAAGATGCTGGTGCATGCCACAATGCAGATGACCTGCCAGAGCATGCTTTCTGTTATAAGGGTATAATCCAGTGTGAAATGCCTGGCCTGGTGCTTCTCTCTACAGACAAGATTTACTGGCAGCCTGATTTGAAGCTGAGTTTAGGCCGTTTGCAGGGTCTAACATGAATTCTTGCAGATGGGATTCATCCAAGCTGCATCCAGACACTCTCACTGAAGTTAGTTGTCTAAATTGCCTTTATAGTCAACAGGGGGAAAGAGGCTCACCTAGGGTGGGATGCAAGGGATTCATTTTAGACAACAGCTTTAATTAGATTAGCAGTGCTCTAGAAGGGTCAGCCTCTCTCTCTTGACTGTGAGAGTTTCTACATGACTAATTTGATTATAATGTCAACAGCATATCTACAAGCATCGATGAGAGACAGGGTGGGTGCTGGGTAGCATCTTACAGTCCCTTCTCTGTGCCTCCCTTTCATGCTGCCTACCATGGATATGGTTGAAGGACTTCTGGCAAAAAAAGAGTTGTTTCAGTTCCACCGAAGCATTTCTCTTTCAACTGTATAAACCTTCTGTAAGTAGTTGCCTGTACACTGTGTCTGACAGCAGAGGTTTTATTTATTTATTTACCTTTAAAGAAATACAGGTAGAGTGGCTGACACATGCCCCAGTATGACATATTTGTTCTACAAGCAATCTCCCTGGAAAACCAACAGCCCTGTCGGATACCTTTGCACATCTGAAGAATTTTTTCTTTTTTTTTTCTGTTTTTCAAATTAAGTCAGTTGTCATTATAAAATGCTGCCTGAAGGAGCTGTGCAATTAGCTTCTATTTGCCTCTAACAGGCTAAATTAATGCCATATAATTTTGCTGTTTCAAATCAGTGACATAAGTGTTCAAGCTGTATCGGTTACATACTCGCGTTAGCTTGAAAAGTGGGATTGAATTAGCAATTTACAAATCAGCTCTTTTTCTTATCACCACAGGAACTCATGTTGCTGTGCATAACATTGTGAAATCCTGAATCTGCCAAGGGAAACATTTTCTAGGCTCTGAAACTGAGTGTTAGGGTTTTACAGCTCCGTGACATGGGTTACATGTCTGCGAGCTGTGAGTTTGGCACTCCTAGTTAAACGTCTTGGTGCGGCTCTCGGTGATGCTGATGGAACTTGTATTCATGTCACTGACAGCCCATTTAGATTCCTAGCACAAGTTCAGAAATATCTGTGCATCCTCCATGACCACAAGGTAATTCATGGGACACAAGCCAAGGCAGAATTTTCCTCAGTTTCCTTACAGTATCACAGTATCACAGTATCACAGTATCACCAAGGTTGGAAGAGACCTCACAGATCATCAAGTCCAACCCTTTACCACAGAGCTCAAGGCTAGACCATGGCACCAAGTGCCACGTCCAATCCTGCCTTGAACAGCTCCACTGACGGCGACTCCACCACCTCCCCGGGCAGCCCATTCCAGTGTCCAATGACTCTCTCAGTGAAGAACTTTCTCCTCACCTCCAGCCTAAATCTCCCCTGGCGCAGCCTGAGGCTGTGTCCTCTTGTTCTGGTGCTGGCCACCTGAGAGAAGAGAGCAACCTCCTCCTGGCCACAACCACCCCTCAGGTAGTTGTAGACTCAGTATTAGACTCTTCTTTCTCTTCTGAATATCTCATTGACTAAATCTCAGGCTTTGTTATATCACTTGGATCTGGAAATTAGTTTGGATCAGTATGGTAATAATAAAATGAATCATTAGCATAATAGGTGATCAAGCCATGCTTTTCCATGATGTATGAATATTTGTAAAGATATCTATCATGTTGTGTCCCTTCTAAAAAGGGATTACTGATATATATATATATATAATTATAAACCCAAGTATGCCCCAGGTAATCATTATATTTTTTATTAATGTAAATTCATTAGACTTTTTATCTACTGCAGAGTAGTGATATCCCTTAAATGAATAGCAGTGGTATTTGTAACTTTGTTTGTGGCTATCTATTAGAATTGAATACTTTACTTTATCAGGCTGGTCTCTGAAGAGAAGCTTTCAGAAAATGATAAAAATCTAATAATACTCTTTGGAGGGGATGCAATGTGACTGATTGGTAAGGTCAAGAGAAATCTTATTTGCGATGCCCTTATTGGTACATGATTTGACATGACATTTTTACCTTGAAATTGGTTTTAGCAATTGAAGAATATGATGGTTTAGTTTTCAAGAAATATTGGATTGAGGATCTATAAGAAAAAAAACCCTAATTCAATCTATTGCCTTCTCAGTTAAGGTACTGCCTATCACCCAGCACCTTTAACTTTTATTTAATTAGGATTTAAAGTACATTCACTTTAAAAGCTAAGTCTACCTTCCTCCTGTGACTATACATCTGAAGATAATAAGAAAGAAAAGATGTAAAAGTTATGGAGCATTTCACAAGCATAAGTAAACACTATACCCCGAAGGGAATAATAATCCATTACACAATGCATATGACTCATGACTTAAAGGTATGTATTCTTGTTTCATTTGTAAAATATGACCCTTGAGGCAATTAATTCAAACCTGACCTACAGAATCTGAACTTCAGTGGCCAATTCAATTTTTTTTTTCATCTGACAGAACAACAAGAAAAGTATAAGGGAGGATCCCTGAGCTCCAGAGGTCTCCCAGCAGCTGACCCAGTTAAGAAAGGGGCAGTTGGGTGTGTATTGCAGGATCTGTAGCAGTCAGAAGGGAGAAAAAGGCCAATTTATCCTTTCATAAAAAAGTAAACTTTTGGAGTTCCAGTGAGGAACAAAAGATGAATGAAGTTAAAGACAGACTGGGAGACTCTCCAACTCTATTTGCCAAGGGATGATTTCTCAATAGAAAGAGATGAGAATCCAGGTCCAACTTGAGGAAAGCCCACTCAGAAAGCTTTTCTGTGTAGGTGAGAAACTGAACAGTGAACTCAAGCAGGATATCATGAAGATTCTTCAGAGAACTCACTGCTTTTTCCTGCCGTTTCAGGCAGTACAATGAATGGCCATAATGGCTCAGTGGCATTTTAATTCTAGTTGATGAAGACATGGGAGATGATACTTCTAGTCTATCAGATCATTGTACCAGAAGGTAGAGTAAAGCCTTTCTTACTCTTAGGACTGAAAGCCAGCTCTTTGCACAACATGACCAATACTTGGTGGGCTTGGGAGCACCACATCCCTTGCACCTTGGAGATTTTACAGTGCAGGGTTTTCCCTGTCAAGCCCCTGCTGCACTCTTTCCTCAGCAGGAGACATGCATGAGATGCAGATTCAACATAGAAAAGGGCCAAAGATTCCTCTTTGTGAAGGAAATTATTTGCTGAGCTTCTGAATCAACAGAGATAGAGAATCAAATCCTGAAGTGTCTTCAGATAGGTAGTCAGGAATATCTTCAAAAATCACACACTCACCATCCACAGTTTCTAGGGAATTTCTTCTATCACTATTTAATAGATTTAAAACAAACTTTTGCAGGTGAATTCTGAGTATTTTGGTGACTACTATGAGTACAGATTCTTTATGGGCTTGTAAGCAGTGAAAGAAATTCAGGGTATTTTAAAATGCTCCTGTAATACAGCAGGAAATGGCATCTAGTGGGAGCAATTAAGAAATGCTAAGGATCAGTCAATAGACTACTTACTGAAGAATTAATTAGATATCTGTGGACAGAGATGATCTACATAGCTATGGGACCAGTTGTTGAAGGTCATGCATGACAGGGTAGTTCTCCCTAATTTTGCAACTTGGCATATCTTGGGGCACTCATGGTTTGAAGAGAAGCAGTGGGAATATATATCCAAATTGGTTAATAGAGGGAATATGAAAAATGTCACAGAAAAAGATCCCCAGATTATCACTTGGCTGCTCTTGGGGAATCAATGTAAAGTATAGGCTTTCAAAGAGAAAATATTGGCCTCAAGTGCTTCAGAAAGAGAAGAACCATCTAGCACAACTTGTAGCAGAGGTTAGAAGAGAGTGAAAGGGAGGAACAAGCAGCTTCCCTCCTCGTGTAGCTCACGCAGGAACTGGACTTGAGTAGAAATGAAAGAGTTTGTGCATCCTCACACAGTGTCTGAAGCTGTTAGGAATTCATGCAGCACTGTCTAAATTAGTATTTTTTTCCCTAGTCAAAACAAATGGTCAAGAGAACTCATGGAACAGAAACTAAAGAGAGACACATGCAAAGTGCTGAAACATAGGATTCAATAACACTAGAACATTTTTTTCACTCTTTGAAACACCAACTTCAAAGAAGGCAAACTACATGATTTTGATAGTGCTACCACAGAAGGCAATATAAATACAACTAGTGTGATCCAGTGTTGAATAATTTAAAGGAAACCTCAATAAATATGAATGACAATTCACGTTTGTGCTGAAGCAAGGTATTTTTGCCTTACAGAAGAAAAGGTTTCAGAAATGCTGAACTTCAAACACGAAAGCTGAAAAGCTCAACTTAAATGCTTCTTCCATTTGGGGCTGGCACACTGCCCCCCCCCCCCCCCCCCCAACTTTTTGAATCTCAGTCAAACTCCATTTCTTACAAGGAGTTGTTGCAGAAACTTTTAGCAGTTGTACTGCTTCTTCCACCGGGATGAAAAGAAGCAGACAGAGAAGAGCAAATGCCCCAGGCTGTGTCAGCTGGCTTGGTTCCCTGAGGCTTTGGGATGCAGAGCATCCCCAACAGCTCCTGCTGCTTAGGAAACTGACCCTCCACTCATACAAGGACTCTGTCAGGGCTTTAGGCCACAATTAAGCCTGAGGGAGTGAATTAAGGGTCTGGGGACAGTCAGCTGGCAGGAAAAGGTGAAAGCTCTTTTAAATAGGGCACCAACAGTTTTAGACAGATGACAGAGGGTTTGTGAGGTGGCAGAAAGCACGAGCAGAGCTCTAGGAAACCACATTTATCAGGAGAATTTGGAGCAGTTTGTTTTAACTAGAGAAGAGAAAAGCAAATCTGTAAAACTATCATGACAGGCTGCTAATCTGTTTGTGTCCACTGAGGGTTAAACAAGCCAAATCAGCAGCTAGGATTTGGGTTAATTATTAGAAAGAAATCTTTCCAAACCACTAGGTAAGCAGGTAGAGCAGCTTTCCCCAAAGCTTGTTTAAGCAAGGTTGTGAAATGTCTTTCAAAAGCAGCTTTAATAACAACCTAGACAAATATCTGTCAGGCAGTGGTTGGTACATTTGGTCCTGCAGCAGGGAAGTCCAGACCAGGCTAGGCCTTTGTGGTCTCTCCAAGCTGTACTTTCCTTTGATGCTTTGGGATGTGTTTCAGTGCTGGCTTTGGATTTCCCAAGAGCTAGAACTTCTGAATGCTGACAAAAGAAGCTTCTTGGAGAAGAGTGTGGCCAGTAGGACAAGGGAGGTTATTCTTCCCCTGTACTCAGCACTGGTCAGGCCACACCTTGACTGCTGTGTCCAGTTCTGGGCCCCTCAATATAAGAGAGATGTTGAGGTGCTGGAAGGTGTCCAGAGAAGGGCAACAAAGCTGGTGAGGGGCCTGGAACACAAACCCTATGAGGAGAGGCTGAGGGAGCTGGGGGTGTTTAGCCTGGAGAGGAGGAGGCTCAGGTGTGATCTTATTACTGTCTACAACTACCTGAAGGGAGGTTCTATCCAGGTTGGGCTCAGTCTCTTCTCCCAGGCAACCAGCAACAGAACAAGGGGACACAGTCTCAAGTTGTGTTGGGGGAGGCACAGGCTGGATGTTAGGAGGAAGTTCTTCCCACAGAGAGTGATTGGCATTGGAATGGGCTGCCCAGGGAGGTGGTGGAGGCACTGTCCCTGGAGGTGTTCAAGAAAAGACTGGATGAGGCACTTGGTCTAGTTGATTGGGTAGGGCTGAGTGATAGGTTGGACTGAATGATCTTGGAGGTCTCTTCCAACCTGGTTGATTCTATGATTCTATAGGGCTGGTGAGAGAAAACTGAAAGAAAAAGGCCTTAAATAACAATCAGTTAGCTCTCCTCTCCCAGACTAAGGAAGCAAAAATATATAACCTCAGCTCTAGGACTTCTTGATCATTTTGGTTTGCATTATATTATTTGTCTGGGTTTAGTCTATTCTGGTTATAGTGCTTTGCAAATAGCTCCTGCTGCAAATATTTTCTTGTCATTGTTTATTTTTGCAAGGACAGGATGAAAGTTTGGAGTTTTGGCATACTGCTCACTGGAATCTTCAGTGCAGGATTGGGCAGGCTGTAGCCATAGGCATCCTATGCCAGCAATTTCCTCAGCTACACAGTGCAATCTTGTTTTGCCACTTATGATTCTTCCCCTTCTCCCTGAGAACTAATATTCTTCCTCGAGAAATAAGCTTGAGGTAATCATTAAACATGTTTGCACAAAACTGGGGGGGGTTATTAGCTGAGCATTCAGCAAGGCTTATTTTCTCACTGCTTTTCCCTGCATCTTGTTCAGGCAACAAGCTACACATACTCTGAAACTTGTTGTGTGTGTGCATCCCATTTCTTGATGAGGAAACAGATCTCAGCAGGTGTTAAATGAGCTCACAACCCATTATGGCAGCAAGAAATGACACATTCAGCCAAGCACTTGGGGTTTATAAGAAGGAATTGTAGACCATGAGCGTGGTGGAACACTGCAACAGGTTGCCCAAGGAAGTAGCTGAGGCCCCATCCCTGAAAATATCCAGGGTTGGGCTTGACAGGGGTCTGGGTAACCTGCTCTGGTTGCAGGTGTCCCTGCTGACTACAGGAGAGTTGGACTGGGTGACCTTTGGAGGTCGCTTCCAACCCAGATCATTCTATGGTTCTGCAGTCAGTGGCAGAACAAATGGCAAGCAGAGCTAGGCTGACACAGAGACAGGGAAAGCCACTGAATGCCAGAAGCCTCTAATTTCCATAGAGCAAAATATATTGCTTGGAAAGTATCAAAGACTCTGGATTGAGGTTGTGTTCCACCTTTTGTGTGCTTTTATGCTGGAGCAGACTCTTAGAGATCAGCAGTAGCAACTAGTACAGAATCACAGAAACATCCAGGTTGGAAAAGACCCTCAGGATCACCAAGTCCAACCTAGAACCCTACTCTGCAAGAGTATCCTTAAACCATAGCCCTACCCTAAGCACTACAACCAAATGACCCTTAAACACATGCAGGCTGGGTGACTCCACCACCTCCCTGGGCAGCTCATTCCAATGCCTGACCACTCTCTGTGAAAAAAATTTTTCCTAATGTCCAGTCCAAACCTACCCAGCCTTGAGGCCATTGCCCCTTGTTCTGTCTCCAGTTACCTGTGAGAAGAGACCAGCAGCAGCCTCTCCACAATGTCCCTTTGGGTAGCTGCAGACAGCAGTGAGGTCTCCCCTCAGCCTCCTCTTTTTCAACCTAACCATCCCCAGCTCCCTCAGTTGCTCCTCACAAGATTCATCCTCCAGGCCCTTCAGCAGCTTTGTCACCCTCCTTTGGACACACTCCAGCATCTCCACATCTCTCCTATACTCTAGTGCCCAAAACTAACACAATACTCGAGGTGTGACATCACTAAAGCTGAGTACAAAGGGACAGTCACCTCCCTGCTCCTGCTGGACACAGCATTTTAAATACAAATCAGGATGCCATTGGCCTTCTTGGCTGCCTGGGCACACTGCTGGCTCATATGCAGCTGCCTGTCTATTACAATCTGCAGGTTCCTTTCTGCCAGGCAGCTCTCCAGCCACACTGCCCCAGGCCTGTAGCGTTGCTTGGGGTTGTTGTGACCCAAGTGGCATTTGGCCTTGTTGAAACTCATCCCATTAAAGCTGGCCCATTGATCTAGCCTATCCACGTCCCTCTGAAGAGCCTTTCTAACCTCATTCAAATCAACACTGCCACCTAACTTGGTGTCATCTGCAAACTTACTGCTGGCACTCTCTATGCCTGAATCAAGGTCATCAATAAAGATGTTAAAAAGAAGTGGTCCCGACACAGATCCCTGAGGAACACCACTAGTGACTGGACACCAGTTGGATTTAACTCCCTTGACCACCACTCTCTGGGCCCTCCTACTCAGCCAGTGCTTTATCCAGGAGACAGTGTGCTCATCCAAGCCACGAGCAACCAATTTGTCTACAAGAATTTTGTGGGGAACTGTATCAAAGGCTTTTCAAAAGCCTAGGAATACAATATCAAGCACACTGCAACACATGACAAGAAAAAGAGAGAGAACTCCAACCATATCCATGTCTTTTTTTCAATAGCATATCTGGAGGTAGGATAGCAGCAAAGAAGGAAATGTTGCACCTCATATTTGGGGGAGATAGTAAACTCCACAGTGAAGTTGCTGGTCACTTTTGGACAGTGGATTAAGTAAATTAAAACTTCATTTCCTTTCCAATCTGTTCAAATTCTGAGAAAGTCCAAAGTATCTGGCACACAAGATATGCAGCATCATGCCCTGAAGAGATGCAATATTGCATATTCTCGCATGCAAGCACAGAAAGCAAGTGAATGAAAATAAGTTTGCTCAAATCCACATAAAGCAGAATCTAAAGAGCTGATTTCAGCAATAATATTTTCTTTGGAAATAATTTTTGCTTAGAAGTAACCATTCCCACATAAAAATCTAATAAATGTTGAGTTTGGTTGCTTTCACTGAAATATTTTGGTTTCTGACTAATGGGTAAGTTCATTCTTTGGTAACATTGAACACCATGCTTCTTTGCAGGGGCACTGATGCTCAGATTAAAAATTGAACTCATTAAATTCCAAGCCGTGATTACATCCAACTGAAATTCAGGTCCCAACACTCACAGTGTTATACAAATTAGGATCATGAAGAATATTATGACCTTGGAGCTATAAAAGATTGCAAATTTGCAGACATACCATTTAACATGCTTTGAGCAAACCTAGGTCTGATACTTAGAATTGTAATGATGATCATTAGTATGATGATCATTAGAAATAGGATGAGAATATAAGCAGTAATGTAGCATGTCATAAAGAGTCTAGGCCAGTTTAGCTTCAGTTAGGCTGAACAGGCCACACAGAAGGTGTCAGAGGTGCAAAATGTGTAGGCAAAAGCTTATAGGAAATAATTTCAGTACAACTAGCCAATAAATGTAATATTTGCCTTACAAAAATGAAAGTCAATTGCATGGTCATATCTGACCACTTTATTTAGATTTAAACAGTGCATATTATCAACTCAGGTTACAACAGAAGGTTCTGATCCAGGACTGACCCTCTGTTCATGTAGAAGTACCCAACTGCAGAAGGCCAAAGTCTCTTAACAGTTAGTTGCTGACCTTAGTTAAGTTAGGAAATATTTGCCTCAACAGGAGATTTGGCAATCAGAAATTCTTCCAAATAACACTTACTTTTGCTTTTAGGTATTTATTTTGTCTTTCTTTAGCACTTGCTTCATTTTCCTTTTATATCCACAGTCATTATTCAAATATGCTTCCTACTTATCACAGTAACACCTGAAGTTGCCATGCAAATCTGAGTCACCTGTATTGCATTGTTCTGTATTTAGTCACTGGCTTTGCATTGTTAAATTGCAGTATGAGGGTCTTGTTATAGGACACTGTGAAAGCCTTATTTCTTTGGAAGCTGTTCCTGGAAAACTGCTGTTCTACCACCAGCTTAATTTCAAGTTTTTGTTGTGTTTTGTGTGTACTGGAAACAGCACATGCAATAAAATACTAAAACGTAAGGCAAAGATCAAAGTGTTTTGAATGAAAATTCTCTGCCATTCACCACAAGAAGAGAAGATAACAGATCGTTTTCTCTGAGACTGACTCACCACAGAGAAGTTCATTCCCAGTTTAGGTACAGTAATCACCATCTGAGGAAAGCACACTGAGTTCAAGTTGATTCCCTGAGCTGTGATTGTACTTCCACCACTAGGAAAAAAAAAATTAAAACCCCATGAGCAGGATAATGATGCATCTGCTGTGGTAATCTTAATTACAAATTATATCTTAGAGCAAATGACAACATAAAAGCAGAATTAGGGATATAAAGAGTGAATGCAAATACACAGCTCTGAGCAGTGAATCATAGAATCATAGAATCAACCAGGTTGGAAGAGACCTCCAAGATCATCCAGTCCAACCTAGCACCCAGCCCTAGCCAGTCAACTAGACCATGGCACTAAGTGCCTCATCCAGTCTTTCCTTGAAGACCTCCAGGGACGGTGCCTCCACCACCTCCCTGGGCAGCCCATTCCAATGCCAATCACTCTCTCTGGGAAGAACTTCCTCCTAACATCCAGCCTATACCTACCCTGGCACAACTTGAGACTGTGTCCCCTTCTTCTGTTGCTGGTTGCCTGGCAGAAGAGGCCAACCCCCACCTGGCTACAATGTCCCTTCAGGTAGTTGTAGACAGTAATAAGATCACCCCTGAGCCTCCTCTTCTCCAGGCTGCACACCCCCAGCTCCCTCAGCCTCTCCTCATAGGGTTTATGTTCCAGGCCCCTCACCAGCTTCATTGCCCTTCTCTGGACACATTCCAGCACCTCAACATCTCTCTTGAATTGAGGGGCCCAGAACTGGACACAGTACTCAAGGTGTGGCCTGACCAGTGCTGAGTACAGGGGCAGAATAACCTCCCTTGTCCTACTGGCTACACTGTTCCTGATGCAGGCCAGGATGCCATTGGCTCTCTTGCCCACCTGGGCACACTGCTGGCTCATCTTCAGCTACTATCTACCAGTACCTCCAGGCCCCTTTCCTCCTGGCTGCTCTCCAGCCACTCAGTCCCCAGCCTATAGCGCTGCATGGGGTTGTTGGGGCCAAAGTGCAGAACCTGTGACGAATACTTTCCTGGGAAACAAATTTTACACTTGCTACAACAACTAATCAAATACAAGAAAAGAAAAGTCATTCTAAAAATTGTGGTATGGTATGGCAGGCTATAAAACAAATGCACACATTTTAAAAGAGGGCCTGTACTTGCACTTAGCATTTGTTAACTTCCTGCTTTCAGCGCTGCTGAAAAAGGTGTCTTTTTTTACTGCTGACATTTTTCTGGCAGAAGCAGATGGCTTGGATTAGAGCTACTGAGACCATAAATATGTCACTTAAACACACACACATACTACCATACATATATATTCATAATATTTATGTAGCACTGGATTTAGACTGTTTTAAAACCCATTTGCTCTCCTGAGTACCAGTGAGTTGTCACATGAAATGATTTTCCTCACTCATCAGTGTAATGTCCAGATGCAGTACAGGAGACACACTTAGTTGTACAGTAGGTATCTGAGCAGGACATCACAAGTATGCCCAGCAGCAGCTGGGAGGTAAATGACATAAAGAAAAGAGGTGCCCTTCCCCCTCCTCCTTCACCTCTGAAAGGAAATGATCTGCCCTCTGCAACTGCACCATAATAGAAGCAATTGGCATGGCAGATAGAGATAAGAATGCAATTTCTTTTGATAGATTGCTGCGCAGCATAGCCTTTCTTCTTCCATTCATTACTTCTCTTATTGCTGTAAGAATTTTCTACTCACCTAAGGAAGGACTTGGCTGGATGAATTTTTAAGACCACAGGGTCTTCTCTGTAGGTGAAATGGCCACTGGCGGCTCGGACAGCTTTGTCGATTCCCACCCTCACAGGGTATTCCTGGGGAATCTGTTGTGCTGGAGTGTAGCACTCTACAGTGTTCACTGAAAGGCTGGAAGGACAGAAGAAAGGCTTGCTTGTCAGCATTATGAAACGTGCCTGGTATAAAACACTGTCCTTTCCTAAGCCACAACCCTGCCTAAGGATCCACTTGTAAAAGTCTCTGATCTCCACACTGGATAATAATTTTGCAACAGCTAAGCATGGTGTGAGGTAGAAACAGCAATACTAACACTTAGGCTCAGGATTCATCTTCATTTGGTTGTCTTGCACCTTGCTTATTGAAAGGTGTTTCCCCAGTGCTGGTGACAGCTGCATCAGCCCCTGCACTCTGCAAAGGCAGCTTCCAGCCTGGAAAATGAGAGCATGCTCCAGGTTTAAAGAGAATGACTTGTTCTGCTGTAACCAAGGGATAATATCTTTCTCTTTCCAATCCACAGGCTTTAACCTGTGGTAAAACCTTCTAGCAAAATTGTTGAGGGATGTGCCTGCTGGCTCCAGGTGCTGCTGAGGGGCAGGCAGAGGGCAAGGAGAAGGGAGAAGATGA